>NC_056624.2:125780935-126425935 GCF_002870075.4 Lactuca sativa | reverse complement strand
CCAAAATTCAACCATTTTCTCTGTACCTTTTGACGTTAATAGTTTTTAGCTACACGGCTGATTTTTATATCTTATAAAATACACATCTCCTTCATATGAACTCGGATTTTAACAAAATTTATATTTTTGGGACTGAGAAGACGCGTACTTTCTCTCTCTCTCTCTCTCTCTCTCTCTATATATATATATATATATATATATATATATATATATATATATATATATATATATATATATATATATATATATATATAGAGAGAGAGAGAGAGAGAGAGTTAGGTTCAAATGTTTTTAGTAAGTATTGTGTGCCTAAATGCACCAATGAGAATTCAAGAAATAATAAATCATTAAATAAATTATTAAAGGGTATTGTGGACATTTTATACTTTTAATTAAGGAAATCATTTAATTTATATCTTGCAATTAAGGAAATAAAGTAATATATTTGACCTAGTCATTTGTGTTCTCATTTATAGGCGTGCATATTGTTCCGTTCCAACCCTAGCACATCTATTTCTTTTTTGTGGCCTTCTTTAGCAACCTGTCGGAGTTGTAGAAGACAACCGGAGAGAAGAAAGGTTGGAAGGTCTAAGGCATATTACTCGTTTGGTAAGTCTATTATGTCCCTGTTTCTTATTCTATCTTCTACCTGTCGGAGTTCTAGAAGACAACCAGCGAGAAGAGATGTCCGCTCCTTTTTTGCAACAGCTCTTCTACTTCGTTTTCCCTCCACGAATCATAAATGGCATCTCAGGTATCATGTTATCTTCTTTATTCATGTATCATCTTTATTGTGGGTATTTGGAAGAAAGTAGAGTGACAAGGATAGCCCCATAAATTGTCAATTCTCGATTCCAATCAGCTGAGATTTTTATATGGTTCGATTTTTCTCTAAATTCCCAGTTCTTGATTTTAGGTTCGAAGATATAGAAGAATATCATAAACAATGGCATCCCTGTTGGTGGAATTGAAAATTTTCTGATTTGCACACCAACTGTTTGTTAATTTGTCTCAGTGAACTTCAATTACTTATTCCAAAATTGGTTATTTCTTGCTTAATGGGTCACTTTCAGTTAGAAGGAAGCATAGAAAAAAATGTAAGTTTGTATGGTTCCAGCTCTTGTATCAGGGCCTTATAATGTAAGTAACATTCTTTATTCATGTGTTCAAGTTGATGAGTTTCGGTTTCTCTTATGTGGATGATCTTCTTTCTTACAAAATAATGTTTTCAAATCTTATATGAAAACCAAGTTTCTATGCTTTATTGGGTCTGACATATATTTTTTTTTCTTTCGATTATGTAATACAATTCTAAGTTGTTTGTGCCTTTTTATTTTTCATCAACACAAATTAATTTACTCTTTGAACTTTGTGGTATGCATTCTAAATCAAATATGTTGCTGGAATTTATGTATTCTACCAGAATAAAATCGATGTATTCTGCCAGAATGTATTATATGTATTCTGTCATATTCTATTTATTCTACCAAAATATATTAAGTGATAGTTAATTGCAAGTAACATGTTTTTAACAATTATTAGTTTTTGTTGTATTTGTTATAGGAATGGCTGGAAGAAGGCGTTGAAGACCTTGATATTCTTTTAGAATATGTATAATTATATTAAAATATATAAGGATTTTAGTCTGTAAGAATATATATGAATTTGTATTTAAGTTCGGATGTATAAGAATATATTAGAATGTTTGTTATTTTTCAACATCTGATTCAACAATTTCGTTTTTCTTCAATGATATTCTATTAGAATAAAATTCTGAAATAGCATCATTCTAACAAAAAATATTCTGACAGAATATAATCGGTAAAAAATGAAATTGAATTAATTAAAAAATTCAGATTTTTTTAAATTAGGAGAATTAGTCATCCCTAAAAATCCGAAAATTTCCTTTTATAAATGTAGTTAATTGTCCAAAATACTCTTTTGCTAAAAATTGTGTGATTATATGGTACATGTTACCCCATTATAATATCATACACTCTCAAATTATATTAATTGATTAATTTCATCCATTGGTCCAGATCTGTGCATTCTGGCACACAATACTTATTAAAAACAAAATAACCTAGCCCTATATATATATATATATATATATATATATATATATATATATATATATATATATATATATATATATATATATATATATATATATGTGTGTGTGTGTGTGTGTTTCGGCGCACTAATTTTACGAATTACGGATGATCGGTTGATTTTTCCTATTTATCTTAATACGAAACTTATATTTTTATCATATATTTATATATTTACTTATTTAGCCTATTATATTCGACGTTGATCAATTTCGTAAATAACGATCGATGCCTAAAGTTGCAATTATTACACTTGCGTTGAGATCGAGGCTCTGTTTGATTGATAATCATCTGACCGAGTCAGGTCACGCATTTTTGTCTAACTCGGTCAGTTAAAAACTGTTTGGTAAATCAATTTGGAGCATCTGACTTGGAAAAGTGAAATCTGACTCGGTTTGAAGAGAGCAATTGGCTGACAGAGAAAGGAGAAGTGTATGCCACTTATGCCCTTGTCCTACCTCTCTTCTTTCAGTGCCTCCATACCCGACGAACGTTTCTTGTGTAGCTCTATCATTTCTTGTCTGCAATGTTGTATAAAACGGGTGTGGCTTGCCATATCTCTGTCGATTTTTGTATGCGATATCTTTAGAGTTTGTGCTTCGACGAAGGAAAGTTTAGGAAGAAAATGTGACGGCGCCTGATTATTCATAAGAAATTGTTAAAAATAAAGATATGTAAAAGTGCAAGTAGGTTAAACGGTGTTTGGACTTGTAAGCATTATTTGGGCTTTTTTATTTGAAGTTTTCAAAGGTAAATTTTATACCAAGACTCATAAAGGTCTTTTATTACTATTAAAACAGAATATAGTTATAAAATATTTTCAAAATAATATCTTTTGTTTCATATGTTATATTTTAAAATATCGTAATTATGTTTTATTTTCTCTCAATAAATTAGATTATAGTATAAAATATATATTATTTTTTATAACTATATAAAAATAAAACTAAATTATAAAGGATAATAAAGATGATAAACTCTCTCAAATATATTGTTGCACTTATTATGAACTTTTTTTTTTATTTTTCTAATTATGATTTACGTTTAATTTACATTTTGAATGTCGATTTGTATGTTTTTATAATTAGTTAGCAATTTCATTTATTGTTGTATAGAACAGCAGGGTAAAATTGTCATGTTTCATTAGTCAGCACATTTAGTCAAATGTTCAATCAAACAACATGGTTTCTTACTCAGTCAGAATTTATTACCCAGACAGACCTTTCTCAGTCAGCTCTTTTTCAGTCAGTATCTATCAAATGGGACCTGAAAATTGTCATTAGTTTTGTGGTTAGCGAAGTTCAATCCGCGTTAATCCCCCAACGAAATATACTAGACAGACCGCTTGTTATTAATGAAATTTTTTCATGGGCCAAACATGTCAAAAGAAGATATTTCTTCTCAAAATTGAGTTTGAAATGCATATGATTTTATAAACTGGAAACTCGACTTAGTTATGAGACAAATGGGTTGTGGAATCATTTGGTGGAAACGGATTCGAGGTCGCTTGGCCACATCGATGACATTTGTGTTACTCAATGGATCTCCAATGGCAGCGTTGACTTAAGAGGTGTTCGTCACAGAGATCCTTTATCTCCATTCCTATTTATTCTAGCAATGGAAGGATTGGGCATGTAACAACCCAAATTTCACGTTCAAAAATTTTTCTTTTTAAATCAATACTTAGAAAACGATTTTAATTAAAACACTGCCTGGTCCAGCCATTTCATAAAATACATCGTGTCTGAAAACCGAAACATGAAAACAATCAACTATCAGAGTAAAAAATCCCAGAATGACTCATGCTACGGAAAACAAGGTGCATGTATGATGTGCCGCTACCGCGCCAGCTCCTTCCCCCTTGAAGAAGAGGTACCTGAAAACAAAACTACAAACCGTAAGCACGAAGCTTAGTGAGTTCCCCCATAATACCTCATACCATACAAACATACAATGAAAAGCTAGGAGATACGGGCCTCGCCCACACTCATGAAGATACGGGCCTCGCCCACACTCCGCTAGCTGGGAGATACGGGCCTCGCCCACACTTCGCTAGCTGGGAGATACGGGCCTCGCCCACACTCCCTTATCTGAGAGATATGGGCCTCGCCCACACTCTGCTATCTGCGAGATACGAGCCTCGCCCACACTCAGCTGCTAAACCATAACATACAAGTATCACACAGACAACGAGTATAAACAATTCTATCATACTGGCATATATCATAATCAAACTCAACCATGAGATACGGGCTCTGCCCACACTCCGACACTAACATATCGTCTATACGGGCCGGCCTTGGTGCCTTAGACCTGTTACTACTAGAAGGAAACTCACCTCGAAAAGTAGTACCGAAAGTCTAACTGCTGCACCGGTAATCACCCGGCTACAAATCCATAAACATAGATTAGCCACTCATAACTACCCTTAGGTCAATTGACTGAACCACCCTTGGTCCAAGGTCAACTCCTTGGTCAAAGTCAACTTCCAGTTGACTGGACTCGCCGAGTCCTTCTCCTACTAACCCGGTCCTACTCACCAAGCCCCTCTTCCCACTCACTGAGTTACCCGTAACTCACTACTCGGGACTATAGAACCGACTCGTCGAGTAGACCCTACTCGCTTCCAAATCCTCACCGGAGCATCCCTTAAGAGGATTTGGGGTTTTGGGACTATTGCTACACGTTAAATTGCTAATTCCACGTGCAGATACGAAGGGTTGGACCTTCAACACTAAAACCCCTCTTACTAAGTGAAAGTTCATATGACTCGCCGAGTTGAAGAACAACTCGTCGAGTTCCAGGTAATCTTCATAGGACTCGCCGAGTTGTTCATCCAACTCGCCGAGTCTAAGACCATCTTCATAGAACTCGCCGAGTTCCACTTTGGGACTCGCCGAGTCCCTTCGACCCACTTCCCATACAGACCAAATCTGAGACATGCAATGCTTCTAAACCATAGATCTATGCTCCTAGGGCATGCTTATCACGTAAAGTTGCAAACTTTACATGCATGCATGGCCTTATAAGCTCAAGAAGGCAAATCCAAGCTCTTTAAGAGGTCATACACTCAATAGGGACCTCAATAACTCCAACCACAGAGACTTTATACTTCTAAGATGTCCATAACATCCCAATCTGAAGTCCTTTCAGAACTTAGAGCATAAATACATGGAGTTTGAGGTTTTAGGGCTTGAAAACCACTAATTTGGGACAAAATGGGGATCTAATGAACTAGTGATCAAGGTAAGAAATTTTCTACCTGAATGGAAGCTTCTCACAATGTATATTCCGGATCTACCTCCCCTCCTTGCACACTTCAACCTACTCCTTCTTCTTTTAAGCTCCAAACCTTCTCCACAAAGCCAAAATCACACTCAAGAACAATATGGGGGCTAGGGTTTCTTTCTACAGCTCTCTGGAAGTGTTAGGGACAAAGGAGGCCAAGTTAGAGCGTTTAAATAGGGTGCAAACACCCGGATTAGGGTTTTTTTGTCCAAACAGGGTCTACTCGCCGAGTTCAGGGACCGACTCGCCGAGTCCAAAGTTCAAACCCCGCGCCTTATCCCGCTCCTACTCGGCGAGTTGGTCCTTCAACTCGCCGAGTCCAAGGCAAAAATGCACTTTATTAAAATATTAATCACAAGGAGTACGTACCAGGAACCAGGTGCTACAGGGCATCTCAATAAAAAGTGCAAGAAACAATTCTTTAATCCGAGGTATTAAGTTACGTAATGAGGGACCCACGATTTTGTATATATTCTATGCATATGATGCCATCTTCCTTGTAGAACCGAATGGTGCAAAAAATTTATAAAGAACTTGTCCCACATACTTAAATGTTTCCATATTTCTTCTGGTCTTAAGGTGAATTTTCTCAATTCCTGATTATTTGGAATTGGTGTATCCACCTAGGAAATTAGAAGTATGGCGAATGTACTAGGTTGCACAGGAGGCTCATTCCAATTCATCTACTTGGGTGTCCCCGTATGGGCTAGCATGACATTAAAGAAAAATTAGCAACCCATTATTAACAAATTTCGATCTAAATTATCAACTTGGAAAGTAAAAGCTCAATCATTCGGTGGTCGCCTCACTCTAATAAAATATGTCTTATCTAGTCTCCCTACATATTACATGTCGTTGTTCAAAGCACCACATGGCGTTCTTGAAATCCTCAAAAAACATAAGAGGAAAATTCCTATAGGGTGTGGATGACGCCAAGTCAAAGGTTCATTGGGTGGACTGGTCTAGAGTAAAGACGGCTAAAAAAGACGGAGGTCTAGGTGCCATTAATTTGTCTCTAGGAGGTGTGTTTTAGCTTATTAAGGTCTTATTTTTCAGGCTTATTTTTTATAAGCGTGTTTTCCCTAGCTTAATTTTCATGAACACGACTTATTTTCTTAGTGTAAGTCATAACAAGCTCATAAGTTAGAAAATTAGCTAGAAAAATGAGCTTATAAAATTATGCGGAATTGAAGTGGTAATTGTTTTTGTTTGCTAAACCTCAAATCGACTCATTTTTACCTCAAAGAGAAGCTCCAAGATGTAGGTTAAGTCACCGATTTTTTCTTCCTCTTTGTTGGCTTTCACAATGGAAGTAGCGAAACCATACACATTTGATTACAATACAACGGTGACACGACTACACTTTATGCATTGGTAGACCTAGATCGGTAGTTTCTCCCATTTCTTTTTATGCACATAGTCTGTTTCTATAGTTTCTCCTCATTATTAGCTCATCGGCCATCCAACACATAATCTCTTCATCACTTAATTTTGTTGGAATCTTATTTTAATAATAAATTGAACGTTCTATTAATGGTCAAAACACAGGCTTGTTACAAAAGTTGATAGTCTCTCGATAAAGAAAATGATTCAGGTACGAATCCATAAACCCTATTCATTCTATTTTCTTCTATTAGACTATCGGGAATGGGCAACAACCTACCCCGTTTTTCTGAGTTGGAAAGTCGATATCGGCATTATAATGGTTGCAACACTGCCCCCGAGCGCGTTTTTCGGCATTACATGGGTGTGCGTTGCGATGGTAACCGATGGAAACGGGGGAAAATCGACCTTTGGCTTTGCATGGACCATATTAAAACGATAACATTTATTTAAAAAAAAATATTTACCTATATAAATATATAGACAACACCTATATTTTTTACCGCTTTCTTTTCTTTCTTTCAATTTCATACAAACTTTCAATAATCTAAACAAAAAATGGATCCTTGTGATCCGTGCCATCTGTTCAACGATGATAACAACGATGATGATAATGACGACGATGATATCTTTGTAAATATGATGTATCGATATTCTACGTATGTGCTACTACAACCAGATCCAGCGCCACTACTCAGACAATGTGCGATGTTAAATAGAGATTGTGAAGAATGGCATAGACATATAGTTAATGATTATTTTGCGGTTAATTGTGTCTACCAACTTAGCGATTTCAAAAGAAGGGTTCTTTTGCGAAAAAAAACATGTTTGAACAGATAGCCAACGCCTTGGAAGAAAGGTATTGTTTCTTTCAAGTTTTGTAATTTATAAATGTCGCTTTTAGATAAAATAAATACAATTTTTACCTATTAAGTATAATTTAGATATGAATTTTTCCAAATGAGATACGATGCGAGAGGTAAACGATGATTTATAGGGTTGTAGAAATGTGATGCAATAATTAAGCTCACGACTATGGGGGAATCACCTAATTCTATTAACAATTATATGAGAGTGTCTGAGAGACCCGCACAGTAAAGTTTGTATAAATTGTCAAGAGGTGTTGTCGAAACCTTCGGTGACAAATACTTTCTCAAACCTTCGTTGAATGATATGCTACAACTATATGTGACACATGAAAAAAGACATGGTTTTCTGGGTATGCTTGGAAGCATTGATTGCACACATACTAGAACTCGAGAAATTGCAAGCGATCATTATGGAGTGCCTTCGTTACTATTAGAGGTTGTTGCTTCCCTAGATTTATGGATTTGGCATGCTTATTTTGGGATTACGGGTTCTAACAACGACGTCAATGTTCTTGATCAGTCGCAAATGTTCGAGGATCTTTTGTCAGGAAAGACACCGGATGCTCCTTTCACAATGAATGGAAATGAATATAAGTTTGGGTATTGCGTTACAGATTGAATATATCCACCATATTCCACGTTTTAGAAGGCGTTTCGACACCCAGTAGACCCAAGAAACGAACTTCTCAAGAGACAACAAGAAGGAGCACGTAAGGACGTGGAATGTGCTTTTGGAGTTTTGAAATCAAAATGGTACATAATCGAATATGCGACACGACTTTATGAGTTAGATACTCTACGAGATATCATGTATGCATGTATCATAATGCATAACATGGTATTCGAAGATAAAGGACGCAATATTGCAGCGTATTCGCCTACGGAACCTAGACCCATGCAATTTTAACCAGGACAACGAAATATTTACATAAAGTCGTTGATATTAAAGAACAACGAAAACACATGCAACTTCGAGTAG
This sequence comes from Lactuca sativa, assembly GCF_002870075.4. NCBI lineage: Eukaryota > Viridiplantae > Streptophyta > Magnoliopsida > Asterales > Asteraceae > Lactuca > Lactuca sativa. Next base: position 126,417,305 of record NC_056624.2, on the reverse strand, counting down.
ACTTGACATATTATATATACAATGGTAACGAAGATTAATAATTTAGGGGAAAATATGTATTTTTTTTTAGTTTTATATGCTTGTGTCCTTTGTTGTAATTTTTTTTAAAATGTTACGTTGAATTTAGGATTTATTAAAATATCATATTTTGTTAATTTATTTGTTTTTTATAATTATTAAAAAAAAAACAAAAAAATAAATAATGACATGAAAATTAGATGGTCTTATAACATATCATTTGATGTTGTCTATTTCCATACTTGAGTTTATAACACTATATATGACTAGAATGGTGATGTGACATCTTTTGGGTGTGATAACATGTAATAACATCTTATGAATTATTTCATAAAATTTCTTAATGTTTTCGTAAAAGTTCTTAATATATATCCTTTTCCGCTATACATTGTTCCCCTATAAACTACATAATTGACGCAAATGAAAGAGAAATAAAGCTTCGATAATCATGCTTAATAATAAATAGAAAATAAGTTGTTGCAACCATTGGAAAATTAACTTTACCCCAATATTGCATGTAACCGATACATATATGGTTTGATTTGGGTCATTAGGAATTGAGAAATCTCTAAGACTACTTTTTAACTAATTTTGAACCAAAATATGTTTATGCATAAACAATGAATAAATGTCGAAAGAAAGTCCAAATTATCACATTTAAAATAGTATCACACCTCAATTGAACGATAAGTAAATAGGTTATATTTTACCAGGTTTTAACAAAAAAATGAACAAGAAGGTCTTCTTAGAGGAAAAGAAATCTAAGAAAAACCTAAGAAAGAAGAAATCCAAACATTCAAGATAAGTTTGTGTAAGGCTAATAAATCAATCAAATGACCCGGTTAAATCAATTATATAACCTGGTTTGCAACGAGGTTTTATGTCAGCGAGACTTATGTGAAAATTTTCTTAAAACCTGGACAAAATTGTAAAACTCGTCCCTATGGTTCGCAGATTTCTGCAATTTTGGTCCAAAACGATACCTTGGTGCACCACTGGTCCAATTTTTGATCTTTTTATTGTTTTTGGTCCCTACACACTTAAAAAGACAATTATCCCCTTATAATTTATATTTTTCACTGTTTTTAATTGCTAAAATACATAAATTAATTTAATTTATATTCTTATTTATATTTTATATGTTTTTTTCTCTCTAAAAAACACACACGCCGGTGAAAGAAAGGAAGAAAGAAACAGGGACAACCAAGGGTTGTCACCCTCAACCACCCACTGATGACCCCCCACTGCTGTGAACCACCACAAACGACCACTCTCTATCCCCCTCTTGTATTGTAGAATCCATTGCACCACCCACCCTTTACGTTTTCTGTTTTCCTTTTCTCCTTTCACTGCCAAGAACAACCACCACCAAGGAGGAGTGTTGTTGTTGTTGTTGTTGTTGTAACCACCGAACCGATAGGTTTTGAGCAAAACATCATTCTTATGGTGTACATGCAAACCCTAATAGCTTTTGGATCTAGTTTGTCTAATGAACATACAATTGAATATCCAAAGCTATAAACCCTAGATCTAGCATACAATTAATCATATTAACATAAGATTGGGGTTTAGATCTTACCTTGATTGTTATGTAGCAATAACAATCTCAAATCCTCTTTGTAATGGCTTTAGAAAGCTTAGAGTCACAAGTGTCACTCCTCTAATGGCTCACAAGCACCAAGAGCAAGATGATGAAGAATGATAAGAGAGGAGACACCCAAAAACGTGTAGAAACCCTAAGGAATCAGTTCACCACGTTTTTGGTGCCCTAGGGGTCCTTAAATAGTGAGGCTATTAGGGTTATCTAACAAGGAAACTCTAATTTGACTGCTTAGGCCCTAAGCAACCCATGGACTCCCTCCTTAGAGCCCTTGGACGATTTCTAATGCGTTTCCCCCATAGAATTCGTCCACTCCATCCTCTATGGAGTCCATTAGCCCAATATTCAACTATCACACAATTGACAGTTCTAGTTCCCTTTATTTAATTAATGTCTTTTAGCCACAAAGTTAATTCTTATTAATTCTTGACTAATATTAATTAAACAATATGATTTCTCCTTTAATATATTATTCTCATAATATATTAATAAATTATAATTAATCCTCTCTCTCCATAATTCATCATATCAAGTTGCTTTGGTGAAGACAACCCAAAAGGACCATGCACCATCGGGTCAAGTACATACCAAAATAGTTATGGACTTAGACACTAATCCAACAGTCTCCCACTTGGATAAGTCTAATAACTATTCTGCGTATGACTTCAGATCCTGATCTGCAATCGTAGTTTTCAAAAGCCGCTATCAAATCTGATCTTATCAGATATGCGTCCTTTAGATAAGGGATCATATATTCCTCCATTCTAGATATCGTATAGACTGAGACATGGATTTAAATCATTCTCTCTATACTATTTCCCGACTTCCGATTTATGACGACTGACAACAGACTACAATTGAACACACCAACTTAGTCTCGGCTTGGCCAAGCGCTTAGGTGCCATCACTAAATCATCAAGGGGCCCACATATATCGCTTTCATCCCACTTTGGATAAAAGGAATGGATAAACTTTGATTCAATGCTTGCTTGCACTCACTTACCGAATCACACACAACAATATGTTTTATGCCACCAAGTTAATGGTGTGTTTACATATTATCAATGTGTAACCAACTCGCAAGATACAACTCACACATCTCGGTTTCAAGAATATAAGATATTATCGTCTCACCAATCACTCGTGATAAAATCCATGAACTGATCCAAGTGAGCGTGGGTTTAATCCAATGTTCAAACTCATATTCATAAGCACTCATGAACGTTGCAGTAAACATTTTCTTATGTCTAATACACTTAGATAATCCACACACCAATTCACAATAGTCTTCATTCATACCTACTTCCAACATATGAACGACTGTGGTCCGTTTGAATAATTTGATTGTTCTGAACCAATTTAATTACTCAGGAAGTCAAAACATGCAAAGTGAAACACAAGAATAATACTAATCCCATATGGCCCCAAACTCTGGGTATAAATAAACCATTTTATTTAATCACCATATTGATTACTCATTATTTGTTGTTTCGGGTAATCAACTTCTTACTTGAATTACTACTACACTTGTCCCATGCTCTCAACATGCACACAATGTTTATCTACGGTCCTTACATTGTGAAATAGATCAAATGAACACATTTCCAATCATACTCCTTTCACAACTCCCAATCCTTATCATAAGTATAATGTCACACCCCAAAACCGGAACGGCGGAAACGTTCTGGGGTGGGTGACGTCATGTCAAGTATCACAACATATGCAGTATAGTAATCAAAGTACAACAACCATTGCATTAATAGTAATAGTTTTACATAGTTTACAATGCATAGAAACATCAAAGTAATACAGAAACTAATATAGTTGCAGCTCGGTACTAAACTGTCTTCAACAAAAGCTCCTGAGATGTATCTGTCTATTACTGACCTGAGATTACAAGTTATTTTGAAAGCGAGTATCAGCATTTTTATAAATGCTGGTGAGTTCATAAGTATTTAGTGTCATTTGTGTAAGTAAGCATTTTATTCAAAATAACTTTATAAAAGTAGTAGTTTAGAGTCTACAGTGTATTAGAGTCCTTTCCAGAAAATCCTATATTTTCTAATTAAAAGCAGTCTTCTACCAAGACTCGACAGTGTTATGTTTTAAAGAGAAATTTTCCCTGAAATACTATCATTACCCAAAATACGGTATTTGACTTTAAAGAAAGTAAAAGAGTATCACTAGTAAAATACAAGGGAAAATAACATATACCTCAGCAGAAAATACTGCTGACTAAGGCAAAGAAATCATAGACTCCAAAAGAGTATCGAGTGAACGACACGCCTGGCTCTGTCTAACAAAAGGAGACACAGACCCCACACGGTATCAAATGTACGATACGGCTAGCAATGTCTAAAACAAAGAAACACAGACCCCAGATAGTATCAAATGAAAGATACAGCTAGCAAGGTCTAAAACAAAGAGACACAGACCCCAGACAGTATCAAATGAAAGATATAGCTAGCAAGGTCTAAAACAAAGAGTAATTCTAAGAGTGTGTTTCCAGCATACAGTGTTAATTATCGTTACCTTAAGGCCATGAATTATAAGGTAAACATGGAGATACTCGTAACTATACTGATCGACACTAGAGTTCTTGATGCCCTGCAAGCGTCGGTGTAAATATGACATTTGTCACCCCTTGGCTTGGTAGGCCGTGGACTGTAGCTAGCAGTCAAGGTGTCGGGGTGTCAGTCCCAGATAGATCTATACACATAATGCCCGCTCTCCCTATAGGAGACTCTGGTTACCAACTCGACGACGGGGAGATCCGTGTCTTGAAGATGCATCTCGTAATCTGAATTCTATTAGAGGCGCTGGACTAACGGTAGAGACTCACAACTGAACTGATCGATGTAAACCTTCATGTCTATACATGTATACATGATATATAATTAACGTTTAAACGACCATCGGACGGATATCCGATACCCACCAGACCACATCCCAACGAGGAAAAGGAAATAGGGCGAACTAGCCTTCCTAAGTCCTTTAAACATCATTTATATAACTATACAGGTACATGAATGCATTTAACGATGTAGATGCATCCCAACGAGGAAAAGGAAATAGGGCGAACTAGCCTTCCTAAGTCCTTTAAACATCATTTATATAACTATACAGGTACATGCATGCATTTAACGACGTAGAAGCATTTAACTAAGTAGAAGCGTTTAACGAAGTAGTAGCATTAACGAAGTAGGAGCGTTTATCGAAGTAGAAGCGTTAGCAAAGTAGAAGCGTTCCACGAAGTAGAAGCGTTAACAAAGTAGAAGCATTTCATGAAGTAGAAGCGTTAACAAAGTAGAAGCGTTTAACGAAGTAGTAGCATTTAACTAAGTAGGAGCATTTAACCAAGTGGAGGCCTAACGAAGTAGTAGTATCTAACGAAGTAGGAGTATAAAAACATGGAAGAAAACTTTGACGAAAACTTTGGAAAACCTTTACACTTAAGAAAATCATGACTTTGTATTATTTTGTAAAATAAGTTTGAAAACCTTTAGAAACCCTTGAAAATCTTTCATAAACAAATTTTGATTAAAACTTTGATAAAACAATATAAGTAAAGGAAACCTTTGTTTAAAATACTGTTGTAACTGAATTTGAAGTAAAACATACAGCACGGGAGACAATTTGAGAAAAGATTTGAACAAGTAAAGACGTTTTGGAAAACCATTTACAGTATCATACTTGGTAAAACAGTTGACAGTCTAATAAATCCTTGTGCATGCGGGTTATCAATCACATGTGATTGATATGATAACTGGCATGTTTTAACTTGTATCCCCCGCCATAAAAGCATGTAAAAACATTTAAAAGGTTAATTCAGGGGTATGAACTCACCTATTGTAAGCGGATCGAACGAAAGTGCCGGTTAGGTGCTCGTGTCAAGTAAAGACTTAAACACACTTAGTGACCTATTAACATATGATGACATATGTTTACATACACTTAGTAAATATAATACTAATTTAAACACGTATACGCATCCTAAAATGCGGAAAACACCTTGGTTAAGTGCTAGGGGTGTCCCGGATAACATCTAAGGGTGTGTATGGCCTAGTTAGCGAGTTTACTCTTGAAGAGTAAACTCTTTATAGAGTTTACGGCCCTAAGACCTTATCCCCATGAGTTTACGGCCGTAAACTCATGGGTGGTGTGTTCTAGGATGCTTCAAGGTCTTATATCTCTTATAGAATTAGGCTAGGTCCAAATATAAGGCATATGAAGGGGTTTAAGGCTCTAAATGGACCATTTGAGGAGTTTACGGCCCTAAACAAGGAGTTTACGACCGTAAGCTCCTATATACTCATTCCTTTGGTGTATTAAGGTCTTAAATGGTAGAGAATAAAGTTCTATGCATTTTTCCAAGCTATATAGGGGAGTTAGGGCACCATTTGGGCAGTTTTTGGAAGTTTACGGCCCATGGACCAATCCTAGGGGGGTTTACGGCCGTAAACTCCTATGTCCAATGATTCTTTGATGTTTAATGTCTTTACTTCAATGGTGGTTGCTTCTAGACATTTTCTAAGGCCATAGGAGGTGTTTGAGGGCATTTCTAACACCTTAAAGGGTGTCCACAGCCTATGAAGAGGGGTTTACGGTCCAAGAGTGTTCTTGGGCCGTAAACTCTGGTTTACTCTCCATATCATAAGGTTTTGGTGTTCTAAGCTCGTACATGCAATTCTACAAGTCATATCTAAGCCCTAGGGGTAATTTAGAGGGCTTTTGGGGCTTAAAAACCCCACTTAAGGGTGTTCACGGTCCAAGAGTGTTCTTGGGCTGTAAACACATGGATTTGCCCCTATTTGATGTCTCAAACACGTATTTGTATGTTAACTAAGCTACACAACAAGTTAGGATAGATTACTTACTAGTTTGGGGCTCGGAATGGGCGTTTTTGGCTCGAAAAAAAGTTGTAAAGAGAGAGTGTAGTGAGAGAGTGGAAAGTCTCAAATGGACTCCACTCACCCTTATATAGGAGTTTGAGTTGGGGCTCAGTGGAAATCCACCCGATACTGCCGTTAAACGGGGCTTTTGGTCGCACCCGATTAAATGGTCGTATTTTGACTTGGTTGAAACTAAAACTTTTCAAGGGATTAATGAGGGTGTTTCTAATTTGTTTCAACCCTTACCAAGTCATTATAAAAATCCCAAATTAATTAACCAGTCCAAAAGGTTAACGGACATTTAATAAAGTGAGGCTTATTAACGGAAAGAAGGGTTAAAAATGATGGAATAAATTTCGGGTTGTCACATCATCCCCCCCGTTAGAGGGAATTTCGTCCCGAAATTCAGGTTTAGGCAAGGAAGTAATCATGAACAATCGGGTAGAGGTATGAGGGCACTTCCTATTCGGTTGGTCCTCGCACTCCCAAGTGGACTCTGGCCTTTGCTTGTCATTCTAACAAACCTTCACTTACGGGATGCGGATTCTGTCTCGTGCAATTATCGATTCCTATAGGTTCATCTACGAAGTTAGGGTTCCCAATGGTTTCTATCAAGATGAGTGGGATACAAAGAGTGACGTCGGGCAAACACTTATCAAGTCGAAGAAGTGGATCGATTCAGGGTGAAACTTATGGAGTTTCCAAAAGTAGTAGTGGTCTGACGAGGGTTGGACTAATCTTTGTAAAGAATCTCGGATGGTCCTAAGCTCTCGGAAGGGTAGAGCTCTTTAGTATGTAGAACATAGTGTACTTCTATGGCGAGATCATCACTGGCGTGATCACCATTCCGAAGTTCCAAATGTTCTCTCTCATACTGGAAGTGTAGTCCTTCAAGTTGGTTCTTAGAAAGCTCGGCTTGTCCTTGGATTCATGTTTCCTATCAATTGGCTTTCGGAGGTTTTCTAGATCATCGGATGGATTGCATGTCTATGGGTATCTGTTTGCTGGAGAGTGGCTATCTCAATCTTGTGCAAAATGAACCTGCACTACTGGTTCTTGAGACGTTTCTATTGGAAACTCTCAAGGTCGGGGAGATAGGGTTTCACCAGACGAGTGCTTAGAAGTTTTTAAACTTCCCATCATTGTCTAGTTGGCGCTTTCACGACATTGATTCTTATCGGGAAAGGATCATGCTCTTACTTGTCTTGCTGTTTCATGAACAACAGGCTCTGCTCAGGGCTGACTCAATCCTTAGAGATTTTCCGAAGTGTTGGACTACCTCGGGAGGTGGTTCTACTATTTCTGCACGAGATAGTATTCGTGGAACACCTATTAGTCCAGTGAATCTCTAAGACATGCCCTATTCTCTAAGGCGTTGGTTTATTTCAATTGCAGAAAGCGCGTGCTCTTGTATAACCCATCGACTAACACCTAGACTGATGTCACGTCTATAATCTCTTCGGGATCTGGGTTATAGGGCTTAACGCAACCTACTTTTGCACTTTAATCAAGTATTCCTGGCTGCAGAGGTTATCCTGTGGTTCTTGGCATTCTAGTGTTCATTGCGGTGAATGCAGTCTATCATCTACAGGGCGACGGTGACTTCTTCCACGTGAGGGGGAGGCGGAGTGTCCTAGGCACTACTCGTCGGTAACGGGGTTGACGAAGTGCCTGAGTAGTGTGAGCATCTTCTGCAACTACTCTTCCGAAGGTTCTGAGTTTTCTCGATCTAGGGCAAATCTAGTGAGTATAGGGTTCCATCACTCGGAGCTTCTAATCTCCTCATCCACTCTTCTTAGAGTCCAACTTATCGCAGCTTCCGGATTTCCGGGATATTCACTGAGATGCTTAATTTGGGGAATTAAGCGTGAATGGATGGTCGTAGTCAATGTCCTTGACTCTTACGACTCAGATTTCCTTACCAACTGAGGGTGTTAGCTACTATGTTGGCTTAACCGGGATGACAACAATTTCGGATTTGTGGTCATTATAGTAGCTCAACCTGCCGTGGTTCTCTTGAATCTAGCTCATATTCTATGGAATAGGATGAATTGTTTTACTATGAGGTTCGTGGTAGGGCTCATACTTGGCTTAACCACTAATACTTGGTGTATGCAAGCAGTATATAATTGAGGTCGGCAGGATGTTCAGTTATGCGACTCCACCCCAGACCCACAACCCAACAAGGAACATGGAGTAGGGAGGAAGCACACATCTTAAATCTTTTTGATCTCAATTATATACCACCCTTATGCATATACTCAGTTATAGTGGTCAGTCCCATGAGTTCCATCCTCTTGATTCACGAACCCGACTGTGAGGTGCAAAGCGTCTTTCTGGGGGATCTACGGAGTATGCTTCGGGTGGTTATCGTCTTCTGGAATACCTGCAGTGTCTTTCGCTTCGGTTTTTATCTGCCTAGGAAGGGTTTGGTTAACAGTGCGCGGTACCCTTCTCCTGGGTACTTCGGAAGGTTTGAAATAAGAGTGACGACTGACGGATCGCATTAGTCTTTATTATTTTTATTATTTTTAGGTTCGGAAGAACCTTTATTTGACGAAATGGCTACGGTGAAAGTTCTTTTTACACAGCACTAGGGAGTTATACACGATTGCACTAAGTCGAACCATGATTGATAGAGGCGTCGAAATAGGCATACTTCGACATGACATAGAATGAGGGTCGATAGAGTCATGTGCCGAACGGGCACACAAGTTCTAGGCGTCTCGGGTTTTGTCCCGTGTATCACTGTCGTGGATACTTGGACCGATAGAGTCGACGCGGAACTGTTGAGGGTCCTGAGTGTTTCTGAATAGGGTACCTTTCATGAATGGATTTTCACGAGGCATTTCTATAGTCGCCTAACATATACTAGTCATGTATAATTAAGGTGGGGAGGACTGTTGACTGAGCGACTCCGCCCTAAATCCGCAACCAAACGAGGAACAGGAAATGAGGCGGCCTTCACTCACTCTAGGTATATCCATCTCAATTATACATGGCCGTAACGTATATATCTAGCCATTATAGTTTTACCTGATGAAATTTTAAATTTTATAACAGTGCTGCGACTTTCGCTTTAACGGGGGAAGTAATTACATTTGGAATTAACCTTTTAATGTTTTTGATTAGTTATCTGAGATTGAGAGACGTACCGAAAATCTACCGGGTTCCTTGATGCTTCTCCCCAAGCATTAGAGTTAGACTCCTCCCGTGCCCTTGTCGTTTTCTTCAGTTGGGCAGTCCCTTTTGAAGTGTCCCATTTCACCACATAGGTGGCAAACTGTATTGGTCGCCATATTGGTGGTTGATGTAATAAACTCCACTGGGGTTCTGCAGACGCGAGCAGTATGCCCCTTCATGTTGCACCTAGCATAATAGAGTTCCCGGCATATACCATGATGATGGTAGCTACATTTGCTGCAGTGGGGAAGGTTTCCTAGGTATGGTCTTCTTGAAGTCGGGATGGAAGAGTTGGCAGGGGTATTGACTGTCTCAACTCGTTGCCCTTCAAAAGGTCCTTGAGCCGAGGTACTTCCCTCCTCGATCTTGAGTTTTCTCTTCAGTGGATTTGGTTGAGGTTCTTGGGTGGGTGGATATATAGAGGTTGGCTGCTGCTGTCCATTACTAGGATCAGAATTCCCGATAGGGATCTTGCTAACATTGGCGTTGTTAGCATTCAGTTGATCCATGACAGCTGCAACGGCTGTCGAGACTGTAGCCTGGAAAGTAGCTTCATCGAATAGGAGAGTCGGTTTCTTGCCGGCAGATGGGTTACGCTTCTTTGGAGGCATGGTTTTTCCTACACGGAAAGGAACACAAGCTGATGAAAGAAGATGGTTAACCCTGGACGTATCTAGCCTTACTATATTAGGCATAAATTTTTTCCGTGCTTCGGATATTGGTTGTCTAAGTGTCGACCTACATCCCTATGATGTAGTCCAGGTATTCAAGGTAGGAGTATGAGTATCGGAAAAAGCCACAAGATGGGAGTCGTTCCTACTAAGTTACCTTTATACTAGGAAAGGCCACTCTCTGGCTTGGAAAGATTTGAGAACAGTTTGGAACGAAGACCGCAGGAATAAAGGCTCATGAAGGCTTATGGCTAAACACCCTCAATAGAGGTGTGGGGATCCGCTTTAATCATATTACTTGCAACGGGAAAAGGCGATTTACCTAACACATAGCATGAGTAGTGTAATCACTAACTCACTAAATTGTATTATTTTATGGGTGTATTAGTGTGACGAACACAAGGAAATGACACTTCTCAGGTTCCATGTACTGGCTCCCTCTTTCTACCTCGTACCTTTGACTGGGACCGGCGTTGGTTTCCTTCGGGTAGTTACCTAGGGTTCTCTTCTTGTGAAGACATATTGAAATTCTATTCTGCCTTACTTCCGATCCTGACTCTGAGTGTCATCACTTCATGATGGATGGCTGGAAATCTCGGAAGTTTAGGCGAATTTCTCACCGATGTCCCTAATAAAGATATAGGCACTTGGTGATTTCAATAGTCTTGGCCTAGTTCATTTATTTCCGAACTGGAAATCTTCTCAATGAACCTCTTCGGGGTCTGAATCAACTCTTTTGCCGAGTACTGAAGCGGATAGGGTTTTCTACAGGGTTCGTGTGAGAATGGAAATGTCTAAAGAATCCTAAGAGATTATTAACATTTCACTGCGTGATCCATATCGAGTCCTGCTATGATTACATAGGGTATACAATTCATATATAGCTTAGATCCGATAGGCCTTCGAATATGTGATACTACTCTATATCCACATCCCAACAAGGAAAAGGAAGTAGAGCGAAGCCACACATTCTTAGCCTATGGGATCCTTATTATATATAACCTTGGGAGTATACCCTCTGTAATTGTAGGTATATCAATAAGGATCTTTTTAATTCTTCACACAAGGTTATCTATGGATCCTAAAATACCCCTATGGTATTTTAATTTCTTGTTTGATTCTTAACTTCTGAATATGATTCTGGGATTAATGTGAGTCTTTTCATATTCCAAAATACTCCCATAGTATTTGAAAATTTACGTTTGGCTCTAGCATTCCTAGTTGGTAAGTTTCAGACTCGTTGCAACACCATTATCACTCCTAAGCACACGTTCATCGCATCTCGAATAAATGTAGTTGATCAGGTTACATTTATTCCAGCTTACGATTACATAACTGCCCAGGTTTGACGGTAATGCTCAACATCCGAAGACTTTTATTTTTGTTCTTCGTGCGATACTTTTGTTTAAGTGTTTAGATTCTAGATGTTCTTATACTTTGGTAAAATATGGTTATATTTTAAAGTATAATTCTTGGTCAGAGTGTTTTATCCCTATGTATTTATAGGCTGTATATCTTTTATGAATTGATATACTTAGCTCACTATAAACAATGCTCTGATACCAATCTGTCACACCCCAAAACCGGAACGATAGAAACGTTCTGGGGTGGATGATGTCATGTCAAGTATCACAACATATGCAGTATAGTAATCAAAGTACAACCACCATTGCATTAATAGTAATAGTTTTACATAGTTTACAATGCATAGAAACATCAAAGTAATACAGAAACTAATATTGTTGCAGCTCGGTACTAAACTGTCTTCAACAAAATCTCCTGAGATGTATCTGTCTATTGCTGACCTGAGAATACAAGTTATTTTGAAAGCGAGTATCAACATTTTTATAAATGCTAGTGAGTTCATAAGTATTTAGTGTCATTTGTGTAAGTAAGCATTTTATTCAAAATAACTTTATAAAAGTAGTAGTTTAGAGTCTACAGTGTATTAGAGTCCTTTCCAAAAAATCCTATATTTTCTAATTAAAAGCAGTCTTCTACCAAGACTCGACAGTGTTATGTTTTAAAGAGAAATTTTCCCTGAAATACTATCATTACCAAAAATACGGTATTTGACTTTAAAGAAAGTAGGAGAGTATCACTAGTAAAATACAAGGGAAAATAACATATACCTCAGTAGAAAATACTGCTGACTAAGGCAAAGAAATCATAGACTCCAAGAGAGTATCGAGTGAACAACACGCCTGGCTGAGTATAACAAAAGGAGACACAGACCCCAGATGGTATCAAATGTACGATATGGCTAGCAAGGTCTAAAACAAAGAAACACAGACCCCGGACAGTATCAAATGAAAGATACAGCTAGCAAGGTCTAAAACAAAGAGACACAGACCCCAGACAGTATCAAATGAAAGATACAGCTAGCAAGGTCTAAAACAAAGAGTAATTCTAAGAGTGTGTTTCCAGCATACAGTGTTAATTATCATTACCTTAAGGTCATGAATTATAAGGTAAACATGGAGATACTCGTAACCATACTGATCGACACTAGAGTTCTTGACGCCCTGCAAGCGTCGGTGTAAATATGACATTTGTCACCCCTTGGCTTGGTAGGTCGTGGACTGTAGCTAGCAGTCAGGGTGCCGGGGTGTCAGTCCCGTATAGATCTATACACACAATGCCCGCTCTCCCTACAGGAGACTCTGGTTACCAACTCGATGACGGGGAGATCCGTGTCTTGAAGATGCATCTCGTAATCTGAATTCTATTAGAGGCGCTGGACTAACGGTAGAGACTCACAACTGAACTGATCGATGTAAACCTTCATGTCTATACATGTATACATGATATAGAATTAACGTTTAAACGACCTTCTGACGGATACCCGATACCCACCAGACCACATCCCAACGAGGAAAAGGAAATAGGGCGAACTAGCCTACCTAAGTCATTTAAATATCATTTATATAACTATACAGGTACATGCATGCATTTAACGACGTAGAAGCATTTAACTAAGTAGAAGCGTTGAACGAAGTAGTAGCATTAACGAAGTAGGAGCGTTTATCAAAGTAGAAGCGTTAGCAAAGTAGAAGCGTTTCAGGAAGTAGAAGCGTTAACAAAGTAGAAGCGTTTCATGAAGTAGAAGCGTTAACAAAGTAGAAGCGTTTCACAAAGTAGAAGCGTTTAACGAAGTAGTAGCATTTAACTAAGTAGGAGCATTTAACGAAGTAGAGGCCTAACGAAGTAGTAGTATCTAACGAAGTAGGAGTATAAAAACATGGAAGAAAACTTTGACGAAAACTTTGGAAAACCTTTACACTTAAGAAAATCATGACTTTGTATTCTTTTGTAAAATAAGTTTGAAAACCTTTAGAAACCCTTGAAAATCTTTCATAAACAAGTTTTGATTAAAACTTTGATAAAACAATATAAGTAAAGGAAACCTTTGTTTAAAATATTGTTGTAACTGAATTTGAAGTAAAACATACAGCACGAGAGACAATTTGAGAAAAGATTTGAACAAGTAAAGACGTTTTGGAAAACCATTTACAGTACCATACTTGGTAAAACAGTTGTCAGTGTAATAAATCCTTGTGCATGCGGGTTATCAATCACATGTGATTGATATGATAACTGGCATGTTTTAACTTGTATCCCCCCATAAAAGCATGTAAAAACATTTAAAAGGTTAATTCAGGGGTATGAACTCACCTGTTGTAAGCGGATCGAACGAAAGTGCCGGTTAGGTGCTTGGTGTCAAGTAAATACTTCAACACACTTAGTGACCTATTAACATATGATGACATATGTTTACATACAATTAGTAAATATAATACTAATTTAAACACGTATACGCATCCTAAAATGCGGAAAACACTTTGGTTAAGTGCTAGGGGTGTCCCGGATAACATCTAAGGGTGTGTATGGCCTAGTTAGCGAGTTTACTCTTCAAGAGTAAACTCTTTATAGAGTTTACGGCCCTAAGACCTTATCCCCATGAGTTTACGGCTGTAAACTCATGGGTGGTGTGTTCTAGGACGCTTCAAGGTCTTATATCTCTCATAGAATTAGGCTAGGTCCAAATATAAGGCATATGAAGGGGTTTAAGGCTCTAAATGGACCATTTGAGGAGTTTACGGCCCTAAACAAGGCGTTTACGACCGTAAGCTCCTATATACTCATTCCTTTGGTGTATTAAGGTCTTAAATGGTAGAGAATAAAGTTCTATGCATTTTTCCAAGCCATATAGGGGAGTTAGGGCACTATTTGGGCACTTTTTGGGAGTTTACGGCCCATGGACCTATCCTAGGGGGGTTTACGGCCGTAAACTCCTATGTCCAATGATTCTTTGATGTTTAATGCCTTTACTTCAATGGTGGTTGCTTCTAGACATTTTCTAAGGCCATAGGAGGTGTTTGAGGGCATTTTTAACACCTTAAAGGGTGTTCACGGCCTATGAAGAGGGGTTTACGGTCCAAGAGTGTTCTTGGGCTGTAAACTCAAGTTTACTCTCCATATCATAAGGTTTTGGTGTTCTAAGCTCGTACATGCAATTCTACAAGTCATATCTAAGCCCTAGGGGTAATTTAGAGGGGTATTGGGGCTTGAAAACCCCACTTAAGGGTGTTCACGGTCCAAGAGTGTTCTTGGGCCATAAAAACATGGATTTGCCCCTATTTGATGTCTCAAACACGTATTTGTATGTTAACTAAGCTACACAACAAGTTAGGATAGATTACTTACTAGTTTGGGGCTCGGAATCGGCGTTTTTGGCTCGAAAACAAGTTGTAGAGAGAGTGTGTAGTGAGAGATTGGAAAGTCTCAAATGGACTCCACTCACCCTTATATAGGGGTTTGAGTTGGGGCTCAGTGGAAATCTACCCGATACTGCCGTTAAACGGGGCTTTTGGTCGCACCTGATTAAATGGTCGTATTTTGACTTGGTTGAAACTAAAACTTTTCAAGGGATTAATGAGGGTGTTTCTAATTTGTTTCAACCCTTACCAAGTCATTATAAAAATCCCAAATTAATTAACCAGTCCAAAAGGTTAACGGACATTTAATAAAGTGAAGCTTATTAACAGAAAGAGGGGTTAAAAATGACGGAATAAATTTCGGGTTGTCACATATAAGAATATCAAATTCTTGTTATTTATGATAGATTCTAACACTTTATGCAATGATTCTTTCGTAAAGTCATAGCTCAAAATCATCATGACGTGGCCAATCTCTATCAGAAACAATTGTATAGATATGATGTCTCTCACTCAAAGTACATTCCTTTGAACATCCTTCTTGCATAAAAGTTTCTAATCTAGACATAAATTCTCAATATCCAACTCCCAATATGGAAACATTTCCATATTTTGCCATATGACAACTAATTCTTAATAGAATCTTATATATTCATAATAATGTCGATATAGTCCATCCAACACCATACTTCCAACTACTCACAAGCCACCAATCCTCAGCGAGCTTTGGATCGTCCTTTGATAGTTGTTTAATTATTTTAGTCAAAACCGATTCTTGTCGTTTTTCCCTCAAAATGCGCTAGACATTTGGAAAATTTTAGAATGGTCAAATATTATAGCATTTGCAATCGATCATATACCCGAAGTGTATGGAACTCAATGTATAATGTCTTACATAAAGATCTGATACATTATCAATATTCCGCCATAATATTTTATGTGCCACATTCTCACAATTCGAACTATGAAAAGGGATGCCATAATCAAAGTCGAAATTTGAGAACACACTATGTATCCTTGACTAAATTTATTAACATTCCACAACCTAAGCCTTCAGATTTGAAATGAAGCATAATATTATCTCCCTTAATTATAGCAAAACAATTATTCAACCCTTACGACTTTGCAAAATATAACTCTTGTTTTCTATAATTAATATTGCTAACTTGCAATACTTTCCTTAATAATCATACAAGCACAACATTTACGCTCCCACTATCATGATGATTATTATCATATAAGCATAACACTTATGCTCCCACTAGGTTTGACATGTATTCAGAAAACAAATTAACTTCCAGAAAACAATACCTATTGAATTTCTTAAGTTCATATTTCTAATACCTAATGCTTTGATAATCCTTTATCAAGCTTCTTAAACTTATACACCTTTGCCTTAGATAGCTCATATTTGTGTCTAAACAATTCAGACTAATTGCCAAATCTCATAGAATTATGGAAAGGGATACCGTAACCATAATCGAATTCGAGAATACAATTTTCACAATCACTATCTTCTTCAAATCTCTCTTAGTGAAAGCATTTCCTCACAGTCATTTTCATGAAGGAGGGAATCTTATTCCACTTAGATTTTAATGGTGTATGTGTTCCTATGCATGCAAATTTGTCAAAACCAAAGTTTGCGACAAATCCAAACTCATATGGACCGAACTTTCTCAATCTTGATTTCTTGCCTTATGGTAACACGAGTGCCCACTATGTCTTCCAAGTAGTTAAGCAACTCACCCTTTCCTATCAATGTACTTTTCATTGATCAAGGTGCTTGCCTTTTATGCTTTCAAATGAGAATTCTAGAACTCACATGCATAATTAACCCAATTGGAATGGCACAGAAACAAAATAACGTCAACACGATAGGTTATAAACCTCAAGTCGTGTACTAGTGATGACCGATAAGGTTTATTCTTGATTTGTTTTGAAACCTTTCAAGACCATTAAGACTCCCACTGACTCCTTGACATATAAGATTCTTTTGTCAATAAACATTTCTCGACAAACAAATATTTAAGAGTTAGTGTAGCTTTTATCAAGAGAAAACACTTCCAAAATTGGTCATGGTTGGTCTTTGTCTTATCCAAGACATCACAACCTTCCAATTTCAAATGTGCATGAATAAGAAAACCTTTTCCAAATTCCACATTTGATGAATGTTATAAACCTTCTTAAGACTTGTCACTCAATTTCACAATCTTAACTTTAAGACTTGGTTTTGGAACGAAGTATGATTGACTTCTTGATTTAACCATTTCTTCAATTCTTGATTCCTCTTCTCAGACATACAATTACACTAAGACTCACTTAGAGGATCAATTGAGATATGGTTCTTAATCATTAAGACCTATCATAAAACATAATAAAAAGGTACTCTCCCTTCTTCTTAGAATAGAGAAACTTTTATCTTTCTGCCTACTTGATTCTTCTTATTCGTTCTGCTATTGATCGAAACTCTTTCAATAAACCTAGAATTACACTTAATCTTATAAGTATAATCATATTTACTAAACCTTTAGTAAATCATGACGAATATCTTTGTCACTCTTGTGGTGGACTTGATCAACACACAACCTTGTGTACTCGATCTCCTAGTCCTTCACTTGACACTTTGTCAACGAATTAGTCTAAATTCCAAAACATGGAAGTTTTCATTCGTCATACAATACTTGTTGCATGATTCCAGGTTTCTATCCACTTGAAACTTGGGCGATGAGAAACTCTCTCTATTTGGTAAATTCTTGTCATTTCCACAAATAACATAATTAAGAATCAAATCCATTATTGCTAATGATAGAAACCTTCAAACATCAATTTTTCATACACGCCATTGCAAGGATAAATAAATAATATAAAATCAAAATTTATTTTATTGCGGAAAAATTTGTCCTTTCAATGCAATTCATTTGAAAAACTATGTTATTACATATTTCTTAGCAATCTATTCTAACTCCAAGTAGTAGCTCAAAATTCTAATCTTCAAGCAATGCAATCAAAGTCTATTTCTTCACGATTAGATTCAGCTCACTTCCTCCCTTGAGCTTCCTTTCTTTTCTTTGATCCTATAAAACATCAAATGTAATCTTATCACATCATGTATTAAGAATCTAGAATAGGAACTTAAAAGAGTTAGTTAATGGATTTTACCTAAAGTAGAGCCATACGTTTTGACTCTCCCATCTCTTAGATCTCTTAGGTAAATAGGGCAGCTTCGTCTCCAATGCCCCTTCTCTTGGCAGTAAAAGCAAATTGACTCTCTTGGAACAGCACACGGAACTACTTTTGACTTTTCCTTTCTATTATGATCAAACTTTTCGATCATGGCATGCCTTTCATTGCCATTGCCTATATCCATAGAGGTCTGGAAGGCAGATCCACCAATCAACTTTGCTTTTCCAGTGCGCCAAATCATTGCTGATTCAGCAGCAATAGGCATATAGGTGAGATCGATGAGGGTTACATTGTGGTTCATCATATAGTACTCTCTTATGAACTCACTATATGAGTCAGGAAGTGAATGAAGAACCCAATCAACAGCCAGCTCCTCATAGATAACAGATCCCAACATTCTTAACCTATCAATGTGTGACTTCATCTCTTGGACATGTGCACACACTGACTTTCCTTCTTCATGTTTACTTGCCAAAAGGGCTTGAGTGAGTTTGAACTTTTCAATCTTTTGAACTTGTGGGTTAGGGAGAACAATAGGAGGAGGTGGAGGAAGTGAAGCATGATCTCTTGTTCCTCGATCGAATCGTGGAATATCATCTTCATGTGGAAAGCTTGTTCAACGGGATTTGGGAAGACCATAGTTGTCGTACTTTGACATCTACAAAACGGGAGAAAAAATTCAAGTTAAGTTGATTAGGATCCTCGATGTGACACCTAAATGGAACATCGAGGCTAGGATCCAACACAATACTCTACAACCTAGAAGAGGGATGCCGTAATCTAGTTGCAGAATATTTGAAGGTAGGTAAATGACGATTTACCAATTTCCACCATGAAAAACGAAAAAGAAATTTAAGTTTTGAAAATTCCTAGATCTTTTGAGATTCATTGAACTTTTCAATGGCATGTTTAAATCTCGATATGCCCCTCGATTTGTGACTGGGATGCCGAGGATCAGAAAACAGGGTGTGAATAACCATGCAAACTTACATGGTGCCCTCAATGTTACAATCACCCATTAGATGTGCAGGTTAACCACACACGCTCCACCGAACTATGAAAAACAATGAGTCACCCTTTGCTACCTTTGCTTAGAACCATTTAGTGTGTCGGTTAACCACACACGCTCCACTAACGTCTTCGCAAGGGCACAAAGTGTAATTTCATGGAATTGCATCAATTCACTTTTGCCTAAAGTAACTAAGATTGGGAATTTTGTAAAAGCATTTATGTAACAGCCCGAAATCTCAGGTATTGTTTAAATTATGTTTTTGGATGATTTAAGAGGGGACTCGGCGAGTTGGGGCCAAGACTCGCCGAGTAGGATCGCAGACTTGGTCGCGGGTCCGCGACTGGACTCGACGAGTCCAGATATGGACTCGGCGAGTCGACGCTGTTCAGCAGAAACCCTAACCGT
Organism: Lactuca sativa; assembly: GCF_002870075.4. Taxonomy (NCBI): domain Eukaryota; kingdom Viridiplantae; phylum Streptophyta; class Magnoliopsida; order Asterales; family Asteraceae; genus Lactuca; species Lactuca sativa. The sequence goes on along the minus strand of NC_056624.2, from coordinate 126,397,623 downwards.
TTAGTTTGAATCGTATATAACGCCTCTTAGGCCGTCATTTTCCGTCTTTTGATCGATTGGAAGGAACCCTAATCGTTGTGGACGTCTAGGGCAGGAGAGAAGCTATTGGAACTTGGAGGATTGCTAGGCAAGAAGAAGAAGGAATTGGCCAAAGGAATATCAAGGAGGATCGAGTCCTGAGGTTTGGGGAAACACAGAGGGAACGTTCTCAGGTAATACTCGGATCAATTCTGTTAGTTAATGTGTTTATGGACCTAGGGTTTATGAAAAACCCATTTAGTGATTAGATGGGTTATTATGTTATTACCCAGATGTTATACCCTCTGTAATGAGATGTTTAGAAGTCCAGAGAGTCCCATAGTTGTATATCTTGGGACCATACGTAATTCAGGAAGCAGTTGCTCGTCTGCATGGCATGGACTCGCCGAGTTGTTCTTCAGACTCGGCGAGTAGCATGAAGATTTACTGGGACTCGCCGAGTTGTTCTTCAGACTCGGCGAGTGGAGTCGGGGTGGCCCCGCGATTCTTTCAAGGGTAACTCGTCGGGTCGAGGAGGGTACTCGACGAGTAGATAAGGAATCTCAGAAAGTTGAAAGACGTCTAGACTCGCCGAGTCGCCATGGGACTCGCCGAGTCCGGTCGAGCTGACCGTTGACCGTTGACCAGAGTTGACCTAAGTCTGACTTCTTAGGGATAGTCACCCTTAGAAGTTATAAGTGTTAATGAGATATGTGATGATTATAGGAAGGTTGTAGCTCGTCTGATTGTGCACGAGTGATTTCAGGAGTTGCTAGCTTTCAGCATTTACGAGGTGAGTCTTCTCACTATACTGTACCCGGAAGGGTTTGACTGTGTGACCGGAAGGTCGGACATGTTATGTGATATGTATGCTATATGTGGTAAGTTAATTGTTATGTGTGCTTATGTATGATATGTGGGCCGGAAGGCAATATGTTACGGGCCGGAAGGCGATTATGTTATGAGGACCGGAAGGTCAGGGCCTGGAAGGGCGTATGTGCGTAAGTGTATATTGGGGAACTCACTAAGCATTTATGCTTACAGTTGTTGTGCATGTATTTCAGGTACTAGCGAGGACCGTGGGAAGGCGCCGGCATGATCGATACACACTGAAGATGGTTTTTATGATCTTGGGATTTGAATAATTGTATTGACTGAATAATTAACTAGTTATGCCTTGTTTTTAATGGAAACAATTATGTTTTAAAATTGAAAAATTTGTTTGAAAAATTTGAGTCGTTACAATTGGTATCAGAGCCTTGGTTTGAGGGATTCGGGTGCACCTTAGGGGGGGTAACTGAACTCAAACCGAGGATTTGAGGAAGTTTTTTTTTATAAAGGCATAAACTCTTGTAAATGGTTTTGTGGTAAGCAAGAAAGAAGCAGTGTGTACGATCAGTCAGCGCCCGAACGGTAAAGATCCCCAAAATACCTTACAATATTGTATGATATGAATTGTTATGCATGCTAGAAGACTAGGTATTCATGATAGGACTAGAGTGGCCTGATTTGTGATGCCTTAGTCTAGGGAAGTTGCCTATATGAGATGCTTTGCTAGTATGCGGGTAGATAGAGCGTATCAGGAGTAGAGTACTCACTATCCGGAGTTTGGGGAGGAGGACTTGGGATGAACACTGATGCGGTGTGGTCGGTAGTATTGGGCCCGTACTACCGAGGACACCGGGTCAGTGGGAGGCCCAAGTAAGAATCCCTGGATATCTGGGACTGAGTAGGGTTGCGTATCGAGTACGATTATACTCAGTAGAATCTCTGATAGTCTTATGTTGTATTTCAGAGATATCATGGTTAGACCGCGTCACGGAGCAAGTACGAGCGGTGTGAGTGACGAGGATATTCGTCAGATGATCCACGAGGAGGTGGCGGCGGCGATCCGGGCTGAGATCCCGGAGATGTTTGGGTCTATCAAGACCACCCTGATGGAGACGTTCGACGAGCGGTACGCCGCGTTGACTGAGGCTGCAACCGCTGCAGCTACCGCAGCTGTGGCCGCTGCTAGGCCACAGGGGAGTGATTCGTTGCTGTTCCGAGAGTTCAGCAACACGAAGCCACCAGAGTTCGATGGGACGCAGGATCCGATTGTTGCGATGAGGTGGATCGCAGATATAGAGGGGTGCTTCTACACTTGTTCATGCCCGGAGCACCTGAGGGTACGGTTCGCTTTGAACCAGCTCCGTCTGGGAGCAAAGGACTGGTGGAAGTTCGTGACGGCGAACTTCACTTTGGCAGAGACTGCGGCAGTGACATGGGAGGGGTTCACTACCATGTTCAGGGAGGAGTACGTTCCCCCGGTAGAGCGGGAACGATTGGTTCAGGAGTTCTTAACCCTCAAGCAGGGTACTGATTCGGTGGCGGCGATCACGCGGAAGTTCCATGAGAGGGCGATGTTTTGCCCCGAGCTGGTGGCCACAGAGCAGGCTCGGATGAGCCGGTACTTGGGTGTTCTGAGGAGGGAGATCCGGGAGTTTGTGTCAAACTCCACTTATCATACTTTTACTGAGCTTCAGGCGAATGCCAGGAAGCGTGAGATCGAGTTAGAGACTCAGGCCAGGGAGGAGGCCGAGTCTCAGCAGGCAGACCGGCGGCCGGCTCAGTCTCAGCCGGCAGCCAAGCGGATCAAGTCCGCCGATTCGAGGATGGGAGGTTCGAAGAACCGCACTTGCGTAAAGTGCGGCAAGGGTCACGATGGGGCGTGTCGAGCCGGTGCCTGCTACAAGTGCGGCAAGGAGGGGCACATTGCTAGGGAGTGCCCCAAGGGGTTTATGGTTTGCTTCCATTGCAACCAGACCGGCCATCGAAAGGCCGAGTGTCCGCAGCTTCGTCAGGGATCTGCACCTGTTGCCAGGACTACTGAGACTCGACCGGTGAAGGTCGAGGCCCCGAGGGCTCGTGGGAGAGCCTTTCAGCTGACTGCGGAGGAGGTCCGCGCTGCGCCCGATGTTGTGGCAGGTATGTTGTAATTCGCGTAATTATTTTAATGTCGATATGTTATGCTTATGTTATTATGCGCGTAGGTACTTTCCTTGTGAACTCTGTGCCTGCTTTAGTGTTATTTGACTCGGGTGCGAGTAGGTCCTTTGTGTCCTTAGCCTTTAGTCAGCAGATTGGCGTTAGTCGTGAGTCGTTGAGTCGACCTTTGAGAGTTTCTATAGCTGACGAGAAAGTGATTCGTGCTACGGAGGTTCTTCGGGGATGTGTACTAGAGATTTTCGGGGTTGAATTCCCGATTGACCTGATTCCTATTGCGATGGGGGATGTCTGTGTTATCGTGGGCATGGATTGGTTGAGCCGATTCGGCGCTGTCATCGACTGCGAGCGTCAGTTGGTGACCATACGAGACCATAGTGGGGGAGTTCTTTCGGTGTACGGTGAGGGTACTCGTTCAGGATCAGCTTTTTGTTCGGCCGCTAGGGCGAGGCAGTGTCTACAGCAGGGCTGTAAGGGTTTTGTGGCGTATGTGATGGATACGCGGGAGGTTTCCGAGAGACCGAAGTCAATTAAGGGGGTCCCTGTGGTGCGTGAGTTTTCAGATGTTTTTCCCGAGGAACTGCCGGGAGTACCTCCTGTGAGGCAAGTAGAGTTTGGTATCGATCTGGTTCCGGGGGCTGCGCCTATTGCTAAAGTGCCCTATCGTCTTGCACCTCCAGAGATGCAAGAGTTGTCCTCGCAACTCCAGGAGTTGCTGGGAAAGGGATTCATTAGGCCGAGCAGCTCGCCATGGGGAGCACCTATTCTGTTCGTCAAGAAGAAGGATGGTTCACACCGGATGTGCATTGATTACCGGGAGTTGAACAAGCTAACGGTCAAGAACCGTTACCCGTTGCCGAGGATCGATGATTTATTCGATCAGTTGCAGGGAGCATCTTGGTTTTCCAAGATTGATCTGAGATCAGGATACCATCAGGTGAGGGTACGGGAAGAGGACGTCCAGAAGACAGCGTTTAGGACGCGATATGGGCATTATGAGTTTGTGGTGATGCCTTTTGGACTCACCAATGCCCCGGCTGTGTTCATGGATCTCATGAACAGGGTATGCAGGCCGATGTTGGATCGGTCAGTGATTGTATTTATCGACGACATTCTGGTGTATTCGAGGTCTAGAGAGCAGCATGAGGAGCATTTGAGGGAGGTCCTTGAGGTATTGAGGTTGGAGAAACTTTATGCAAAGTTCTCCAAATGTGACTTCTGGTTGCGAGAGGTCCAGTTTCTAGGACATGTGGTTAATCAGAAAGGGATATTAGTCGATCCGGCCAAGGTTGAGGCGGTGATGAGTTGGGAGGTGCCGAAGTCACCCTCCGAGATCAGGAGTTTCCTTGGGTTGGCAGGGTATTATCGGAGATTTATCAAGGATTTCTCCAAGATCGCAGTGCCACTCACCAGATTGACCCGGAAGGGTGTTGCATTCTCATGGGGGCCCGAGCAGCAGACCTCCTTTGAGACACTCCGCCAGAGATTGTGCGAAGCCCCGGTATTAGCTCTCCCAGAAGGGATGGAAGATTTCGTGGTATATTGCGACGCATCGATTTCGGGATTGGGTGCAGTGTTGATGCAGAGGGGTCATGTGATAGCTTATGCATCGAGGCAGCTGAAGCCTCATGAGGCGAGATATCCCACGCATGATTTGGAGTTGGGGGCAGTAGTGTTCGCTCTCAAAATTTGGCGTCATTACTTGTATGGGGTTCGATGTACGATATATACGGACCATAAGAGTTTGAAGTATTTGATGGATCAACCCAACCTAAATATGCGTCAGAGGAGATGGTTGGATGTGGTCAAGGATTATGATTGTGAGATCCTGTACCATCCAGGCAAGGCTAATGTGGTAGCCGATGCATTGAGCCGCAGGGCGGAGAGCACTCCATTGCGAGATGTATGCTTGAGACTGACTGTGATGACTCCAGTGTTGGACGCTATTCGTGGAGCCCAGGCAGAGGCTGTGCGACCAGAAATGCGGAAGAAAGAGCGGGTTGTGGGGTTAATCTCAGAGTTTGTCAAGGATAGTCGAGGCCTTATGACGTTTCAGGGTCGGATTTGGGTGCCGTTCGTGGGCGGTACGCGCATTACGTTGATGGAAGAGGCTCATAGATCTAAATTCTCGATCCATCCCGGTGCTACAAAGATGTATTTGGATTTAAGGAAGGAATATTGGTGGCCCTGTATGAAGAGGGACGTGGCATGGTTCGTTGAGAGGTGCTTGACCTGCCGTAGGGTTAAGGCCGAACACCAGAGACCGCATGGCAAGTTGCAGCCATTGGAGATCCCCGAGTGGAAGTGGGAACAGATCACTATGGATTTTATCACCAAATTGCCAAGGACTGCTAGGGGAGTTGACGCAATTTGGGTGATTGTGGATAGGTTGACGAAGAGTGCCCACTTCCTTGCCATCAGTGAGAGTTCTTCAGCGGAAAAGTTGGCGGAGATATACGTGAAAGAGGTGGTGTCTAGGCACGGGGTGCCGATCTCGATTGTGTCAGACCGCGATGTGCGCTTCACTTCCAGGTTCTGGAAGAAATTCCATGAGGAGCTGGGTACTAAACTGCAGTTTAGTACCGCATACCACCCCCAGACAGACGGTCAGAGCGAGCGGACGATTCAGACGCTGGAGGACATGCTCCGAGCGTGTGTGTTAGACTTCGGGGGTAGTTGGGATGCGTATTTACCGTTGGCGGAGTTCTCCTACAACAACAGCCATCATTCGAGCATTGGTATGCCGCCTTTCGAGCTGTTGTATGGTAGGAGGTGTAGGACTCCCATTTGCTGGGGAGAGGTGGGACAGAGAGTGATGGGCAGCACGGAGATCATACTCCAGACGACAGAGCAGATTCAACAAGTGAGACAAAGATTATTGACTGCCCAGAGCCGACAGAAGAGTTATGCAGACAGGCGCCGATCCGAGCTTGAATTTCAGGTCGGCGACTTCGTTCTCCTGAAGGTCTCTCCTTGGAAAGGAGTGATTCGGTTCAGGAAGAGAGGCAAGTTGGGGCCCCGGTATATTGGGCCATTTCGTGTGATTGCAAGGATAGGTCGGGTAGCCTATCGGTTGGAGTTACCAGCGGAGTTGGGTCAGATCCATGACACTTTTCATGTGTCGCAGTTGAGGAAGTGCATAGCCGATGAGTCGGCAGTGGTTCCATTGGAGGATATCCAGGTGGATGCGAGCCTGAATTACGCGGAGAGACCAGTGGCGATCAGAGATCGGAAGATCAAGGTTCTGAGGAACAAGGAGGTACCCTTGGTGTTGGTTCAATGGCAACACCGTAAGGGATCGGAAATGACTTGGGAACCGGAACGCGAGATGCGGGGGCAGCATCCGGAACTATTTGCGGAGTGAGACTTCGAGGGCGAAGTCTAATCCAAGTGGGGGAGAGTTGTAACAGCCCGAAATCTCAGGTATTGTTTAAATTATGTTTTTGGATGATATAAGAGGGGACTCGGCGAGTTGGGGCCAAGACTCGCCGAGTAGGATCGCAGACTTGGTCGCGGGTCCGCGACTGGACTCGACGAGTCCAGATATGGACTCGGCGAGTCGACGCTGTTCAGCAGAAACCCTAACCGTTTAGTTTGAATCGTATATAACGCCTCTTAGGCCGTCATTTTCCGTCTTTTGATCGATTGGAAGGAACCCTAATCGTTGTGGACGTCTAGGGCAGGAGAGAAGCTATTGGAACTTGGAGGATTGCTAGGCAAGAAGAAGAAGGAATTGGCCAAAGGAATATCAAGGAGGATCGAGTCCTGAGGTTTGGGGAAACACAGAGGGAACGTTCTCAGGTAATACTCGGATCAATTCTGTTAGTTAATGTGTTTATGGACCTAGGGTTTATGAAAAACCCATTTAGTGATTAGATGGGTTATTATGTTATTACCCAGATGTTATACCCTCTGTAATGAGATGTTTAGAAGTCCAGAGAGTCCCATAGTTGTATATCTTGGGACCATACGTAATTCAGGAAGCAGTTGCTCGTCTGCATGGCATGGACTCGCCGAGTTGTTCTTCAGACTCGGCGAGTAGCATGAAGATTTACTGGGACTCGCCGAGTTGTTCTTCAGACTCGGCGAGTGGAGTCGGGGTGGCCCCGCGATTCTTTCAAGGGTAACTCGTCGGGTCGAGGAGGGTACTCGACGAGTAGATAAGGAATCTCAGAAAGTTGAAAGACGTCTAGACTCGCCGAGTCGCCATGGGACTCGCCGAGTCCGGTCGAGCTGACCGTTGACCGTTGACCAGAGTTGACCTAAGTCTGACTTCTTAGGGATAGTCACCCTTAGAAGTTATAAGTGTTAATGAGATATGTGATGATTATAGGAAGGTTGTAGCTCGTCTGATTGTGCACGAGTGATTTCAGGAGTTGCTAGCTTTCAGCATTTACGAGGTGAGTCTTCTCACTATACTGTACCCGGAAGGGTTTGACTGTGTGACCGGAAGGTCGGACATGTTATGTGATATGTATGCTATATGTGGTAAGTTAATTGTTATGTGTGCTTATGTATGATATGTGGGCCGGAAGGCAATATGTTACGGGCCGGAAGGCGATTATGTTATGAGGACCGGAAGGTCAGGGCCTGGAAGGGCGTATGTGCGTAAGTGTATATTGGGGAACTCACTAAGCATTTATGCTTACAGTTGTTGTGCATGTATTTCAGGTACTAGCGAGGACCGTGGGAAGGCGCCGGCATGATCGATACACACTGAAGATGGTTTTTATGATCTTGGGATTTGAATAATTGTATTGACTGAATAATTAACTAGTTATGCCTTGTTTTTAATGGAAACAATTATGTTTTAAAATTGAAAAATTTGTTTGAAAAATTTGAGTCGTTACAATTTAGTTACTTTATACTTCATTATACTTTTAATGGAAAGGGGTTTTTCCTATCCTACCCGTTCGGCTAACGACCCTCCACTAGTCAACAGTGCGGGGGGTAAGAGTGGATACCCATTCAATCGCCATTTTATAGGCAATTTCCTTAAACACCCCTTATAGACCAGCTTCGTGAATGAGGCCTACTACCGGTAAGACTGAATGTTTACTCATACATATATAATACTAAACTTTTAATGTTATATATAGTATAGGGTGTATTTTATACTTTTAAAATACTAGGTGGTCTAATTTAATAAATTATACTTTTAATTTAATTAAATACAAACCAAAACTTTATGGGTTTATTAAATCTCCTTTAATTATACACTTTAATTAATTAATAAAACCATAGGGGTGTGATTTGAACTTTTCAAAACAATACTAGGGTTTTAGAATTTAACATTTCTAAATTAAACTTTTAATCAACTTTTAAATTCCAAAACTTGAGGACAAGTTTTGAAACATTTCAAAACATTAGGGTTTAACTTATTTAAATTTCAAAAACAAAACTTTTAAGTTCAAATTTAAACTATAAAACCTAAAGGAATTAATTTGAAACTTTTCCAAACTTTGTCAAGAATATTCTAGATCACAAAATTAAAATAAGGCAATTAACAATTAATTGGTGGTTATCTAATTTGACCTAGTCCAAATTCTTGCAAGATAATTCACCAAATAATTCAAATAATTAAATCTAATCATATAAGGAAATAATTATCTAACTAATATGAAGTTATCTTTAATTTTGGCAAAGATAATCACCCAATATCATAAAAATCTGATTTATATCAATAAAAAACGATTTGGTAACTATCCCACAGCCAAAATAGCACAAAATCCCGATTTTCCCTCTTTCTGACCAGCTAACTCGGCGAGTTCAGCCCCCAGAAACCCTAAATTTCGATCTTTAAGTAAGGACAATTCACAATAGCATCAAATACATCAAAAAAACAACCATGGCTTTGATACCACTGATGGGTTTTGAGCAAAACATCATTCCTATGGTGTACATGCAAACCCTAATAGCTTTTGGATCTAGTTTGTCTAATGAACATACAATTGAATATCCAAAGCTATAAACCCTAGATCTAGCATACAATTAATTATATTAACATAAGATTGGAGTTTAGATCTTACCTTGATTCTTCTGTAGCAATAACAATCTCAAATCCTCCTTTGTAATGGCTTTAGAAAGCTTAGAGTCACAAGTGTCACTCCTCTAATGGCTCACAAGCACCAAGAGCAAGAGGATGAAGAATGATAAGAGAGGAGACACCCAAAAGCGTGTAGAAACCCTAAGGAATCAGTTCACCACGTTTTTGGTGCCCTAGGGGTCCTTAAATAGTGAGGCTATTAGGGTTATCTAACAAGGAAACCCTAATTTGACTGCTTAGGCCCTAAGCAACCCATGGACTCCCTTCTTAGAGGCCTTGGATGATTTCTAATGGGTTTCCCCATAGAATTCGTCCATTCCATCCTCTATGGAGTCCATTAGCCCAATATTCAATTATCACACAATTGACAGTTCTAGTTCCCTTTATTTAGTTAATGTCTTTTAGCCACAAAGTTAATTCTTATTAATTCTTGACTAATATTAATTAAACAATATGATTTCTCCTTTAATATATTATTCTCATAATATATTAATAAATCATAATTAATCCTCTCTCTCTCCATAATTCATCCTATCAAGTTGCTTTGGTGAAGGCAACCCAAAAGGACCATGCACCATCGGGTCAAGTACATACCAAAATAGTTATGGACTTAGACACTAATCCAACACGAACATCACTAGGAACCTCCTCTTCTCACCAGTTTTGCCAATCAGCAACAACCCAAACACACCCTTTGATCACTGCCACCTCCCATCTTTCTCCCTTGCTTCTTTTCTCAGATAACAATAGCCCCACCAGAGGTGGCATGAACCTCCCAAGAACCACCGGCTGCCACCCTATCTTCCCCCATGTGACGACGAGCAAACACCAACCCTCGCTATGAGATCTTGACAAATGAAAACGATTTGTTTCTTATTGCTATCGATCAAAAGCATAAAGCATCATCCAAATCGATCAACGAAATTTAATCTCAAATTTTGAGAATGAAATCAGATCTCTGATGAGCTGCAATCGGTTGAAACATAATCGATTGTTTACAACACATAAATCAGATCTTTCAACACATAATCGATTCTACTTTTTCTCACTGATTTTTCTTACTGTTTTTGGAATGGAATCTGCAATTAATAGCTACACTTTGGCCATTGGTTCTATGTTTGTAACTGTTGCACACTCCAACTATTTGACAGATTGCTCCAAAGAATAATCATCTTCTAAAATGTTGTTTTTTGATTGGATTTGTTGTACATATTGTAAACCCAAATGTGCATATCGACGCTCTACAACATCACATAAGAAGCCATGGAGGGGAGGTGGAGAGGTTGGTAGAAAAACGGAGAAGAAAGGGAAGGAAAGAGCAAATCGGAAACAACACAACAGGTGGGGGTTTGTGGGTTTGCTCAGCAACCGAGGGGAGGTGGAGAGGTTGAAAACCGGTTTTTTCCAATGGGCTTTCTTCCTCGACTGTTAGCTCATCTCACCGGAGCTGTGGCTTCGCGGAAAGCAGGGGTCGAGCAAAACAATAATTGAGGGTGTTTGGGGTGATGCGTCTTAACAGGAGAGAGAGAGAGAGAGAGAGAGAGAGAGAGAGAGTGAGAGAGGGACGGAAGGGATAAGAGGGGTGGTTTTGGGTTTTTTTTTCTTTTTTTTCTTTTTTTAATTAGAATCACTAGAAAATAAATTAAATTAAATTTAAAAGAAAAGTATTTAAGGGTAGATTTTTCATTTCAGGTGGAGTATGGACCAAAACTACACATAAATGCCAACCATAGGGACCAAAACAACACAAAGTATCCGAAATTGGACTACTGATGAACCACTAAACTTTTTTGGACCAAAACGGCAGAAATTTGACAACCATAGGGACCATTTTTGCAATTTTGTCTAGAACCTGGTTTTGAACCGGGTCATATATTATAAAAAGAGCACGGTTCCCATCCAAACAACCGGGTTGTACAAGGTTCATAGCGGATCGCTTTTGCATAAGCAAGCGGGTCTTATAATAATTAGAGAACCGGATTCTTTTTTCACATATCAAAACCTGGTTGTTATACAAGCGTTAATGATTGGCTTAAATCCCGCTTTCTAGATAAATAACCGGGTCTATTTGTACAATAATCAATTTTTTATATTATTTTATGAAAATAATAACAACAATACCAATACAAACAGATCTATTATTCATTTGTTAGATTACTACTTTTACATTTATGAATAAAAAGTCCCAGCTTAATTTCCAAACAAATTCCTATACATATTAGCATATATCAACACTAAGATCCAATAAAGCATCTAAAAAATGAGATTTCTCTTATATATACCCTGTTGAGAGGATTTTGATATCAGCTTCTTTCCAACTTCCCACAAGTACCAATTTGGATGCATTTATTTTTTGCTTCACTCTTGAACATCCGACACATAGTTATATAACGTTAGATGTCACCATATCACATATAGGGTTGTCAATATACTATAACAATTTTGTTGAAGGATTATTTTTATGTGTAATGGCCTTCTACATTTTCTTACTCCTTAAAGTATGACCATCGGGTCCTTGAGATACAATAAACACCCTGAAATTCACACATACACATGAGAGAGAGTAATAGACCCTGTTGTAGCTTGTGTGATTTCAAACATGAGAAGATGGAAGTTGTATTAGGCTAGTAGAGAAACTCTTGTTGGCATCTATACACAAGTTTAAAGCAATTTAGTAGTCTATTAGGTCTTCAAATTGTCATATGATTTAGGCTTTTGCATAAAAAATTGTATGTTTTCCACTCGTTTACAGATGAATGGATAGGAAACACGAACAACCATCAACCCAATAACAAATCCTAAATTAGAAGGTGCATATATATTAAACGAAAACAGAGGAGCGATGACTCTAAACCGATTCCAAAACCTTATATGCATAAAGAATCAGTTTCGATTGAAATTATACCTCAATGGCATTGTTTCAAAATACTACAGTCTTTGATTGGTATGGATCTAGTTAGAATACCAGCGATAAAGGTTTGAATTCACAATCTTTTAGAGTATTAGGGTTTTGGTGCTCTATAACTTCCTAGGCTGTCACTGGTAGCGGTTGCAGAAAGTAGCTTCGAAATAGTGTATGGGGTCAAATGGTGGGATATCAAAATGGGATAATGACTAAAAGGATAATATATTATGGGATATGTACACATTTGGTCACTAAGTTTTTTTGTCCACATTTACGCCTTCAACTTGTTAAACTGTACACATTCAGTTCTTATGACCGGTTACTCCAGGTTAGCCGGGAAAAATGAGTTAATAGGGTAATATATTTCTCATTTTGTACACATTTAGTCCTTAATATTTTTGTACATATTTAGTCCTTAATATTTTTTTTGTTTCAAAATAAGTCATTTTTGTTTTTGTACTCATTCAGTAATTATGAATGATTTCTTTAGGTTTTTTCTCACGACATCTTACATAGGACAATCATTAATGAAGTGTGTGAGGCTATTGATGTTTATGTGTAACGTCTCATTTTCACAAAAAAAAAAAAAAAAAAAAAAAAACTTCATTTTTAAATAAGGAAAAACTCTCTAATTATAAATCTATTATTAAGAAAAAACGTTTATTCCAAAATACATTGATCGAAAATCAGAGTAATATAGGAAACGCAGAATACTCAATATTGTTGATAAGTGTGTACAGTCCTGCCTTCGCCTTCCCACGATCAACGATAGAACCTGAAAATATAAACAGTTGGGTAAGCACAAAGTTTAACGAGTTTCCCCCAAAATACCTGATACAACAAACATATTATCATGCATAACGGGCCTACACTCATCATATTGAAAAACATTGGCCCAATCAGTCATCGAACTAGAATGCCAACATGCAATAGATCCAATCATTCATCAGACTGGAATACCCAGGGTTTGTTGGTTTGTCTACTTAACCCAACCGCTCTTCTCGAGCCTCCGTGCCTACGGCTTACAGTCAGCCCACACCAGGTATCTTGGCCTACAGCATATAGCATGACCACCTCAACATATCCCACGTAAGTTGTCGTGAGAAAAAATTAAAGAAATCATTCATAAGTACTGAATGAGTACAAAAACAAAAATGACTTATTTTGGAACAAAAAAATATTAAGGACTAAATGTGTACAAAAATATTAAGGACTAAATGTGTATAAAATGAGAAATATATTACTCTATTAAGTCATTTTTACCGACTAACTTGAAGTAGTCGGTCATAAGGACAAAATGTGTACCGTTTAACAAGTTGAAGGGGTAAATGTGGACGAAAAAAACTCAGTGACCAAATGTGTACAAATCAAAAAATATATTACCCTTTTAATTCATTATCCCTATCGAAATATTGAAAATTGATAGGCGGGATACCAAATTTTAATGGCGAGATGTCAAAAATTAAGACGATGTATTCTTTTTCCATCCCACACATATATTAATATTTATCCATTTTCTTTTATATATGGTAATATATCAATATTTGATTTTGTTTTAATCAATGCTATTCAATTTTCCTTGTAGTTTTAATGCTAACTGATAAAAACTTCAGGCTTCACCTCGGGTCGGGTTTTTTTTTTGTTTTATGTTATAGCCAAGATTATAATTTTACTTTTTTCCCAATTAAGGTTTTGTACTTTGAAAGGTTTATAAAACTAAGATAAAATAGTAGGCTCTTAAAACCTTTTTTTAAACTAAAATTAAAAGTCAAAATTGGGTAATCTATTAGTTATTGTATGTAGGCATATTTTCAAAGACGAATGGCTTAATAAATAAAATGGGGTTCTTGAATGTCAGGGAACACATGGTTTGTAGCTTATGTGTCGATGTACTAGGCTGGATCAAACACGGTAGAGGGGTTGTTAAATTGGGTAACATCAGCCTTCCGTTATGAATTTCGTGGATCTGGACGACGTGAAGGAAAATCGGGTTGGTTAGCCCTCTGCCAACAATCAATGGCCTCATGACCATGTTTATTGCATAATTGACACATTGGTAAGCGTTTTCTTTTGTACGTGCTTCGAGATGAGTTGGAATTTTGCCCCTGAACATGTAATTTTTGGTTTGATCGATTGACACAGAGGGCAGTGGATGTTTGTGGGGATGAAGCCTATCGAAGGTGTTCTTCTTCTATGCGAGCTTCTTAATGAAGAAGAAGACCGTTGAGATCATCAATGGATAAAGTTTCACTCTTCTTCATGAAGGCATTAGTGAATGCACTATAAAATGAATCAAGACCGAAGAGATTGTATCCAGTCAAATCTTCATCATTCATTTGATAAAGATTTGCAGCTATAGAGTTCGTAATTTAGCATTTTTGTTCAACATATTCAGTGATCGATATGGATCCTTTAGAAAGGGTTTGGATTTGGGCTTTTATATGCATGATACATGCCCTTATTTGGGCCTGAAAATTCTTTTCAATAGCGTACCAGGCCATTTAGGAAGTGTGACGTCAGGTCACGATAGATAGGGCTCGTTCAGATAGGGTTGATTGGAGCCATAAGAGAAAAAGTCATTCATGCTTTTTCCAAGTGATAAATTCTGCTGTTTCCTCTTGATCTTTTATGATCTTTATGGTTGGTTTTCATCCCTTACATGGATGCTCTTGGAGCTTGGCGAACTCCATAGCTTGATATGACACTCTTGTAGCCAATGAACTTCTATTAAGTGAGAATAAGGTACATGCTTGGGTTTTCTTGATCCCATGCACAAAGCCTTATCTTTTAGAGAACTCATTGGACTCAGCGTTGTACATATTGACTTGTGGTGATGTCTTATTGGATAAATTTGGAAACTTTATCCATTAAGTCATTGAAAAGACCAAATCTGAAGTTATGAGCCTTGATCTGTAAGGATTAAGATGTTGATGAAGAAAAAGTATTCTGATCGAAACCACAGCATGCCCAAGGAAGGCCCACGACATCGTGGTGCGCTACAATGCAATTGTTTTGTCTGCACTAGGCCACGACGCGACCAAGGATTCACCACAGCATGGTGGTTGTTAACCCGGTTATCTGTTGATCGTTGACTGTTGACTTTTGACCAGTTTAACCTTAGGTCAAACTTAAGTGATTTGTGTTGTTGATTTAGGTTCGATATTAAATTGGTACCAGTCGGTTCGTGGGTCTAGTCAGTGCGACGAGTTGAGAGTGTAGTTGTGCTTCTCCGGTTTTTCTATTCTAACGAGTCTTCTCATTATGTGATAGTTTCATTTTATTTACTTTATTTTATAGTTTATTTGTGCTATTTAAAGATTATTATGAGATTTTGGTGATTTTTATAAAAGTGTTTTGCATTTGAACTTGATTCTATCTATATATCTTTATTCATGAGTTTAGATGTATATGTAGTGATTAGTTGGCCAGTTTCTTAAATAAGTAATGGATCTTCAAATTAGCAAGAAACAAATGGTTCATGTGTTAGTTGTCACTTTACACAATCATAAAAACACTTTCTCTAACATGGGGGTGAAAGAATATTAACTCCTCTTAGATTTGATGACATTTTTATTCTTAATGCTAGTTAATTTTCACTAATTACATGCTTAATGGAAATTATGACTTTAGCTAAGGAAATATGATATGAGCTCCTCCAGTGATTTTACTAACTAAAAAAAGTCGAGGTAAGCTCAAGCTTCTTAGATTGTTATAGCCAAATTATATTGAATCATAAGCCTTGCACCATAATATCTATTGATAATTAACTAAGTGTCCATGTGATGAAAGCCAAAGTGAACCATATTTCTCCCATTTTTACTTTTATTTTCATTTCATAAGTATATGTACAAAAAGATTTTCATAGAGTTATAAATCGAACCAATCTCCGTAGCCAAATGGCCCCATGCTGGGTTTACATCCTAACCCTGAAAATCACAAGTCTGCTCACTCCTTCTCCAAACTTGAAAAAGTGAAAGGACATAGTCCTTGCCATAGATAGTGACATTCCAATCCATCACTCAACCACTCAGCTTCCAGTTGTATCCCTCAACCCAATCATAATAATCGCTTCCTTCTTGAGTCCCACGACTCAAATGCATGGCCTCGAACAAAGCCCTTAAGATCTCAAAACCAACAAACTCATCTAGGTCTGCACCATTCCACCTAACTGACCTCGCCACTAAGGCCCAAAACAATTACCAGATCCATCCTCATACCTGAACAACCATAACCAAAAGATCGATAGATATGGAACCACTGCCACAAATCGTGGTATGAAACCATGATATCTTTCCCGACTGGCCCTTAGAATCCCAAAAATTCTCCTCGATTTGAGTGTGGATCCTGTGCTTCCAGTAGTACAGGCTAAATACTACCTTGCACACCTATCCATACTTTCCTCAAGAATCATCTTGGGTCCTCTAAGTCACCTACTCACAATAATACTACCAATACATGCTCAACAGCAAAACAACCACACTAAAATACTTCCTAAGCTCTCCTAGGATTCCCAAACTCCCCTGCCATCAGCTGCTGAAAAATCCCTACTAATGTCAACTAACCACTTCATGAATACAATTACATATAACAAAGATTAAATAATCTTTTGACTAAAGGACTCAACCTTACAACGGTTAGACTCAAATGAGAGTTGCGCAATAGGACCAAATCCTTCACTCTAAGATTATTTAACCTTCATATCATGTAATTTAATGTATTCATTTGATAGTTAAATCATATCAATATGAGTCCCACAAAGAACAAAGCAAGCAACATTCGAGCAGAGGAGTCGACTGACACTAAGACACACTAAAATCAGGCAGATCCTCATACATAGTTCCCAACCACTAGGCCCAAGAATCTAGGATACAACTTCATCATGCCCTCAGTCTCTCAAGAGTGGCTAATCCTTCTTCACGCTATTCTGCTACGAACTGCACCCACTCATGAAACTTCCACTAACCCTACAGCCACTTGTGCATGCTAATCATACATAACGCTAGATCCCATAGACAGTTGAATACTTGACTCTACCCTAAGCCCTTAATCAGACAAGAACAATAATTAAAGCTAAATCAAACATTCTCAGGCTATAGAATCTTTGTTATGTACAACTATGATGCACACACTAAGCAACCACAGTAATGATGTCACTTTCATCTAGCATATAAAGAGTCCTCCTGGGATATCAGACATCATCCATTAGGCAATTTTATCATGCAATTCCTGAAGATCCCTAGCCTATCACTACCATGCAGTTCTATCATATCATAACAAATAACAATGTGGTAACTTGGGGTAAATTTCTTGATCTGGCTAGTCATATACATCTCATCCTTCCTTGGTTACTTTTGAAAATAAATTCTATTTAATTTGAAAATAATTTAAAACTATTTGAAAATAATTTGAAAACATTCACAGATCCTTAGTTTGAGTTTGGATTCACATGAATGTTCATCCAATTCACTCAAACCAAGGCTCTGATACCAACTTGTAACATCCCAAAAATCACAACCAATTTAAACGTTTTCAAAACAACCCATTTACTAAAATAAGTGTTTGCAAAACCATTGTTTCCAAAACATTATTTAAAATTAGAGTCTCCCAATATCCAATCAGTCATAAAACCAAGGATATGTACGGTCACGCCATTGCCTTGCCATGGTTCTCTGAAGAACTTGAAAAAAAAAAAAAAAACTAAAATTGTAAGCCAACGCTTCGTGAGTTCTCCGAAAGTACCACCACGAAAACATAACAAATAACAGCATGTAATGGGTCCACAACTAAAAGACTGGATTACCTTTTAGCCCACAGTATGAGTCTGGCTTGCCTATCGTGCCCACAACTCATATCTGGCTTGCTCCTGAGCCCACATCATAAGTCTGGCTTGCCCTCGGGGGCCACAACTTATTATGTTTTACCCCAGGCCCAATCAATCAACCGACATGAATGCCAATATACAACAGGTCTACTCATTCATCGAACTGGAATACACTTGGGCCCTCAGTATGAGTCTGGCATACCAACCGACCGTCAACTCGTATCTGGAATGCTCCCAAGCCCTCAATATGAGTCTGGCATGCCAACCGGGCCCTCATCTCATATCTGCAATGCCCCTGGGTTTGTTAGTTGCAACACAAAGCAGAACAAGCTCAACCCAATACAATATGTCGACATATACATAATAGATAAACATATAATCAGTCAATAGGAAAACATGCACATCTACAGATCACTACCGCATAACAACATCCTATAAAATAGGGTGCAGATCTAACAGATCACTACAATTTAGCAACATACGGTAAACCAAGATATCAATCCAATGAAGCCGACCTTAGTGCCTTCAACCCGAAAGTACAGTAAGGAAAACTCACTTCTTGATCTGAACAATAGCTGATGAGGTCCTAACTTTGAATCTCATCTCTAACTATCACCTGTCTATCCAGCTAACCAATTCTCAGACACAAACCAAAATACCCCTATGTTAAAATAAGGTAAAAGTCAAAATTGCAAAAAACTCAACTGATTCACCCTAGTTGAGTACGTTGGGCGTAGTCAGCTATACGCCAACGTACATATTGGTTGGCCAGATACGGGCTTATTGAACACGTACGTGCAACATACACCTTATACACCCAACGCATGCATCTAGCTGCCAACCCAACTCATTAAGAGCTTAATCGTTAAGACCTTAAGTCCATTTTCTAGATCCAAGTCGAACATGATGTCTTTGACCATAAAGTTTTCCAATTTTATGGTTTTGATGTCCATTAGTTTCCCAACACCAAAGATCCTAACCTCTTAATCCATGTAGACCATGCATGAGAACAAACTAGTGTCCAAGTTCACATTTTTATGACTCGAGAGGGTCAAAAACCTCTGAAAGGACAACTCAAATGGATTAGAGTAATCCCTACTCATAATACCAATCTTAAGGGGCCAAAAGAACGTAAAATCAAGCCCAAAACAAGGTCTAAGTATAACTTCATGAAGTTCAGAACTTTATACCTCCAGGAGATGTTAATGATGGTGTGATTCTGGATCTAAGATGCTTCACTCCTCCAAGATGGTCTCTACTACCTTCCTTCTTCTTCAAAGACACCTAACACACACATTCAATCTCAAAAATGCTCACAAGGTAGATTAGGGTTTGCAAAAATGTTTTGAGAGGATGGAGGCTGATGCAAGGAACTAGGTTTGAGTGTTAATGAAGAATAAATAGGTTCCAAGTCGAACATGATGCCTTTGATCATAAAGTTTCCAACTTTATGGTTTTTATGGCCATTAAGTGCCCAACACCAAATATCATAACCTCTTAATCCATGAAGACCATCCATGAGAAGAAACTAGTGTCCAAGATTACACTTTTATGACTCAAGAGGGTCAAAAATCTCTGAAAGGACAACTCAAATGGATTTGAGTAACCCTTACTCATAATACCAATATTAGGGGGGAGGGGGGACAAAAGAACATAAAATCAAGCCAAAAACAAGGTCTAAGTATAACTTCATGAAGTTTAGAACTTAATACCTCCAGGAGATGTTAACGACGGTGTGATTTTGGATCTAAGGTCCATCACTCCTCCAATATGGTCTCTACTACCTTCCTTCTTCTTCAAAGACACCTAACACACACACTTAAGCTAAAAAGTGCTCACAAGGTAGATTAAGGTTTGCAAAAATGTTTTGAGAGGATGGCGGCTGATGCAAGGAACCAGGTTTCAGAGTTAATGAAGAATAATTAGGGTCCAAAACCTTGGATTACGGTTTACATCCAGACAAGTTATGCCAACATACAATAGGATTACTCCCCGTATACTCCAAAACTACGACATTTTCCTTTTATGGGCCTTACGCCCAACATACTCTAGGCGTATGCCCCGTGTACTCATGCTAGCCATTGTTCTTCCTTATGCCACATGGGTCCAATTTGCAATCAAAACTCATTTCAAGGGCTAAAAGGTAAATACTTTAAAATTAGAATGTTACAATATGCTAGACTAGTAGGGTCTTGCCAATGGATTGTATGATATTGTTAGGTGTTATGATTAGTTAGGGTAAAGATAGTATTGGTTGATTGTTGAGTAGATACCCTAGGGATTGTATGTAGTTTAAGTTGGATACCCTAGGGATTGTACTCATGCTAGGCATTTTTCTTCCTTATGCCACATGGCTCCAATTTGCAATCAAAACTCATTTCAAGGGCTAAAAGGTAAATACTTTAAAATTAGAATGTTACAATATGCTAGACTAGTAGGGTCTTGCCAATGGATTGTATGATATTGTTAGGTGTTATGGTTAGTTAGGGTAAAGATAGTATTGGTTGATCGTTGAGTAGATACCCTAGGGATTGTATTTAGTTTAAGTTGGATAGACTGATAACTCTTGTTCTAAAGCCTCATTGCATGGTTCTTGTTTGATTTATTACTTTCGGGTAGGATAGTGTGTTCGATTGTCTATCTGACTCTCGACTATACATAACTATGTATTCATGAGGTGGTTGTCAGTATCAGCGATGCCCCCGATATGGATGTGGTTCTGACCAGAGCCTGATAATTGCAAGGTGGATGAGAGCCAAAAGTAGTTGACGGTTGAGAACTAGTAGTAGTGGCTAAGTGTAGGGAATGTTATGTTGTGATATGGTTAAACGTTGTTATTTTATCTGGAAGTTGTAAAATCCATTGGTGGGTGTGATATAAAGTAACAAGAGGCGTATGCATTAAAGATGAGATTTGTGCCTCTAAGTGTTGAGAGTTAGACATCTAAGATGCCTTACTAAAGGTTGAATGATAAATGAGAATAATTGTGATTTCAACATGATGTCTATAAAAGGGGTAATTGATAAATTACATAGTACAACAATTGAAGCTATGAGCTTTTGGGAATTGGATGTTAATGAACAAAACCTCTTTGTATGTCGTTGGGGTAACAGAATGTTGCTAGATGTTCACCAATGTATGTATCAATATATAATGAATCTCGTGCAAATGGAAGATTGTTGGATCTATATGTTTAATAATCATTTTAAAATGATATTGCCACCAACATATGATCATATATGGTCACACAATAACAAGTAGACACGTGAAATTGGTGTGTGTATGTGTGTGTGTGTGTATATATATATATATATATATATATATATATATATATATATATATATATGTGTGTGTGTGATTATACACTATAATGAGTTATATGAAAGGCATATGGGGATTTTAACCAACTTTGTGTTGGATTGCATACATAATCGACGTTATGATTATTATGGGCATTGCTGTTAGGGTTACTCGCTAATCTTTTTGTAGTTTACCTTTTTGTTGTTAATACAGTTGTACACCGATGCAATTCATAAATCAAACGTGAAAAATGTAGGTGTACACATCATCAAAAAGTCGAGTGTTACATCATGTCTTGACCAACACGTATAATCTTTCATGAACTCATGGATTATCAAATGTTCTTCCATTTTGCTTGAATCAATGTACATACAAAAATTCTTGCAATCTATTCAAGGACATCATAAGTAGTTTCTCTTTTATTCACCCAATTCACTCGACTAACTTTAAGAAAACTGCCCAAACAAGCCAAATATTCATCATATGAACGTTTAATTCCATACATCTAGTAAGTACGGTCCATTTGCAATTACGTGAACTATATATTAGCAAATTCTCATGTAACATTCATGCTTAGTGGTCAAACGGTATCAGAACATAACTATAGCAAAACCAACAACCTAAACTAAATAATAGATTACTGATAAATGATAAATAGGAAAACATTAACCTAAAACAAAATAAAAATAATTTAATATAATAAGATGAGTTATCTGTTAATATTGTTTGGTATGGAACAAACTAATACTAAATGAAATTAATTAATAAAAATGGACATAAAACCCTTTTAATAAAAATGTATATGATTTATTTTCTAAATGATTATGAAACTTCTTTAATATTATCATTAATCAATTTCCAACTTTTATTTCGATTGTTAATACACACAATGGAAAGATAAACGGGAAGAAATCGTGAGGGTGTATCATAATCATTTAAGAGATTCGCCCATCTAAGAGATTCGCCCTCTATCGTTTGTATCCTAGTTTTTCAACTCAACATTCATGATTTATATTTCTCAAATTCTCTGCTTTTCCTCTATCATGCGATCACCCCCCATATTCATATTATTACTCCATTCTTAATGGTTTGGTCTCCTATCATGAGTTTTCTAGTATATTATAGTATATGGATGGTGTAGCCCAGCAAGAGGAGGAGACATAAGCAAGCGAAAAAGACTTAAATCAGCACCAAAGGCAAAATGGTCAAAATATGAAGCGAATTAGGAAAACAACAGTAGGGCACCAGGGACTTTTCAGCTCAACCTATTAAGATATTTGAAGATAATTGCCACTAATTTCTAATAGTTTCTTGCAATATTTATTTATTCATCAATTAACTCAATGGGAGGCATAGAAGAGATACAATGGAAATAACGACATCTTTTAAACTCTATTGTATTGTCTGATCACCCATTTTATTGGAGTTGAGAGCTTGTATCTTTAGGAGTTTTCACGATGGCTTAGGTAAGATGTTTTAGTAGAGGAAATCCTACATGATGGAATAAGTTAGTCTCTATTAAAGTTAATATTTTGGGTTGGGGAATCTAGTGGATTGATTTCCAGGAATGATTTATATTGGGCTATGAAGAGGGCCTATTTTCGGTCCATGTATCGGAAGTATACGTAAACCTTAAGATATGGAATAACCCTCATATTCACACTTTCCACTTCAACAAATTCTTTCAAAACTCTTAATGGCTCATTATTAATATTCACCTAGAAATTTTATAAGTATATCGGAAGAAATCATATGAATATAAACCAAGGTTCTAAATAACGTAAGGCGTGATTTGACGGCAATGTCAAACCTCAAGCTTTTTCGAGTTTTGGCGACTCATGACGTTTGTAAGACGTGACTTAAGGCGACAATTTTTTTTATAATAAATATTTTTATATGTATTTTCAACTATTATTCATTTTTATACACATATATGAGTTAATGCGGGGTTTTGGCAAAGCTTGGTGGCAGGTGCAAGCCTTGGAGTCGTGGCGCGCCATGGCGGAGCCATAGCGAGCTTTTTAGAATCTTGAGATAAACTATAAACAAATTCAACTAAAGGAAATTACAGATGGCCCTAGGCCATCTGTAATTTCAAGGAAAAAAACATTTTACATATGACCAAATTGTAGACCATGTAGGTCAAATTGTAGATACATGGGACAAAATAGCAAGAACCATCTGTGTCTTCAGTGACTATTTTCGAAAAAAAAAATCGATTTTTGGTTATTTTTTACGAAAACATTAATCTATTTGGCTAAATTTGTAAATTTCTATTAGGTTTTTTATATCTCAAATGAGATTTGCCTTAAATCCTAAACCTTTATCGTTTAGTGTTTTTTTAGCACGACTCACATATGTACATGTTATTCCATTCTTAAATTTATAATTTCGTCCATAACAAGACTGAAACCCTCAATCTTTGGTTGAGAAATACTTATGTGTCAACTAAATTTGCTATTTATTTATAATCAATATTTAAAATTCAATTAGAGTTGAATATGCTATTCATTTATAACCAATATTTTTAAGATATATGAATTTTGAATAATATTCAATTAAAAGTTTAAATGTCAATAACTTAAACATAATAACGGAACGATGTGGACCATGACTAAAATAAAGTTAAATGATCATTTATTTCTTCATTGACGTTAAAGAAAATAATGTAATGACTAACTAATTATTATTAAAGTCATGTCTAATTTGAAAATAATAGCAAAATTATTTTCATTTGTCCACTATATTATATGACTTTTAGTTCTTCAGGCGAATATAGTATTCTATCCAAATATTTCGTTTTATTATTAAGTCATCATGACAATAAAATATAATGACCAAATTATATTATTTTCATCATTTCTCTCTTGAGGGATTATTTTCATTCGTTTATATATGATTATAATCCATCATAAACAAACAATTTTTAAAACTAACAAATTACATTTCCGAGCATTGAACCCAAGTTTCATTCCTTCCCAACGGATTTATTTTTAACATTTTCGAAATTACATTTCCAAGCATTGAACCCATGTTTCATTCCTTCCAAACGGATTTATTTTGAACATTGCTGTGACCGAGAAAATTACCATATTGATCATGTGTTAACTATTCGTCCTTAGATCATGTTTTTATCGAGTTAGATTTGTATTTTGTGGAACGCATTGTGTCATGCAGTGTACGCAGTTTTAGTTTCGTTTCTTGGTTAGATATGACTGCTTTGGATACTTTTCAAAAGAAGTGTTTTGATGCGGTATTTATCAGAGTTTTTGGACTTTGTGGAAACATCGAAACGCCTGTCTTTATTTATTTATTTATTTTTTTACAAAATTAATTAAACTTTTATATAAAAAATCAAAATTATTAATCAATTATTTTAAATAAATTATTAATTAAGAGACACTACTAGAAAACAGAGCAATAGTGACAAAATTTTAGCGACGGAAAAAAATCTGTCAGAAAAAGAGACGAATTTCCAACAGACAAATTACTTGGATATTAGTTACGTTTTTACGACGGTTTAGCAACGGAATAAAAATAGTCGGTAATCCGTTATAGTATACCAACAGTTTACCGACAAAAATCAACAAAATTGAAATTCCGTTGGAAATCCGTTAGTGAAATTCAATTTTCTTTTTTTTTTTAATTTTTTTTAAATACTTAGGGCAATTCGGTAAATATGCGACTGAAACTAAAAACAAAGCGTTTGCCCTACTCTCGCTTCCCCTCTTCTCTTTCCAATTCACGTGAAGAAAAACTCCTCCCACTCATCTCCGATCTTCAACCATCCGACCACTGCATCCGCCATTACTGCCGACAGCATAACCCTCCGGTTCCTCCAAGTCTTCGACACAACATACCTTCTCCCTCCCACTTCCGGTTTGACCTGCAACCCACCGCCTCTTAACCGAGTAAAATTGCTCCCGTTTATCTCTCTACGAACGACGACCAACCTAGCCTTAGTCTATTGTCGCCGCCACCACCGTCGAAGTTGTTGCTGCACGTGGTGGACCTTACCATTGGATCCAATTTCAGCTTTTTTTTTTTCTCTCTCCAAGTTTTGGTAAAAAAACCCTAAATTATTTTTTCTATTACATCGATTGAGTTTTAGGTTTATATTTTTTCTTCATTGGATTATCATATCTCCAATAAGCACTAGATAACCTATGAATCATATTTTTGTTGATAAATAGTCTTATTCTCTTCATAAAATGTCACACCCCCAAACCAAGGATGGTGGAAACGTCCAGGGGTGGAGGACTTCATGTAGAGTATCACAACAACGAGTATAATAGTACTCAAAGTAAATACAACCATCATAAATATAATTGAAAAGGTTACACCAAAGTATATGTTTACATGATTCGAGTCAATTACATTATGATACAAAATGAACTGTTTGATGATTTATCGTCCCATCCTCAAAACTTTGTTGATTTCCTGTTCACTGAATTCCTGAGAATACAAGTAGTTTTGAAAAGTCTCAGCACAAAGGTTAGTGAGTTCATAAGCTTTTGACAGTAAGAGTTTGAAAAATTGATCTTTGTAAAGAGATGTATGTTACCAAGAAAAATCCAATATTTTCCTTATAATAGTTATGTGGTCCTAAATACCAAGACCGAAAATGAACAAGTATTTTTCATACTTAAAGATATAAATGTGGTTTTAAATTGGCGAAAAACCCTTTCTGATTTGAGAAAAATCCCGAAATGAATGATGTGTAGTCTCAAATTCCAAGACTGAAAATATACCATAATATCCGTAATTATTGATATAAAAAGGTGATTTTAAATCGACATAAAACCTCTTTTGATTTATGAAAATCCCTGTAAACTTTATGTTGTTAAATCCCTATGTGAGCCGCTATAATCATACTAATGACTGAATAAACCTGCCACGACGTTTCTTAGGCGTCGCGAAACTGAAATGACACTTGTCACCTCAGACCTGCCGGTCTAGCTGTTGCAAGCAGCTCTGGTGTGGGGTGTCTAACCCAATATAGATCTATACACAACTATCACGTTCTCCCTCCATGAGACTCTGATTATAACTACCAGGAATTTAGATTCCGCACTCGGACGTACGGAAGAGATTGTCTCACAATTTAGGTTAACAAGTTTACGTGTGGTGTGCATAAGTGTAAAACCTTTTTCTGTGGGAATAAAACCTTCCGAAATGTGTTTGTTGTGTTAATGGAAACATAAACCATACCTATTATAGTTTATCCCAAAACGTTTGTAATGTATAAGAACTCTTTTATGAAAACTCATTTGTGTTATGAATGCATAAACTATGCTTATTATAGCTTAATATACGTGTTCTAAATGAATGAATAATCTTATCATGAATGACTAGGTTTCAGTTTATGATGATAAACTAACAGGAAAACACATTCAATATTTAGAACTTATTGTTATACACTTTGCTCAACATAATACAAAGTGTTATGAAAGTTATATGTTGTTAACTAAATTTAACCTTTCTGCGCTGTTTTAGAAAAGTCATAGAAAAATCATACGAAGTCAAAAACTAGATCCGTAAATTCTGAGAGTTCCCAAAATGTGTCTAGTTTACTCATAACTTTTATCATGATTTTTCATGACCTCCAACTAGGGTGAAATAGTCCATAATCACAGACTGGTCCGGATTGGTGTTTGAAATGATAAACAGTTTTGTAAAAATCACCATAAATTGTAGAAAAATCGTATGGAGATGTGCAAGTAGTCATTTTAAAGCTAAGAACTGGAACTACTTACACCTAAAACAGTTTTGAAAACAAAAATGTTAAAGTTGTCCAAAACAGTCCGTGAATGGAGTCCAACTTTTCTGATGAAAGCTGTTAGAAAATTTTAGTTATGTTCTTGGTGTTTTAACTTGTATTCCCCCCCCTAAAAACTTGAGAAAACATAAAAATGTAGGGGTATGAACTCACCTTGAGTGATTTCAGTAGATAAGTGTTGAAGAAGAGAAGTGTTCAACCCAAGAACACTTGAAGAATCACTTGAAGATTCGAAGATCTATCACAATTATGATGGAGTTTGTGTAAGATATCCATGATTTGAGTAGAAAGAAGTGAAATAATCATAAGGAGAATGGATTTTTCTTACCAAATGTGGAGGAAAAGCCCAAGATCAGTCCTTGAATCTCAAATTCTAGAGAGAGGAAGTGAGAGAGAAAAGAGTTTGATCTTTTTGGTGAAAGGAGAGAAAATGAGGGAAGTGAGGAGAGAGGAGAGTTTTCTTACCCTTGACCAAGTGTATGGCTGAAAAAGTGGTGGGAAAGTACCATGAAATGACTAGGTATGGGTTGATGGTGAATAGTGACATGGAGTGGGTGTGGGAGTGGTTGCTTGTGTCATAGAATAAAGGAAAGTCAACACTCCACCTTTGTACTTCACCCACTCTCTTTTGGATAAGGTTTTATCCTTAAAACGTGATAAATCATTAATTAAAGGGGTCTTATATGTTAAAATAAAGTTATGGGTGAAAATCCCGTGTTAAAACAATTAAAAACGAAGCTAAAATGAAGTCGTAGTCGAAAACCATAAAGAAAATAGCTAACAACGAAGCTTCTCGGAAGGGGGATGAAGGTTCGGTCCCTTCTGATGCTGGGTCCGAAGCGAAGGCGAGGCACTAGGAAGCGAACCAACAAGAAGCGAAATAGACCAAAGTGTACAGTACCTTCGGGCTCGGGTGGTCATGCGAGGTTCGGGCCCGAGAGGACCCTTCTGGTTCGGTTCTCAGCAGGTTCGGGTTCGGCTTAGGAGGGTTCGGTCCCTAAGAGGACTTTCGGCCCTAAGAGGGGTTTCGGGTCCTCAAGCCTATTTTACTCGTTTTTACCCTGTTTCAAGCCGTTTTTGACCCGGTTAAGGGTCGGAATGACCCGAATGACTTCCAAAAGTTACGAGAACTTTTGAGAGAGATTTGGGAGAGATTTCACATACTAAGAGAGATTTGGGAGAGATTTGACATTCTTGGAGAGATTTCTCATACAAAGAGATATTTGGGAGAGATTTCACATACTCAGAGAGATTTGGGAGAGATTTGACATTCTTGGAGAGATTTCTCATACAAAGAGATATTTAGGAGAGATTTCACATACTTAGAGAGATTTGGGAGAGATTTGACATTCTTGGAGAGATTTCTCATACAAAGAGAGATTTGGGAGAGATTTTACATACTTGGAGAGATTTCTCATACAAAGAGAGATTAGGGAGAGATTTCACATTCTTGGAGAGATTTGGGAGAGATTTGACATTCTTGGAGAGATTTCACATACAAAGAGATATTTGGGAGAGATTTCACATTCTTGGACAGATTTGGGAGAGATTCTCGATAAGAAGAGATAGAGTGAAAACGATTGAGATCGGTTTCATGTGTGACGAATGTGAGTGTCCGGCTTCGCAATGCAAGGTCCGTAAACCCCGTTAAGCCTTGTTCAAGGATCTTGCATACTCCAGATGAGTATGCAACATTGTTTTATCGGTTTGAATTGTCATGTACCATAATTTTAGGTTAAGGAGATCTAGATGTACGCACTTTTCAATTTATGATCTCTCGTTAGAATAGCGAGTTGTTTAGTAAATACATAACGTAAGCCCTAGTACACAAGGGTTAGTTGAGTTGACCGGTTTGACTTGTTGACTTTGACTTGACCGAAAATTGACGGTTGTTACATAAAACCAGGATTCATATAAGATATACATCCATAAAAGGGAAGTAGGACCATGTAACTTATATCGATATGATTCTATAGAAACAATGTAACACTGTAAATTTTCAAACAATTTTTTTTCGTTTAAAAATCACATTTAATATCATTAACACAAATCTCAGAATCTTCAAAATGTCAAATTATCAAATCACATGTTCATAAGTTGATTAAATCACAATCCAAGATCCTCCAAAAGATAACTCCAACTTATGTGTACAATCAACCCGGTGCCTTCCCGTGATCCTAAGAAGTACCTGAAACACATAACACTTAACACGGTAAGCACGAAGCTTAGTGAGTTCCCCAAAATACCACACACATATCATTAGTCTTTCATGGCTATACTCGATTAAGACACTATGGTCAATGTGTCTGAGTGGAACCCTCCGGTCCCTCAACTCGGGTGGACCCTCCGGTCCTAACTCAGTAAGCTCATAACAATACACAACATAAATCACAAAGACATAATGCATGATATCACAATACTCAATATAAGCTCATAAGACCCTCTGGTCACACATAGATTACCGCTCTAGGTAAGTATAGTGAGAAGACTCACCTCGTAAGCAAGAAAGCAAATAACCTCGTACATAAATGTCGAACTAGCATCCGCCTAACATATAGGATAATTATCTCTAATTAACACTTAAATCATGAATTTAAGTTGTTTTCTCTCTCAAACTATTGACATGGGTAAAAGATCATTTTACCCCTCCATAGTCCCCATAATCCCTGTCTTAACCAAACCCTAAAGTCAATAGAAGTCAACACTCGTGTCAACAGTCCATATTGACCCGACTCGCTGAGTACATCTATTTGACTCGTTGAGTCCCCTCGTTTCCTTTAAGATGTCACGAAAATCCAAATTAACTCGTCGAGTTCTCTTTTCAACTCGCTGAGTTACCCATGTCCAGACTCATCGGGGAAAACCCTAGCCGACTCGTCGAGTCAGCTCATTCACTCGGCGAGTCCATTCAGCCTACTTCTTCATTCGGATGCTTTAAGTCAGATGTACAACCCCAAACTCTAGATCTAGCCTCCCAAGGCTTGAATGTCACATAAAGTTGCAAGTTTTACGTTCATGCATGGCATTTAGGGCTTGAAATGCCAAAACAACTCTCATTCAGGGTTTTAATCATGAAGACTTTTTTTATTAGCTGGATAAAGCTAGGACCTTTGGACTCTAGGAACCTCACAAGGTCCAGATCTAAAGTCTAAATCACTTGGTACACTCAAAGCCTCCAGAAGATGGAGTAAGCGCCAAAACTCCATAAAATGAGATCTAATCAAACTAGTGAGCAAGGTATATACTTTTTACCTTCAACAGAAGCTCTGGATGAAATAACACCAGATCCCACAGCCTCTTCACATTCCTTCCTTGATACTCTTCTCTTCTTCGTCACGAAGTGCACCAAAATGCTCAAGGATTAGCTATCTTTCTCTCTTAGCTCACTATAAACGATTAGGGTTTCACATAGGGGAGTAAGGTGGCTGGTGAAGTGGAAATGAGGGCTTAAAGTGTAACATCTAGAATTAGATCGTCCATGATTAGGGTTGGTGAGCTGCAACCCGGGCATGAGGAAGCCTCAGGTCTGATACAAGTTGCTAGAAGCGCAGGGCTTCTCGTCACCTTTCCGTGGATATAAGGTACATTGGAAACAGAGTTATATCGAGGAAACTATGGAAGTTTGAATTTTTAACAAGAAAAGTCCCTTAATTGAGAAAGGTGGCTCCTGAGTATACTGGGCATACGTGTATGTACGCTTAGCGTACTCATGTGTGTGATTGTTAAGTGGAGCCACCTAGTACGTTAAGTGTACCAGAGGGTACAGTGGGTGTACTAGGCACATAATGAAACCCCTAATTTTGGGTGTGTCCCTATATAAAGGATATGATGGCCTCATTCCTGGCCACCATCTTCAGAAAGACAACCCTCTAAAACCCTTATCCTCGTTCTTGGGCTTGTAGGTGGCCATTTGAGAGCCTTTAACTGATTTTGTGTGTTTTTGGAATGAAGAAGGAACTTTGGAGAAGAAGGGGTGAGAGTCCAAGCCTTGGATCTAAGCATATATGAGTTGGGAGCTATATCTTGAGGTATAATGTAACATCCCGAAATAGCAAGAGTTGAGTTGAAGGGCTAAAAGTGTAATTTGGGAAAGAGTGACTCGGCGAGTCCATGGATGGACTCGGCGAGTAGAGTCGCGACTTGGTCGCGTGTTAAGTAGCCGACTCGACGAGTCACTGAGATGGACTCGGCGAGTAGGCGCTGAGTGGAGAAAACCCTAATTCTCGGGATTGAGCCCTATATAAAGAGCATTATGTTTCCTCCCCAGCCTCTTTATCACCCTCCTTGAGTCCCAGAAACCCTAAAATCGTGGAGAAGCACCATTGTTGAGTGGATTGGAGCTTGGAGAAGTAATTGTTGAAGAAAGTTTGGGAGTTTGAAGGTGTGGAGCAAGGGGCTTTGCTTGGATTCGAGTTTCCCTGCAGATTGGGGCGTTCCTTTGAGGTAATATCTCGTTCTTAGGCTGTTGTTATCTTGTTTCTTCATTTTGGGGATTGAGGGAAGCTTATCTTGGGTGATATTGGAGTCTAGAGGTTAGATCTGAGGTTGCTACCTCAGATCTGGAATGGAGAAGGGTTGGACTGCAGGAAAGTCCCTGTGTTGAGTGTTGGATGAAGCTATCTTGTCCCAAACCTTAGCCCTAATGTGCATAATGCATAGATCTCTTTGGATTCACGTAAAGTTTGCCACTTTACGTGATGGATGAGTTGTAGGAGGCTAGATCTATGTTTTGGATCAATTGCATAGTCTGGAATGCTTCTGTATGGATTCAGACCGGTGGTACTCGGCGAGTCACATGGGTGAACTCGACGAGTTGCTTGAAGGTGAGCTGGGACTTGACGAGTTGGAAGAACAACTCGGCGAGTCGGATGAAGATGGCCTGGGACTCGACGAGTTGTATGAACAACTCGGCGAGTAGGCTGAAGATAGCCTTAGACTCGGCGAGTCTGTTCTGGACTCGACGAGTTTTTTCGAAGAGTCCCGATATTCTATGGTTGAGTCGAGAATCGGTGAGTCAAGGGATGACTCGGTGAGTTGTGTGCGAGTGGACTCTGGGTTGTTGGACTCGGTGAGTCTCGGGGTGACTCGGCGAGTTAGGTCGCGGATTGAGTGAAGTTTTGAGTATGGGAAGTCGGCGAGTAGGGTCAGTCAGGGGTTGACTTTGACCTTGTCTTTGACCAAGGGTTAACCAGTGGTTTCCAGGGGTACTTTGTTAATTGTTGTTTATGGTTTTGAGTTCAGTGCATTGGTGGCTGTCCTGTGGTGGAGATCGTTTCAGTGATCGGAGCAACTTGAGTTATCTGTTCAATCGACAGTTTCGAGGTGAGTTATCCTCACTATATCGATAGGGTTTAAGGCACCAAGGCCAACCCTTTTATCGGATGGAAATCCGGGTAGTTGTCTATTGTTATGATATTGCGGGATATGGGCCGGAAGGCATTATGTTATGGGCCGAAAGGTGTTATATGTTGTGGGCCGGAAGGCATTACATGTTGTGGGCCGGAAGGCATTGCGATGTGGACCGGAAGGTCATGGCCTGGAAAGGCGTATGTGTGCATTTAGTATGTTGACTGATTCGTAGGGTGATGTTATGCTAGTGACCGGCTAGGCTGGTATCTTGGTTAGGGTAATGCTATGTTATGTGATCTGTTGATCGATTGCTGACTGTGAACTGTTATATGATTATATGTTATGTGCATGGTTACTTGGTCTGGAGTGTGACCCGGTATGCATGGTTGATCTATGTTCTGTTATGATATGTATGCTTTTATGTTGTGGGCCGGAAGGCAATATGTTATGGGCCGGAAAGCGATATGTTTTGGACCGGAAGGTCGTGGCCTGGAAGGGCGTATTTGTGGTTGGTATTTTGGGGGTATCTCACTAAGCTTTCGGTCTTACAGTTGTGGTTTTATGTTTTCAGGTTCTCTGGAGACTATGGCAAGGCAAAGGCGTGATTGTACCGTTCCTCGCGTTGGTGTTTTATGAAATGAACCTGGGGAATACTCTGTTAAATACTGTATTGAAAACCTTTTTGTAACAACGTTATTAAAATGGGTTGTTGTTGAAAAGTTTTAATTGTTTCGAAAACTTGGGTCGTTACAAGTTGGTATCAGAGCCTTGGTTTGAGTGAGTTGGAGGAACACTCGTGTAACTCCAGTCTCAAATCAAGGAAGGTTTTAAAAGAAAAATTAAAATGGTTTTTAAATTAAGTAAAAGGAGGACGCGGAGGTACGATCAGCCGGAGCCAGTAAGTAACCCCAAATTACCATTCATGACATCTATTTTATTGAGCTTTGTTGGAACAACATGCTAGAGTTAGGCTAGGGATCTTCAGGAATTCATGATAATGTTGCCTGATTTGTGATGCCTGTAGCCTAGGGTCCCTTATGGGAGATTCTCTGTGTTCCTCTAGTGGTGAGGGTTGAGCGTTGTTATGCATGTTTCTTTAGGGTGTTGTGGTAGTACTTCATACAAATATGGGTAGGTGTGGAAGGTAGTACGGGACCGTACTACTGAAAGCACATGACCCATACGCGTATCAGGGAAACCATGATCTCTAGGGTTGGGTTGAGAGAGTTGGATCCCAGGCTTGTGGGAAGTGTCTGAGATTTTGTGGTGTTTTTCAATATGGAGATCCCGAGGCATGCTGGGAGTGGATCCGGGTTAGGATCGGGAGTAGGAGAAGGGGTTCAGGGTGGGTCTGTGCCGCCCGAGGTTATTGGTCAGATAAGCTCGTGCGAGTTAGATGCGAGGATTCGCGAGATCCTGCATGATGAGGTTGCTGCATTGTTCTGGGTTGAGTTGCCGGAACTGTTTGGGTCGATCAAGACCGCCATGGTTGAGTATTTTGATGAGCGGTATGCGGCTCTCGCGGAGACGGCTACCACGGCAGCTACAGTGTCTGTAGCAGCGACAAGGGGAGGAGCTGATAGAGATTTTCAGTATCGGGACTTTGATAATACGGAGCCTCCCACCTTCGATGGAGTTCAGGACCCGATTGTTGCTATGAGGTGGTTATCGGACGTGGAGGGGTGTTTCTTCACGTGTTCATGCCCTGCTGATCTGAGGGTGAGGTGTGCTCTGAACCTGTTGAGGCTCGGGGTGAAGGATTGATGGAGAGTGGCCACGGGGTCATACTCGGATGCGCAGAGGGCTGCGGTTTCATGGGATCAGTTCAGAGAGATGTTCAGCACTCGCTATACTCCGCGGGACGAGAGGGAAAGATTGGCTCAGGAGTTCCTTGAGCTGAAGCAGGATTCGGAGTCGGTGACTGAGATCACCAGGATGTTCTTTGAGAGGGCGATGTTTTGCCTTGAGTTCGCTTCGGAGCAGGCTCAGATGTCCCGATATCTGAGTATGCTCAGGGGGGATATCAGACAGTTTGTGTCTGCGTAGAGGTGTAAGACCTTGTTGGAGTTGCAGGAGGCCGCCAGGCGGCGTGAGTTAGAGATTGAGATACAGTTGCGTGAGCTGACGCAGGCCCCAGTGCAGTCGCAGCCGGCGCCGAAACGGTCCAAGACCGTTGATGTCAGAGTGCGGGATCTGAGCAGCCACACTTGTGGGAAGTGTGGGAGGAGTCACACTAGAGTTTTCAGGTCCGGTGGTGCATGCCGCAAGTGCGGAAAGGAGGGGCATTATGCGAGGGATTGTCGGCGGTCAGCGCCGGTTCGGGATTCGAGGATTTGCTATCATTGTCGTCAGGTTGGACATATGAGGGTCAACTGTCCACAGCTTTCCGCAGGACCGGTGTAGGCTCCAGCACCGGCCACTTTGAGGATTTCAGGAGGAGGTTAGGATGGAGCGGAGCCCCCAAGGGCTCAGGGTCGTGCTTATCAGCTTGCGGCAGAGGAGGTCGGAGCAGTGCCGGAGGCAGCTGCGGGTATGTTTCTTTCTTGATGTCTTGTTATCTTGCGATTATTGTGGTGTATTGTTTGTGTTGGTATCTTTGTGTGGATTTCGATGCGGTATTCGTCGTTTTGTGGGTTGAGGTTTTGGTTATGGATTCGTGTTTCGGGTTTTTGTCTTGGTATCCGTTGTTCCCTGAGGGTTTGGTATGGTTATAGTTTGGTGTTTTGTGCTATCGTTGGTTATCATTCATGAGGGTTATTAGTGGAGATGCGGCATTGGGTTGAATGTCGGGTAGCATCTGCAGTCGTGGAGTGGATAAGTGGAGATCAGGTTCCTTTTGATCGGATTGATCAATGTGGAGATGTGTTTTGTCGAAGGTTGTTTATGCTTGTGGGAAGCAGTCCGCGTGCAAGTGTTTTGTTTGTGCAGGGTTGTTCTGGAAGGTCGGTGATGGCGACTGGTGGTTGTTAATCAGTGCTATAAGTGGGGGAGAATTGGAGAATTCTCTGCGAGATCGATGAGTATTTGAGGGTGCTTAGCTGTTGGGATTCAGCAGTGTTCTGTCAACCCAGAGTATAGGCTGATAGGAGCGAGTGTCGGGCATGCGGGGCGGGATACAGACCTAGGGCATTTGATTGTGGAGGCCTGGGAGCAGGCCGGGATCAAGTTTGAGTACGTAACCAGGGTTATGTGATCAGAGTATTTGTATGCTATATGTACGTGATGTGTTGTACTGCATTATTTCTATGTGATTTATGCTGTGCATGTTTATAGAGTTGGAACCGGAAGGTTCCCAGAGTTAGAACCTGATGGTTCATAGAGTTTGGGTGCACGGACCCACAGAGTTGTAGCCTCGAGTGGCTAATATGTGTTATGTGATTCGGTCCAGTCATGCTGAAGACTCTGCTGGTATTGTTGGATCAGTTTGAGAATATGGATTGTGTATGTTGAAGTGTGATTGCATTGGAAGGTCTGGCCCCGGGTAGTGGTCTTGTTTAGTTGAGGTAGTGCATGGGCTTGAGAGTCCCTGCGAGGAGAGTCAGAGTAAGTGTGTGGGATGGATAGCGGACATGCTAAAGGGTGGTGTAGCGTTGGGCGAGCATCGTGGCAATTGTTGGAGTGACATTATGGCTGAGTGGATTCCTTGGTAAAGGAAGAGAGAGAGGTAAGAGGTGTGTAACTCCAAGAGGGAGTGCAAGTTCACGGAAGTGAAAGCGACAAAGCAGAGTTATGATTAGAGTAGTTCGAGTATGGTTATTGAGCACCGTGTTTGCGGAAGTGGAATAGAAGCTCATCCGGTTTGGAATGTCTGCTGAGGTCGCGGAGGGAAATCCGCAAGTGTAGAGCCAAGAGGCTCGGAAGGGATGCAGGGAGAGAGTCTTGAACTCTCAGTGTGATTCTGATCAGGGTATGGGGTATGTATTAGTGGTTCATCCTGGGGGATGTTTGAGGATATCATCAGTGTATCGGGTTTTCCCCAACCTGAGGGTGTTAGAGCTAGTTCAGCATATGTATGCGGTTGCAAGAAGAGAACTCGTGGAAGTTGCTTTGAGAATCAGAATGGGTCTTTCCGTTATCACAGAATGGATAGAGTGGGATTCGGATCTGGGATCCGATGGTTCATGGATTTCTAGCCCTTATGGGTCGAGTGATTGTTGAGATTTGGGGTAGTGACGCATCTTGGGTAATTCTCGGTTATTGAGAGTGATGATCAGGGGGTACAGTCGGTGCCCGGTTCGAGACGGTGGTCAGGACACCGTAAAGGAAGGGAAAGTGTGTTCGAGTTTCGATAAGTATGCCTTGAGGGACCTAGTCCGGTTAAGGCCAGGTGACGCGTTGTGGGAGTATCCTTGGAGTTGAGTTGCTGTAGGCTTCGAGGGCGAAGCCTAATTTAAGTGGGGGAGAATTGTAACATCCCAAAATAGCAAGAGTTGAGTTGAAGGGCTAAAAGTGTAATTTGGGAAAGAGTGACTCGGCGAGTCCATGGATGGACTCGGCGAGTAGAGTCACGACTTGGTCGCGTGTTAAGTAGCTGACTCGGCGAGTCAATGAGATGGACTCGGCGAGTAGGCGCTGAGTGGAGAAAACCCTAATTCTCAGGGTTGAGCCCTATATAAAGAGCATTATGTTTCCTCCCCAGCCTTTTTATAACCCCCCCTTGAGTCCCAGAAACCCTAAAATCGTGGAGAAGCACCATTGTTGAGTGGATTGGAGCTTGGAGAAGTAATTGTTGAAGAAAGTTTGGGAGTTTGAAGGTGTGGAACAAGGGGCTTTGCTTGGATTCGAGTTTCCTTGCAGATTGGGGCGTTCCTTTGAGGTAATATCTCGTTCTTAGGCTGTTGTTATCTTGTTTCTTCATTTTGGGGATTGAGGGAAGCTTATCTTGGGTGATATTGGAGTCTAGAGGTTAGATTTGAGGTTGCTACCTCAGATCTGGAATGGAGAAGGGTTGGACTGTAGGAAAGTCCCTGTGTTGAGTGTTGGATGAAGCTATCTTGTCCCAAACCTTAGCCCTAATGTGCATAATGCATAGATCTCTTTGGATTCACGTAAAGTTTGCCACTTTACGTGATGGATGAGTTGTAGGAGGCTAGATCTATGTTTTGGATCAATTGCATAGTCTGGAATGCTTCTGTATGGATTCAGACCGGTGGTACTCGGCGAGTCACATGGGTGAACTCGACGAGTTGCTTGAAGGTGAGCTGGGACTTGACGAGTTGGAAGAACAACTCGGCGAGTTGGATGAAGATGGCCTGAGACTCGACGAATTGTATGAACAACTCGGCGAGTAGGCTGGAGATAGCCTTAGACTCGGCGAGTCTGTTCTGGACTCGGCGAGTTTTGTCGAAGAGTCCCAATATTCTCTGGTTGAGTCGAGAATCGGTGAGTCAAGGGATGACTCGGTGAGTTGTGTGCGAGTGGACTCTGGGTTGTTGGACTCGGCGAGTCTCGGGGTGACTCGGCGAGTTAGGTCGCGGATTGAGTGAAGTTTTGAGTATGGGAACTCGGCGAGTAGGGTCAGTCAGGGGTTGACTTTGACCTTGTCTTTGACCAAGGGTTAACCAGTGGTTTCCAGGGGTACTTTGGTAATTGTTGTTTATGGTTTTGAGTTCAGTGCATTGGTGGCTGTCCAGTGGTGGAGATCGTTTCAGTGATCGGAGCAGCTTGAGTTATCTGTTCAATCGACAGTTTCAAGGTGAGTTATCCTCACTATATCGATAGGGTTTAAGGCACCAAGGCCAACCCTTTTATCGGATGGAAATCCGGGTAGTTGTCTAGTGTTATGATATTGCGGGATATGGGCCAGAAGGCATTATGTTATGGGCCGAAAGGCGTTATATGTTGTGGGCCGGAAGGCATTACATGTTGTGGGCCGGAAGGCATTGCGATGTGGTCCGGAAGGTCATGGCCTGGAAAGGCGTATGTGTGCATTTAGTATGTTGACTGATTCGTAGGGTGATGTTATGCTAGTGACCGGCTAGGCTGGTATCTTGGTTAGGGTAATGCTATGTTATGTGATCTATTGATCGATTGCTGACTGTGAACTGTTATATGATTATATGTTATGTGCATGGTTACTTGGTCTGGAGTGTGACCCGGTATGCATGGTTGATCTATGTTCTGTTATGATATGTATGCTTTTATGTTATGGGCCGGAAGGCAATATGTTATGGGCCGGAAGGCAATATGTTATGGGCCGGAAGGCGATATGTTTTGGACCGGAAGGTCGTGGCCTAGAAGGGCGTATTTGTGGTTGGTATTTTGGGGGTATCTCACTAAGCTTTCGGGCTTACAGTTGTGGTTTTATGTTTTCAGGTTCTCTGGAGACTGTGGCAAGGCAAAGGCGTGATCGTACCGTTCCTCGCGTTGGTGTTTTATGAAATGAACCTGGGGAATACTCTGTTAAATACTGTATTGAAAACCTTTTTGTAATAACGTTATTAAAATGGGTTGTTTTTGAAAAGTTTTAATTGTTTTGAGATTTTGGGTCGTTACATATAAAGCTCCAAGCTTTCTCACTCTTTTGATTTGTGTGTTATAATAGAGTATTTTACAATTTTGTCCCAAAAGTTGGAGACTTTATGTGATATTTGAGCTCGAGAGTCCATGAGCAACCCCTTTGAGTGTATTTAGTGGTGTAGGGTCATAAAAATCAAGACTTGGACGTTGGAATCAAGCCATGCATGAGATATGAGCATTTTGAGCTAAGAAAGCGAGAGTTTTGTGTGTTTGTGACCTTATCTATAATGCAAAGGCTTAAAGTTACTAACTCTATGGAGTAAGAGCTATTAGGGAGTCTAGATCTGTGGTATGAGTCAAGTGTTGGGTTTTTGAGCATTCTAACACTCCTAGGTGTACATGCAACCCTAAATACCTTGGATCTATGTTTTCTCTATTATACATGCAAATAAGAACTTCCAAGGTATTACCCTAATCTAGCATACAAAACAATGAAAGTAACAAGATAGAATACATACCTCTTTGATGTAGAAAGTCTTCATGAAGCTTGAGTGCCTAGTGCCCCAAGTGTGACACCTCAAATGGAATCACAATCATCAAAACACTTGGAATAGCTTGAGAGAATTCTACACTTCTTGAAATCGGCTAGCCCTCTCTAGAATACTACTAGTGGCCGATTTTTGCCAAGAATAATATCTTTATATAGTGTTACAATTAGGGCAAACCCTAATTGTCATGACTTTCCATTTCCTTGGATCCATGGGTTCAAATACACCATGGAGCATCCATGGAGCATCATATGGGTTTTGGCCCAACTA
The DNA here is from genome assembly GCF_002870075.4 of Lactuca sativa. Classification (NCBI taxonomy): domain Eukaryota; kingdom Viridiplantae; phylum Streptophyta; class Magnoliopsida; order Asterales; family Asteraceae; genus Lactuca; species Lactuca sativa. The sequence continues at coordinate 126,358,143 of NC_056624.2, read as the reverse complement.
GATAATCCATGGAGCATTAGCCCACTATACAAGTATGGATGATTTACACAATCAACCCATATATTTAATTAGTCTTCTTTTGATCACTCAATTAATCCTAGATTAATTCTTGATCAATACTAATTAAATAACCTTATTATTCTTATTATTAATATACTAGAACTTATAATATATTAATAACCATAAGTGTCATATTTCTCTCATTCTAGTCTATCCAAGTGCATGATGGTATGCAACCCAAATGGACCATGCCGGGTCGGGTCAAGTCTTACCAATTATAGTTATGGACTTAGACATTAATCCAACAGTCTCCTACTTGGATAAGTCTAAAACTATTATTGCGTATGACTTCAGGAACCAACTGGCAATCGTAGCTCTCAAAAGCTTCTGTCGAACTCTGAACTTGTAGATGAACTCTGACCTTTGTCAATGACTTGTCCATTAGATAAGGGATCATATATTCCTCCATTCTAGATATCATATGGACTGAGACATGGATTATAATCATTCTCTCTGTCCATTTGTTGTTTCCCGATTTCCGATTTATGACGACTGACTAATTGAACAAATCAAATCAGTCCTGGCCCGGCCGAGCACTTCCATTTGTCATCATCAAATCATCGAGGGGCCCACAGATATCGCTTTTATCCCGAAGGTAAAAGGAACGGATAAACTTCGACTCATATGGCTTGTTCTACTATTTGTTGAATCATACACAAGAGCACGTTTTATAGCACCGAGTTACCAAATGCGGTTTCGTGCAATCAATGTATTATCAATTCATAGTAACAACTCATATCTCTAGGTTTGAAGAATATAAGATATTATCGTCTCATGATCACTCGTGATAAAATCCATGAAGTGATTCCAATGAGCGCGGGTTGAATCCAATACTCAGAACTTATGAGCACTCATGAGTGTTGTAGCCCTTTGTCCAACACCTTAGACCTCTACAAGCCAACCCATGACAGTGTTAATTCATATCTACTTCCAACATATGACCGACTGTGGATGGTTTGAATAACTTAGTCATTCCGGAAGAATAACCCAGTTTATTCGGGAAGTCAAAACATGCAAAATGAAACACAATAATAATCGAATCCAATATGGTCTCAGAACTTATGAATATAAATAAAACACCTTTTATTTATCACCATATGATTACACATTATTCATTGTATACTGTTTCAGCTATCAACTTTATTCTTGAATTTAAAACAATAGTTGTCCCATGCTCCAAGCATGTACACTATGTTTTCTAAACACTAGTCATGCCATACACCAAGTATGCATACTATGTTTGTCTATGATCTTTACTTTGTGAACTAGATCAATTGAACATAACTTCAATGATTCTCTTTTCACACTCCCAAATCCTTACCGCAAATTCAAGAATTCCAAATTCATTCCATTTACTGAAATCTGTTAGATTCTAAACTTATATGCATTGATCCTCTTGTAATGATTATGCACAAAGTCATAAAGACTTGACAACAAACATTACAGAGCATTCCAAAGGAGATCATCTCCTTGGAAATATCCTTCTTGCATTAAGTTTCCTTAATCTTACACAGATTGAATAATTTCTAACTTTGAAACATTTCCAGATTCCATTTTGACTATCACTTCTGAACAAGAGTTGCCTCCTTACAGATTATGTCAATATGGTCCTTCCAGAATTATCACTATACTTCCAATTGTCCTTGAGTAACCAATCTTTGGTAAACCATAGATTGTCCTTGACAATTGTTTAATCCTTTTAGTCATATCCAGTTCTAAACCTTTTCCCTTCTTAATGCCCTAGGCATTTGGAAAATTTTAGAACGGATGAATATAGCACATGTAATCGATCTTATATCCGAAGCATATGGGACACGATTCATGATGTCTCACATAAATACTAAACCAGTCTTTTGCTATAATATGTCCATTTCAATTTGCCAAGTTCTCATAATTCAGATTATGAAAAGGGATGCCGTAATCATAATCGAATTTTAGAACGCAAATAATGGACCCATATACAAAATTTCCTTATGTTGAGCCATTCCAACATGAAATTCATATATATATCCTTGACTAAATGATTAAAACCTCACGATCTAAGCTTATAGATTTGAGATGAAGCATAATTTCCTCTCCCTTAATTATAGCAAAACAACCTTTTCCCAATTGAAACCTTTTGTTTTCTATAATTAACATTGCTAGCTTGCAATACTTATCATAATTATCATGCTCCCACTAACATGATGATTATTAGCATAACACTTATGCTCCCACTAGCTTTGACATGTACTCAGAAATCATCTGGACTTCTAGAAATCAATACTTCATTGACTTTCTTACCAAAGTTCAGATTTCTGATACTAGATTGTTTTGATAAAACTTTATCAAAATCATACACCTTCCCTTAGATAGCACACTTGTGTGTCTAAACAATTATGAAGAGGTATGCCGTAATCATAATGGTTAGAACTTTTTGCCATTTCTCACAAGTCCATGTTAGTGTGCCGGTTAACCACACGCGCTCCACTAACGACTTTGAGAATGCAAATATCACAATTGCTATCTAGATAAAATCTACTTAGTGAAAGTGTTTCCTCACCATCATTTTCATGAATCGGAGAGAAACCTTAGGACACTTAGATTTACTGGTGTATGTGTTCTTATCCATGTGAATTGTCAAAATCATAGTCACAAGACAAGGATAATGACAAATCCAAACTCATATGGACTGAACTCAATCTTAATTTCTTGCCACCTAGCAGCTCAAGGGCCTACCATTGCTTCCAAGTTATTGTGCAACAAATTGAGAACTCTAAGAACTCATATGCAAAGCCACCTTTAACTGGAATGGGCACAGAATATGTCAACACGATAGGTTATAAACCTCAAGTCGTGTGCTAGTGAAGAACTTCAGGTTTATTCTTGATTAGTTCTTGAGACTTTCAAGACCTTTAAGACTCCCACTGTCCTCTTGATCTATAAGACTCACTTGTCAAACATCAAAGAGATAGTGAGGATTCTAATCAAGACAAACACTTCACACAATTGGCCTAAGTTGGTCTTTGTTTTATCCAAAACATCACAAAATGTACAAGAGTACAAAACTTTTACTCTTACATTTGAAAAGTGTTTTAAACCTTTTTTAAGACATGTCACTCAAGTTACAATCTTGGAGTATGACTCTAAGACTTGTATTGGAACGAAGTATGACTCATCTTCTTGATTTAACCACTTCAACAATTCAAGTTCCTCTTCTTAGTCATAAGAATGCACTAAGATTTTCCTTAGAGAACTAATTGTGCTATGGTTTCTTAATCATTAAGATGATCACAAAACTGATACTAAAGTACTCTCCCATCTTTTCAGATTTGAGAAACTTTTATCCTTCTGCCTAATTTGATTCTTCTTATTCGTTCTGCCATACATTGGAACCTTTTCCAATGTCTCAGAGTTACACTTAAGCTTGTAAGTATAATCATATTTACTGAGCTTTAGTAAACTATGACGAATAGTCTTATCAAACTTTTGTGGTGGACTTGACCAATGCACAAGACTATGTACTCGATCCCTTAGTCCATTACTTGACTCACACATGCATGTGACCGAGTAATTAGTCTTAATTTTCCAAAACTTGAAAGTTCTCATTCGTCATGCTATACAACTTGCATGATTCCAAGTTTCGGTCCAATTGAAACTTGGGTGATGAGAATCTTTCCTTATTTGGTAAATATAGACATTACCACAAATGAAAGAATCAATTTCATATTTCCACTCTTGCTCTTAATGGAATCATATAAGCAACAATTTTTCCTCAAATGCCATTGTAAGGATATTTTAAAATAAGTAAAATCAAAAATTTTCCTTTTATTTTAAAACTTTGCTGAAAAACTTATCCTTACAATCCATATGAAAACTTGTTGTTATCTATTCCTAAGCAATATCTCATAACTCCTAAGAAATAGCTCAAGAATCCGATCTTCAAGCTACGCGATAGATATCCATCTACATGATCAGATTCAGCATATTCTTTCTTTAAGTTCCTTCACTTTTCTTTGATTCTTAAAACATCACCATGTGACCCAGTCACATCATGTATCAAGAATCTCAGAATAGAAACTTAACAGAGTTAGATAGTGGACTTTACCTGAAGTAGAGTCAAACTTATTGACTTTAACATCCTTAGGTAAATTTTGGCAGCTTCGCAACCAATGCCCCTTTCTTTGGCAATACAAACATATGGACCCTTTGATAATGGTACACGAGACTATCACAGACTTAGCTTTTCTCTTTACCATTTGGTCAACCGAGTTGACTATGGCCGATCCCTTTCCATCGGGAAGAGAGAGCTTTACTAGATATCCAATGTCATCATTGTCAATGTCCATAAAGTTTTAGGAAGTTGATCTTAGCAAATAGATAAGATCATTAAGGATCTTGTCATAGTCTGTTTCATAGGTGTCCCAAAGGAACTCACTATGTGACTTAGAAAGTGATTGAACCACCAACTTTCTCAAGACTTTGACACCCAACTCTCCCGGCTTGTCAATATGTGACTACATCTCCAAGATGTGTTCACACCTAGACCTTGCCTTGCCAATAGGGCTTGAGTGACCTTAAACTTTTCAAGACCTTGTGGGTTGGGGAGAATAATTGGAGGAGGTGAAAGAAGTATGATATCCATGGGACATCATCTTCATTAGGAAACCTTGTTTCAAGAGATTTGGGAAGATCATAGGTGTCTGTTACAGACATCTTTTGGGAGATATTCAAGATAGTTGATTTAAAGTCCTTAATATGACACCCAATATGAAATATTAAGGCTAGGACCCAACAAACTATTTTATAACTTAGAAGAGGTATGCCGTAATCCAAGCTATAAAATATTTGAAAGTAGGTGAATGACGATTCACCAATTTCCACCAAGATAAACGAAATGTATTATTAGGTTTTAATTGGATTTGAAACTCCTAGATCTTTGAGATTCATTGAACTTTTCAAAGGCATGTTTCAATCTCGAGTGTGCCCTTCAGGTTTTGTGACTGGGATGCCGAGGATCACAAAACAAGGTGTGAAGTAACCATGCAAATCACTTGGTACCCTTAATAAATTACCCCTCAATCGATGTGCCGGTTAACCACACACGCTCCATCGATACTATGATAAATATTAAGTCACCCTTTACCTACCTTGTTAAGTCCAAGTTAGTGTGCCGGTTAACCACACACGCTCCACTAACGACTTAGACAAAGTGTAAGGTGTAATTTCATGGGTTAGCACCTTATTCACATTTTTCCTAAGTAACTAAGATTGGGTATTATTAAGAGTTTAGTTACTTAGTATTATCATTAATACTTTTAATGAAGGAGAATTATAGTCTTGTCAAACCCGTTCGGCTAACGACCCTCCACCGGTCAAGCAAGCGGTGGGTGAGAGTGGACACCCATTAAGTTGCCATTTTATAGGCAACAACCTTATACCCACCTTATAGACCGGCTTCGTGAATGAGGCGTACTAGCGGTAAGACTGACTTTACTCTTATACATATATATATTATTAACTTATAATATTATAAAGTATAAGGGTTGAATTTTAACTTTTAAAATTCTAAGGGCTAACATGGAATTAAAGTATTCATAAGTGAAAACTTTTCAAATTCCAAAACTTGAGGGCAAGTTTCGAAACTATTCAAAACTAATTAATTCCATAACTTATGTGTTTAAAGTAGTTTTAATCCAAAAACTCTTCAAGTTCCATAACTTGAGGACAAGTTATGGAAGACTTTAAACTAATAAAAGAACTAACTTTTTCTTTATTTTATAACTTATGGATTTAATTATGGTTACATATTTTTCTTTTAATGAAGTGACTCTTGAACTTCCATAACTTGAGGACAAGTTATGGAGTCATAAAAAATTATTCAATGACACAAGACTCTTCATTTTGTAACCATTGCCAACTTTTATGAGTTTTATGAAACTTAAATGTGACTTTTCATATAACTTGAGGACAAGTTACAAAAACACATTTTAGAATCAACTCTTAGATTAATTTGGATTGAAAACACATAATCAATTAACTTTTCTATTAATCTAAGCAACTCATAAGAACAAGATAATTCAAATCAAACTTTTTCATGTAATTAGCCTAATCACTAAACTAATTCAAAACATGAATCTATTGACAATTATCTTTGAAAATGGATTAGCATGAACATTACCACATCAAAAACAAGTTTATAAGTTCAAAAACAACTTAGGGTAATGTTCCTAGTCCATTTCTAGCCAAAAACCTCGAATATATGCTGTCTGGGGCTCCTACTCGACGAGTGGCATCAACCAACTCGGCGAGTTGGATGCATTTTGCCTTGGACTCGGCGAGTCCATTCATGGACTCGGCGAGTCTGCTGGGCAGACAGCAACAAAACTCGATTTTTTAGCTTCTATTGCAGGTATAACAAGAAAACAAGCCTAGGCTCTGATACCACTGTTGGGTTTTTGAGCATTCTAACACTCCTAGGTGTACATGCAACCCTAAATACCTTGGATCTATGTTTTCTCTAATATACATGCAAATAAGAACTTCCAAGGTATTACCCTAATCTAGCATACAAAACAATGAAAATAACAAGATAGAATACATACCTCTTTGATGTAGAAAGTCTTCATGAAGCTTGAGTGCCTAGTGCCCCAAGTGTGACACCTCAAATGGAATCACAATCATCAAAACACTTGGAATAGCTTGAGAGAATTCTACACTTCTTGAAATCGGCTAGCCCTCTCTAGAATACTACTAGTGGCCGATTTTTGCCAAGAATAATATCTTTATATAGTGTTACAATTAGGGCAAACCCTAATTGTCATGACTTTCCATTTCCTTGGATCCATGGGTTCAAATACACCATGGAGCATCATATGGGTTTTGGCCCAACTAGATAATCCATGGAGCATTAGCCCACTATACAAGTATGGATGATTTACACAATCAACCCACATATTTAATTAGTCTTCTTTTGATCACTCAATTAATCCTAGATTAATTCTTGATCAATACTAATTAAATAACCTTATTATTCTTATTATTAATATACTAGAACTTATAATATATTAATAACCATAAGTGTCTTATTTCTCTCATTCTAGTCTATCCAAGTGCATGATGGTATGCAACCCAAATGGACCATGCCGGGTCGGGTCAAGTCTTACCAATTATAGTTATGGACTTAGACATTAATCCAACATCAAGGTCTTAAATAATTAAGACAAAATGAGTAGAAAGAGTGAACCTGGGAAGTACGCTGAGCGTAATTACAATAAGCCTCGCATACTGACCAAGTGTCCCCGATGGCTAATCTGGATTCGTGAGTATGCTGAGCGTACGAAGGGAGGTACACCCGCGTAACCTCACTATGGACTTTTAGGCAAAGTTTCAGTTTGGGCCTTGAGTGTTGGGCCTGGAGTTTGGGCTTGTTGCACTAGAGTTTTGGACCAGAGGATTATATATATATATATATATATATATATATATATATATGTTTGTGTGTGTGTGTGTGTGTGTGTGTGTGCCTTGGGCCTTTGAGTTGGTTTAGTTTGGACTTGAGAGTTGGGCCTCGGGATAGCCCATTCATTATTGGGCTTTGGTGAGCCTAATGAATTTTAAGATATGTATAGCTAGTTAGTAGACTACCTTTAGACCTAAAGAGTTAGGGTTTGGACTTAGATCTTAATTGGGTAATTGTGGATCTTGGTCCAGTGTTAGAGGCCGGTGTGCAGCAGCAACATCTATAGGAGCTGTTTGTGACAACTCGAAATTTCCATTTGTACGAACATTATCTATTCAATAGAAGCTAGTCCAGTTTCAGTGATTTTCATACTTTTCCGAACAAGTTTGTGTACATTAGGGTTTTCGTTTAAGGAGATATCAGGAGAGTGGATGCTCCTGGGTTTGTGGAACTTGAACATAACAAGTTTCATAATGTTACAGTTCAATATCCGGAATAAAAATATTTTCTGCCAAAATATTTCAGGACTATAAATAGATTTCTGAATTAAATTAATTCATTATTCACAATTCCAAATAGAGAAAAGCCATTTTCTCTCTGAAGGATCTTCGGGTTTTCATCCCAGATTGTGAGTCTACTTCCCTGAATGTGTTTTAATGCTTGTTATATGCTTTATAACATTGATTACATGTCTAATATGCAAGATCCGGGAGTTTACCGCCCAAGAACGTTCTTGGGGAGTAAACTCCAAAATGGAGCTTTAAGGCTACCTAGTCCCATTTCGTTGTTAGACAACTAGTTAAGGACTTAATGTATAAATATTAGAGGCTAGAAAGCAATCAAGAACCACTAGATATAGGAGTTTACGGCCAATGATATCTCTTGGGCCGTAAACCCCTTTTTAAGGGCTATAAGTGCCCTAAACCACCCCTAAGGCTTTAAGACAATTACCCTTTGATACTTAGGACTTGAATGAGGAGTATTTTACATAAAAATCATCCCTTAAAGGGAGTTTACGGCCAAGGAACATCACTTGGGCCGTAAACTCCAAGTGAAGGCATAAATGTGTGCCTATTGTCCCCTTTAGCCTTAAGCAAAAACATGGAAGTTATCCTACATGTGCAAGCGCCTTAAATGAATTAAAACCAACACCCCATAGGAGTTTACGGTCGTACACTCTAGGGGATATGGTCATTAGGCCGTAAACTCCTCTATGGAGCATTCTAGGGCCTTAAACTACTTCAAGAATTATTCCACAAGAGCTAGGCTTATTCTAGGATTAATATAGCACCTTAAAACACCCAAAACCACCAAGTGAGGAGTTCACGGCCATAAACTCACGGGTTTACGGCCGTAAACTCCAAAGGTGGGGTTTGTTGGGTGGTGAACTCTTATACAAGGCCTTTGGAAGCTTCAAACCCATTTGCCTTGTCCCGTAGCAACTTAGATGCAACCATTAGGGCCTTTAACACTTATGCAAAGTGTTTACATGTTCCTAAGTGTTCTAACTTATTTTATTAAGTTATTATTTGGCTAATTAGTTATATATATATGCTTATTATATGATAACTAGGCTCGTGCGTGTAAACAAGTCTCCGTTTGCCACCTAGCACGGTATCCGATACTACAATCCAATCAGCTCACCACAAGTGAGTTCATACCCCTTTAATCAACCTTTGAAATGCTTTTAAATGTTTTAAATACTTTATGGGGGGGGGGGAATACAAGTCAAATACTTATAGTTATTGCATCAATCACATGTGATTGCATTAATCACATGTGATTTATAGTTAGAAAACCAATGATTTATTCACTGTTCAAACTGTTTATCAAATTGTTTCATTTCAATATGTTTTACAAACTCTTTTACTTATCAAATGCTTTTATTAAACTTTAGTTTATTCCTTATAAAAATTGCATGCCCATATATGTATAGATATATAAGTAATGTTTAAAGGGCTTAGGAAGGCCATCCGCCCTATTTCCTTTTTCTCGATTTGGATGTGGTCTGGTGGGATTTCGAGTGACCATCCGAGGGTCGTTTCAATATTAGTTATATATTAGATATACATGTATAGACATAAAAGTACTTCCATATTCATACTTATCAGTACATCAATAGTTAGTTACCATCGGGGTAACACAGGAACATATACAACTATACTAGAAACATGAACATATACAACTATACTAGAAACAGGACATATACAACTATACTAGAAGGAGAACATATACAACTATACTAGAAGGAGAACATATACAACTATACTAGAAACAGAACATATACAACTATACTAGAACGAGAAACATTACATATACATGAACACATTAACAATTGTGATCCACTGTGTCGGAGCATGTCTTAAATGTCATGGCCTGAGTTGTAGCCAAAATTCTCTTGGAGGGAGAGCGTGAGTTTGTGTATAGATCTATACTGGATTGACTATCCTTCACCTTGCTGCTAGCTACAGCCGGACCTGCAGGTCTGCGGGTGCCAAACGTCATTCCGTTATTACGACCATTCGTATGTCGTTGTTACCAGTCGATAGCATGGTGCAATTTATCACATTTTACCTTAATATAAATCCGGTTTAAGGTAGTTAGTACCATAGTAGTCCCTATATTACAAAACTACAGTACTACAATGATTTACCCATTACATATTTTAGTGATAACCTCACTTAAACATTAATGTACGAACTATATTTTACTAAATGATAGTTACACTTGGTAAATTACTCACTTTTACAACAAACGAGCATACAAAACAGTTAGGCCTTGGTAGAAGGCTACTTTAATAGAAAATATAGGATTTTCTGAGAGATTCAAACTTTTACAAACACTTTCAAACACTTACATACATTTTACAAACTTATACTTGAGACACGTTCAAACGATTTTGATAACAAACACCGACACTAAAATACTTATGAACTCACCAGCTTAATGCTGATAAACTCTTTCAAAATAACTTGTATTCTCAGGTCATCAGTAGACAGGTACCGATGCCAACTTTTGAGAAGATGGAGCGTATTCAAGACTCATCTTATTATTTTGATTTACATTATTTTGGTGTCTATAACTGTACAGAACACGCTTGTATTAAAATTATATATTTAATGCAATGGATGATGTTGTTTGCTTATTTACATTTACTGTGTTGTGATACTATACATGACGTCCTCCGCCCCAGAACGTTTCCGCCGTTCTTGGTTTTGGGGTGTGACAGATTGGTATCAGAGCATTGTTTATAGTGAATCAAGTATATCAACCCATAAAAGATATACTAAACTATAAACCCAATAGGGATTAAAGCACTCTGACCAAGAGTCTATACTTTAAATATTAAAATATTTAATTAAGTATACTAGTCTGCATTCATACTAAAATCAGTGTCACAATGACAAGAACAAAAGTATTACGATTGTTAAATATCACAAGTGAGCTTGGGGATGTATGGTCAGTCCTGGGAATGGCATAGCCTGATCAACTATGTTGGTCCTAGGAGTGATTAGCATATGCCCTAGAATGGTTGTGATGTGTTAACAAGTCTAAAAACTTACCAACAATACCACGAAAAGATCAGTAGAACTTAAACTTAAAATACTATAGGTGTATTTTGTACTACTAGTTACGTGTATTCTATATTCTTATACCTCTCTTCTCGCGTAGATCTAAATGGCTGGATTCCATCATGGCGACCCGTACTTTCCAAATGAAGGCAATGCCGGGTGGATCGATGAAGAGCCCGAAGATGAGCATCCAATCCCTTTGGATGATCACCTCGCAGAAGGCTTTTCTGATGGATCTGACTCTGAGTCTGAAGTCAACAACCTACCGCTGGTGGGTCAAGCCCTGAACAACAACCCCCGACCAGCTTTTCTAGGTCCTACTCCCTTGTGGGCAACCAACTTGAATCGCTGGAGTGATGAACATGGTCAACCCATACGATACTTTGGGGACCGAAGCTTCTACAACGTCGGCGATGGTGGCTCTGTTGACCGAGCTCTACCGGTCATTATCCGCAGAATAGGTCGTAATGTCGAGCAAGGTCGAGCAGCCATTGACCGGGTCATGGAGATTGATGCCAACTCAGGTGTCATCACAGTCCGCATCCGCCGTCTTGAAGAAGACATGGAACGGACCTGGAGAACCAATGAAACCCTACAGCAACAGCTGACTGCCTCCCGAGCTGAGGTCATGGAGCTTCGAGCTCGTCAGAGAGCTCAGGATCGACACCTTCAGGAGAGGTTTCGTCAAGTGTCGGACCTCAGGGCTCACCCGAGGAATTCCCATCGCCGTTAGATGATGTCTAGTACATCTCTGTCTTTTGATTAAGGAACAGCCTTGAACATCTGTGATCTAAGTAGCACTTGTCTGTAAAATATTCCTAACTTTCAGTACTCTAATTAGGAATCTAAGAACTGTCAAACTTTCTGTATGGTATGATGTAAGACCTACTGTTAGGTCGATTTTCCCGGAACTTATTACATCGGTAATACCAGTATGATTGACATCTATCTAATATGTGGGAAAAATCTATACACTTGTGTTTTCCTACTAATATTCCTTGCTATGTTTTCAAACACCCATTTAACTGTTGGGCTATGGTTAGTTAGTCCATGTGTCACTCTCACGTTGCTTACAAATTGATTCTTACCAATTTTTCTTATCTTTATAAACTTATAGCTGAAAGATGCCTCCTCGCAAATCTCCCAGGAATAACCCTGCACCTCGACCGCCTCCACCACCTCCGGTCATCGATACTGCATCCCTGAATGCTGCCGTAGCTGCAGCAGTGGCAACTGCCATGACTCAGTATCACTCATCCGACGCCAGCAGAGGTGGAACCCCTGTTGAATCTATTCCGGTCAAAATCCCTGTGCGCTCGAGAGAGTGCTCCTACAAGGATTTCACAAACTGCAAGCCGAAGCCTTTCTATGGCACTGGCGGAGTCATTGCCCTCTCGCAATGGTTCGAGAAGACTGAATCAGTCTTCGAAATCTGTTCATGCCCTGCTGCGTGCAAAGTTAAATATGCCGCATGCACCTTTGAGGGAAAAGCCCTAACGTGGTGGAACGGCCACGTTAAAGCCCTAACACTCATCGTGGCTAACGACATGGGCTGGGAAACGATGAAGGACCTCATGACTGAGGAATACTGCCCGAGGGGCGAAGTCCAGAAGTTGGAACAGGAACTCTGGAACCTGACCATGAAGGGCACCAATGTGATCGCTTACACTGCCCGATTTAGCGAACTGGTGGCCCTCTGCCCCAATATGGTTCCCACTGAGGGGAAAAAGATCGAACGATACATATGGGGGCTAGTGCCTCCGTACCAGGGGAATGTCCTAGCATCAAACCCCGCTACCTTCGACAGTGCCAAGCGTTTGGCACAAAGACTCATTGACCATGGAGTCAAAACCCCTGCAACCACAATCACCCTAGCCATTCCAGAACCCTCCAAACCCGCTGACACTAAGCGGAAATTCTGGGATGAGAAGAAGAAACAGCGAGCTGCCAAAAGACAGCAAATCGTGGCAGTGCATGCCGCGGTAACCCCTACTACTGCTACTGCTCCGGGGAAGCAGTATGTTGGAAGTTTGCCGAAGTGCAACAAATGCAACTTCCACCACAACTGCTCCTGCCGTGAAATGCAGTGTTCTAACTGCAACAGGAAAGGACACACCGTCCGTTTCTGTAAATTCCTGGCACAACCGATCTCCCAAGTACCTGGCTCTGGCGCGAGCCCAACTTGCTATGGATGTGGCGAAGCAGGCCACTTTAAAAGGGACTGCCCCAAAGCGAGGAATGCTGGAAGAGCAGGGAGGGTACTAGCTATAGGCCACGGGGAAGCAGTTGCTGACCCGACAGTGGTGACTGGTACGTTCCTCCTTGATAACTCCTATGCATGCATTCTGTTCGATAGTGGAGCGGAGCAAAGCTTCGTAAACCACAAATTTGCTCGCATGCTTAAGCAACAACCACACGCACTTAATGAACAATTCACAGTAGAAATGGCCAATGGGAAAACTGAAAGTACTAATAGCATATACTTAGGTTGTATCCTAACCTTAGATAACCATTCATTCCCAATCGACCTTATGCCGGTCTCAATAAAAAGCTTCGACGTTATTATCAGCATGGATTGGTTAAGTCTTCATCGCGCCGACATCATGTGCTACGAGAAAGCAGTCCGTCTAAACCTCCCGTCTAACGAAACTCTTATAGTCTACGGCGACAAACCTGGTGCGAGTCTTCGCATTATATCAAGTATTCGAGCACAGAAATATCTGCGCAAAGAATACCACGCATTCCTTGCTCACGTCGTCGACACGAACCTAGAAACGAAGGAACTAAAGAACATCCCAGTAGTGAGCGACTTCCCCGACGTCTTCCCAGAAGAGCTACCTGGATTACCTCCGCAACGACAAGTCGAGTTCAGAATCAACTTAGTCCCAGGAGCTACCCCAGTAGCCAAGTCGTCCTACCGCTTAGCACCAGCTGAGATGCAGGAACTCTCTGGTCAACTTAACGAACTGCTCAGCAAGGGCTTCATAAGACCGAGTTTCTCACCTTGGGGAGCACCGGTCTTGTTCGTTAAGAAGAAAGACGGATCATTCCGTATGTGTATTGACTACAGAGAACTCAACAAACTGACGGTCAAGAATTGTTACCCTCTGCCACGCATAGATGATCTATTCGACCAACTCCAAGGGGCGAACTATTTTTCTAAGATTGATCTGAGATCCGGATATCACCAGTTACGAGTGCTAGAGGAGGATGTGCCGAAGACAGCCTTCCGAACACGTTACAGACACTATGAGTTCGTGGTGATGCCATTCGGATTGACTAATGCGCCCGCAGTCTTCATGGATCTGATGAATAGAGTATGCCGACCTTACTTGGATCAGTTCGTCATCGTATTCATTGACGACATCCTGATCTACTCCCGAAGTAAGAAAGAGCATGGCGATCATCTGCGACAAGTTCTAAAGACATTACGAAAAGAGAAACTTTATGCGAAGTTCTCGAAATGTGAATTTTGGATCCGAAGAGTCGAATTCTTAGGACACGTGGTAAGCGAAGAGGGAATCCACATGGACCCATCAAAAATTAAAGCCATTGAGAACTGGTCAGCGCCAAAGACGCCTACTGAAATTCGCCAATTTCTAGGTCTCGCTGGCTACTACCGCAGATTCATTCAGAACTTCTCTCGAATAGCGAAACCTCTTACGACCCTGACCCAGAAAGGTGTGGCCTTTGACCGGGAAGAGAAACAAGAGAGAGCGTTCCAAACGCTCAAACGAGCCTTGGGCACCGCGCCAATACTATCCCTTCCCAAAGGAATAGAAGACTTCATAGTCTATTGCGATGCATCGAATCAAGGGCTCGGATGTGTCCTGATGCAGTGAGGTAAGGTCATCGCCTACGCATCGAGACAGTTGAAGACACACGAGGTTAACTACACGACCCACGATCTTGAACTAGGAGCAGTGGTGTTTGCTCTGAAGATCTGGAGACATTACTTGTATGGAACGAAGAGCACTATCTTTACCGACCACAAGAGTTTACAACATATTTTTGATCAGAAGGAGCTCAACATGAGACAACGACGGTGGGTCGAGCTACTTAGTGATTATGAATGCGATATTCGTTATCATCCGGGTAAAGCCAACGTAGTAGCAGACGCCCTAAGTCGGAAGGAATATTCTGGTCGCAAAGTCAAGTCATTATCAATAACCATCCATTCACACTTATCTAAGCAAATTCAGGCGGCTCAACTTGAAGCCATGAAACCTGAAAATGTGACGAGTGAATCCCTTAGAGGAATGGACAAGAATTTAGAAGCCAAGGGTGACGGAGCTTTATATTTCATGGACCGGATCTGGACACCGAAACACGGTGGTTTCCGAGACTTGGTCATGACCGAGGCGCACAACACTCTGTATTCCGTCCACCCAGGTTCAGATAAGATGTATCTGGATCTTAAAAAGCTATACTGGTGGCCTAATATGAAACCAGAGATTGCTACCTTCGTAAGTAAATGCCTTACTTGCGCAAAGGTTAAGGTCGAGTACCAGAAGCCATCTGGTTTATTACAACAACCAGAGATTCCAGAATGGAAGTGGGAGCGGATCACTATGGATTTCATAACCAAGTTGCCCAAGACAACGGGTGGACTTGACACCATATGGGTCATCGTCGACAGATTGACCAAGTCTGCACACTTCCTGCCTATCAAAGAAACCGACAAGATGGAGAAACTTACGAGAACATACATTAGGGAAATAGTACGGCTACATGGTGTACCTATGTCCATTATCTCCGATAGAGATAGTAGGTTCACCTCAAGATTTTGGCAATCACTACAACATTCCCTAGGAACAAGGCTGGACATGAGCAAAGCCTACCATCCACAGACCGACGGACAGAGTGAGAGGACCATCCAAACACTGGAAGATATGTTGCGAGCCAGTGTGATTGATTTTGGGAAAGCATGGGATACTCATTTACCCCTTGTCGAATTTTCCTATAATAACAGTTATCACACGAGCATCAAGGCTGCTCCTTTCGAAGCTTTCTACGGCCGAAAGTGCAGATCCCCTATGTGCTGGGCTGAGGTGGGTGATACCCAATTAGCCAGGGGGCAAGCTTCCGACAGTACTCTCACCGGTCCGGAAATCATTCGGGAAACGACAGAGAAAATCGTTCAGATCCATGAACGATTGAAAGCCTCTAGAGACCGACAGAAGAGCTACGCCGATAAACGAAGAAAACCTTTGGAATTTCAGGTGGGAGACCGAGTCCTGCTCAAAGTCTCACCCTGGAAAGGCTTGATACGCTTCGGCAAGAGTGGGAAGCTTAATCCGAGGTACGTAGGGCCTTTCGAGATTCTTGCCAGGGTCGGCCTCGTAGCTTACAAACTTGACCTACCCGACACACTTCGTAACGTACATTCTACATTCCACGTATCTAACTTGAAAAAGTGTCTGTACAATGAGACTCTTGTAATCCGACTCGACGAGATCGAGATCAACGAGAGCCTCAACTTTGTGGAAGAACCAGTAGAGATCATGGACCGTGAGGTCAAGCAGACGAAGCTAAGCCGTATCCCTATCGTGAAGGTTCGCTGGAACGCCAAGCGAGGACCGGAATTCACTTGGGAACGCGAGCATCAGATGAAACTGAAATACCCTCATCTTTTCGCTTAATTATTGGTAACTCCTTATTTGCTTAATTCTACTTTCGGGACGAAATTCCTTCTAACGGGGGGATGATGTGACAACCCGGAATTTCCATTTGTACGAACATTATCTATTCAATAGAAGCTAGTCCAGTTTCAGTGATTTTCATACTTTTCCGAACAAGTTTGTGTACATTAGGGTTTACGTTTAAGGAGATATTAGGAGAGTGGATGCTCCTGGGTTTGTGAAACTTGAACATTCCAAGTTTCATAATGTTACTGTCCAATATCCGGAATAAAAATATTTTCTGCCAAAATATTTCAGGACTAAAAATAGATTTCTGAATTAAATTAATTCATTATTCACAATTCCAAATAGAGAAAAGCCATTTTCTCTCTGAAGGATCTTCGGGTTTTCATCCCAGATTGTGAGTCTACTTCCCTGAATGTGTTTTAATGCTTGTTATATGCTTTATAACATTGATTACATGTCTAATATGCAAGATCCGGGAGTTTACCGCGCAAGAACGTTCTTGGGGAGTAAACTCCAAAATGGAGCTTTAAGGCTACCTAGTCCAATTTCCTTGTTAGACAACTAGTTAAGGACTTAATGTATAAATATTAGAGGCTAGAAAGCTATCAAGAACCACTAGATATAGGAGTTTACGGCCAATGATATCTCTTGGGCCGTAAACCCCTTTTTAAGGGCTATAAGTGCCCTAAACCACCCCTAAGGCTTTAAGACAATTACCCTTTGATACTTAGGACTTGAATGAGGAGTATTTTACATAAAAATCATCCCTTAAAGGGAGTTTACGGCCAAGGAACATCACTTGGGCCTTAAACTCCAAGTGAAGGCATAAATATGTGCCTATTGTCCCCTTTAGCCTTAAGCAAAAACATGGAAGTTATCCTACATGTGCAAGCGCCTTAAATGAATTAAAACCAACACCCCATAGGAGTTTACGGTCGTAAACTCTAGGGGATATGGTCATTAGGCCGTAAACTCCTCTATGGAGCATTCTAGGGCCTTAAACTACTTCAAGAATTATTCCACAAGAGCTAGGCTTATTCTAGGATTAATATAGCACCTTAAAACACCCAAAACCACCAAGTGAGGAGTTCACGGCCATAAACTCACGGTTTTACTGCCGTAAACTCCAAAGGTGGGGTTTGTTGGGTGGTGAACTCTTATACAAGGCCTTTGGAAGCTTCAAACCCATTTGCCTTGTCCCGTAGCAACTTAGATGCAACCATTAGGGCCTTTAACACTTATGCAAAGTGTTTACATGTTCCTAAGTGTTCTAACTTATTTTATTAAGTTATTATCTGGCTAGTTAGTTATATATATGCTTATTATATGATAACTAGGCTCGTGCGTGTAAACAAGTCTCCGTTTGCCACCTAACACGGTATTCGATACTACAATCCAATCAGCTCACCACAAGTGAGTTCATACCCCTTTAATCAACCTTTGAAATGCTTTTAAATGTTTTAAGTACTTTATGGGGGGGGGGAGTACAAGTCAAATACTTATAGTTATTGCATCAATCACATGTGATTGCATTAATCACATGTGATTTATAGCTAGAAAACCAATGATTTATTCACTGTTCAAACTGTTTATCAAATTGTTTCATTTCAAAATGTTTTACAAACTCTTTTACTTATCAAATGCTTTTATTAAACTTTAGTTTATTCCTTATAAAAATTGCATGCCCATATATGTATAGATATATAAGTAATGTTTAAAGGGCTTAGGAAGGCCATCCGCCCTATTTCCTTTTTCTCGATTTGGATGTGGTCTGGTGGGATTTCGAGTGACCATCCGAGGTTCGTTTCAATATTAGTTATATATCATATATACATGTATAGACATAAAAGTACTTCCATATTCATACTTATCAGTACATCAATAGTTAGTTACCATCGGGGTAACACAGGAACATATACAACTATACTAGAAACATGAACATATACAACTATACTAGAAACAGGACATATACAACTATACTAGAAGGAGAACATATACAACTATACTAGAAACAGAACATATACAACTACACTAGAACGAGAAACATTACATATACATGAACACATTAACAATTGTGATCCACTGTGTCGGAGCATGTCTTAAATGTCATGGCCCGAGTTGTAGCCAAAATTCTCTTGGAGGGAGAGCGTGAGTTTGTGTATAGATCTATACTGGATTGACTATCCTTCACCTTGCTGCTAGCTACAGCCGGACCTGCAGGTCTGCGGGTGCCAAACGTCATTCCGTTATTACGACCATTCGTATGTCGTTGTTACCAGTCGATAGCATGGTGCAATTTATCACATTTTACCTTAATATAAATCCGGTTTAAGGTAGTTAGTACAACAGTAGTCCCTATATTACAAAACTACAGTACTACAATGATTTACCCATTACATATTTTAGTGATAACCTCACTTAAACATTAATGTACAAACTATATTTTATTAAATGATAGTTACACTTGGTAAATTACTCACTTTTACAACAAACGAGCATACAAAACAGTTAGGCCTTGGTAGAAGGCTACTTTAATAGAAAATATAGGATTTTCTGAGAGATTCAAACTTTTACAAACACTTTCAAACACTTACATACATTTTACAAACTTATACTTGAGACACGTTCAAACGATTTTGATAACACACACCGACACTAAAATACTTATGAACTCACCAGCTTAATGCTGATAAACTCTTTCAAAATAACTTGTATTCTCAGGTCATCAGTAGACAGGTACCGAGGCCAAGTTTTGAGAAGATGGAGCGTATTCAAGACTCATCTTATTATTTTGATTTACATTATTTTGGTGTCTATAACTGTACAGAACACGCTTGTATTAAAATTATATATTTAATGCAATGGATGATGTTGTTTGCTTATTTACATTTACTGTGTTGTGATACTATACATGACGTCCTCCGCCCCAGAACGTTTCCGCCGTTCTTGGTTTTGGGGTGTGACACTGTTGATCATCCGATGTGAGTGTTCTCACTATACTTTGCCTAGAATGGTAACCTTTGTGTGATCGGAGGGTATTATGTGCTTATATTAAGTATTATGATATCCTGAATTATGTCTTTGTGATTTATGTTGTGTATTATTTTGAGCTTACATAATTAGGACTAGAGGGTCCACCCGAGTTTTGGAACCGGAGGGTCCCACTGAGACACATTGACTGGAGGGTCTTATCTAAGTATAGCCATGAGAGGCTAATGAGATATGTGTGGTATTTTGGGTAACTCACTAAGCTTCGTGCTTATCGTGTTTTGTGATATGTGTTTCAGGTTGTTCTCAGGATCGCGGGCAGGCGCCAGCTTGATTGTACACACTAGAGAAAGAGTTATGATTTGAGGATCCTAGATTATTAATCAAACAATTATGGAGTTGCGTTTTGTAAATTAAATAAATAGGGTTTTTGTGATATGTGTATATGAGAATTATGTGATTTTGAAAATGAAAAAAATTGTTTGAAAATTTACGGTGTTACAAGTTGGTATTAGAGCCTTGGTTTGAGGGATTAGGATGCACCTTCGAGTATGTCTGGACTCAAACTAGGATTTGAGAACAAAATTCAAAAGAAATGATTTTTCTAAAACGAGCAATTGTTTCTAAAAGAAAACGAGAAGAAGCAGTGTGTACAATCAGCCAGAGCCCGAACGGTGATTTCCCAAAATACCCTTACTTATTTGTTTGTGTTATGAGTTCTTATTGAGATATTAGTGATGCATGCTAGAAGATAGGCTAGGTATTTCATATATTAGGGCTAGAGTTTCTTGATTTGTGATGCCTTAGCCTAGGAATTGTTGCTATTTGTGATGTGCTGTGAGTATGTGTGGAGTAAGAGTATCCAACACGAATCTTTTAGAGAGAGCTTTGAGTAGAGGAGTAAATCTAGGAGAGATACCTAGATGAGAATTGGGGAGCCTACTGAGGGAGTAGTTAGATACCTGAGAGAGGTAGGGCTGCTTGAGTTTGGTGAGACATTTTGAGAGCGATTAGAGAAAATAGAGTTGTAACCTAGAGTGGTTTTACATGTTGGTTGAGATTATTCGATGCCCGAATGCTACTTGCTTTGTGCTTTGTGGATTTCTTTATGATGAGAGTCTGCTACTAAGTGAATATGACGATATTCAGGAGGTAGATAGATGGCATCATAAGGAGTTCTTCAGCAGCTGATGGCAGAGAAGTGTGAGAACTTAGGAAGAGCCTAGGGAGTGTCTGTAGTCAGATGAGTATGTTGATAGAGGAGAGTATTCGCTGGGTGGCGACCAAGTATATCGGGATTGGTGATCGAAAAGGTTGAGCAGTTACTTAGGAAATCTGGGACAGTCTGTGTGGAAAGTATGGGTAGATGTGGCCAGTAGTATAGGCCTGTACTACTAAAAGTAGAGGACCCATACTCGAAACAGGGACAATTCCAGAGGTTCTAAATGGCATATTGAGAGGTAATAACATGGTTCGAGTACCATGATTCGTGGCAGTTAGTGCTTCGGAGTTTATCAGTTATTCTGTAGTGATTGATTAGATTGAGAATGGAGATGATAGAGTGTGGGGCCAGAGGGTCACGTCGGACGATTTTCAATGGAGCGTACCTTGAGAGGGAAATCGAGTTAGTTTCCGAGAGATTTTTGGTGAGATTCTAGTTGGAGTCGCAAGACTCGGGGATAAGTAGAGATGATGCTTATTGGAGGATCGCGGTCTGAGTTGAGCAATCGACCGATAGATGAGATGTCACCTTCTGTGAAAAGAGTCGTGCTATCCCCGTTTCCTGGGAGAAGCAAAAGAGATAACGAGTTCCGTTTTCAGAGTTTGGCGGTAAACCCTATGGGGTAGCTTATGGTGGTGACCTTTTCACCAGAGTAATTAGGCAGTATGTCTGCTGTGAGGTATTTCTTATACCATGAAGGAGTCATTAGTTAGGAGTGAGATGGGAGAAAATAAGGAAGGTGCTTTTATGAGTGAGGCATGCTTTTAGCAGCAATTCCAGGTGATTAAGAGGATTACATTGGGGCGGAGGCCCTCGTGGTCTACATTGTGTATCGACTAGGAGAATGAGGTCTCTTGCTTTTATGATGATTCCTGCGATGGGAGGCTGGTCGAGGAATCAGAGACGAGGTTCGTGATAGTGCACTATTTTCATATTGAGAGTTAGGACTAATTCGAAACAATTGGGGTATCTTGCGGTGTGTCGGTCTGAGGCTTCGAGATGACTAGGGGTAGTCACATGGGAGGATTCTGAGGTTTTTTTTTCCGAGTTACGGGATATTTGAAGTCTCTTGGTTTCCACCGGGAAGAACATTGAGTGATTATGCGGTACGTTCCAAGAGTCAAGTATGATGTACTTGGTGAAACAGTCTATGGAGTAGATTGTCGGTATGCCAATTGGTGATGGTTCGAACCCTGAGTGGGGGATAACTGGGTATTCTATTGAGAGGATCAGTGATCCTTTCAAGTGCGTGTAGAGAACTGGTTATGGAGATCTGCGGTGCAGACACATGAGACCTGGGTTATTGGTGGATGAGGCAAGGTGCAAGGCAAGATCATGTATGTGTATATGATTAAGAAAAGATGAGTGAATCCACGGCAGGTGGCTGTTGGTCAGAGAATTTATTATGACCAGGGATTTTTTGGGTTTGCAAATGTTGAGTTTGAGGCAGTTTGTGTAACATCCCGAAATGTCAAGAGTAGAGTTGAAGGGCTAAAAGAGTAAATTGGGAAAAAGCGACTCGGTGAGTCCATGGATGGACTCGGCGAGTAGAGTCACGACTTGGTCGTGTGATTAAGTAGCCGACTCGACGAGTCAGTGAGATGGACTCGGCGAGTAGGCGCTGAGTGGAGAAAACCCTACTTCTCGGGGTTGAGCCCTATATAAAGAACATTATGTTTCCTCCCTAGCCTCCTTATCACCCCTTGAGTCCCAGAAACCCTAATTTCGTGGAGAAACCCCATTGTTGAGCAAATTGGAGCTTGGAGAGGTGGTTGTTGAAGAGATCTTAAAGAAGAAGAGGCTTGGATCAAAGGGCTTTGCAAGGATTCGGGATAATCTTCTCTTGGAGCTTCCTTTTGAGGTATCTTTCCATTGTTTGAGCTGCTATTGTCGAGATTCTTCATTTTGGGGGTGTTAGAGATCATATCTTTTGGTGTTTTGGAGTTTAGAGGTTAGATCTGAGGTTGCTACCTCAGATCTGGAATGGAGAAGGGTTGGAATGCCTGAAAGTCCCTGTGTTTGAGTGTGTAGTGAAGCTACCATGTCCCAAACCCTAACCCTAAGGTGTAAAAGGCCTAGATCTCCTTGGATTCACGTAAAGTTTGCCACTTTACATGATGAATGGATTATAGGAGGCTAGATCTATGTTTTGGATCATTTGCATGGCCTGGAATGCTTCTGTATGGATTCAGACTGGTGGTACTCGGCGAGTCACATGGGTGGACTCGACAAGTTGCTTGAAGATGAGCTGGGACTCGACGAGTTGGAAGAACAACTCGGCGAGTTGGATGAAGATGGCCTGGAACTCGGCGAGTTGTATGAACAACTCGGCGAGTCGGTTGAAGATAGCCTTAGACTCGGCGAGTCTTGTCGAAGAGTCCCAATATTTTCTGGTTGAATCGAGAATCGGTGAGTCGAGGGATGACTCGGTGAGTTGTGTGCGAGTGGACTCAGAGTTGTTGGACTCGGTGAGTTAGGTCGCGGATTGAGTGAAGTTCTAAGTATGGGGACTCGGCGAGTCATCGGGTTGACTCGGCGAGTAGAGTCAGTCAGGGGTTGACTTTGACCTTGTCTTTGACCAAGGGTTGACTAGTGGTTTCCAGGGGCATTTTGGTAATTGTTGATTATTGTGTTGAGTTCAGTGCATTGGTGGTTGTCCAGTGGTGGAGATCGTATCAGTGATAAGAGCAGCTTGGGTTATCTGTTCAGTCGGCAGTTTCGAGGTGAGTTATCCTCACTATATCAACAGGGTCTAAGGCACCAAGGCCGGCCCTTTATCGGATTGAGATCCGGATACTTGTTGTTATGTTGTTGCTGTGATATGATTGCATCCTGGTAGTTAGGATGGTATATGTTAGAGACCTGATTGAGATCGGTATCCTGAGAGACAGGGAGATGCTATGCTAGTGACCTGTTAGGTCGGTATCCTGGTTAGGATGAGGATATGCTATGTGATCTGTTTGATCTGCTTGTTGACTGTGAATTTCTAAATGATTGTATGTATATGTGCACATGGTTGTTTGGACTGGAGTTGGGTTGAGGCGGGTCCTGCTGTGTGCTGTAGGCCAAGATACCCAGGGCGGACCGGTTGTTCCAAAGGCCCAACGAGTGGTCCGGATAGGCTGCAGGCCCCGAAATGGCGGACCAGACGTGCCGAAGGCTCGGAGAGTGGACCAGACAGATTGAAGGCCTGGTGCGGGCAGACCAGTCATACTGTAGACTCAGAGAGGAGACCAAGTGGATTGAAGGCCCGGGAGCAGGGCGGACCAATCACACTGCAGACTCGATGTATGTGGATAGACTCAGAGGGTGGACCAGGTGGACTGTAGGCCGGTGCGGCGGACCAGTCACACCGTAGACCAGAAGTGCATGGTTATTCTGTGATCGGATATGTTATGGCATGTTATGCGTGTATGGTATATGTGGTTGGTATATTGGGGATATCTCACTAAGCTTTCGGGCTTACAGTTGTGGTTTTATGTTTTTCAGGTTCTTTAGAAGACCGTGGCAAGGCGAAGGCGTGATCGTACCGCTCCTCATGATTTTGTAGTAATGTGATTTTGGGAATACGTTAAATGTTTTGTATTGAAAACCTTTTTGTAAAGATTTAATGGAATCGAGCTGTTTTTGAAAAATTTAAAATTGGTTGTATTTTTCGGTCGTTACAAGTTGGTATCAGAGCCTTGGTTTGAGTGAATTGGAGGAACATTCGTGTGACTCCAGTCTCAAATCGAGGAGAGTTTTCAAATGAGTACTTAAAATGGTTTTCAAAATGAGTAAGGGAGGACGCGGAGGTACGATCAGCCGGAGCCAGTAAGTAACCCCAAAATACCATACATGAGATTTGTTTTTGAGCTTTGTTAGAACAGCATGCTAGTGATAGGGTAGGGATCTTCAGGATTTCATGATAATGTTGCCTGATTTGTGATGCCTGTAGCCTAGGGTTCCTTATGGGAGATTTTCAGTGTTCCTCTAGTGGTGAGGGTTGAGCGTTATGTTTCTCTAGGGTGTTGTGGTAGTACTTCATACAAATATGGGTAGGTGTGGAAGGTAGTATGGGCCCGTACTACTGAAAGCACAGGACCCATACGCGTATCAGGGAACCCATGATCTCTAGGGTTGGGTTGGGAGAGAGTTGGATCCCAGGATAGTAGGAAGAGTCTGAGATTTTGTGTGGTGTTTTCAGTATGGAGATTCCGAGGCATGATGAGAGCGGATCCGGATCAGGATCGGGAGCAGGAGAGAGAGTTCCGGCCGGATCGGTACCGCCCGAGGTTATCGGTCAGATGAGCACGAGTGAGTTGGATGCGAGGATTCGTGAGATCCTGCCTGATGAGATTGCTGAGTTGTTCCGGGCTGAGTTGCCGGAGCTGTTTGGGTCGATCAAGACCGCCATGGTTGAGTATTTTGATGAGCGTTATGCGGCTCTCGCAGAGACGGCTGCCGCGGCGGCTACATCGGCTGTAGCAGCTGCAGGGGGAGGAGCTGGTCGGGGTTTTCAGTATCGGGACTTCGATAATACGAAGCCTCCCACCTTCGATGGAGTTCAGGACCCAATCGTCGCTATGGGATGGTTATCAGACGTGGAGGGGTGTTTCTTCACATGTTCATGCCCTGCTGATCAGAGGGTGAGGTGTGCTCTAAACCTGTTGAGGCTCGGGGCGAAGGATTGGTGGAGATTGACCACGAGGTCATATTCAGATGCGCAGAGGGCTGCGGTATCATGGGATCAGTTCAGAGAGATGTTCAGCACTCGTTATGTTCCGCAAGTTGAGAGGGAGAGATTGGCTCAGGAGTTCCTTGAGCTGAAGCAGGATTCGGAGTCGGTGACTGAGATCACCAGGATGTTCACTAAAAGGGCGATATTTTGCCCTGAGTTCGCTTCGGAGCACGCTCAGATGTCCCGATATCTGAGTATGCTTAAGAGGGACATCAGGAAGTTTGTGTCTGCGCAGAGGTGCGGGACATTGTTGGAGTTGCAGGAGGCCGCTAGGCGGCGTGAGTTAGAGATTGAGTTGCAGTTGCGTGAGCTGAGGCAGGCTCCGGTGCAGTCGCAGCCGGCGCCGAAACGGTCCAAGACCGTTGATGTTAGAGTGGGGGATCTGAGCAGCCACACTTGTGGGAAGTGTGGGAGGGGTCACACCGGAGTTTGTAGGTCCGGTGGTGCATGCCGCAAGTGCAGAAGGGAGGGGCACTATGCGAGGGATTGTCGGCAGTCAGCGCCGGTTCGGGATTTGAGGATTTGTTATCATCGTCATCAGGTTGGAAATTTAAGGGTCAACTGTCCACAGCTTGCTGCAGGACCGGTGCAGGCTCTAGCACCGGCCACTTTGAGGATTACAGGTGGAGGTCAGGATGGAGCGGAGCCCCCAAGGGCTCAGGGTCGTGCTTTTCAGCTTGTAGCAGAGGAGGCCAGGGCAGTGCCAGATGCAGCTGCGGGTATGTTTCTTTCTTGATGTCTTTTTATCTTGTGATTATCGTGGTGTATTGTTTATGTGCTGGTATCTAGTGTGGTTTCCGATGCGGTATTCATCGTTTTGCGGGTTGTGGTTTGGTTATGGGTTATTGTTTTGGGAATTTCGTTGGTTATCATCCGTGAGAGTTATCAGTGGGAACCTAGCATTGGGTTTGAAGGTCGGGTAGCATCGGCTTTCTGAGGAGTGGTTAGATGCAGTTTGAGTTTCTTTCGAGCGGGTTAATCAGTGTTGATGTGAGTTCTCGTTAAGGTTGTTTATGCCTGTGGGAAGTAGTCCGCGTGTAAGTGTTTTCCTTGTGTAGAGTTGTTCTGGGAGGTCGGTGATGGCGAATGATGGTGGTTAATCAGTACTACAAGTGGG
Organism: Lactuca sativa; assembly: GCF_002870075.4. Lineage (NCBI taxonomy): Eukaryota > Viridiplantae > Streptophyta > Magnoliopsida > Asterales > Asteraceae > Lactuca > Lactuca sativa. Next base: position 126,331,375 of record NC_056624.2, on the reverse strand, counting down.
GGAGAATTGGAGAATTCTCCGGGAGATCGATGAGTATTTTAGGGTGCTTAGCTGTTGGGATTCAACAAGTGTTCTGTCAGCCCAGAGTATAGGCTGATAGAAGCAAGTGTTGGGCATGCGGGGCGAGATACAGACCTAGGGTATTTGTTTATGGAGGGCCTGGGAGCAGGCCGGGATGGAGCATGTGTGATTGAGACAGAGTTCGGAACCCTTAAAGGGCTAGAACAGTACGCATAGGAGGATTCCCGGGAGTGATAGCTCGGAATGATGAATGCTAGTTTAGCGGTCCGGATAGACTGAAGGCCGGTAGGCGTACCAGTCAGGCCGAAGGCTCGGAGAACGGTCCAGCCAAACTGAAGGCAATGAGAGCGGTCCAGATTGGCTGAAGGTTCTGAGAGTGGTCCAGATGGGCTGAAGGCCTGGTGAGGCGGTCCAGTCATGCTGAAGACTTTGTAGGTATTGTTGGATCGGTTCGAGGATATGGATTGTGTATGTTGCAGTATGATTGCTTTAGAAGGTCTGGCCCCGAGTAGGGATCTTGATTAGTTGAGAGTCCCTGCGATGAGAGTCAGAGTATGTGTGTTGGATGGATAGCGGATACGCTAAAAAAGGGTGGTGCAGCGTTGGGCGAGCACCGTGACACTTGTCGGAGTGACAATGTGGCCAAGTGGATTCCTTGGAAAAGGAAAAGAGAGAGGTGTGTAACTCCGAGAGGGAGTGCAAGTTCACGGAAGTGAAAGCGGCAGAGCAGAGTTATGAGTAGTGTAATTCGAGTATGGTTATTGAGCAGCATGTTTGCGGCAGTGGAATAGAAGCTCATCCGGTTTGGGATGTCTGCTGAGGTCGCGGTGGGAATTCTGCAGGTGTAGAGCCAAGAGGCTCGGAAGAGATGCAGGGAGAGAGTCTTGGGCTCTCAGTGTGATCCTGATCAGGGTTTTGGGTATGTATTAGTGGTTCATCCTGGGGGATGTTTGAGGATATCATCAGTGCATCGGGTTTTCCCGACCTGAGGATGCTAGAGCTAGTTCAGCATGTGTATGTGATTGCAAGAGGAGAACTCGTGGGAGTTGCTCTGAGATTGAAGAATGGGTCTTTCCGTCATCATGGGATGGATAGAGTGGGATTCGGATCGGGGAGCTGATGGTTCATGGTTTTCTAGCCCATATGGGTCAACTGATTGTTGAGATTTGGAGCAGTGATGCATCTTGGGTAATTCTCGGTTGTTGAGTGTGATTATCAGAGGGTGCAGCCGGTGCCTGGCTCGAGACGGTGGTCAGGACACTGTAAGGAAAGAGAAAGTGAGTTTGAGTTTCGATGGGTATGCCTTGAGGGACCTGGTCCGGTTAAGGCCAGGTGGCGCGTTGTGGGCGTATCTTTGGAGTTGAGTTGCTGTAGGCTTCGAGGACGAAGCCTAATTTAAGTGGGGGAGAATTGTAACATCCCAAAATGTCAAGAGTAGAGTTGAAGGGCTAAAAGAGTAAATTAGGAAAGAGCGACTCGGCGAGTCCATGGATGGACTCGGCGAGTAGAGTCGCGACTTGGTCGCGTGATTAAGTAGCCGACTCGGCAAGTCAGTGAGATGGACTCGGCGAGTAGGTGTAGATTGGAGAAAACCCTACTTCTCGGGGTTGAGCCCTATATAAAGAACATTATGTTTCCTCCCCAGCCTCCTTATCACCCCTTGAGTCCCAGAAACCCTAATTTCGTGGAGAAACCCCATTGTTGAGCAAATTGGAGCTTAGAGAGGTGGTTGTTGAAGAGATCTTAGAGAAGAAGAGGCTTGGATCAAAGGGCTTTGCAAGGATTTGGGATAATCTTCTCTTGGAGCTTCCTTTTGAGGTATCTTTCCATTGTTTGAGCTGCTATTGTCTAGATTCTTCATTTTGTGGGTGTTAGAGATCATATCTTTTGGTGTTTTGGAGTTTAGAGGTTAGATCTGAGGTTGCTACCTCAGATCTGGAATGGAGAAGGGTTGGAATGCCTGAAATTCCCTGTGTTTGAGTGTGTAGTGAAGCTACCATGTCCCAAACCCTAGCCCTAAGGTGTAAAAGGCCTAGATCTCCTTGGATTCACGTAAAGTATGCCACTTTACGTGATGGATGGATTATAGGAGGCTAGATCTATGTTTTGGATCATTTTCATGGCCTGGAATGCTTCTGTATGGATTCAGACCGGTGGTACTCGGCGAGTCACATGGGCGGACTCGACGAGTTGCTTGAAGATGAGCTAGGACTCGACGAGTTGGAAGAACAGCTCGGCGAGTTGGATGAAGATGGCCTGGAACTCGGCGAGTTGTATGAACAACTCGGCGAGTAGGTTGAAGATAGCCTTAGACTCGGCGAGTCTGTTCTTGGACTCGGCGAGTCTTGTCGAAGAGTCCCAATATTTTCTGGTTGAATCGAGAATCAGTGAGTCGTGGGATGACTCGGTGAGTTGTGTGCGAGTGGACTCAGAGTTGTTGGACTCGGCGAGTCTCGGGGTGACTCGGCGAGTCTCGGGTTGACTCGGCGAGTAGAGTCAGTCAGGGGTTGACTTTGACCTTGTCTTTGACCAAGGGTTGACCAGTGGTTTCCGGGGGCATTTTGGTAATTGTTGATTATTGTGTTGAGTTCAGTGCATTGGTGGTTGTCCAGTGGTGGTTATCGTATCAGTGATCGGAGCAGCTTGGGTTATCTGTTCAGTCGGCAGTTTCGAGGTGAGTTATCCTCACTATATCAACAGGGTCTAAGGCACCAAGGTCGGCCCTTTATCGGATTGAGATCCGGGTACTTGTTGTTATGTTGTTGCTGTGATATGATTGCATCCTGGTAGTTAGGATGGTATATGTTAGAGACCTGATTGAGATCGGTATCCTGAGAGATAGGGAGATGCTATGCTAGTGACCTGTTAGGTCGGTATCCTGGTTAGGATGAGGATATGTTATGTGATCTATTTGATCTGCTTGTTGACTGTGAATTTCTAAATGATTGTATGTATATGTGCACATGGTTGTTTGGACTGGAGTTGGGTTGAGGCGGGTCCTACTATGTGTTGTAGGCCAAGATACCCAGGGAGGACCGGTTGTTCCGAAGGCCCAGCGAGTGGTCCGGATAGGCTGCAGGCCCCGAAAGGGCGGACCAGACGTGCCGAAGGCTCGGAGAGTGGACCAGACAGATTGAAGGCCCGGTGCGGGCGGATCAGTCATACTGTAGACTCAGAGAGTAGACCAGGTGGATTGAAGGCCCGGGAGCAGGGCGGACCAATCACACTGCAGACTCGATGTATGTGGATAGACTCAGAGGGTGGACCAGGTGGACTGTAGGCCGGTGCGGCGGACCAGTCACACCGTAGACCCGAAGTGCATGGTTGTTCTGTGATCTGATAAGTTATGGCATGTTATGCGTGTATGGTATATGTGGTTGGTATTTTGGGGATATCTCACTAAGCTTTCGGGCTTACAGTTGTGGTTTTATATTTTTCAGGTTCTTCAGGAGACCATGGCAAGGCGAAGGCGTGATCGTACCGCTCCTCATGATTTTGTAGTAATGTGATTCTAGGAATACGTTAAATGTTTTGTATTGAAAACCTTTTTGTAAGGATTTAATGGAATCGAGCTGTTTTTGAAAAATTTAAAATTGGTTGTATTTTTCGGTCGTTACAGTTTGGTTGCTGAGTTCAGGGTGCAATAGCTGAGATTTGCGGGTATAGGTATAGATTGTGATCTATATACTCCCGGAGGGGCAGCAGTTGATTTTTCAACCAATTTCAATGTCGGTATGAGTAGTTTTGTATGGGTGGTGATCAGTAGAGGATGGGGCTTCGGATTTTCATCAACGTGTTTTCAGTCATCGATGATTCCTCCATGTTTCAATTTTTAAGATGGGAGCATCTCGAGGTTTCGAGTTGCATGAGTGGAAGATCAGTGGTTGAGGCAAGACATCGTGAGATGCTGTGATGGTATACCGAGGTACTCGTGTATAAAGTCCTAAATTTGGCCATGTTGGGACTCGAGTTGTGAGATGGTGAGTGGAGTATTGAGAGACTTTTTCTCCAATGGGAACCCATCAGTTAATTGTCGTCGGAGTGGGACTGTCTAAGGGTGTATCTGTGCTGAGAAAAGTGCCTTGCCTACGAGAACTTACATCATGAATGGTGGTACATAAGCTGGGTGGGTGTAAGCACCCGTCTATGTCGAGCTGCGGAGCATGAGTTGGCGAAGTCAGTGTAGTGATGACTTGATGATGAGATTATGGGGTGATTAGAGAGCAAGTGGATCCGGGTGGGAGTAATCGCTTGGGATTATCAGGAACAACCATGGAGTTAGCCCATGGTGAGTCAGTGAGCGAGAGAGTGTTGTAAGATTTCGGGGAGCCGTAGCATCCATGAGTCAGTTGGAGAGGGTATCGCGGTACTATGGGGAGGGGGCGTAGTATTTGCTAGTCAGCAAGAGAGTGTCGTGATACTGAAGGGTCCAGGTTATGGTTTGGGCTAGGCTTTTGGATGTATAGGTCATTTTGTGCTCTGAATATTGTAATAGAAGTATTTTGGTGTGTTTATGGCCATGAGTGGGTTTACGACCGTCAACGTGTTTGCAGCCGTAAACTTGTTTATGGTCATGTCTTCTTCTCTATATATAGGTTCAGTCTATGTGTGTTAGTTGTTGTTAATCCTTTGTGTTTATGGTCAAGTGTGTTATTCCAAGTTGTACTAGACGTTTTTATGATATAAACGTGTGCAAGGCTTGGCATATTTTTCTTCTACCTCAATTATTACATTGTTTGATTGTTAGATTGCTTGATCACCGGTTTAGATCTTGTTTTCGGGCCCTTACAATTGGTATCAGAGCAGGTCCGGTGTCAAATTATCTTTCAACCACGTTTTTGATCAAAGAAGCTCGGTTTTTATCGTTGTTCGAGCCTAAATTTGGTGTGTTCGTGGCAAAAGATGATCAAATCTAAAATAACTTCGTGTTTTCATCAAATTCTAGGCGTTTACGGTCAAGTGTTTACGACCGTAAAATCCATTCACGACCATAAACAGGCAATATTTTTGGCCATAAACTGGCAACCTCCTTTGACCGTAAACAGACAATCTCCCTTAACCGTAAACTGCTTTCAACCGTAAACTCTTCGACCATGAACTCATGTTTACGGCCGTAAACTATGTAATTGTAAACTGTCATTTGACACTTCTTTCAGTTTATTTTTCACTTTTATTCTAAATTAAAAAATGGATTCTCAAAGTCAAACACTTCATCATGAACTAGATTCTATTATGGGAACAACCACCCGTATTCCACGATTATTGTCTGCAGAAGGATTTCCAGAATGGAAGTATCGAATGGAAAAATACATTAAAATGAAAGACTTCGAAATTTGGAGAAGCAATTTAAGAGGACCAATTCGTATTACTACAACACTCAAAGATGAAACAATTGCTGAGAAACCGATTGAGCATTATACCGATGAAGACTTCGAAAAGATTGAAGAGGAAGAAAGAGCACTGGCTACTCTCACAATGGCATTGTCCCTTGAGATTGCACAAGGATTTAGAGAGTACACTTCAGCAAAGGCTCCATGGGAAGCTTTGAGTGAAGTATATGAAGGAAATGAGGATATGAAAAAAAGCCGTCAAGACATGCTGAGACAGAAGTTCAATATGTTTAATCACATTATTGGAGAATCGTTGGAAGCTCAATTGCAACGCTTTATCACACCTATCACTAAAATGAGTTCCGCTAAGGTAACAGTGCCAAGATCAGAAGTCAACAAGACGTTTCTTAACTCTCTCCCAAAGACATGGGATGTGAATGTTGTTGTCATCAAGAAAACCAAGAATCTCAATTTACTCAGCTTGGCTGAACTCATGGCCATTATTAAAGCCTGTGATCTTGATAATAAACAATGAGAAATTAACCAAACTTTTGTTGCTTCATCAGATGCACCTTCTATTGCTTCATCAACTATGTATCATTCACAAAGTCAATCTTTTGTTGTTTCTCAAGTCGTTTCTTCGTCCAAAGCACCAATATGTCTCCTGCTCCCATTCCCAAAGAAAGCGATGAAAATTTTGCTCTTGCTACTGGACTTGTCAATTGCTATAATGCTTTTGTAGCTGGATATCTTCCACCTCAACTCTCATTTGCTGATCTGTATCAAATTCATCCAAAAGATGAGGAACAAATGGATTTCACTTGGAAGATAGCTATGGCGGTGTTCAGGGCAAAGCAATTTGCAAAAAAGACGGGAAAGAATAACTGGGGGATGAATGCTGACAAGAAGGTAGGGTTTAACAAGGGAAAGTTGCGTTGTTACAATTGCCACAAGCCGGGTCATTTTGCTCATAAGTGTCCAAATCCATACAGACAGGTAAGCAATGATAGAACAATTGTTCCAGTGGGAAATAGTCGTGGAAGTGCGGCTATCAACAGTGAGATTGCTAATCTGGCTGTAGTTTCTCAGTCATTTCATTGGGAAGATCAACTTTAGGCTCTGAGCATTTCAGGACCTGAAAAGGCTCATCTCGCCCAAATCTATGATGTTGATGAACGAGAAGCTGAAACAGACACAGAAGCAGAAATGATGGAACTCGAATTCGCATTCATGGTTCAAACCACGCCAGAGCCTGCAAAGTCGGAGGTTAGTGAAATTGCTTGTTCTCAATCTTGTAGTAAAACTATAAAATTCCTGCGTGACCAAATTGAGATAATAAAAAGAGAAAACGAGGATTTAAAATATGAAAGATATACTATTAGAAAAGAATAAAAACCCTTAAAAGAAAAACTAGAGGCCAAAGTTAAGGACTTTAGAAAACTGCAAGAAGATTACAACAAGTGTGTAAATTATGATCACATTAAAAGCAAACTTGTTGTTGTAACTGCCGAACTTGACACATTGAAAATTCGTTTTGAAAATACTTATTTTAACTTTAAGAAGTTCGATGTGTCAAGTGAAAAGGTTGCAAAAATAATTGAAGAACAAATGCAGTGGAGAGACCATAAGCAAGTAGGAATAGGATATGAGAGTGTCCCTCCTCCATTTAATCACAACTATATTCCTACTCCTTTGACCCAAGAAGAAATTGATAGAGAACCATACATGATTTATGGTAAACCAGCTGTTGAACAGGCAACAGGACCTAGTGCTAGGGTTTTGGATGCTAACATTTCCACTTCACATGCAGATGTGTCAGTAAGTCAAGGAAAGCAAAGAGATGAGAAGTTTGAATCTAATAAATTGGTGTCTAAGTTTGGTGTTCCTATTTGTGATGAGTTTGTGTTTAATGTTGAAACTGATGTTTTTGTTTGTGATGATATGATGTCTAAAACTGATAATTTTGAAAAATGTGGTGTTGATTTTGATAAATCTATCAAATCTGACGCTAGTACATCCACACTTTTTACATCTGTCACATAGTCTAACTCTTGCACATGCACATGTGGAAAAGTTAGAAGAGTAGATAAAAGCACGAAATCTGATCAAGGTGGTATCAAGTCTAATGATAATAAACAAATTTGCTTCAATTGTGGTACTGCCGGTCATATTGCTCGAAATTGTTTTAATAAAGCATTTGTGCATTTTTCTTCGCCAAGGAGAGAGAGAACAAGTCTCAAGGAAGGTCTTTAAATATAAAGTCCTCGAGATGATGGTTGGAAGGTTAATCAAAACACGAAAAAAACAGTTTTTCAAACGAACAAACATGTTTTCAACAACAAAGTCACAAGCAGTTTGCCAAAATCGATCAAGGCTAAGCCAATATCAGTTTCGTCAAAGAGTGGATTTGGATCTTCAACCACTTCTAGTAGAAAATCTAACTGCTCAAAGCAAACATGAAGAGAAAAATGTTTCAAACTCACCCGTGATTTTTAGGAAACCTAAATACTAGTGGGTGCCCAAATTAACTTCCAACCAATCATCATCATCCTTGGAGAGTGCTTTGAATAATTATTCAAAATCAAAAGGGTTCAAAAGATAAGTCTATGATCGTAAAAGGTCAACCCAGGAAAGCAATGACCTGGGTTCCCAAGTGTAAATGATCCCGCTCATTTGTAGGGACAGTTACGGAGGAATGTTGTGAGACCTTGGTATGTCGACAACGGTTGCTTCCTGCATATGACAAGATACATCTCCCAGTTGAAGGACATTCAAACCTTTAACGGGGGATTCGTTTCCTTTGCGGGCGGAGAAGGCGGAAAAATTACACAAAGAGGAATTGTGATAAACAGAGTGTTGAGTTTTGAGAATGTCAACTATGCTCCCGAGTTAAAGCATAGCTTGTTAAGTTTCTCTCAGATTTGCAACAAGGGTTATTCAACACATTTTACTGATAAAGAGTGTCTGATCTTAAATCCAGGCATTGTCATCCTGGATGAGTGGATTCTTGTCAAATCAAGTGGGATGGAAATACTTATATCATTGACATGAACAGCAACATTCCTAAACAATTCATATGCCTCTTTTCTAAGGTCTCGGAAAAAAAATGCTATGCTGTGGCATCGACGACTTGGTCATGCGAACGCTAAGAATCTAAATCGTCTTGCTAAACATGAAATGGTGTGTGGCCTACCTGTCAGAGACTTTATAACATTCGAAAAGTGTGTGTCATGTGCCAAGGGAAAGCATCATAGAAAACCACACCTGCCAAAACATGTCAATTTAATCAGCCAGGTGCTCCAATTGTTGCACATGGATCTATTCGGTCCGGTCAATGTCCTAAGCAACAACAGGAATTCATACTGTCTTGTTGTGATCGATGACTTCTCACGTTTCACGTGGGATTTCTTCTTATCTAACAAAGCTGGCGTATCTGATCTGATCAAGAAGTTCATCGTAATGATTGAAAACCAAATCAATAACCAGGTGAAGGCGCTTCATACTGATAACGGAACCAAATTCAAGAATGCGGTTCTTGATCACTTTTGCGCAGAAAAGGGAATCTTGCGTCAATATAGTTGCGTTCGCATGCCTCAACAAAACGGTGTTGCTGAACGGAGGAATCAAACACTACAAGACGCTGCATGGAAGATGCTATGTAACTCCAATTTACCTGTTTTCTTTTGGGCAGAGGCAATCAACACCGCTTGTTATGCTACGAAATTCTATATGGCCACAAGCCATCTATCATCCATTTCCACATATTTGGCTGCCCTTGTACGCTTCTTCACCTGAAGTCCAACCCAAAGTTCAATGCCAAAGCTGATGACTGCTATTTTGTGAGGTATGCTGCTCGCACTGCGTACTGGCTCTACATCAAAAGAACAAAGTAAATTGTAGAATTCTTCGATGTGCGCTGGCTGGAGGAGAATGAAACGGATGATAGGGTGGGTCATGATTGGCTGTTTGACTACACATCATTGTTCAAATCATTCAATGTGTGTTCAGATAGTTTGTCTGGTTCTACTTCTGATTCGAAGACTATACTTGAAGATAAAGATGAAGAAGTTGTTTACAGACCGCCGATAGTGTCTTCTACAATTCCTGCGATGGAGTCATCTGTTCTAATTACTTGTCCAGAATCTCCAAGTCAACAAAATGCTCCAGATGTTGATGCTACTCCTCTAACTCTTGATGAAAGAGGGTTCATGTCCGCTGTTACTCAAACTTTTATGGTACTTCTCTTTCCTGAGTAAATTGCTAATGAGTTTGTGGCGGATCCTACTAATGAGACCGGTTCGTCTGAAGTGGATCATTTGGCAAATGATGGAGTTATTAACAGTCACAATCTTCCCGTTTCACTTAATGAAATCTGCCAGGAGATACCTTCACACATTTAGTGTGATCATCCGATTGAGAATGTCATTGGCCAGCTGGGTGATGGTGTCAAAACAAGAAGCCAAAGTGGAGATGTTAATCAATGCCTCTATTCTTGCTTTATCTCTCAAATAGATCCAAAGAACGTTGAAATGGCTTTGAATGAGCTCAGTTGGGTAGATGCTATGGATGAAGAGTTAAATCAATTTGAAAAACTCGGGGTTTGGACGCTGGTTGAACTTCCTAAGGGCAAAAAGTCTCTTGACACACGCTGGGTATACCGCAATAAGTAGGATGATTCCGGAGTCATAGTGCACAAAAAAGGCAAGATTGGTGGTTCGTGGGTTTAGACAGATCGAGGGTCTTGACTACATTGAGGTTTATGCTCTGGTGGCTCGCTTGGAAGCTATCCGTATCTTCCTTGCATATACGTCCTACATGAGCTTCACTGTTTATCAGATGGATGTCAAGACAGCCTTCTTGTATGGCAAAGTGAAGGAAGAAATCTATGTTGATCAACCTCCTGGTTTTATTAACTCGAAGTTTCCCAATCATGTCTACAAGTTGGACAAGGCGTTGTATGGGTCACCAAGCTCCTCGAGCGTGGTATACAACTCTCACAGAGCACTTGCTCGAACATGGATATTCTCGTGGCACTGTTGATCAAACCTTGTTCATCAAGAATGTGGGTAATGATCAGATTATAGTCCAGATCTATGTTGATGACATTATCTTCGAGTCTACAAGTCCATAGCTATGCAAAGAGTTCAAAGGAGTGATGAAAAAGAGGTTCGAGATGAGTTCGTTAGGCGAAATGACCATGTTTTTGGGTCTTCAAGTCCAAAAAAGATCAATTGGAATCCTGATCCATCAAGCAAAGTATGTGGTCGATATACTTGAGAAGTTCGGGTTTCAAGAAACAAAACCTGCCTTGATGCCAATGGCTGAGAGACCCCTGCTGACTCCAGATACTGACGGCGAATCTGTCGATCAAACTCACTACAGATCGATGATTGGCTTGTTAATGTATCTAACTGCAAGTCGTCCAGACATCATGTTTGCAGTTTGTCAATGCGCACACTATCAGGCTAATCCTAAACTTTCACATCTTATTGGTGTCAAAAGAATCTTTTGATATCTCAAAGGCAACCCAAATTTGGGTCTTTGGTATCCGAAAAATTATGAATTTGATTTATATGCATTTGCTGACAGTAATTATGGTGGCAGTGTGCTTGATAGGAAATCTACATCAGGAGGGTGTCAATTCCTTAGTGACCGACTGGTGTCTTGGCAGTGTAAGAAACAACACACCGTCTCAACCTCAACATCAGAAGCCGAATATGTTGCTGCCTCTGCTTGTTGCTCTCAAGTTATATGGATCCAACATCAACTGTTGGACTAAAGTTTGAATTATTTAGAAACCCCTATATTTTGTGATAATGAGGCTGCAATTCAAATTACTTAAAACCCAGTTCAACACTTGAAAACCAAGCACATTGACATCAAAATTCATTTCATCAGAGATTGTTATGAGCGTTTGTTCATTCGGCTGGAATAGGTTCCCACTGCTAATAATGTGGCAGATCTGTTCACAAAGCCGTTTAACAAAGCTCGATTCGATCTGCTTGTGAGTTTTTTGAAAATGATTCGTTTTGAGGACTAATTTTTGTTTTACATTAGTTTAAATTTGCGCATTTTAATTTCATTCTCAACCATGCACAAATTTAGGGGGAGAAATAAAAAAAAACCAAAAAAAATAGAAAATATAAAAAATACAAAAATATTATTATTTCTGTTTTTTTTTTCAGAAAATACTCCATACACAAAAAAAGCATTAGAAATTTAGAAAATTAAAAAAAATTATACTGTTATTAATTTTTGGTTGTAAGTGATGTGCCGGGAAGTGATATAATCATGTGCTAACAGAGAATCTAAATCTGTGTAAGGTGCCAAAGTTGAGTTGTCTGTGCTCTATGTTCAATGCGTTGATAGGCACGAAGGATTGCAAAATGGACTTGACTAGGATCAAATGAACTTAAGTAAGTTTAGGGACTTGACAAATCTTGACATAGATAGTTCCATTTAGCCTGACAATTCGACGCTTGGGTAGGTTGAGCAGAGAGATATACATGGGAATTTGCGGATACACTAAATGATCTGTTATTATAACTGTGGATTGACTTTTCCTCGATGTCCAGACTTTGTCCTTAATTCCAGTATTGACATGGTGATTGGGGAATTCTAATAAATTAGGTCTGTATAAAGTTATTTTCTTTCTTTCTTACTGTCAGTCATATGTTACTTCCTTTGTGTGATCGAAAGATCCAACCTGGAATGCAACATATGCAACTCTATCTCTATGCATATCCTCTTCTATATGCAATTCTTCCTACCTGTTAGCCATATGCTGTCTCCTCCGTGTGATCGGAAGATCTGACCAGGGACATATCATACGCACCCTACTATCTCTCTAACCTCCTATCTATGTTAGTCATATCTTGTTCCCTCTGTGTGATTGGAAGACATCCGACCTAGGATACAACATATGCATGTCTATATCTGACTTCTTTCAGAATGATGGTCTACTCAGCTAAAGTAAGGAGTTCTTTGGAAGTTCTTGGTTACTGGGGTATATCGGGAAATGGGAAACACGTTCTAGTACATCTAAAATTGAACATTTATAGGTTGTTTGTAGATCTCGCTGCTTAATTTAGGTCGACAACGATATTCTTGGTCGTCGTCAGCTGAATGGTCATTTAAGAAAATTATCTAAGTTCACAGGATTTAATGTCTTGTCAGTTATAGGTTATTGATGGGCTAGTTAGTGGACTACCTTTACACCTAAAGAGTGAGGGTTTGGACTTAGATCTTAATTGCGTAATTGTGGATCTTGGTCCATTGTTAGAGGCCGGTGTGCCGTACAGCATCTATAGGAGTTGTTCATCATTCGAGGTGAGTCTTCTAACTATACTTTGCCTAGAGTGGTAACCTTTGTGTGACTAGAGGGTGTTATGAGCTTATATTGAGTATTGTGATATCCTGCATTATGTCTTTGCAATTTATGTTGTGTATTATTCTAAGCTTACTGAGTTAGGACCGAAGGGTCCACCCTAGTTTTCGGACCTGAGGGTCCCACTGAGACACATTTACCGGAGGGTCTTATCTGAGTATAGCCATGAGAGGCTAATGAGATATGTGTGGTATTTTGGGGAAGTCACTAAGCTTCGTTCTTACCGTGTTATGTGACATGTGTTTCAGCTTGTTCTCAGAATCGCGGGAAGGCACCGACTTGATTGTACACACCAGAGAAAGTGTTATGTTTTGAGGATACTGGATTATTAATCAAACAATTATGGAGTTGCTTTTTGTAAATTAAATAAATAGGGTTTTTGTGAAATGTGTTATGAGAATTATGTGATTTTTAAAATGAAAAAAATTGTTTGAAAATTTACGGTGTTACATAAGGTCCTTTAAATTGGACACAAACCCACGGATTTAGGGTTTCCTCACACTACGCCAACTCGGCGAGTCGGCTCTCTGAATCGTCGAGTTGGTCACTAAACCCATGGCCAATCCGAATCTACTCGACGAGTCGGGCATACAACTCGTTGAGTCACTTAATCAATGCCAAAAAAATATATAAATATTATACCTGGGGGTCAGGATGTTACAAACAACAATATTTTCATGATGTAATTAATTACACTTTATAAATAAATTTTCAAGGACTTAATTTGAAAAGAACATAGTCTTTAATCTCTTAGTCTTTGATAAAACTCAACTTGGTTATACTTAATTTGCAATTAGGTTTTCCCATTTTCCTAGATTCCTTGCATTAGTTATAGTCTAGCGGGTTTATATATATGTTTTTGGTATTATCATAAAGATAATGGGTTTAGATATACTCGTAATGAAAATAGGTACTTCAATTCTCATGAGGCCATTGTGCTTCACTTATTGCACAATCCATGTCTTAATAAGAAATTACTCGACTTCAAATCATTACTTGTCATGATCCTAAACGCATTAGCTACTTGATTTGATAAACCTTGTTTCATAACATCAATTACATCAACCTAAATGTTTACTTTCATGAAACTTGCTATTTATGTGAGGAAGATGAGAGCATACCCTTTGTGCATAGGCATTAATCAAGGCATTATACATGGTTAATGATGGCTTCAAACCAGCAGACTTCATCACTTCCAAGCACTTTATTGCATCTGTATAAGTAACAACATTTGGAAACAAACGTTCCCTCTGCATCTTCCCAAACAAGTGTTTTATATGAATCAATTTCTCCTGTTGCCCAAATAAATTGATCATTATGTTATAAGTGGTTGTATAAACACCCTCTTTGTTTCATTTCACCGAAGAATTTCTCTGCTTTCTTGTGATCCCTTGATTTATAGTAACAATCTATGAGTGTGTTCATTTGCCATTACATGATCAAGAATATTGTATTTGGTCTCTTTTACTTGAGATGTTTCCATTTCAACCTCTCTGAGTTTGGCCAAATCAGATTCAGGTTCCTTTGGCTGCTGCTGTTGGGGTTTAAATATTGTTTTAGCCATGTCAGATGATTGTGACTTTGAGGATTTCTATTTCTTTGACTTCTTTTCAGTAGCTTTTTTCACAGTTTCAACATGATTTACTTCTTTCACAACACTGTACTCATTAGTAGATGGTTTCTAAACCTTTGGCGCCTCCATGACAGCTGGCATCACCTCCACTTTATCAATAAATTCTTCATTCTTGACATCAACCAGAGGGTCAGAAATCAAAACAACATTTTCATTTGTTCTTGATTTAATCATGAATGGCTTCTCATGTTCTTGTACATCAGGTTCCTTATGGTGAACAATCTCATCTCCACCACCCTTTTGTTCCACTCTGTTGTCAATAAACTGATGTGCCAAATGAATAGAATCTTCAAAACCTGTGGTGGGAACAAATTGAGCCATATGAGGAGTGTTAGTATTAAGCCCTTGATTTTGTGATCCCATTTGCAACACCTCATGTGGGGGAGCAAATCCAACGGACTGCTGTTGTTTCTTACCAAAACGTGGTAGAGATTGTTGCTCAATGAGGACTTAAGATAGAAGTTGCTGCCTCATAATCTGTTGTAGGTTTTTTTGTTGTTGTTCTACTAATTAGGAATCTTTATAATAGGAGTGTTACAACTTCAGTGGTAGTGTCTTTACCTTTATCATCATCTTCAACTTTATTACTTCTCTATAACTGTAACTCATCTTTCCCTTTGGCTTTATTACTTCTCGGTAACTGTAACTCAACTTCAGTAGAAGAAGTAAGTTTTTAAGATTTACTCCTATTTGCTGCTTCCACAAGGTCATTTAATGGATTCCAGTCCCACACTTCACCTTCACCCCCTTCTCCTTCATCATGGATAGTAGTTGAACAATTCTTCTACATATTCATTTTTATCTCTCATTAACAATACATTATAGTAGTAAGCATTAATTGTTTAACTACCTGCTTTGAGTAGTGGGTGATCTTCTTTGAAGTTTCATGTGAAGTGGAGATTTTTTCAAGCTGCATCAATTTTGTAATTTCTATAGCTGGAATCAAACCAGGGTTCCCAAAATACCCCTGCATACCTTCAGAAACCCCGAACTTCTCCAGTGATTCACCACTACAGACATGATAGGACCTATTTGTGAATTACTGAATTCAAGTATTAGGGCATGTTTCTTTTTCCCCCATTAAGTCCTATACAGTGTCACACCCCCAAACCAGAGCGGCGGAATCGTTCGAGGGCGGATAACTTCATGTAGTATCGTAACAGTTGAATACATAGTAAAGAAAGTAAAACAACCATCATATATATAATTTAAATGTTACATTGTTGAATGATACTTGTTCAAAAAAAATTACAATATGATGACAAAGTGAGTTTTAAACTAACTCCTTAACGTCACTTCTCCAAAAGCTGGGGTTTACCTTTATTAGTGAATCCCTGAGAAATACAAGTAGATTTGAAAGAGTAGATCAACATTTATGCTGGTGAGTTCATAAGTATTTAATGTTAATGTTTGTATAATTATGAATGAAATTGTTTGTAGATGTTTGAAAACTCTTAGAAAATCCCATATTTCCTACTAGTATAAAAGTAGTCTTCTACCAAGATCCGACTATTTTGAATGTTTGATTCTAGAAATCCAATGTCTTTTCATAAGTGTGTGGTAGTTTAAAAGTTCCAAAACTATAATGCAAAAAGTGTTTTTCATGCCTAGAATAGTAGATTATTGTATGCATAAAATCGCTAAGGCATTTGATAACCCCCATAAACCAACGTGTTCTTAATACTCCATGTGAGTTTTATAACCATGCTATTGACCCAGACTGCCTGTAACAACGTTCTTCAGGCGTTGGAATGTTATGACGTTTGTCACCCCAGACCTACCGGTCTAACTGTAGCTAACAGTTTAGGTGCGGGATTGTCAATCCTGTATAGATCTATACACAAGTATCACGCTCTCCCTACAAGAGATTATGGTATATAATACAGGACTTTAACTGCAAACTTAAAAGTACGTGAAGTTGATTGTCTTACAAAACTTAGTATCAAATAGATTTACGTATGAAAAGTCCATTTGTTCTTGTATATGAAAATATTTCCTTGATGTAGTACTTATAGTATGTCAAATCTCATGATTTCCTTGTAAACTATACCTATTATAGTTTTTCCAAAAGTGTGTTTTGTTTGTATGGTAAACCCTAGTGTAGTGTCGACTTTGTATGTAAAGTATAACATTTGAAATAGCATTATTGAACATTTATACTCAAAATATAAATAAAGTGTTTGATATTTATATAACAACATGTTTCATTTCAAATGGACAAAGTGTTATCGTGATAAGTTGCATGAGAACATTTTCGTATGATAGTTATAAATCACATATGATTGATTATATAACAAAAAGTATAGCAAAAGATTGATATTATTCACACGAGAATAATCGTGTGTTTACTTGTATTCCCCCCCCCCCCCCCCTAATAGTGTATAAAAGCATTACAAATCATTTGAAAACGTATTTATAGGGGTATGAACTCACTTGGTAGTTTGAAGAGTGTGAGACAAAAGTCGAGCATAACTTCGACTGGAGAGAGTTGATTTCTCCAGATTTTCGGGAATCTCGGGAATGTAAGACCTTCCTTCGGTACTTGGATGTGAAGACCGGGGCTTCGGGATGGCTTCGGGGGTTAAAACGCAGAGCTTTGGCACGAGAGAGAAGAGAATTGAGCACCTAAACCCGAAACCATCGGTTTCTATTTACAGGGGTGAATTTTGAGAACTCACGTCGTGAGCATGGGTGGCTCACGTCGTGAGGTCTTCTCCCATAGACTTGACAACTCATTGATAGGCTCTGGATGTGATAACCCAAACTTATTGTCGTTACATAATCCCGTCATCACTAACGGAATTCGTCGTTTTATATTATTTTCCGTAATATTTGGAGTCGTCAATAAATAAATGTCTATT
Organism: Lactuca sativa; assembly: GCF_002870075.4. NCBI lineage: Eukaryota > Viridiplantae > Streptophyta > Magnoliopsida > Asterales > Asteraceae > Lactuca > Lactuca sativa. The sequence continues at coordinate 126,314,143 of NC_056624.2, read as the reverse complement.
CATTTATAATTCTTGATATTATCATAAGTAATTATAACTTGTAATTGTTAACCCCGTTTAACTAAATAGAGTTATATTACTTTTCAACCACTTCACCCGGGTAAAAAGTTTTAACCCCGTTAAACTTTAGCATCGGGTAGCCGTGTACCGGGTGCAATACCCGAGACATATATGAAGCAAATGAACACCACTTTAAACCCTTTTACCACTTATTCACACTCTCTCACTACTTTCTCTCTCTAGACCCAAACTCGACTCCAAAACCGTGAACTCCGACTTCCAAACGTAAGGGTTTCTTCTTTATCTTATTCTAGACATATTCCATTACATTTAAAGGTCAAAAACCATAAGAATTAGGGAATTAAAGGGAGTTTACGGCCTAGGAAGCCCCTTAGGCCGTAAACACCCCAAAACTTGGCCAATGTCCCGTTTTTACTTCTTATAAGCTTGTAAAATAATTAAGGGATTTACCTAGATGAGTTTGGACATGAAAACTTAAGATTTTAGAGCCTAAAAAGGAGTTTACGGCCCAAGCTTATGCTTAGGCCATAAACACCCAAAAACCCTTGGTAAAAGTCCCAAAAACTCATCTAAGGCATGTAGGAATTTAGTTATGACCTTAGGAAATTCTTAAGGCCATTAAGCAACACATTTTGGAGTCAAAAGAGGAGTTTACGGCCAAGACTATTCTTGGGCCGTAAACTACCCAAGTTCCATGCCAAAAGGTCCAAAAAACCCACCTAAGGCCTTCTAGAATTTAACTAAGATTTAAGGGAGTGATTTGGACCATTTAACAACTCATTTTGAGGGACAAAATGGAGTTTATGGCCCAAGAACAAGCTAGGACCATAAACTCCCCAAAACATCATCGAATGAAGGTTTTAACCCCACAAATTGGTCCTAGGCATTTACTAGAAAATTTGGGAATTGAATTAAGGCCTTAACATGCACTTTTGGAGGAGTACAAGAGTTTATGGCCAAGCCTAGGGGCTTACGACCGTAAACTCCCAAGGAGTGGCCTTTGGGCCGTAAACTCCAAGGTAGTGAACTCTTGGACTCCCCCGTAAACCCCTCTTGGCCTTGTACCACTCCCGGGAACCCCTTCTAAGCCCTAAAACCCCGAATCGATGCTAGAATGCCTAAATACTTTAATGAAAAGCATAAAATGATTAATTTCTTGGAAAATACATATTTCATATGACATTAGGGTCCTAGAAGGTGCACAAGTCGTTATTTGGTACAAAACGCTCAATCGACACTTTCACCCGATTCACCCGATTTACGCGATTTCAGGTGAGTTCATACCCCTTTACTGAACCTTTTAATCGTTTTTACATGTTTTAGGGGGGGGGATACAAGTCAATTATACATGTTTATGGAAATTAATCACATGTGATTCACTATCCGTAGTTCAAATCACATGTGATTTACCACTATGTTTTATAAAAAGGATGTTCGTTTTCAAAACTGTTTTGGATAAATAAACTATTTTCTAAATGTTCCTTTTTGACAAGATTTTTATTAAATAAATTCCTTATAAAATGTAAACACACTAATATATTTATATAAGTAAGACTTGAAAGACTTAGGACCGATAGCTCTCCTTATTTCCTGTTCTTGTTTGATTGTGGGCTTAGGGTAGTTGTTATCCGTCCGACTGTCGTTGATTTCTTAGTTATATATCATATATATTAGTGTGGGATACGAGTATTTTCAAGTCATTCAATGTTTAAACCACTAAATTGACAAGAACCATACACACTAAGTTAACTATAATAGGTATAGTTAAGGCCACTATTGCTTACTATAGCTACTATTCTACACTCTATAATACACCCTAATACGATGCTATACACTATTAAGGGAACACACTATGAGATATACAAAAGACTACTACACTATAATACAAGAGAAAGCACTAATCAGGAGATAACACACTAACTCACTACGAGATACTCTATTCGCTACACACTACGCCTAGAGTTTTCCGACAGGAAGACGACGCTATATGTATAGATCTATACGGGGCAGACACTATTATATCCCGACTGTTAACTTCAGTCCGAGCCGTACAGGTCCAGGGATGCCACTACTTCACTACACTGTGCATGACTGGGAAAGTCATGGGGTCCTCTATTACTCACACTATTGGTAACATACAAGAAATACACTATAACCGCACTAAAATACTAAACTAAAGGTTAAGTTAATATCCCGAAGTAATCAAATATCTAACACTAAAGGAAGTTTGTACCACTATTATTGACTTCAAACATAACCTACCATATTGCATTACTTATTTGAGATTCACTATTATACTTTTACAATAAATGGTTTTCAAAGATGAAAATTACATGTTTCTTAAAGGTTTTCACTTACAAGGTATTTCTGGAAAATATAGGATTTTCTAGGTTTTTCTACTACTTATGATTGTAAATTGCAGCTTTTCATACTAACGGTTCTAATGTTTTTTATACAAAACTCACACTAAACTCTTATGAACTCACCAACTTTATGCTGATATTCGTTTTCAAAATAACTTGTATCCTCAGGTCAAAGATAGATAGGTACAGGTGCAACATTTTGGAGAAGGTGGAGCATACAAGATCCATCTCTTATTTTTGTATTACTTTTGGTGTTTGTTAAGCATTACAAAACACATTTGTACTTAAACTCACTATGTAATGCAATGGTTGTATGTTTATTGTTCTTACTATTATGCAATTGTGATGATACTGTACATGACGTCCTCCACCCCGAAACGTATTTCGCCGTTATCGATTTTGGGGTGTGACACTAGAACCCGTCAGTCACAGGTTCATGTCGTGAACTTCTGGTTTACGTCATGAGCTGCCTGACAGTCTCGAGTTTTGTGTCTCGATTTTGTAAAATTCGTAACTTCCGCACACGAGCTCAGTTTTCAAAGTACTTTATATCCACGCGTAGGTGAGATTATGCTCTAGAACTCTTGTTTAGACTCTGTCGGCTAATTTTTAATTTATTTTTACTATTATATTTTTAACAAGCCTGGACAGGAAAAGTCCGTTAAAAATCCATAACTTCTTCATCCGGTGTCCGTTATCGTCAGACTTTTTACTGTTGCGCTACTATTGTTGAGATCTTCGATTCTCATTTAGGTTGTTTCGGCCAAAAATCCCTCGATCTCTACTTTGAGTTTTTAGCTATCTACCGTTATCCAGAAACTTAGAAAAATCATAACTTTCTCATACAAAGTCGGATTTTGACGTTCTTTTTATGCACATTCATGGTTTAGTATTATCTACGACTTTCGTTTCGATACCCAAGGCTAAAAAGTATTTTATTGAAATTTCTCTTTTTACGTTTGTCAGTGTTTTACCGGTTTTGGCACGAATTTTAGATTTGTCATAACTTCTTCGTTATAACTCAGATCTTAGTGTTCTCTATATTTCTGAAAAAGTTGACACGATAACTATTATTTTAGGCAACCCAATAGAGACTTTTGAACATTCTATTTTTGACGCTAATTTCATCATATTAAAAGAGATTACAATTCTTGACTTTTTAGGTCATTACATTAATTCGAAATATCGGGTTGTCACATCATCCCCCCGTTAGAGGGAATTTCGTCCCGAAATTTTATGTAAGATAAATATTTGTGGATTAGGGAAAGAGATGCGGATACTTTTGTTTCATCTGATCTTCTCGCTCCCGAGTGTATTCAGGTCCCCGTTTTGCATTCCAGCGGACCTTCACAATCGGTATGAGACTTTGTTTTGTTCTTTTAGTTTCCCTATCCATGACCTCAATTGGTTCCTCCATAAAGTTGAGACTCTCGTTAATTTCCCTATCCACGACGAGGGTCTCATCGGACAAACATTTCTTTAAGTTTGATACATGAAAGGTAGGATGTACATTATTGAGTTCCTCTGGTAGTCGAAGTTTGTATGTTTCCAGGCCGATCGTCGCAAAGATCTCAAATGGTCTGATATACATTGGGTTTAGTTTCCCATGTTTTCCGAAACGTATTAACCCTTTCCAGGGTGAGACCTTTAATAGCACTCGGTCTCCAACCTGAAATTCTAAGGGCTTCCGTCTTTTGTCCGCATAACTCTTTTGTCTGTCTCATGAAGCTTTTAGTCATTCCCAAATTTGTACAATCTTCTCAGTTGTCTCTCTTATAATTTTCGGGCCTGTGAGAGCATTTTCGGGCACTTGTCCCATAGCTAGTTGCATGTCACCCACTTCAGCCCAACATAGTGGAGATCTGCACCTGCAGCCATAGAGAGCTTCGAATGGAGCAACTTTAATGTTGGAGTGATAGATATTATTATACGAGAATTCAAATAGTGGTAAATGGTTATCCCACACTTTACCAAAAATGATCACACAAGCTCTTAGCATATCTTCCAAGGTTTGTACAGACCTCTCACTTTGACCATCGGTTTGTGGATGGTAAACGGTACTCATGTCTAGTCTCGTTCCTAGAGATTTTTGCAGCGACTTCCAGAATCGCGAGGTGAACCTACTATCTCTGTTAGAGATAATGGATATTGGTACATCATGTAGTCGTACAATCTCTCGGATGTATGTTCGAGCTAGCTTCTCCATCTTGTCGGTTTCCTTTATTGGTAGAAAGTGTGCGGATTTTGTTAACCTATCGACGATCACCCAGATGGTGTCTAGCCCACATGCTGTCTTGGGTAATTTGGTTATAAAATCCATGGTTATCGATTCCCACTTCCACTCAGGTATTTTAGGTTGTTGTAGTAATCATGAAGGCTTTTGGTACTCTATCTTGACTTTGGCGCAAGTCAGACACTTGCCCACATAGGTAGCGATCTCTGCTTTCATGTTCGGCCACCAATACAATCTCTGGAGGTCCAGATACATCTTGTCTGAACCTGGATGCATGGAATATCGAGTCTTATGGGCCTCATTTATGACCACGTCTCTGAATCTACCAAACTACGGTGTCCAGATCCGACCCACGAAGTAATGAACTCTGTCATCCTTGACTTCAAAATTCTTATACATTCCCCTCAAGGCTTCACCCGTCACATTCTCTGCTTTCAAGGCTTCCTTCTGAGCTTCCTTGATTTGCATGGATAGGTGTGAATGGATTGTCATGGTTAAGGATTTCACTCGGCGGCCCGAGTATTCCTTTCGACTAAGAGCATCAGCTACCATATTCGCTTTTCATGGATGATAACGAATTTTACATTCATAGTCATTCAACATTTCAACCCATCATCTTTGCCTCATGTTGAGTTCCTTTTGATTGAGGATGTGTTGAAGGCTCTATTGATCGGTAACGATTGTGCATTTCATGCCATAGAGATAATGTCTCCAAATTTTTAAGGCGAAAATGATTGCTTCCAGTTCGAGGTCGTGTGTAGTGTAGTTGACCTCTTGCGTCTTGAGTTTTCTTGAGGCGTAGGCGATGACCTTTCCTCGTTGCATCAGAACACATCGAAGACCTTGATTAGATGCATCACAGTAGACCACAAAGTCTTCTGTTCCTTCTGGCTAGGACAATATAGGTGCGCTGCATAGTGCTTGCTTCAGTGTTTGGAATGCAACGTCTTGTCTTTCTTCCCAATTGAAACTTACACACTTCTGGGTCAAGGTGGTAAGTGGTTTAGCAATCTTCGAGAAGTTTTGTATAAACCTTCGGTAATAGCCAGCAAGGCCCAAGAACTGCCGAATTACTGTTGGGGTTCTGGGAGCTGATCAGTTCTTGATTGCCTTGAATTTGGAAGGGTCCACGTGTATCCCGTCTTTACTAACAACGTGACCCAGGAAATCTACTTTCCGAATCCAAAATTCGCACTTTGAGAATTTTGCGTATAGCTTCTCCTTTCTTAGCGTTTCCAAGATTTGTCGGAGGTGTTGACCATGTTCCTCTTTACTCTTTGAATAGATGAGTATATCGTCTATGAACACGATCACAAATTTGTCCAGGAATGAACGACACACTCGGTTCATTAAGTCCATGAACACCGCCGGTGCATTTGTTAGTCCAAAGGGCATCACTAGAAAGTCGTAGTGACAGTAACGAGTTCGAAAGGCTGTTTTTGGAACATCTCCATCCAAGACTCGCAGCTGATGATACCCGGATCTCAAATCGATCTTTGAGAAATAACTCGCTCCTTGGAGTTGGTCAAACAAGTTGTCAATGCGTGGTAGGGGATATCGGTTCTTGATAGTGAGCTTGTTGAGTTCTCGGTAATCGATACACATGCGGAAAGATCCATCCTTCTTCTTTACGAATAAGACTGGTGCTCCCTAAGGTTAGAAGCTCGGTCTGATGAATCCTTTGTTGAGTAGTTCGTTTAATTGGCTGGATAATTCCTGCATCTCAGCTGGCGCTAGACGACATGACGACCTAGCTACTGGGGTAGCTCCGGGAATTAAATCGATTCTGAACTTGACTTGTCGCTCTGGTGGGATTCATGGAAGATCTTCAGGGAAGACATCAGCAATATCGCAGACTTTTGGAATGTCTTTGAGGTTTGTCGCTTCTTTTTCCTTATCTACCACGTGGGCTAAGAAGGCATGGTACTCTTTACGCAAGTATTTCCAGGCTTTGACGCAAGAGATGATTTGTAAATTGGTACCGAGTTTGTCACCATAAATGACAATAGTCTCCCCATTTGGTAGTTTTAGGCGAACGACCCTTTCGTGACAAAGTATATCGGCATGGTGTAGGCTTAACCAATCCATACCGATGATGAAATCAAAGCTCTTTATAGTGATCGGTATTAGATCGATTTGAAATGAATGTTCATTTAGAGTTAGCGTGCAGCCGACGTACATATCGTTTGTGCTTTTTGTTCTTCCGTTTCCCATTTCTACTATAAATATCTTATTGAGTGATTGAGGGTTTTGTTTTAGTATGTGTTTGAATTTATGACTCACGAAACTCCTCTCCACACCACAATCAAAGAGTATGCATGCATAAGCGTTATTGAGGAGAAACGTACCCGTAACCACCGTGGGATCAGCTATTGCGTCATTCTGACCTATTCCCAACACCCTTCCTATGCCGCCAACATTCTTTGCCTTAGGGTAGTCTCTCTTGTAGTGTCCAGTCTCACAGATAACACACCTGGCCCACACCGACTCCATGGACTTGGGTGATTGGTCTTGCCGGTGCCTTACAGAAACGGGCAGTGTGCCCTTTCCTGTTGTAGTTGTTGTAGTGCATCTCCCGACAATTTCCGTTGTGATGGAAATTGCATTTGCTGCACTTTGGTAGGTTCCCAACATATTGCTATGATGGCGTAGGGGTAACAGGAGTAGCAGTGGGGGTAGTAGCGGCGTGGACTGCCACTATCTGTTGCTTTTTGGAAGGTTCTTGTGAAAACTGACTCTTCCTCTTGTTCCAAAACTTCTTCTTGCTGTTGTTGTTGGTAGTGTTGTTGTTGTTGTTTCCTATGGTTTGCTCAAGAACAGCTGTTGCGAAGCCTTTACAGACTCCATGATCAACGAGTGTTTGTGCCAACTATTTGGCACTATCGAAGGTGACTGGTTTGGAAGCCAGTACACTTCCTTGAATCTCGGGGGATAGTCCCCAGATGTATGTTTCGATCTTCTTGCTCTCTAGAGCAACCATCCTTGGGCAAAGAATTGCCAAATCACTAAACCTATTGGTATTGGTTGTGATTAGGGCTGTTAATCGGGTTAACCCGATCAGGTTTCGGGTTAAACGGTTCGGGTTAGTCGGGTTTTTTTAGAAAAAATATTCACCCGAAACCCGACCCTAATAAGGTATGGGTTAGTCGGGTTCGGGTTAATCGGGTTTCGGGTTCGTTGGGTCGGGTTAATCGGGTTAGTCGGGTTGAGGTTGAAATGTAAGATGAATTTATGTTGTGCTATTTTAATACATAGTCCACATGTATAGGGACTTAAATTGTAAAGTTGGTATACCATATGAATTTTTGGAGTTTCTTTTACCATATTAGTAATGTAAACACTGAATAAAATTCGTAAACCGTTACAACACAACCGTATTGCATTAAGAAGAAAGGAAAGTTATGGCATTTTATATACCTCTATACATAGTACTTTTACTATCTGGTTTGTTTGAATAAGAAATATGTATTAGTTGTAAAATCTCATGGGATCTTGAATTCATGTCATTCAACGCAGTAAAAAAAATTGGTAATAAATTCTTAATCGGGTTATTCGGGTTGACCCGAAACCCGAATTGTTTTGAAAAAATCAACCCTAAACCTGACCCTAATAATAATTCGAGTTAGTTGGGTTAACCCAAGTAACCAGATTAAGAGTTCTAACCCTGTTAAACCCGACCCTAATTACCTTATTCGGGTTCGGGTTGGATCGGGTTCGGGTTTTTTTTGACACCCCTAGTTGTGATGTTCGAGCCTTCCATAGTAAGGCCCCAAAGTTCCTTCTCTAGCTTTTGAACTTCGCCCCGTGGACAATACTCATGCATTAACATTTGCTTTAGATTCTCCCAGCCTATAGAATTTGCCACTACCAGTGTTAGTGACTTGACATGGCCATTCCACCACATCAGAACTCTCTCGGAGAATGTACAAGCAGCAAACTTTACCTTGCTCATTTCCAGACATGCCCAGATCTTGAAAACCGCTTTTCTTTTCTCTATCCACCGCGATAGAGCCATTATCCATCCGGATCCATTAAAAGTTAGGGGCTTGCTATTTGTGAAGTCCTTGAAGGTGCAATCCCCTGAACGACCCTGGCGTTGGCCATTAATATAGCTATTTACTCCCCCTCCGGACCCATTATTACTCATCTGTGCCATTGCTGCTGTCACTGCAACTGTTACATCAGCTATCAAGGCAGCATTATCCGTTGATGGAGGTGGTGGTAGTGAAGGTTTTGCGTTGTTGACACAACGTGTAGATCTACGGGGCGGCATCGTGCTGCTAAAGAAATAGAATGAAGAACATAAGTTTTTAATGATTGGAAGTTGTTTGTTAATGAATTTGTTATTTTTATCAATTTATAAATTCGAGTGACCTACCCAAGGTTTAGAGCTTGCCTCATAATAAAAATGTGCATAGTGATAGATAAACTTATGAATCTGAATGGTATTCAAAGAATTAACGCACAAAGGAATTTCTTCATATATATTAAACATACGTTGAGTTACATTTTTGGAGTTAGGAAAATTTCGACCCTTCTAAGGATCTCTGATACAGAAGTTAAAGAAAAGTAAGACTTTTAGCCGAGTTCCTATTCTATAACAAAATTTTGGGATTCGGCAAGTACTAGTTGCGACGTAGGTTGCGCTTGGAGCTTGACTCTGTGTCTGACTGCTTTGCATCCGTAAGACATCTATTGAAGGCGGATTGCTGTTCCCTTATCTCAGAGAGGGCTGCAATTAGTTGTGCTTGGAATGTGTCGGTTTGGAGTTGGGCATTATCCTGCGCCCTGTCCAGTCGACGGATGTCGAAAGTGTGAACTTGTACCTCCACGTTGACTTCACGAAACAGGTTTGCTTAAACCCCGGATTGATAGGACTAGTTGGCTAGCTTTCCTACCATAACTGGGAGTGCTCGGTCAGCTGAACCTCTATCCCTGACGTCGTAGAAGTCCCGACACATATCGTAAGGAGGACGTAATCCTTGTTGTTGGCTCCAATGGTGAAGGTGACTGCCCCAAATGGGAGTTGGTCCCTGAAAGTTTCTCTTAACTGCGGGAGGTTGGGCGACTGGTGGGATGATTACTTCTGGTTCTGAGTCTGTCCCAGAGTCATCTCCTTCCTCCAACTCTATAGGTTCTTCATTCTCTTCGGGGTCCTCCTCTACCCATCATACATTTCCTTGATTCGGGTAGTAGGGATCCCCTGGTGGGTGGAATCCAACCATTGTGTTTGTACGAGAATAGAGGTATGAGAATTGTTTATAAATTTTATTAACATGTAAATCTAAATGTGTAAGTTAAACTATTGTATTTACCAAATACTCCTATAGTATTTAAGTTTGTATGTTTGATACTAGTGTTATTTTGGTAAGTTTTGACTTATTGCTCACTACGACCATTCCTCGACATACATTAGTCCGATCTCAGATAAATATAGTTGATCAGGCTACATTCGTCCCAAATCCGATTACATATTCCTAGGCCTAGTCGTAGTGTTTACCTTGTCTTAATACTTCTTGTATAGTTCTAACTATGAAAATGACTCGTTGTATGCATGTATTTGTGCTTTTACGACCCAATAATTTAAGCTAGTTGAAACGTGGTTTAGGTGTAAAAACGTTTTGTCAAAGATTTTTAGTCCCTATGCATTTATATTTTATATATCATATGTGGTTCGATATACTCAGTTCACTATAAACAATGCTTTGATACCAATCTGTCACACCCCAAACCAGAACGGCGGAATCGTTTGAGGGCGGATAACTTCATGTAGTATCATAACAGTTGAATACATAGTAAAGAAATTAAAACAACCATCATATATATAATTTAAAAGTTACATTGTTGAATGATACTTGTTAAAAAAAATTACAATATGATGACAAAATGAGTTTTAAACTAACGCCTTAGCGTCACTTCTCGAAAAGCTGGGGTTTACCTGTATTACTGTATCCCTGAGAAATACAAGTAGATTTGAAAGAGTAGATCAGCATTTAAGCTGGTGAGTTCATAAGTATTTAATGTTAATGTTTGTATAAATCTGAATGAAATTTTTTGTAGATGTTTGAAAACTTCTAGAAAATCCCATATTTCCTATTAGTATAAAAGTAGTCTTCTACCAATACCCGACTGTTTTGAATGTTTGATTCTAGAAATCCAATGTCTTTTCATAAGTGTGTGGTAGTTTAAAAGTTCCAAAACTATAATGCAAAAAGTGTTTTTCATGCCTAGAATAGTAGATTATTGTATGCATAAAATCGCTAAGGCATTTGATAACCCCCATAAATCAACGTGTTCTTAATACTCCATGTGAGTTTTATAACCATGCTATTGACCCAGACTGCCTGTAACAACGTTCTTCAGGCGTTGGAATGTTATGACGTTTGTCACCCCAGACCTACCGGTCTAACTGTAGCTAACAGTTTAGGTGCGGGATTGTCCATCCTGTATAGATCTATACACAAGTATCACGCTCTCCCTACAAGAGATTATAGTATATAATACAGGACTTTAACTGCACACTTGAAAGTACGTGAAGTTGATTGTCTCACAAAACTTAGTATCAAATAGATTTACGTATGAAAAGTCCATTTGTTCTTGTATATGAAAGTATTTCCTTGATATAGTACTTATAGTATGTAAAATCTCATGATTTCCTTGTAAACTATACCTATTATAGTTTTTCCAAAAATGTGTTTTGTTTGTATGGTAAACCCTAGTGTAGTGTTGAATTTGTATGTAATGTATAACATTTGAAATAACATTGTTGAACATTTGTACTCAAAATATAAATAAAGTGTTTGATATTTATATAACAACATGTTTCATTTCAAAAGGACAAAGTGTTATCGTGATAAGTTGCATGAGAACATTTTCGTATGATAATTATAAATCACATATGATTGATTATATAACAAAAAGTATAGCAAAAGATTGATGTTATTCACACGAGAATAATCGTGTGTCTACTTGTATTTCCCCCCTTAAAAGTGTATAAAAGCATTACAAAGCATTTGAAAACGTAGTTATAGGGGTATGAACTCACTTGGTAGTTTGAAGAGTGTGAGACAAAAGTCGAGCAGAACTTTGACTGGAGAGAGTTGATTTCTCGATATTTTCGGGAATCTCGGGAATGTAAGACCTTCCTTCGATAATTGGATGTGAAGATCGGGGCTTTGGGGGTTAAAACGCAGAGTTTTAGCACGAGAGAGAAGAGAATTGAGCACCTAAACCCGAAACCATCGGTTTCTATTTATAGGGGTGAATTTTGAGAATTCACGTCGTGAGCATGGGTGGCTCACGTCGTGATCTCGACCTGGTTTTCCCCCGTAGACTTGACAACTCGTTGATAGGATCTGGAACCCATCAGACACAGGTTCACATCGTGAGCTGCCTGACAATCTCGAGTTTTGCGTCTCAAACTTGTAAAATCCGTAACTTCCGCGTACTAGCTCTGTTTTCAACGTTCTTTACATCCACGCGTAGGTGAGACACGATAACTCTCGTTTAGACTTTGTTGGCTAATTTTGAATTTATTTTTAATATGTTATTTTTAACAGGCCGAGACAGGAAAAGTCCGTTAAAAATCCATAAATTCTTCATCTGGTGGCCGTTTTCGTCAGACTTTTTACCGTTGCACTACTATTGTTGAGATCTTCGATTCTCATTTAGGTTGTTTCGGCCAAAAATCCCTCGATCTCTACTTCGAGGTTTTAGCTGTCTACCGCTATCCCGAAACTTAGAAAAATCATAACTTCCTCATACAAAGTCAGATTTTGATGCTCTTATTATGTACGTTCAAGGTTTAGTATAATCTACAATTTTTGTTTAGATGCCCAAGGCTAAAAAGTATTTTATTGAAATTTCTCTTTTTGCGTTTGTCAGTGTTTTACCGGTTTTGGCACAAAATTTTGATTGATCATAACTTCTTCGTTATAACTCAGATCTTAGTGTTCTCTATATTTCTGAAAACCTTGACACGATAACTATTATTTTAGGCAACCAAATAGAGACTTTTGAACATTCTATTTTTGACGCTAATTTCATTATATCAAAAGAGATTACAATTCTTGACTTTTTAGGTCATTACATTGATTCGAAATATCGGGTTGTCACATACAGGTGGAATGAGTAAAGATGTCTGTATGGATAAAGTGTTGGTTTATATAAAGATGGTTTTTTAATCCGAGTAAACGTCCTTTTTAGTCTTTTATAAAAATGCTTATTTAAAGCTTGTTATAATTAATCACTATTTATCTGATCATAATATTACAGCATAATAGTTACTTAATCATAATGTTGTTAGAATATAGGATATCTGAACTCTTAAAGCAACCATTTTTGACTTAACATATTAACAAAACAATATAGGACTAGACATACATCTTTGTCATTCAAGTTGCATCTATTTTGCAATTTCCATAGCTGGAATCGAACCAGGGTTCCCAAAATACCCTTGCATACCTTTAGAAAGCCCGAACTTCTCCAGTGAGCCACCACTTCTAGACATGGCAGGATCTATTTGCGAATTACTGAATTCAAGTATTAGGGTCTGTTCGTTTCCCCCATTAAGTCCTATACAAGTGGAATGAGTAAAGATTTCTGTTTGGATAAAGTGTTGTTTATATAAAGATGGTTTTCTTTAATCCGATTAAGCGTCCTTTTTAACCTTCTATTAAAATGTTTATTTAAAGTTTGTTATAATTAATCATTATTTATCTGATCTTAATATTACAACATAATAGTTACTTAATCATAGTGTTGTTAGAATATGTTGGATTAGTGTCTAAGCCCGTAACTATATTTGGTAAGTACTTGACCCAATTGTCCATGGTCCTTTTGGGTTGCCTTCACCATAACAACTTAACAGGGTAATTTATGGAGAGAGAGAAGATATTAAGGTTTATTAATATATTATAAGAATAATATATTAAAGGAGAAATCATATTATTTGATTAATATTAGTCATAGATTAATTAGGAATTAATTTGGTGAAAAAAAGAGATTAATTGAATAAAGGGGACTTAAACTGTCAAATGTGTGATAGTTGTATTTTGGGCTGGGAAACCTAATGGATTAAAGGATGAACGAAATTATGATGGGAGGCCATCATATTTTCATCCATGGCCTTATTCCAGAAGGTTCAATGGGCTGCTTAATGTTTAAGCTGTCCATTAGGGTTTTGACTGAAACCCTAGCTGCTCACAGTATAAATAGAACCCCTAGGTTATAGAAATGGGCCACTACTTTTCTAAGAACCCTAGAAACGATTTTGTGTGCCTCCTCCCTCTCTCAAATACTACCCTCTTACTAGTTGGTGTTTGTATGCCATTAGAGGAGTTACATTTGTGACTCTAAGCATCAAAGACTAGAAGATTCAAGCAACCAACAAGAGGTAATCTTCTAGACCTGATTTCGTCATTATAATTTCGAATTATTATCTCTAGATCTAGGGTTAGAAAGTCTTGGATGAATGCATGTACAATTAGAGGAACCTAGATCCAAGCATTAGGGTTTGCATGAGCACATAGGATGTTCTTGTGGCTCAAACCCATCAGTGGTATCAGAGCTTTGTCCAGTTTCAATTGTATTTGATGCTATACGTTTTGATCTTGCTTGAAAAAAATCGTTTTTGTGCAATCTGCTAGACTGACTCGGCGAGTCCCAGTGTGGACTTGACGAGTAGGATGAACCCGACGAGTCCATAAGGGGACTCGGCGGATCGGAGCGTCAGACAGAGGATATTTCGGGATTTATTGCTGTTTTAATTAAGGATAATTGCTAAAATCGTTTTCTTATAATAAAATCCAAATTTTATTGTTTCTATGTGATTATCCTTACCAAAACAAAAGATAATTTCTAATTATTTGAATATTAATTTCCTTATATGATAAAATTTGATTATTTAAATTAATTTGGTAAATTATCTTGTAAATAATCTTGATTAGGTCAAATTTAGATAATCATTAAATTAATTGTTTAATTTAAAATTATTTGCTATTTGATCATTTGTCTTTTGAAAAGTTCAAAACTTGTCCTCAAGTTTTGAAATTTAAATGTTGTGATTAAAATGTTTAATTTGAACTATTTATATTTCAAACCTAGAATTTTACAAGTTTAAAGTTCGACCTTATACTTTATAATATTATATGATTAATATTTATATATGTATATCTTAAAATGCTAGTCTTATCTAGTAGGCCTCATTCACGAAGCCAATCTCTTAGGGGGGGGGGGGAGGTACAAGGTTATGGCCAATAAAATAGCCATTTAATGGGTGTCCACTCTCACCCACCACTTCCTTGATTGGTGGAGGGTCATTAGCCGAATGGGTAGGATAGGGCAGCCCTTTCTCATCAATAAGTATAATGATTTATTAAAGTAACTAAATGTTTTTACAAAAAATTCCCAATCTTAGTTACTTTAGGCAAAGTGAATTGATGCATTTCCATGAAGTTACACTTTGTACCCTTGCTAACATGTTAGTGGAGCGTGTGTGGTTAACCAACACACTAATTGGGTCTAAGCATAGGTAGCAAAGGGTGACTGAATGTTTGTCATAGTTCGATGGAGTGTGTGTGGTTAACCGGCACATCGAATAGGGACTGTAACAATGAGGGCACCATGTACATTTGCATGGTTATTCACACCCACTTTGTGATCCTCGGCATCCCAGTCACAAACTTGAGGGAAATATTGAGATTTAAACATGCCATTGAAAGGTTCAATGAATCTCAAAAGATCTAGGAGTTTTCAGTACATTTAAAAATTAATCTTATTTTCGTTTTTCATGGTGGAAAATTAGTGAATCGTCATTCACTTACCATCAAGTTATTTGCATGTTAGATTACGGCATCCCTCTTCTAATATGTAAATAATGTTGTTGGCTCCTAGCCCTAATTTCTCATTTGGGTGTTTAATTAGGGATTCATTTCTAATCAAACTTTGTTCTTTTCCTTTTCAGATGTCGAACATGAACAACAACAACGCGTCTGGCTCGAGTTCCTTCGGCTCATTCTCACTCATGAACTTGTGTGGGAGGGTGATGTTCGACGGAAACAATTTCAACGATTGGATCCGTAACATTAAAATGTTCGCTCGTTATGAGGACAAAGAGTATGTCCTAGATAAGGAGCTGAAGGAGATCGACATGAACACTGCTACTACCGAAGAGGTCGTTGCCTTTGAGGCCCATGGTTGTTATGCCACGAAATTCCATCGCATTATGCTAGCAACAATGACTTCCGAACTCCAAAAGTCCTATGAGGACATGTACCCCTATGAGATGCATCATGACTTGCTGGACCAGTACTACCAAAGTGCGAGGCAAGAGAGGTATGATTTTACGTCGTAAATTTCAAAACAAATTTGTAAATTTTATAAAAACATAATTCACTTAATATTCATAGAAACACCCGTGTTTGAAATTCAATCCAATTCATACAAAAATTCCCAAGATCTCGTAATGTAAAAATCCCGTGTGTATGTACACATCAAGCCGGCGCCTTCCCTCGGTCATCACTAATACCTGAAACAATAACACCAAACACTGTAAGCACATAGCTTAGTGAGTTCCCCAAAATACTACATATAACACATATTAGCCACTCGAGGCTATAACTCTGTGGGTCCGTGCACCCAAACTCTGTGAACCCTCAGGTTCTAACCCTGTAAACATGCACAGCATAAATCACATAGAAATAATGCAGTACAACACATATCATACATATATAGCATACAAACACTGTATCACATAACTCTAGTTACCTACTCAAGGTAAAGTATAGTGAAAAGACTCACCTCATGTATCTCGATAATCGCAAATCCCTGAAACCACTCGTGCTCGATCCCCCGAGCTATAATCCTCCTATAATACAATATATCTCAAATTAACATTTTCGCATCTAAGGTTGACTAGCCCTATTAAGTCAACACTGGTCAACTCTGGTCAGCGGTCAACTTTGACCCGACTCGGCGAGTGCACCAAAGTGACTCGGCGAGTCTACACGTGTTCGCTGACTCCCTCGGATCCTCTCTTGACACGTCGAGTACTCCCCCTGACTCGACGAGTTCCACCTGGCATGAATCGTGGGGCCACCACGACTCAACTCGCCGAGTCTCAAGAATAACTCGGCGAGTTCCAACTTGACTCAGTCCAGCCGTCAACCCTCTCTGACTCTCCCTGACTCACTGAGTTAGCTCCTTAACTCGGCAAGACCACTCGCTGAGTGGTTATGGACAATCTTCATGCTACTCACCGGGTCTGTTCTTCGGACTCGGCGAGTCTATGCGATGCATGAACTCAAACTCACTCCTGAGGTCAGATCTGTTCCAATAACTCCTAGATCCAGTCCTTCCAAGCACATATATCACGTAAAGTCACAATCTTGGTGCTCATGCAAAGGTCCAAAGGCCTTATTTGATGATATGGTCTCTAGAGTTCTATTCTAAGCTCATGGCCTCCATTAACACTCATAAAGCTTGAGGGAAAAGGGTCTCTGGACCTCTTTGGGTCCAGATCTAGAGCACCAACACAAGAAGAGGCCAATTACTCCCATGGATCACTCCATAAAGAAACCCTAACTCTAAGATTCACATCAAGGACTGAGAAAGGAACGAATGGATACATCAAATGAAGTCTCTGAGCTCAAAAATCACTGGATTAGCACCTTCTTTGGTCTCCTCTTGCCTTGATCCTCTTCTATGTGCAAAAACACCCACAAATAGTCAAGGATCCTCCTCTTCTCTCTCACAAAACGCTCAAAGACTCTTTAGGGTTCACTCTGGGGTTGGTGGCCGCTAATGACGGCCATAAGCCCCCTTAAATAGGTCTCATACCCTGGAAATTAGGGTTTCATTAAACAGCGTGGACTCGCCGAGTCCACTCCTTGGACTCGCCGAGTCCAGACGCGAACCCGCGTCCAACCCACGATCCTACTCGGCGAGTTTGAGCTCCAACTCGCCGAGTCTCCTCACAAAATACCAAAAATACAATAATAATAAATACCTAGGAATCCGGGCTGTTACATATGAGATCATCACTTCGATGATCACTACCCAAGTGTGTAGTGGAGAGTCCCTTATCGCTCATCTGCAAAAAATGCAGAGATATGTTGATCATCTAATAAAGTTGAATGTTAACTTTGATGAAGAGCTGGTGATTGACATCATCCTTCACTCCCTGCCTCCCTGCTACAACTAGTTCCTAATGACCTACCATATGAATAAGGAAGAGGTCACCTTGAGCAAGCTTCAAGGCTTGATTAGGACTGCTAAGAGAAATCTCATGGATAATTATGTTGCATCAACTCCATCTCCAACCGTTGGCCCTGTTTTGGCTATTGGGCAAGGGAAGGGTAAGAAGAGGAAGGATCTTTCAAAGAGCCACTACAAAGGTAAATCCCAAGATGGTACCTCTTCTAGTGGAACCAAAGTTGGTTCTGCTAAACCCAACTCTAACCCAAAGGAGGTAGAGTGCCACTACTGCCACAAAATAGGGCATTGGAAGATAAGCTGCCCAAAATATCTGCAGGCCACCAAGGATGGAAAGATCAAGCCATCCTACGCAGGTATTTACACTATTAAATCTAATGATTCATCACATTCCATTTCTTGGGTTCTTGATACAGGATGTGGTTTTCACATTTGTTCTGACTTGTAGGGCCTAAGAAGAGATAGGGATGTGGAGCATGGGAAGATAAATTTGATCATGGGGAACACTGTCACCATGATCGGAAGTTACTCTTTAATGCTCAGTAGTGGATTAGGATTAGATTTAGACAATTGTTGCTATTCGCCAGATATGGCAAGAAACATCAGTTCATTTCATGGTTAATATAGACAAGGTTTTAGATATTCATTTGATAATGACAAGGGTTCTATTAATGCTTATCTTAATGGTGTATTTTATTTTGAAGCATTGCCTTGTAATGGAATATATGAAACTGTGATGGTTGTAGATAACTTAGGAAATGATGTGTCGTGGATTTATTCATCCAATGGTTTGGATATATCATGCTCGTGGCATTGCTGTCTTGGACATGTCAACAGGAAATGCATAGCCCAACTCCAAAAGGATGGAGTGTTGGAGTCATTCGACCTTAGGGACAATGACGTGTGCGAGTCTTGTTTACTTGGAAAGATGACCAAGTCACGCTTCACTGGCACTTGTGAGAGGGGTGAGGGTCTATTGGATCTCATACACATCGATGTGTGTGGGCCCTTTAGATTAACCACAAGGGATGCGAGCCGCTTCTACATGACTTTTACGATGATTATAGTAGATATGGGTATACCTACTTAATCAAGCACAAGTCAGAAACCTTTGAAAAGTTCAAAGAGTTTAAACAAGAAGTGGAGAATCAGTTCGGAAGGAAAATCAAGATGCTTCGATCCGATTGAGGAGGAGAGTACCTAAGTCTTGAATTCCACGACTATCTTAAGGAATGCGAAATCGTTTCTCAATTGACGCCGCCTAGGACACCGCAGTTGAACGGTGTGGCTGAGGGCGTAATCGAACCTTTTTGGACATGGTTGGTTTCGTGATGAGTCATGATTCACTACCTATCTCATTTTAGGGGTATGCCTTGGAGACTGCCACCCATATCCTTAACTTAGTCCCTACGAAGAAGGTTGCCAAAACACCTCACAAGATGTGGATAGGGAAGGCTCCCTCGTTGGCACATATCAAGGTTTGGAGTTGCGAGGCTTTTGTAAGACGAGAGACTCACTACAAACTCGAACCTCATAGTGAGTGGTGTATTTTCATTGGCTACCCATAGAAATCCTTTGGGTATCTCTTCTATAGACCGAGTGACAATGTTGTCTTCGTTGCGAGGAGAGGGGTTTTCCGAGAGTGAGAAATCATAAGCCAAGGGGACAGTGGGAGGCAAATCGCTCTTGAAGAGATTCAAGAGTTGAGCGATGAAGGAACCTCTAACGCTAGCGCTCAACCTGAGGAGGAAACTCTGGTTGAACCGATTGACGAGTCCTTACCTCTTAGACATTCCGAAAGAGTTAGAGTTCAATCCTAGTTATATGGTTTTCATATTACTATAGAAGGGGGCACATATATTAGTGATAGTAAACTAATAAATTTGGACGAACCTAATAGCTAAAAGGAAGCCATGGCAGGCTCAGAGTCTAAGAATTGGAAAGAGGCGATGGACAGCGAGATTCAGTCCATGTATGAAAACGAAGTTTGAAATTTGGTTGACCATGTGTCTCGACGTAAGACGGTCGGGTGCAAGTGGATCTTCAAGAAGAAGACTGACATGGATAGGAATACGCACACATACAAGGCACGATTGATCGCAAAGGGTTTCACTCGAACTCCTGGAATTGATTATGATGAAACCTTTTCACCGGTTGCTAAGATAAAATCTATTAGGGTGATGCTGGCCATTACTGCATTTCATGATTATGAAATATGGCATATGGATGTCAAAATTGCTTTCCTTAATGGGAAGTTGGTTGAGGATGTTTACATGGCTCAACTAGAGGCTTTTGTCAATGCGAAGCATCTTAATAGAGTGTGCAAGCTTGAGAAGTCCATTTATGTACTGAAACAAGCGTCTCGCAGATGGAATCTTTGTTTCGATGAGAAAGTCAAAGAGTTTGGCTTTCTACGAAGCGAGGATGAATCATGTGTGTATGTCAAAGCCAGTGGAAGTATAGTTAGCTTCCTCGTATTATATGTCGATAACATACTACTCATGGGAAACGACATCCCGACACTGCAGGAGGTTAAGTCCTGGCTCGGGAAGTGCTTCCTTATGAAGGACCTCGGAGAAGCTTCCTATATTTTGGGAATAAGGATAGTGAGAGACAGAAGTAAGAGACTAATAGGACTTAGTCATAATACTTACATGGACAAGGTACTAAAACGTTTTAGTATGGAGAATTCAAAGAAGGGGGAGTTACCGATCCAAAGCAATGCCAAGTTGAGTAAGACTCAAAGTCCGAGTACCGAAGTCGAGATAGCAGAATTGTGCCGATTACCATACGCTTCCGCAGTTGGCTCGATTATGTATGTTATGACTTGTACTCTCCCTGATGTGGCCTTCGCTTTGAGCATGGTCAGCAGATATCAAGGTAACCATGGCAAAGTGCATTGGACCGCAGTCAAGAACATTCTTAAGTTCCTTCGGAGGACCAAGGAATGGTTTCTAGTCCTCGGTGGGAGTGATGATTTAAAGTTGCGAGGGTACAGTGATGCCAGTTTTCAGACGGATAAGGACAACTACTGTTCGCAGTAGAGCTGGGTCTTTACCCTTAATGGAGGAGCCGTGACTTGGAAAAGTTCCAAGCAAGAGACCGTAGCTGATTCAACGTACAAATCAGAGTACATTGCAGTGGGCGAAGCATCCAAAGAGGCAATATGGTTGAAGAACTTCATTGGAGACCTTGGAGTTGTGCCAGCCATAAAGAGCCAATAGAAATTTTTTGTGATAATGAAGGAGCGGTTGCCTTGACCAAGGAACCGAGGGATCACGGAAGATCTCGACATATCGACAGAAAATAACATTTTATTTGACATCGTGTGGAAGAAGGACTCCTCGTAGTAAAGAGGGTATCATCAGAGGATAACCCAGCAGATCCGCTTACGAAGGGACTGAGCAGGGTTAAGCACTTGCAGCATGCTATGAGCATCGGGCTGAAGGACGATATTAGTTTAGATTAGATAGTTTGGAAACGTGTAATAGATAAATTTTAATTGGCATTTGATGATTAAATAAAAAAGTATTATTTATTAGTAATGTTACTGTCTTATGTTAATTGTTTACCTATTGTTTCAATTTGCATGTTTTGAGTTCCTGAATAATAAGAATTATTCGAACCGTCCACAGTCGTTCATATGTTGGAAGTAGGTATGAATGAAGATTGTCATGAATTGGTGTGTAGATTGTTTGAAATGTATTAGACATAGGAAAAGTTTGCTACAACGTTTATGAGTGCTTATGAGTTTGATTTTAGCATTGGAATAAACCTACGCTTGCTGGAATCACTTCATGGAATTTATCTCGAGTGATCGCAAGACGATAATATTATATGGTCTTAAAACCTAGATATATTGTTTATTGTTTGGTAATTGGTTATGCATTGATAATGCGGAAACGCATTACCAACTTGATGTTATAAAACGCATTGTTGTGCATGATTTGGTTAGTGAATAATAAATGCATATAAGTCGAAGTTTATCTGTTCCTTTTATCCTAAGAGGATAAAAGTGATATCAGGGACCCTCGATGATTTGGTTTGACTTATGAGCCAGGCCCGGTCAGGACTGAATTGATGTGTTCAATTAAGTATTATGTCAGATGAAATCAGAGATCGAGAAACAAACTGCTGGACAATAAGTATGACTATGTTCCATGTAATTGTCCGTGCGATATCTAGAATAGAGGACTATATGATCCCTTATCTAAAGGACATGTTACTGAAAAGATCAGAGTTCGACAACATCTTTGAGAGCTATGATTGCTAATCAGATTGTGATATCATTTGTAGTTACTAGACTTATCCAAGTGGGAGACAATTGGATTAGTTTCTAAGCCCGTAACTATAAATGGTAAGTACTTGACCCGGTTATGTATGGTCCTTTTGGGTTGTCTTCAGCATAGCAACTTGACAGGGTAATTTATGGAGTGAGAAAAGATATTAAGGTTTATTAATATATTATAAGAATAATATATTAAAGGAGAAATCAGATTATTTGATTAATATTAGTAATAGATTAATTAGGAATTAATTTGGTGAGTAAAAGAGATTAATTGAATAAAGGGGACTTAAACTGTCAAACGTGTGATAGTTGTATTTTGGGCTGGGAAACCTAATGGATATAGGGATGAACGAAATTATAACGGGAGCCCATCATATTTTTGTCCATGGCGTTATTCCAGAAGGTTCCATGGGCTGCATAATGTTTAAGCTGTCCATTAGGGTTTTGACTGAAACCCTAGCTGCTCACAGTATAAATAGAACCCCTGGGCTACAGAAATGGGCCACTACTTTTCTAAGAACCCTAGAAACGATTTTGTGTGCCTCCTCCCTCTCTCAAATACTACCCTTTTACTAGTTGGTGTTTGTATGCCATTAGAGGAGTTACATTTGTGACTCTAAGCATCAAAGACAAGAAGAGTCAAGCAAGCAACAAGAGGTAATCTTCTAGATCTTATTTGGTCATTATAATTTCGATTTATTATGTCTAGAGATAGGGTTAGAAAGTCATAGATGAATGCATGTACAATTAGAGAAACCTAGATCCAAGCATTAGGGTTTGCATGAGCACATAGGATGTTCTTGTGGCTCAAACCCATCATATAGGATGTATGAACTCTTAAAAATACAATATAGGACTAGACATAGATTTTTTCCTTTCAAGCTGCTTCAATTTTGCAATTTATATAGCTGGAATCGAACCAGTGTTCTTTAATGTAGGTAAAGGAGTCGGATGAAAGTTAAACCGACTAAGTTGTATTGATAACTATTAATTCATCATTCGCCAACATAATAAAATGTGTGTTCTTTAATCTAGATAAAGGATTCGGATGAAAGCACTAACCATTTGAAAGTTATAGCAAAAAGACCATCACAACATGTTAAATCTCACAAAGGATACTTTGTAAACGATTATAAATTCAACACACAAAGGCATGGTGATAGACATATAACGAATAATTGTGGAGTATACGTGAGAGTGACAAATTATAATGACGAAGAGACTGACTACTATGACATACTGGATGAGGTAATAGAGGTTGAATATCCTGGTGGCGGGTGTGTTTTAGTATTCAAATGTACATGGTTTGAAAATGTCCATGGTGTAAAAGTTAACAAAAATAAGTTGGTTGATATTAAACCCAAGTCCCAACTTCAAATTTATGACCCTTTTGTCTTGGCATCACAAGTGGAACAAGCGTATTATACACCATAACTTGATATGAAAAGGGATACAAAAGATTGGCGGCCTGTTATCAAGACAAAACCACGAGGGATATATGAAGTCGTTGAATATTTATTTGAAGTCGTGAACGATGAAAACATGGAAGTTGATCAATTCTTTCAGATTGATGAACGGTTCGAGTATACAAATGAAGTCGTTAATAATGAATGCATAAACCTAGTCACATATGGAGAATTTCAATAGTCTGATACATAGAGAAATGAAGAAGGGGCTCGAGAGGAGGAATAATTTCAAGGGTTTGAAGATACAGACGATGATGAAGATGAATTTGATTTATCCGATCACTCTTCTAATTAAGGATGAACTTGATTATTGATTCCCATTTTAAATTATTTGTGATATATTATAGGGTATGTGCACTTTAAATTATTGATATCGACTTTAGTATATTTAGCTAACCTTTCTTTTTCTTATAAAGTACATAATATGGGTCGTACATATCCTCCTCCGAAAGGTTTCAGCGACGGTCTTGGAGGGAGTATTGATAAAGGTGGAAAAAAGACATTAGTTACAGTAGAGACGAACGTGGGAGGGGTATTAATAAAGGTGGAAAAAAAGTCATTAGTTACAGTGGAGACGGGCGTGGAGGGGGTATTGATAAAGGTGGAGATAGATGAGGCACGGGAGGTACTAATAACTAAGGAGGCATGAGAGGCATAAGAGATGGTAGTAACATAAGAGGCATGAGAGATGGTACTAACAGAGGAGGAATGAGAGATGGTAGTGATAGAGGAGGCAGAGGAGATAATATAATCATGATGCAACATGATTCACGTCTTGTGGGTGGCAGCAAATCAGGTAAAGGATCACAGATGAGTTTGGTTGGTAGTGACATTGACTATCCCACATTTTATGACCCACATGGACCAGATACCATCTCCGACCAGGAGGACTTCGAGTCTGATGGGGATAGCAAGGGGGGATATTGTTAAGCGTGGGTCCAATATCCTACGTTCGCCTCTGGCTCATCCTTCTTAGAGGATACGGATAACACGACTCGGGCGAGGGTATGTTTTCTGTTATTGAAATTTATGTTGATTACTGATGTTATAAATATACTAATTTGGTTAATTTGATATTATAGGTTACTTGATGAATTTGTGCATCGTCAGATCGCAAGTATAATGAAAGAGTTTATGAATGATGTTTGGCTTACATGGAAAAAGGTCCAGTTGGATGTTCGGAAGAATATGTTTGATGCTTTTGGGGTAATGTATTAATAATACTTTATAATTTATCTTTGTTTGTTTTAAGTTTGCTAATTTAACTTTACATTATACTTGTTATAGGGGATTTATCAATAGCCTGAGTCAGAGGAGGATAAAATCTTTGAAGGCTTTAAAAATGTCTCAAACTGTCGATATAGAGACATTATCGACGGTGCTAGAACGACATCTGCATTAGCAGCTAAAAAGGCTAGTCATGTCTTCCCACCAGGGGAGACTTATGACTTCTAAGTGATGCATGATTTTCTGCCTACTTGGATAACATCTGACGTATAGCAGGCTTTGGGCACGGTAAAGTGATATAATAAAATAAATTTATTATAATAATCATAACATAACATGTATTTATTACTACACAGATATGGGACGCTGATACTTTGGAGAAATATATCCGAGAGCAGAAAGAGAAACCGTAAGTTAATGGTTCCATCTTGGTACAAACGGGTGGCTCAATTACAACAAAACAACACCGCAAGAAGATGGTAAATGAATATTTTTTTATAAATTTTAGTAATTTGTTTTTAGTTTAGCATAAACTACAACTATGTTTTTTTGTAGAAGAAGGCGAAGGATGAAGACCCTTTGTGGGGAGACATTTTCAAGGAGACTCACCTTGAAAAGAGTGCAAAAGTGTAGTTGGCATCTGGAGAGTTGATTGGGAGCCAATCTAAGCACTGGGTTAATGAGAAGTCTTGGACCGTATTTGTAAGTTATCTTTATCCCTTTTAGATTTAAGATTTGATGTATTTAATTATTTTTCAAGTGTTTAGAGTGGTAACAATTTTTATGTTTTGGTAAATTGTAGGACACATACGAAAAGGCAATGTATGAGAAATATGGACCCGACCCTAGTCAACATCCATTGGGTGATGCCAAAATATGGGAGCATTGTGTTGGCGGGAAAAAGAAGGGCATGTAGGATCATCAGATCCGACCAACGTCGTGTTGGGGACACCTTACGAGTGTGGTTCATCATCCTATGAGTACACCTTATCTCAAAAAAAGGTATGCGTCTATATTATGATAAAAATAGTAAAATATATTGCTATTATAGATAAAAGGTATGTGTCTATATTGATTTATATATAGTATGTTCTTATATAAATGTATGTACATTCAGTGGCGAATCTAGAACTAAAAGCAAGGTGGTTCCTTATGTAAATTAAAATTAAAAATTTTGAAAGAGTACAAAAATACTAGTGGTAGCGGGTCGGGTTATATACCTAAAATATTTAAACATCGTTTCAAAAGTTATAATAAAGTTCTTACGATTGAACCCTACGAGGTCTTATATCTTGAAACACTTTCACAATTGCGTCGTTACCGATACCTTGTAAAACATTTTTTTCAACATACGACACTAAACTATCACTAAAAAATTGATCACTCATTTTGTTGCGTATATCAGTATTTATCAACTTCATTGCTGAAAACGCGGGTTCCATACTTGTTGTTACTACGGGTAAGATCAATGCAAGTCTTACAAGAAGATAAATCTTAGGAAATATTATATGTTTCTTTTCTTTGACCATCTTTTTGGCAATGTCTCCAATGCTCTTTAAATCATTAAATTGTTCATTTTCTCGTACATCTTTAATGTAATTTCCAAGCTCCACTTCAAGAACTCGAAGATCATATTCTGTTGGAAACTCTTATGGATAAATTGTAGCCATCTTCATTATTTTATCTAAATCAAAGGCTTTGAAAGTTTCACTAGGGCACAAACAAGCAATACAAAGAAGTAAATTCGTCTTTACTTCATTAAAGCGATGGTTCAGCTCTCGAAGTTGCATACCAATCACTTTCTTAAATACATCAACTTGGGGATGGTGCAAGTTGTTAACCTTTAATATATATATATATATATATATATATATATATATATATATATATATATATATATATATATATATATCTTATTCACTAATGATAAAAGACAATAAATTTATAAATCAATGTGGTAGTTGGTAGTAACAAACATTACTAAACTGTGAACATCTTCAACGACTATATCCATTATAATATGCATTTTCCATATCCATGACTTCAACTTCATTTTTAACAAAAAACAAAGTAATTTTCTCTAAAAGTGGTTCCCATCCTATATCCTTAATTTGTTGAATAGCTTTTTTTGAGCTACTTACTTGATTCATGGCATTTACGATATCTTGATCTTTTCTTTGTAGTATTGTATTCAAATGATCCGTAACTCCCAAGATATCAACCATCAAATGTAGACAAAACACAAAATCAAACGATTTAACAACTTTATGATGCGAATTGCTTCAGCTTTACGATCACGATTAGTATCAAATTTACCAAGGTCTTCAAGTACATCACAAATGGAAGGATATATGGTCTGGATATTTAATAAAGATGCAAAATGAGAACCCCATCAAGTATCAGATGGTCGTTTAATATCAAGTTCTTGATTCAAACCGGTACCACTCTCAAGATCACCTGAAATAAACAACATAAAATTTTAATTAGTTGAACAATTAACATAAAGAATTGAAACTAAACTACATAAAGCATACCTTCAGCCAATGCTGCCATAACTTTAGCTGCTTGTTTTTTTCTTAACTCATCTCGTTGTTTGTAAGAAGTTCCAATAATATTCAATAACTGAGAAACCACATCAAAGAAATCATTAACCGTTGTGTGATTCTTTGCAACAAAAACTAGGGCTAACTGTAATTGGTGAGCAAAAAAAATGAACAAAGTGTGCAGATTTTGTTTCATTCATAATCAAAGTCTTCAATCCATTAAATGCACCACTCATGTTACTAGCTCCATCATAGCATTGTCCTCTAATCCTAGTAGGACTCAAATTCCATTTTGAAAGCATATCATAAATAGTAGCCTTTAGTGACAAAGCTGAAGTGTCATTAACATTTCTAAGGCCAACAAACCTTTCTACAATTTCACATTTTCTATTAACAAATCGCAAAACCAATGCCAATTGTTCTTTACATGACACATCATGTGACTCGTCAGCGAAAATTGCAAAAAAACCATTTCCAAGATCTCCCGTAATAACATTTAAAATTAGATCTGAACATGCTTGCACAATGTCTTTCTGGATTTCACCGCATTTCATTTGAGAATTTTTTGGGGCATTCTTTAACACAACATGATCTACAACATCACATCAATCGGCTAACCACTGTAATAGTTCAAGAAACTTACCTTTATTATTTGAGTCTTCCTTGTCGTTATGACCACGAAATGCTAACCCTTTTCGGAGTAGGAACCTAACACAATCAATTGAAGCATTTAAACGAGTCTGATATTCTTTTTCTTTTAATGAAGTTTGTTTCTCAAAAGCTGACGTGATGGATTGTCTTTGGTTCATCAAACTTTGACACTTTTGGACAGCAATAATGTGTATAGTTCCTTCTTTGTGTTTATCTATTCCTGATTTCCTATTCCAAGCTTTGAATCCAGATTTCACAAAATGATCTTATCCAGCTTGATTTGGTATACTTGATTTGAATAGATAACAACATAAATAGAATGCAACATCCTATTTTATACTATATTCTAACCAATATTTATTATCACCAAACCAAGATTCAATAAATCTTTGAGGTTTACCTCCAAAATCATGTGGTGGAAACTTATGATTTAGAGGGTGGAAAGGCCATTTTTGCAAGTATGCTCTTCTAATTTCATCTCTTTGGTTTACATGATAAAGTTCTATACTTGGTCGTTCAAATGTATCAACAAGTAGTGAGTTTAAATCAACCTTCGTATACTTTTGTTGTTGTTCGATATCTTCTTTCTTTTTATAAAACATATGCAAAGACATTCTTGTATCTTGATACTGAAATTGAATTGTAAAAATTGAATGTTATAAAAGATTCAAAATAATTACCAATATCAAATATCAATATTGTGTTATCAAATAGAAAAATCATAAAATCAAGACAATAACAATTAAACAATGTTCTTATATCAAATAGACAATAACAACAAAAAAACTAAATAAATTCTGAAATTGAGTGATCAATAGACAATAAGTCAAGTGAATTAAACTGATAATCAGACAAACTAGTGTTACAAAGGGTTGTGAACAGCAAGAATTTGGAAATTGTAACAAACTTACAAACCTCAAATTCTCAAAACTGTAATATGATCAATAAGTCAAGTGAATGAAACTGATAACCATACAAACTAGTGTTACAAATGGTTTTGACCAACAAGAATTCGAAAATTGTAACAAACTTACAAACCTCAAATTCTCAAAACTATAATCTGATCAAGATTCAAGAGACAAAGCCACAGGGGACGGACGGTGGGTTGTTGGCTGGAGTGCTGGTCAGTGGGCGGTGAGCGGCGGCCTGGCCGGATGGTGATCGGAGCAGGAACGATCAGTGATCACAGTGATAAAGATTGTTGATTAATGCAACGTTCGTCTTGCCCCTGCGAGAACGCGAGTACCACTATGCGACATTCCTTTTTCCTTTTTTTAATTTATATATATATATATATATATATATATATATATATATATATATATATATATATATATGGTAATTAAAAAAAAGGTAGGTCCTAGGACCTACCTAATGTCTTGCTATATTGGTACAAAAGTAAAGGTCATTGCTAATAGGTATATGATGTAAATTTGTTATTATGTAAATTATGTTTTTATTGTGGATGCGTTCACTATATTGTGATAAACATAGTAAAGTATGTTACTGTCTCCTTCTCTATTTTATACTAATTATATATGTTTGTTTGAACATATTTTAGATAAATGAATTAGAGAGCATGCTCGAACGGGAAGTGAAGAAACGAGAGGAAATACAAGCCAATCTTGATAGTGAGGTGAAGTTACGAGAGGAGATGGAAAGACGTAATCTTAACAAAATAAATTATCTTTTGAAGCAATTCACTGGAAGATATAAATGTAATATTGAAATAATTTGATATTTTTAAGGCTTAATTGTGAGAAATAACAATGTACTTTACCAATGTATTGATTATGGCATCATACATTATGAAGTAGCAATCTACTCTGATACAAGTTGTAATTAGGGATTATGGCAAAAGTACATTGCTATTATGAGTAAAAACATAAAGTATTTTGTATAATCATGAAAAAACAGAAAATGGTTTCTATTATGATTATTTGAAAGTATGCAACTATAATGAGAAAAAACATAAAGCAAGCCCTTTATGGCCAACTTTTGAGGGCATTTATGGTATTTGACAATATATAAATATCTCTCTAGCTAACAAGTCTCAATGAAAGGTGTGGAATTCATGAGCTAATCAAAAAAGAATTATCTATTGGTTGTTGACAATATGGATTAAAATTTATAGTATTTGACAATATGGATTGAAATTTATAGATTTAATGTATGTTAAGTGATTGAAATCTAAGGATTTACTTTTATATTTGTTGGTTTTAAAATATAGATTTGATGTATGTTTAAAAAATTTATGTGTTGAATATGTAATTATTTTTAGTTTTTTATTTATTCATTAATTTGTACAATTTTTATAATGCCAAAATCCGTCGCTAAGCTTTCACAAAAAAAAAATTTAGTCATTTCGAGATTCCCTTAGTAATCTGTTAGTAAGTTATTCCAAATTCTGTTGGTAATCCGTTAGTAAGTTATTTCAGATTCTGTTGGTAATCCGTTAGTAATTTTTTTCGTCGGTAATCCATTGCAAAAAATTCCGTCGGTAAATCGTTACAAAATATATTCTGTTGGTGATCCATTACTATTTCTGACGGAAAAATCCGTCACTAAAAATTATCCATAGCCGTCGGAAATCCGTTACAAACAATTAGCGACAAGTAACGACGAATTTTGGTGTGTTACAATTCTGTCGGTAAAGAGCATTAGCGATGGATTACGAACGGTTATGGCCATCGGTAATGCTCTTTTTTGTAGTAGCGAGATATTTTTTTAGTTATATAAATTTATAATCGTTGATTTAAATAAATACGTGAAATTTTATAATCCGTATTAATTTTATTTTAATTTTTATTATATTGTTATTAATTTAATGTAACTAGAGTGAAAAATTTAAACTTGAAATTTGAAAATGAGAATCAATAGATTGACAAGTTACAGGACATTAATTAGGAGGCCTAATAGAGTGACATATAACAAAATAGGAATAAAGCTATTCTTTTATTATAAGATCATCCGTTAAATCGGCAATGACCACGATATACATCCTCCTCCACGTCACCACCATCTCCATCCACCTTCCTTCCACATTGAACCTGATATACTCTGCACGGTGAAAAAAGATACTTGCATGAGAGAAAAGAAGAGAGAGGAAGATAGAAGAAGAAAGACCGCATAAGAGAAAAGAAGAGAGGAAGATAGAAGAAGAAAGACCTGATTGGTCGTGGTGGTTTGTGGTAGAGACAACGATTGACCACGATCGTTGTACCATGGAGCAGACGGGGTCCACACTGTGGTGGTGGTTCCAGGTGGCAACGAAGGCTCTCCGTTGAGAGTATATCGGGCGGCCTAACAGGAGGTGAGATAGTTCGCTGCTGAAGTTATTTGCTTACGTGTTTCCGTCGTTCCAAAAAATTGTATTTTTTATTATAATTTATATATATTATGTTCATATGTATTAATTGTTGCAATTTTATTCACTTACGTTTTTTACTAATTTTTAAAACTTATTAGCATGAGAGACTAATTATGTTCCCTTATTGACTTATTGTATAATAGCGAAAGAAAACGCATAAAAAATCTTATATTTGGTGAATGGCGTGATATTGCAAGAAATATTAAAACGTTGGTATGAGACTTTTTTTAGAAGCAATACAATTTTAAATAAGCATAGGTCTTATTTGATAAAATCATTTATGGTAGATATATTACAGGAATATCATTTAATACAACATATGAATCTTATTAAATTTCAGATTCAAAACATAGAACACAAAGGGGTTTGAATCAGATAACAACCCCCAAAATTATTACGTAATATCATAAAGAGAAATTAAATATTAATAGTATCGAATATCGATAGAAGCATATACTGAACCAGAAATTAGAAGAGGAAAGCAAAAGCTAGTGCAGAAAGAGAGGCCACGGCGGTGGGGATGAAAACTGTGGTGGCGTCGGACAACATTGGAGCTGGAGCAGGAACTTCGTCAGCGGCGGAGACAACTGAAACAGCCATTGTCATCATCATCATCATTAGTGAGAAAAGCTTCATCATCTTCATTGCCTCCATTGTTGTTAACTTATGATTGAGTGAGGGGAAGAAGATGTAATCTGAGAGTTGTGGGAGAAAGGGGATTGATTGTAAAGGTTTTATAGGAAGGAAACGTGGACGTGGCTGCTAACAGGAAGCTTAAGCCATGAGAAGAGAGAAAAGTCTGCACTTCTACTCGCCTTTCTTCCATTCATTTCATTTAACTGGCCCCACTCATACTTTCATTACATTTTTTTTATATTATAT
This sequence comes from Lactuca sativa, assembly GCF_002870075.4. Taxonomy (NCBI): domain Eukaryota; kingdom Viridiplantae; phylum Streptophyta; class Magnoliopsida; order Asterales; family Asteraceae; genus Lactuca; species Lactuca sativa. Next base: position 126,281,887 of record NC_056624.2, on the reverse strand, counting down.
TTTTTTTAGCATATTAATATAATATTTAATTTTTATTTGATGTGTAAATATTAGAATAAATAGCATCTCATTATTATGATTGATTAGTTTTTATTTTGATAATGATAATAAATGAACCGTATAATTCCCTATAATGGTATCTGTATCAATGTCTCTTTTATATCTTTTAATTTCATGATTGAATTTTTTTTTTTTTTGCTTGATGTTAAGTTTTTTTTGACAAATGGAAATTATTATGGTGGGGAATATTCATTTCTCCGATCTACTCAACTAATTTGCCGCGGGGTTTTCCTTCTACTCTCTATATTATTTTCTTAACCTACAATATATAAAATCTATTTTTCAAAATTAATTCAACTCATTTGTAATATCACTATTATCATTACTTAAATTAAAAAAATTAAAATTAAAATTAAACATAACATTTTTTAATTAAAAAAAACTAATACAAATAAAAAATATACCATAACTAAAAGAAACATAATTAAAAAGATAACATAATTAAAATCGTAAAACGATAATTAAAATTAACTAGTTATCCAGAGATGAATTATATGCATGCTCAGTGTAATCACAACTATCGGATCGAAGCTGTTGGTGGGTTTCAGCATTTCGCAATTCATGTAGTAATTTTCGATCAATAGCTACATCAAGAGGGGGGGGGGGGGGGGATCGGGAATTAGGTTGATGCATAATAACTATTCTGTAGTAAAAGACAAATGTACATTATATGTCTTGTTTTTTTCGCTAGCATAACTCATGTTGGTTGTTTTAATGTGTCCCAACTTGCTTTAACGATCCTAAAAGAACATTCTATGTCATTTTTTTTATTCTTGTGCCCTATTGAATCGTTTCCTTCTGTCGGTTATCAGATATAGATATGATTTCATTAATACAACCCATGTTGGATATATTCCATCCAAAAATAGTAACAATGCTGGTAGTGTTTGCCGTTCAGATTAAATGAACACATGGGTGCTATTAAGTGATATTTCTCATCAAAAAGTGGTGATTGATAAAGGAGTTCAGATCATTGTCCGAACCGGCTGCACCATAGAATGCATGTCAAAATGCTAAATCTCATGAGGCCATTACTTCTAGTATGATTGTTAGATACTCATGATAACCCCTCATGTATTGGCCTCTCAATTCCGTTGGGAAATTTGTCAAATTCCAATATGTGCAGTCAATGGTACCAACTATTACAGGGAATCCATGTATGGCTTCGTGTGCTTTGTATAAAACTTGAATGTAAGTGGATGTTGGATGGCTAAATATTCGGCCTAATATACTTGGACAACAACATAGGATAAGTTTTGAAGAATTTTACATGAACTTCTTTCTAACCTATTAAGATACCCAACTAAACGAGCCCAAGTTGCTTCCATATGCTTTCTGATGTATTTACGAGGTATATTTTGTAGCACACTGAAACTTCTTTGATTTCTTGCATCCCATGTTTGAAAAAAGCGAAAACTCCTTTCTAGGTCACATATAATATGCATAAACAATGCTTGAACTAGTATTATTCTGGAAAGTAATGTTGAATTCGTAGTTTTTTAGCATCTATATAGTCTTTATGGGTTAAGTTTCTTGTATAAATAATGCTTGAACTGGCGTTATTCTGAAACAAAACATATACAGTACGTAATAATACAATTAACAAATTAGTATCAGTAGGTTCATTGTCGGATGAAGATAAACCATATGAATTATCTTCCATTACTATCTTTCAGACGTTTCGATTTCATTTTGTTAAAAGTTTTGCTGCAAACTTAATGCAACCTTCCATAATAGAGAAATTTTTTGAGTTGGGATTGTTGGGTTTTAGTTCAAAAATAGTTTCATAAACTAGACAAATATGGCAACGGAATACTTAAAATTTTGAACATAACATAAAAAATTTATACCCACCAAGGATCTTCTTGCAAGTTATTGAAAGATTAAACACCAACCATAGAAAGGATAAAGAAATAAAAACCTTTGTTGTTCTTTGGGTCCTCTTAGGAGGCTTGGAAGTTGATGAAGAATGTGGAACCTTTGAAACACCAACAATGACTCAACTTGATGTAAATGCTAGTCCATAAACTCTTAATCCCTTAAGCTTAAAGTTCATAACCAATATGAACTTAAAGAGGGCATGAAAATGCAAGTAATCTTCAAGAATAGATGAAGAAGAGAGAGAGAGAGAGAGAGAGAGAGAGAGAGAGAGAGAGTAACCTCCTTTAAGGAGGTTATGGTTTTGGGAAGCAAGAATGAAACAACAATTCAAGAGTGGAAGCATCATATTTATATTGTCTTAAAGTGAAGTCTTTAACCATTAGGTCCTTCCACTTTAGACAAGCATGTCCCTAAAGCTTACATGTCTCTCATGCTTCTTATTACTTTTGATTAAACAAATTAGAAAGCCATGTCCCCTTATGACACTCTTAATTTCAGCCATCATGGATAAAAAGAGAAAAGGAAGTTTATATTTTATAAACTCAAAGTTTATAAGATATAAACTTTGTCTTTTGCTAAAAGACAAAAAGCTTACCTAGTCCAAAATGTTGTACATGACTTATTAATTCATACATTATGAAATAATATGTTATATTACTTGCTAATGAAAATTATTATTTCCATGAAATAAATAATTTTCAATTGAATTATAAGAGCTTTATTGAATATTTATTAAAATCAATTTCTAATAAATAATCAATTATATCAAGTTGTTGTTAGTGTGACCCATTAGTATCATATGTTAATTAGCAATATCACTTTAATATGATTCTTGAGCATACTAGATCTTTAAATCTCCCACTTGCGCAAGATTGATATTAGATTGATATACACAGTGGTGAATGTCTAGCAACATTTCACTGCCCCCAACAACATACGACTTTGTGCCATTCTATCAACACCTAATTCCCAAAAAAGCTCAAAGCTACAATTGGTGTATAAGGTAAGTTTATCAGTTATCCCTTTGCTACACACATCATGTTGAACATGAGATTTGGATCGCGATCAATCTCATTAGGTGTTCAAATTTTGGTACGGCGCCTTAGATGCCTAACTCTCAACACATAAGAGGAACAAATCCCATCTTGACTACATAAGCCTCTTGTATAGTTCACACCATACCTAAAAATGACTTTTATAACTGCCCGATTAAGGAACAACATTTGACCATATCAAAGCATAGTACTCCTTACACTTAAGTCCCACTATGTATCTCAGGTTTTAAGGATAGAAAGATAGTACCTTTTAATCAATTATCATTCATAATAGTGATCCATGAGATGATCTTGATGTGGGTCAGTTCAGTACTAGTTCTCTAACAAGTACATATGAAACTTGGTTACAACCACTTGCCTCCTTTCATCTAGTGAGAGTCAACCAATCCAGTTCATATTAGTCTTAATTTATAATTGCTCCCATAATTATAACCAACTATGAACCTTTAGAATAATAACATTCTTCATGGATTAAACATGTTAATATAGAACACAACAAGTATTAATGTGATGAATATATCCCAATATATCATAACATTATCTAATAGTTGTTGTTATAATGTTCCAATATCCAAATACTAAATCCAAATAAAAATCCATTTCTAGAATAATAAAGTCTTATAGCTGAAGTTTAACCATTCATACTTACCTCAAACAATGACCTTATTAATGTATTTCACAAAATTTAATATGTGTGAATTATGTGAATACTCCATACTTAACTTTACTCTAAGTGTAGTTAAATATCTTAAGAATATGATTGGTGTTCTTTCATGACATAGAGTATCTTAGCTTGATTAAGTATACTCTCGAAGTCAAAAAGATTTCTATGTGATCCTTGAATGGCAGAAATCAACATAGTTTTTTTAATGACCCCATTCATCTAATCATATTTAAATTCAACTTCTAAAGTAGTGTATTCTTATTTTGTAGTAGATTTTGTCATTATGTTTTGCTTGAACCTCATTCCAACAAGACTTACTCTTCGTTCCATAATGAAGTCAAAATCCAATTACAATTCATAATTACTTATATCTGTTTAGAAATTAACATCGTGTGTATCTCTTTCCATAAAGATCCTTTCTAAGCTGATTGTCTCATATACACTCTCTTAGTTCTTCTAAAGTACTCTTAGAATGCTCTTTTAGTTATCTAATGATTTAACCATGTATTCAATTAGTATTCTATGGCATGCTTACAACATGATCAAATATCATGTCCTATGCATAATATGGCATAAATGATGAATTCATTTGTCAAGCAAATGGAATATAAATCATTTCATCTATTTGAAGCCTATGAGCTATGTACTTTTGAGGCTAGCTCAAAATGGTGCCATATGACAATGCCAATAATTCTCCAAAAGAATCTTGTGTTTTGATCCCTTTTAGGACATTGCCAAGATATGTATAAGGACATGAAACTTTTAGCATTCATTTTCTCTATCCCTTATATATTTTACATTCCAAGAAAGTATCTTCTCCTTCCTAAGTCTTTCATTTTAGAAACACTTTCCGAGTCAAGGTGAAAACGACCTTGCTTAGTCAGAATGTGATTTCAAATGATTAAGCATGTCTTATTCATACAAGATTAGGAATTTCACTATACTCCCACTAGTTCTTAGTAAACACACATGTTCTATTCTTTTTGATGTAAAAACATACCTTGTGGTTTTACATAAAATGATGATTATAAAATTGAGAAGTTTGCTTTATATCCACAAGTGGATCTCAATCTGTACACATTTGGTTAGGATAACATGGATTAAGAAAACCTCCAAGCTAATCTATATAGATATCGTCTAGTAGCAGTCTATTAAGAAAAACGGTCTTTCTTGAAATCTATTTAGTATATCTCATATTAAGATTATGAATTTATAGTAAATAATATCCTAGTTGATCTAACAATAACTACTTGTTATAAAGTTTGATCATAGTTAATGTCATGTGTATGATGAGGACCATTTTCAATGACATGAGTATGAGAAAATCCTTTTATGTCAAGTCTTGCTCTAAATGTGTATGATTATTGATGTAATTTATTCATTCTAGAAGAATCATTTACTCCTTCTAGCCTTGCTATAGAGATAAATTTTAATCAAGCCCATACTTGATTCTCATACATGGATTATATCTCATGTTCATGACTCTAAGTCATTTATCAGATTTGATATCTGACATAGCATCCTTGTATTTGGTGGATTTTCCAGAAACCATCAATAAAATCTCATGAATGTGAAATTCCACATTTCTCAAGTCATAGATGATTTCTACCATTAATGCGAACAATTTATGTTTGTGAATATCTATTATTCAATTTTAACAATCCTTGTTAAAACTAGTGTTAACTAGTTAATACATAAAATTATGGTTCTTGAGCTACTTCAAGTTCCATGTACCTCTCCACTTGCTTTGTCATTAGAAGCTTACTTTCTGCTAACTTAAATTTCACAAGAATAAAAGAACGTATTCTTGGTGGGTTAGCATATAACAATCTAAGCCACATTTAGAGTGTTATACAAATATGTATTTAGTAGAGTTTGGGTTTTGAAGCTTTAGTCCAACATCGGCTTCAAATCCATAAAACATTAAGTAAGATGAGGATGGATCCCTTCCATTCTAAATCATATAAAGTGTTTAATATACTTATTAGTTGGTATTTTTATTCAAGATACAATTAATAGTGATTGAATTATTATTCCAAAGAGATTAAAGGAGGATATTTCTATCGATAAGAAAGTTAATCATACCAAGTAAGATTTAATTCATCCTTTATTATCATTAAAGCCTTAGATGGTTCTTACTGGTTTGTATCTCAACTTTTGAAACCTTCAACAAAGATTTTTACCATGTAAAATATAATTAAAACTACTATAGTTGTCAATAAAGTCGATTTGGTATCTTGTGCTTAATCTCAGACATTCATTATAAAGGAAGTTATACACCAAAGTATATAGTTCCTTAATTATTTTCTCTACACCTTAGTGAAAAATATCATTAGGTATCATATGTAAATAAACTACATTTACATATGTAAATTGTAGCACCCGGTTTCCGGTATGTGAATTTTATTTGAGCATTGCCCTAATTTAGCCTCAGACTCGGCGAGTCATAGGGTCCGACTCGCCGAGTAGGGACGAGACTCAGGACGCGTTTTAAGTAGGCGACTCGACGAGTCCATATCCTGGACTCGGCGAGTCACCGCTGCGGGATGAAACCCTAAGTTTCAAGGGTTTGCACCCTATTTAAACTCTCATTCCGCCCCAACTCGTCCCCATTCACCCCCAGAACTCCCCCTACATCGTTTTCCCTTGTTTCCTTGAGAGTTTAAGGTGTTCTTGGTGTGTTCTTGAAGGTTTTGAGGAGTAAGAGGAGTAGATCAAGAAGAGGAGAAGGAGATCAGCCATCCTTGTGTCATTTCAACATTTCCTTTGAGGTATAACCCGTTTTCCCCTTGATTCTATGCTTAAAACTTCACTTGGGTCTTTCTTGGTCAATTCCCCAAGTTTGTATGTGCATTATATGTCGTAATAAGGCGTTTGGCCTTTGGATCTATGTAAGATTGAGCTCCAGGAGCTCAGATCTGTTAGCTTTTTGGCCCCATGAGGCTTGTTAGCCCTAGATCTACCATTTTGAGACATTTTGAGCCTTATAATCCATATTGGTGAATATCCACGCGTAAAGTTGGAAACTTTACGTGTGATTCGTGTCCTAGAAGTCCAGATCTATGAATGGCATGGTCTGGAACCGAGCAAATCGGTATATTTAAGGAGTGCATGGCGACGACTCGGCGAGTCGCATAGGTGACTCGGCGAGTCTGGTCGCGAGTCACCGAATTGGTCCCTTCTTCATGTGTCGAGTTGAGCCTTGAGTCACAGGGGGTGACTCGGTGAGTTGGGAGCTGAACTCACCCATGTTAGGACTCGGCGAGTCAATGCCCTGACTCGGCGAGTCCAAGGCAATCTTCATAGCTCAAGAACAGACTCGGCGAGTTGTTCATACAACTCGGCGAGTCTTAGCATAAAGTGTTCATCGAATGAAGATGAACTCGACGAGTTGTTCATACAACTCGGCGAGTAGGATGAAGGTGTTGGATGGCAGATAGAAGGTGAACTCGTCGAGTCATAGCCCGACTCGACGAGTAGAACAGGGACCCAGGTCATTGGTTTGCTAGGGACTCGGCGAGTGGCGATCCACTCGGCGAGTCGGGTCAACTGAAAGTTGACTCCAGCTTTGGCTTAGAGTTAATCCAGGGGTAAAATGGTCATTTTACCTAAAGGACAGTTAGCAGTGATTGATTGAGTATGTCGTGGAAATTGCAGCCGGAGGACTCCCGGAGCAGCAGCAGTCAGTTAGTTCCCGATCAGTTCAGCAGCTACTTTGAGGTGAGTTACCTTCCAGTAGCGGTGGGTCTACGGCCACAATGCCGACCCACCAGTAGGAGTTGTATGTTAGATGATTGTCTTTGTGATATCATCTAGGTTTGCTACTACCTGATATGTTATATGCTGGCATGATATGTTGTATGTGATAGTAGTAGAGTTCGGTTGTTAGGACCGAAGGGTAGTCGGACACCCCAGATACGTCCGACAGTATGTGATGATATGTTTGCATGCTGGCTTGTTATGTTATATGTGATCGTAGTAGTAGGGGGTGAAATAGTCCCCGAGGATCGGTTGTTAGGACCGATGGGTAGTCAGCACCCCAGAATGGCTTGACATGGGTAGTCAGCACCCCAGAATGGCTTGACATGGGTAGTCAGCACCCCAGAATGGCTTGACACGGGTCAGACGGCACCCCAGAATGGCCGTATGGGTAGGTCGGCACCCCAGAATGGCCGTACCGGGTAGTCAGGCACCCCAGAATAGCCTGGCAGTATATATGTTATGTGTTTGTATGGTATGCGGTACGTTGGAGGGGGGAACTCACTAAGCTTTGTGCTTACGTTTACAGTTTTGTTTTCAGGTACCTCTGCATCGAAGGGGAAGGAGCCGGCGCGGTAGCGGCACGTCATACACACACTTTTCGGTTTCCGCATTTATGAGGTTTACTGGGACTGTACTCTGATATTCTGATGGGATGTATGGTGTGGCTTTTTAGAACATGGTTGCAATGTGTTATGGTGTGAACAAACAATGTTTTTAATTATTAATGTTTTCTAAAGTAATATTCTAAAAATGAAATTTTCGGACGTAAAAATTGGGTCGTTACAAGTTGGTATCAGAGCCCTGGTTTGAGGGATTCGGACACGCCTTCGGGAGTGTTTGGACTCAAACCAAGGGATTGAAAGATTTTTCCAAAAGAAATTATTCTTTAAAACCCGGAAAAGAGTCACGAGAAAGAGTAAAGTGTGTGACGTGCGCGACCGGCCGAGCTCAAGTAAGTATTCCCCCTAGTACCCATACAAGTTATGTTATGTTTATCAGCTTTATGAATATTGCATGCTAGAATAGGCTAAGGATCTAGGAGTGATGCCTTATGTGCCTGTTTGTTTGTTACAGCTTATTGAATATTGCATGCTAGGATTGAGTAGACAGCAGTAGGGTAGCCTGTTTAGGTTATGCCTGATAGTATGAGCTTAGCATCCTATGTTAAGTGTCGTTTCTTGTTCTAAGAACAGTTTTGGCTTGAGTCTGTTTTTCCTTATCCGAAAGCTGCTTGCTTCGTGCTTGGTGGGATTCTGAGTAATGGGAGTGAGCCACTAGGTAAACACGTCACGCCACATGTAATCAGGGTTGAATAATCCCAAAGTGTTGGAACTGGCCCTATTGCGCAGCTCTTGTTTGAGTCCAACCGTTGTAGGGACGGATCTTTTACTTGAAGGATTATCTAATCCTCATTACATGTGATGGTGTTTAGGTGGTGGCTAACTGGCATTATGAGGAGACCTACAGCAGCTGAGGACCAGTTGGGTTGAGCTTGAGTTCTCCCGAGGGCAAGCCTAGGGTGAGAATATCGGAGAGTAGCAGTAGTAGAGGGGAGTTGGTGGAGTCGAGGAATTCCTCGGAGAAGGTACGGATAGATGTGGAAGGTAGTATGGGCCCGTACTACTGAAAGCAGAGGATCCGTACCCGAGCCGAGGAAGGCCAAGACGAGACCAAGGAACCTGTAAGTAGTCGAGATCCCTCAGAAAGTAGCAGTACCACTAAGGATTATTATTGATGTTTTGCAGAATGGTGGTACTTCGACCGAGACCGACAGATGGCGGGTCAGGAGAGGGGTCAGGTTCGGGATCTGGTACCGAGCCGATTGAGGAGAGGCTACGTGAGTTCATCACGTCGGAGATCACTAGGGGCATCCTTGAGTCGACCCCCATCATCTTTGGGTCGATCAAGGAAGGGATCGTGGAGATGATGGAGGATCGCCTACGGGCATTCAGGAGCGACTTGGCCTCTAGCCAGTCAGGATCTCGCACACTGTCCTTCAAGGACTTCAGGAGCAGTGGTGCGCCGGATTTCCATGGGGTGAAGGACCCCATTGTCGCCAGGCGGTGGATTGCGGATATCGAGTCCGCCCAGTTGATCAGCTTCTGCCCCGAGGGGTCGAAGGTGAGGTACGCAGCAGGGTGTTTACGGGACCGGGCCCGAGATTGGTGGGAGTCAGTGGGTGACTCGATGGGAGCCCCGGCTATCGAGGCAATGACCTGGTCGGACTTTGTGGCTAGGTTCAGGGCAGAGTTTGCGCCAGCGGTCGAGCTTCAGCAGCTGGCCAGGGAGTTCTTAGACATGAGGCAGACGACAGAGACCGTGGCGGAGATCACCGCCAAGTTTCGGGAGAGGGCTTTATTGGTGCCCCAGTATGCAGGTGACGAGGATATGAGGAGGACTCGTTACCACGATATGCTACGAGCTGACATTCGGGAGCATGTTAGTTTTTCGGCTTGCCCTACCCTGGACTCCATGGTTGCCAGGGCTAGGGAGAGAGAGATAGATTTGGAGCACATCCGGAAACGGAAACTTGAGGATGGTCAGTCATCGGGGGCTTCGGGGAAGAAGCCCAAGGGATCAGATGGGAGGCCGAAAGGCCAGTCGGGACCGAGCCGCTGCAGGAGGTGCGGCAGGCCGCACGAGGGGGCGTGCAGGATGGGATCGTCAGGCTGCTACAAGTGCGGCAAGTTTGGGCATTTCAGCAGGGATTGCACTGCTCCTGCGACCGTTATTCAGACATCGGAGTTGCTGTGTTTCCACTGCAACCAGAGGGGCCACAAGAAGGCCAATTGCCCCATGTTGTCAGCTTCAGCGCCAGTGAAGGCGCCAGCTCCAGCGACCCTGCGGATCATGGATGGCCGTCAGGGCAAGGCAGAGGCTCCAGTGGTGAGTAGTCGGGCATTTCAGTTGACTGCCGAGGAGGCACGCGCCGCGCCCGATGTGGTGACGGGATCGTTCCATGTGAACGGCATCCCGGTTCAAGTATTGTTCGACTCGGGTGCATCCCGATCGTTCGTTTCTCTTGCTCTTAGCAAGAGATTTCATGAGACTTCAGGCGAGTTAGATTGCCCGTTAGAGGTAGAGATTGCCGATGATCGATCGGTGCGAGCATCGATGGTGTTTCGAGATTGTGTCCTGCGACTGTTTGAGGAGTGTTACCTGGTAGACTTGGTTCCCATTCCATTGCGTGGGAACAAGGTGATTATTGGTATGGATTGGTTGAGCCCTAATGGGGCAGTGATAGATTGCGCACAGCAGCTAGTGCGAGTCAAGACCCCAAGCGGGGGAGAGTTAGTGATTCATGGAGAGCGGCCGCAGTGTGGACCCACTGTATGTTCAGCAACGAGGGCTAGGCGCTACCTTCAGCAGGGATGCGCGGGTTATGTCGCGTACGTGATGGACACCCGGGAGGCGGGTAAGGCGACCGTGAGCGAGGTCCCGGTGGTTCGAGATTTTGCTGATGTTTTTCCGGAGGAACTACCTGGGATACCTCCGGAGCGACAGGTGGAGTTCAGGATTGACCTCGTTCCCGGTGCGGCTCCGATAGCCAAGGCACCGTATCGGTTGGCTCCTCCCGAGATGCAGGAGTTGTCTACGCAGCTGCAGGAGCTGCTGGACAAGGGATTTATTAGGCCGAGCAGTTCGCCCTGGGGAGCCCCGATTCTGTTTGTGAAGAAGAAGGATGGGTCGCATCGGATGTGTATAGATTATCGAGAGCTGAACAAGGTAACGGTGAAGAACCGTTACCCGCTTCCGAGGATTGATGACCTCTTTGACCAGCTTCAGGGAGCATCTTGGTTCTCCAAGATTGATTTGCGTTCGGGTTATCATCAGATGAGGGTCAGGGAGGAGGATATGCAGAAGACCGCGTTTCGGACGCGCTATGGCCATTACGAGTTTGTGGTGATGCCGTTTGGGCTCACCAATGCTCCTGCCGCGTTCATGGACCTCATGAACCGTGTATGCAGACCGATGCTGGACCGGTCTGTGATAGTCTTTATCGATGATATCTTGGTTTATTCCAAGACCCGGGAGGAACATGAGGAGCATTTGAGAGAGGTGTTAGAGACCCTGAGGAGGGAGAGCTTGTATGCCAAGTTCTCCAAGTGTGAGTTTTGGTTGCGCGAGGTGCAATTTCTGGGGCACCTCGTCAACCAGAACGGGATTCTGGTCGATCCGGCCAAGGTCGAGGCCGTGATGAGATGGGAGGTTCCGAAGTCCCCATCTGAGATTCGGAGCTTCCTAGGATTGGCAGGCTACTATCGGAGATTTATCCAGGATTTCTCCAAGATAGCCGTGCCCCTGACGCGGTTGACGAAGAAAGCCGTGGTCTTTTGGTGGGGACCCGAGCAGCAGGCTGCATTTGAAACGCTGAGACAGAGATTGTGTGAGGCGCCGATCTTAGCCCTGCCAGAGGGCGTAGAGGATTTCGTGGTTTATTGCGATGCGTCCATTTCTGGGTTGGGCGCGGTGCTGATGCAAAGGGGGCATGTCATTGCTTACGCTTCGAGGCAGCTCAAGCCTCACGAGGCGAACTACCCGACGCACGATTTGGAGTTGGGGGCGGTGGTATTTGCCCTCAAGATTTGGCGACATTACCTCTATGGGGTTCGGTGTACCATCTACACGGACCACAAGAGCTTGAGGTACCTCATGGACCAGCCGAATCTGAACATGAGGCAGCATCGGTGGTTGGATGTGGTGAAGGATTATGATTGCGAGATCCTTTACCACCCGGGAAAGGCCAATGTGGTGGCCGATGCGCTTAGCCGCAAGACGGCGCCGATCAGGGACGCCTGTTTGAGGATGACTGTGGTGACTCCCCTGTTGGAGCAGATTCGGGAAGCTCAACAGGAGGCTATCAAGGAGGAGCATCGGAAGAACGAGCGCGTAGTAGGTCAGGTTTCCTCCTTCGATTATGATAGCCGAGGGTTATTGACACTACACCATAGGGTGTGGGTGCCGTATCGCGGGGGCGTGCGCCAGATTTTGATGGGGGAGGCGCACAAGTCCCGATTCTCTATTCATCCCGGGGCGACGAAGATGTATAGGGATCTTCGTCTAGACTATTGGTGGCCCTGCATGAAGCGGGATGTGGCATGGTACGTCGAGCGGTGCTTGACCTGCAGGAAGGTCAAGGCCGAACATCAGAGGCCGCATGGCAAGATGCAGCCGTTGGACATTCCACTGTGGAAGTGGGAAGATATCACGATGGATTTTATCACGAAGCTTCCCAGGACCGCGCGTGGAGTGGATTCGATTTGGGTCATCGTGGATAGATTGACCAAGAGTGCTCACTTTATTCCGATTCCGGAAAGCATATCGGCCGAGAAATTGGCCGACATCTATATCAGGGAGATTGTGGCACGGCATGGGGTGCCAGTATCGGTGATCTCGGACAGGGATGTGCGTTTTACTTCCAGGTTTTGGAAGAGATTCCATGACGAGTTGGGCACTCGTCTGCATTTCAGCACCGCCTTTCACCCGCAGACAGATGGACAGAGTGAGCGGACCATCCAGACTTTGGAGGACATGTTGCGGGCGTGTGTTCTGGATTTCGGTGGTAGCTGGGATACCTATCTTCCTTTGGCTGAGTTCTCCTACAACAACAGCTATCACGCGAGTATCGACCGCTCTCCCTTCGAGATGTTGTACGGACGGAGGTGTAGGACCCCGATATGCTGGGGTGAGGTTGGCCAGAGAGTTATGGGAAGCACCGAAGTGGTGCTCAAGACGACTGAGAGGATACAGCAGGTCCGGAGCAGGCTTCAGACTGCTCAGAGTCGACAGAAAAGTTATGCCGACAAGCGTCGATCCGATTTAGAGTTCCAGGTCGGGAATATGGTCCTCCTGAAGGTGTCGCCGTGGAAAGGCGTCATCCGATTCAGGAAGCGGGGCAAGTTGGGCCCGCGATTCATCGGACCGTTCAGGGTCTTAGCCCGGGTGGGCAAGGTAGCATATAGGCTGGATCTGCCAGCCGAGCTTAGCCAGATCCACAACACTTTCCATGTTTCGCAGTTGCGGAAGTGCCTAGTGGACGATTCTGCAGTAGTACCTTTGGAGGATATTCAGGTTGATGACAGCCTGAACTACATCGAGCGCCCAGTCGCAATCCTCGACAGGAAGTCGAAGGATTTAAGGAACAAGAGGGTGGAGCTAGTGAAGGTGCAATGGCAGCACCGCAAGGGTTCAGAGTGGACTTGGGAGCCGGTAGACGAGATGATGGAGCACTACCCCGAGCTGTTTCAGGATCAGGCCGCAGACTTCGAGGACGAAGTCTAAAATAAGTGGGGGAGATTTGTAGCACCCGGTTTCCGGTATGTGAATTTTATTTGAGCATTGCCCTAATTTAGCCTCAGACTCGGCGAGTCATAGGGTCCGACTCGCCGAGTAGGGACGAGACTCAGGACGCGTTTTAAGTAGGCGACTCGACGAGTCCATATCCTGGACTCGGCGAGTCACCGCTGCGGGATGAAACCCTAAGTTTCAAGGGTTTGCACCCTATTTAAACTCTCATTCCGCCCCAACTCGTCCCCATTCACCCCCAGAACTCCCCCTACATCGTTTTCCCTTGTTTCCTTGAGAGTTTAAGGTGTTCTTGGTGTGTTCTTGAAGGTTTTGAGGAGTAAGAGGAGTAGATCAAGAAGAGGAGAAGGAGATCAGCCATCCTTGTGTCATTTCAACATTTCCTTTGAGGTATAACCCGTTTTCCCCTTGATTCTATGCTTAAAACTTCACTTGGGTCTTTCTTGGTCAATTCCCCAAGTTTGTATGTGCATTATATGTCGTAATAAGGCGTTTGGCCTTTGGATCTATGTAAGATTGAGCTCCAGGAGCTCAGATCTGTTAGCTTTTTGGCCCCATGAGGCTTGTTAGCCCTAGATCTACCATTTTGAGACATTTTGAGCCTTATAATCCATATTGGTGAATATCCACGCGTAAAGTTGGAAACTTTACGTGTGATTCGTGTCCTAGAAGTCCAGATCTATGAATGGCATGGTCTGGAACCGAGCAAATCGGTATATTTAAGGAGTGCATGGCGACGACTCGGCGAATCGCATAGGTGACTCGGCGAGTCTGGTCGCGAGTCACCGAATTGGTCCCTTCTTCATGTGTCGAGTTGAGCCTTGAGTCACAGGGGGTGACTCGGTGAGTTGGGAGCTGAACTCACCCATGTTAGGACTCGGCGAGTCAATGCCCTGACTCGGCGAGTCCAAGGCAATCTTCATAGCTCAAGAACAGACTCGGCGAGTTGTTCATACAACTCGGCGAGTCTTAGCATAAAGTGTTCATCGAATGAAGATGAACTCGACGAGTTGTTCATACAACTCGGCGAGTAGGATGAAGGTGTTGGATGGCAGATAGAAGGTGAACTCGTCGAGTCATAGCCCGACTCGACGAGTAGAACAGGGACCCAGGTCATTGGTTTGCTAGGGACTCGGCGAGTGGCGATCCACTCGGCGAGTCGGGTCAACTGAAAGTTGACTCCAGCTTTGGCTTAGAGTTAATCCAGGGGTAAAATGGTCATTTTACCTAAAGGACAGTTAGCAGTGATTGATTGAGTATGTCGTGGAAATTGCAGCCGGAGGACTCCCGGAGCAGCAGCAGTCAGTTAGTTCCCGATCAGTTCAGCAGCTACTTTGAGGTGAGTTACCTTCCAGTAGCGGTGGGTCTACGGCCACAATGCCGACCCACCAGTAGGAGTTGTATGTTAGATGATTGTCTTTGTGATATCATCTAGGTTTGCTACTACCTGATATGTTATATGCTGGCATGATATGTTGTATGTGATAGTAGTAGAGTTCGGTTGTTAGGACCGAAGGGTAGTCGGACACCCCAGATACGTCCGACAGTATGTGATGATATGTTTGCATGCTGGCTTGTTATCTTATATGTGATCGTAGTAGTAGGGGTGAAATAGTCCCCGAGGATCGGTTGTTAGGACCGATGGGTAGTCAGCACCCCAGAATGGCTTGACATGGGTAGTCAGCACCCCAGAATGGCTTGACATGGGTAGTCAGCACCCCAGAATGGCTTGACACGGGTCAGACGGCACCCCAGAATGGCCGTATGGGTAGGTCGGCACCCCAGAATGGCCGTACCGGGTAGTCAGGCACCCCAGAATAGCCTGGCAGTATATATGTTATGTGTTTGTATGGTATGCGGTACGTTGGAGGGGGGAACTCACTAAGCTTTGTGCTTACGTTTACAGTTTTGTTTTCAGGTACCTCTGCATCGAAGGGGAAGGAGCCGGCGCGGTAGCGGCACGTCATACACACACTTTTCGGTTTCCGCATTTATGAGGTTTACTGGGACTGTACTCTGATATTCTGATGGGATGTATGGTGTGGCTTTTTAGAACATGGTTGCAATGTGTTATGGTGTGAACAAACAATGTTTTTAATTATTAATGTTTTCTAAAGTAATATTCTAAAAATGAAATTTTCGGACGTAAAAATTGGGTCGTTACATAAATAAACTACATTATTTTCCTTCAAAGATCCCTTTCTTGAAGTTGGAATATGTGAATTCCATTTATATAATGAACATAACATTGTCAAAGATGAGTTTGACTTAGAACAAGTTTAAGTCAAAAATGTTTGCCTATAGAACTTCATTTTATTTATAAAATATTGATATTTACTTTGCGATTCTATTGAGAGATTTGGTCTTGTAAATAGAAGTTAATCATTTCAGAATATGAATATTATCATTATGAAAAACGATTAAGTAAATTATCAAACATTCGAATAAAATAACTGAGACATAAATTTAGAGATACTAAATTAAAACATACATTGTTCCAAAACAAATATTGTTTTACATTACAAGTAATTTATGTTCTAAGCATAAATAATAAACTAAACTCCGAGAGTGTAGTTCCAACTTGGTTGTGCTCAGCGTGGTTGCTCTTCTATAAATATCTTCAAACCACTTATAAATAATAGATAACATTTAAGTACCAAGTACCTAAGTGTTACATGAAAAGTATGAGTTCTATCTAGTAGATACTAAAAGTACCAGTCTCTTCCAGTCTCTCTTTCTAAATAAGAGGAGTAAATCCTCTTCCAGTGTCCAGTTTCTTCACAAAAGAAACAAGATCCATCTATGTGGGCTTTAGTAGATTTATTGGGCTTAACAGTGTTCAGTCCATATAACATAGGCCTCCTAGAGCACACTAGGTGACTCTTTTAGCCTTGCATTATTCCAATATTTAAACTAGCTTTAAATAAAATTTCACCGTATTTATTGGAATATTGCTTGACCTGTTATATCATCATATATATGTTTAAATTATCCCATAATTCCTAGAAGTCATGAATAACTATTCCTAGCTTGATGTTAGAAGCATCTTTAGCATCACAGTGATGCTTTTACTAGGTATCATGTTCAGGTTTATTGCTCAAAGCAAATAGTTTATGATTAGGACCTTTAAATGTATACAATTTCATATCTCTCACGAGATTGTCTCTAAAGACATGAACCCATTCATTGAAGTTGTATCTATTGAATGTTATTGTTTTATTAAGTCATTAAAGAAAATGAAAACTCATGTTCATGTGAATGAATTATTTATCTACAAAATTTTAACAAAATTAATTTAGTATTTTCAATATATAATCTTTAATAATTAATACCCTTTTAGTTTCCAAAAACACTAATTATCAAAGTCTAGGATCTAAGTTGCAAGACAAATAAATGGTTAGGTATCCTTTATCCCATCCATTTAAATTCAACCTGATAGATATCGATTATCAATTATATCTTGCTATATAATTCTAAGATTTATGGGATCTTTAATAACAAATTTAATTAAACATGTTTGATCCCATCTACGCCTCAAAACTCTCTTGCTTAGGTATCATTTATCACAAAAGATTTCCGATCAAATCATGTAATATGCCTATAACTTGGTTATAGAAATTGCGAAGACACCCCAACCATCAAAAGTCAACACTAAGCGATTAGGTATCCTTTATATATCCCACTAGTGCATACAAGAGATGTGCGAGTGTTCTTCAAAAGGATTGGATAGATTTGAGGTTTTTTAATAAAGGATCTTTATATGTTTTATAATTCTAGTTTAAAAACATATGATATCATGGTTATTACATGCATATAATAAACCATGATATCAATTTTCAAAAGAAAATCACTTTTAAAGGTTCTATATAATAAGCTAGTTTTTATATAATTTGACGCAATTCAATTTTAGTAACCGGTATTAAGTTTGAGTGCATTTGAACCTTTTATATCTTTAATAAAACTTCATTTTATTACTTATAGATATGGAGTTTGTATAATTTACAAAAAACACCATTTTAAAGCTTATAATGAAATATTTCAAAATTTGCCGTTATTCACGATTTTATAGATCCGGGATTTATTTTTAAAATAATAACTTTGTCCAAAATTATTTTAGCATGTGAAAAAATAATTTATCAACCACACATAATAATTGCATAAAATAAAGAACACAAACATACATAAAAAGATATGTGCATAAACATAGCCAACTAATGACATTTTGTGAGCCAACACAAAAATGCCAAGTCTATTGCTAAAGGGACATTTAAAGGGACCAAAAACTTCTTGTAATGTCGTTGAAGAAGCTCTCACTTGAGTAAACACCAATTGTTTGCAAATGATTGAAAAAACTTCTTGAAGGCTAAAATTTAGCAATTGTCGCTAAAAGTCCAACAGCCCTTTATAAACAGCATTAGTGACACTTTTCAGAAAATGTCACTGAAAATCCTGCACACCTTTTTTACTCGAAAATTTGTCTTTTGTCTTCAACAAAATGGTTCCAACTTCATTTATTGTAATATTTTTTTTACAAATAAATTATTTGTAAAAACTAATCTATTACTTAAAAAAAATAAACAAGAAAACTAATCTATTTAATTATATTACATACCATATGAATAAATAAGTTATTACAACCATTTTACAACAAAAACAACAAACACAACAACACAACAATCATAATGGTCATTGGCTAGTTTATGCACATAATATATATCAATGTACACATAAACCCCCCCTCCCCCCCCCCCCCCTCCCCCCCCTTTGTTTTTCTAATACAGCTTTAAATAACAAAAAATGCATGAAACTTTTATCATATAAAAAAATAACAATTATAAAGTTGTCATAGAAAATATGTATGAACTTATTTTTTTATACAAAAACAAATTATCCATATTCTCCAAAAACTAAGATTTCCAAAAATCAAAAAATCTAACCAAACTTTGAAGGTGGCTCGGATATCAATTGTTGGGTTTTAGTTCAAAAATAGTTTCATAAACTAGAAAAATATGGCAACGGAAGAATTAAAATATTGAACATAACATAACAATTTTATACCCAACAAGGATTTTCTTGCAACTTATAGAAAGATTAAACACCAACCTTAGAAAGGATGAATAAATAAGAACCTTTGTTGTTCTTTGGGTCCTCTGGGGAGGCTTGGAAGTTGATTAAGAATGTGGAACCTTTGGGACACCAACAATGACTCAACTTGATATAGATGCTAATCCATAAACTCTTAATCCCTTAAGCTTTAAGTTCATAGCCAATATGAACATAAAGAGGGCATGAAAATGAAAGTAATCTTTAAGAAGAGATGAAGAAAAGAGAGAGAGAGAGAGAGAGAGTTACCTCCTCTAAGGAGGTTATGGTTTTCAGAAGCAAGAATGAAGCAACAATTCAAGAGTTGAAGCCTCACATTTATATTGTTTCAAAGTGAAGTTTTTAATAATTAGGTCCTTCCACTTTAGACAAGCATGTCCTTAAAGCTTACATGTCTCCCATACTTCTTATTACTTTTGGTTACACAAATTGGAAAGCCATGTCCCCTTATGAAACTCTTAATTTTGGCCATCATGGAGAAAAAGAGAAAAGGAAGTTTATATTTTATAAACTCAAAGTTTAAAAGATATAAACTTTGTCTTTTGCTAAAAGACAAAAAGCTTACCTAGTCCAAAATATTGTATATGAATCATTAATTCATACATTATGAAATAATATGTTATATTACTTGCTAATGAAAATTATTATTTCCATGAAATAAATAATTTCCAATTTAATTAGAAGAGCTTTATTGAATATTTATTAAAATCAATTTCTAATAAATAATCAATTATATCAAGTTGTTGTTAGTGTGACCCATTAGTATCATATGTTAATTAGAAATATCACTTTAATATGATTCTTGAGCATACTAGATCTTTCAGGGTACCACACTGATTGAAAATCCACCCTAGAGATTCTTGGAAATAAGGCTTAAACAATAATGTGTTCAGTTGACCTAATCCCATAATTGAAAAGATGACATGATGTGAGACCAAATTAAGCCGTCTAACTAAAAGAGCATAGAAGGAATCTGATCCAAATGTTCTCTCCACACAAAGCACTCTTAGCGGAACCACATTAATCTAAGTACTATAATTATTCAATAGACAAGTCACCTTCGAGTCAATTAAAGTTTTAAAATTCTAAAGGAGTGAAAATATAACCTACCATCGGGAGAAATTATTTTTCCAAGAACCCGACGTATCTGACAAGCATAAATCCAATCTCATAATGCCTTTCAAATTAACTCAACAATTTCTTAAAATGGATTTATTTACTAAAGCTACTCAATTCTATGGATTCTGCCACAAATACATATCATATTCAATATATAGCATCTTAAGGACTCACCATAATCAATGGTTCTCATAATAAAGGCTCACCATACTCAATGGTTCTCATTATGAGGCTCCCCATATTCATTGGGTATTGCCACAAGGGTTCACCATACTCAATGGTTCTCATTACGAGGCTCATCATACTTGTTGGGAATTGCAACAAGGGTTCACCATACTCAATATCAGGCTCACAATACTTGTTGGTTATTGTCATAAGGGTTCACCATACTTAATGGTTCTCATTATCAGTCTCACAATACTGGTCCGTTATTTCTATAAGGTTTACCCTACTCATGGGTTCTCATCACAAGGCACAACACACTTAATGAATATTGTCATCAATATTACTATATAAATTAACAACACTCAGTATGGTATTATAACTACATAGACTAATATTTCAATTAACAATACTCAAATATGGTATTACTACTACATATACTATTATCTCCATTAACAACACCTAGATGTAGTATTACAACAACACATACGATTATCTCAATTAACAACACTCAACTATGGTATTACATCTACACATACTACTATCTTAATTAACAACACTCGAATGTGGTATTACAGGTACATAAACTACTATCTCAATTAACAACACACTGATGTGGTATTACAATTACATATATTATTGTCTCAACTAACAACATTTAGCTATTGTATTACAACTACACAAATTACTATATAAATTAACAACAGTTAGTTATACTCTTACAACCACATATACTACCATTTCAATATCAACATACATAAGTAGTTATCAATTATAAATGATTCTCATATTATTCGACAACAATGAATTATAACTTTATCTATACATAAACTCACAATATCATTCAATAATAACTAGGTACGATTTCAGCTACACAACCTTTCTTTATTTGTCAATAATTGTAACACCTGTAGATTCAGGATAGTCAGTTTAGAGATAATAAGCCTTAAAATGAATTTTTTTTATAGAAGATTACTTAGGAAAAATTATCTTAACAACAATTATAGTATATGTGACAGGGATTCTGTACACATAAAGAACGATGAAATCAGACGTCGTATGAAGAAGTTATGTTTGTTTGAAGTTTCAAGATTAAACCGACACGAGTCTGCATATCGTAAAAAGTAAAATTTTGATAACTTACTTTTTACCCTAAGTGGTCTAAAGGAAAATCCTATGTAACATCCGGGATTTTTCCAAGTATTATGAGTATTTGCCTTAATTAATTTATGGGCTGTTTGGTTGGGCTTTGACTTTGGGCCCTTAAGAGTGGGCTGAGGAACCTCATACGCGGGGCGTACATTGCTATGTACACTCAGCGCACTCAGGAAAGGAAACGTAGAAGGCATGCACGTACGCCCAACGTAATAGGAGTACGTCCAACATACGTGTGCAGATCCTTAAACCGTACAATTATAGTTTGCTACATATATAAAGAACATAAACCCTCTTGTTGCAGCCTCCTTTCACTCTTACCCAGCCACCACGAAAACCCTAGCTCCCTTTGTGTGCTTTTGTGTTCTAGAAGCCATTTGAGAGTGTTTGTGTGTTGTTTTAGTGAGAAAAGAAGAAAGGATCTTGAAAAAGAAGCAAGGATCCACTAAGAGCTTGTAGATCCAGAGGATTGACACTATTTCTGACTCCTTTGAGGTATCAAGTTCCATACTTGACCATTATATGCTTAGATTTGCTTAATTGGGGGGTTTTTATGTCCCTTTGACCCCATTGTTTGCAGTTCTTGAGTACTGTTGGTTCTAGAGCATAAGAGTCGTCCTTTTGGACTCTTAGAAGCACCTAGGGTCATAAAAATCAGATCTAGGTGGTTAAGCCAAAACCATGCAAGGGTTAGATGGTCTTAAAGTTTGTATAATGGACCAAAATCATGTTTTGACCCCAACCATGCATGCAAACACCTAAAGTTCGTAACTTTATGGCTTGGGAGGCCTTAAAGGACCTGGATCTACATTTTGGACATAAAGACTTAATGGATTAAGTCATAAGTGAAGTCCCAAGGAAACTGGGTAGTACGCTAAGCGTAAACCCTAGTACGTTGCGCGTACTGGGTGGTTAACGGTACGTTACCTTTTAAGGTCAACCTCCATTTGTTGCCAAGAGTATGTTGGACGTACATCCCAGGTGGCCACGCGTACGTGTGCAGAATGGCAACCATGGGCTTTTGGGCCTTAAGGATATGGGCCTGGGCTTGGGGCCCTATGGCCCACCGAGAAGTACAACTTTGGACTTAAAAATCTGGAACTAGAGCATTGGGCCTATTGGGCCAAGATTGGACGCTTGGAATTTTTACCTTTGGACTTGGAGCTTTTGGGCCCAATTAGGGGGATGAGGCCTAATTCAGGAATTGGGCAATTAGTGGGCCTTAAGGGTTCTTTAATAGTCCATTAGAGGACTGGGCTTAATAAATTAGAATTGTGACTCTTGAATGTCCCAATTGGACCAAGGGGTAAAATCTAAAATGGTCATTTTACCCGAAGTTATGTTATAGACTCTGATTGGGTGTTAATGTGTTTATGTTAGCCCGGAGTCATCAGAGCAACTGTTAGAGACTACTTTCCGCGAGACTCGGCACTCAGTTTTCGAGGTGAGTTACCTTCTAGTAGAGGTGGGTCTACGGCCACAATGTCGACCCACCAGCAGGGATTGTCTTTAGATGATTGTCCGTGTGATAATTATTCATATTGATATTACCATATGTTCTTTATGTGCCATTCTAGGCAGTTATAGCGGTCCAAAATCAAATGTCGGTCAAGGGCCGATATTTGGGATGTAGGTTATCGCGGTGGGATATTGGTATTTTTATATCATGCATAATTAATATATATAAACTTAAAACATATATAAAAGTAATATAAAAAGTAAAAATTCAGAACTGTCAGTGTTTGAAACATAATCTTACGTAAGCCATGGAATCTTCCTCTAAGTCCACATCAATCAAGGCATCCAATTTTTTTTATCTAGATCATCCACATCAACTCTAATATCATCATCATCAGTTAAGAATTATGTACTAAACACATCAACATGATCAAACCTATAGAAACTAGCAAGTTAACACATAAGTATGTAACAATTAACATAACAATAAGATCGGATAATACCTAAAACATGAGTCTATGAGCTAAAACTAACAATTAAGTACTTAACATAATAGCAGGTTCAGTTAAGTTAAGTCCATAAGACTTAAAGCCATGACTTAACACTAAAAAAAGCAAGTAAAATTACTTAACCAATATCCCACCTGGAAATCGCCTGGAAATATTGGTAAATATCGGTTAAATATCCGTAAATATCACCAATATTTGCGGTCTGATATTTTGTATCGATATTTGAGAACGCTATTTTGAAAAGTACCGATAATTGATATCCCACCTGGAAATCGCCGATATTAACTGCTTAGGTGCTAGTATGATATGTTGTATGTGATAGCAGTAGTAGGAGGTGAATAGTCCCCCGCCTCGGTCATTAGGACCGAAGCGTAGGTTAGTACCCCAGGAATGCTTGATAGTATGATTATGCCAGTATGATTATGACAACATGATTATGATAGTATGATTATGATTTGCGAGTAGTAGGGGGTGAAATAGTCCCCGTTGTCAGTTGAGATAGACCGGAGGGTAGGTCAGCACCCGAGAAGTGCTTGACATGGGTTGGTAAGCACCCTAGAACTGCTTGACATGGGTTGGTCAGCACCCCAGAACTTCTTGACATGGGTTGGTCAGCACCCCAGAACTGCTTGACATGGGTAGGTCGGGCTCCCCATAATTACCCAACAGTATGTATTTTGTTTGGTATGTGGCATAATGGGGGAACTCACTAAGCTTTGTGCTTACTGTTTTTAGTTTCGGTTTCAGGTATCTCTTCGTCTAAGGGGAATGAGCCGGCATGTTAGCAGCGCATCGCACACACATGATTCCGCATTTAAGATTTCTAGGATTGTACTATGACATTTTACTATTTGACACTATGGGTTTTGAGACAAGTAACTATGGTTATGAATTAATGTGATATCAGCAATATATTCCTCAAACAAATTTTATGAGCATTATAAATAATAAAAAAAATTTTGGTCTCGATTTTTGGGATGTTACAAGTTGGTATCAGAGCCTTGGTTTGAGGGATTCGGGCACACCTTCCGGGGGGGGGTGTCTAGACTCAAATCGAGGGCTTGAAGGATTTTTAAAAGAAAATAGTTTTCAAAAATTTAAAAATAAAGGGTTTCGAGAAACAACAAGGTGTGTGATGACCGGACGAGCTCAAGTAAGTTTTCCCCAAGATACCCATACTTGTTATGTTATATGATATGATTATGAGAACTGCATGCTAGAATAGGGCTAAGGATCTAGGAAGGATGCCTTGTATGCCTGTTATGTGATTATGAGAAATGCATGCTAGATTAGAGTCGAGGTCTAGGGAGGATGACTTATATGCCTGATGTGTGAGTTATAGAGCTATATGCTAGAGCTGGTTAGTCGGCAGTAGGATAGCCTAATTAGGTGATGCTTGGTAATGGTTACTCAATGCACGAATGCTGCTTGATTTGTGCTTATAGGGATTCCCACTAGCTTTAACTAACTAGTAAGAAAATATGTAATAGTATTCGCAAGCTAGTTAAGGAAGATGGTAGGGAATCTTTGTGCAGCTGATGGCGGAGAGTAGGTCGGAGAGTGCCCTAGGACAAGCCTAGGATGAGGTTAGTTGGGAAGCAGTATTAGTGAAACGGACTTGGTGAAGTCGAAGCAATCCTTGAAGAAATTATAGATAGATGCGGAAGGTAGTATGGGCCCATACTACTGGAAGCAGAGGATCCGTCCTTGAATCAAGGAGGGCTAAGATAGAACCAGGGAACTTGGAGAGTGTGTGAGACCTCTCGAGAGTATGTATGACCTGGACATTTATGTATCTTATTTTAGAATGGTGGTTACACGTCATGGAGCAGGAGGTTCAGGGTCTGGATTTGGATCAGGATCAAGCTTGGGTGCGGGATCCGAGCAGGTTGATGACGGGCAACACGAGTTCATCACGTCTGAGATCATGAGAGGTATCCTTGAGGCGACCCCGGTCATTTTCGGTTCGATCAAGGAGGGGATTATTGAGCTAATGGAGGATCGCCTCCGGGCATTCAAGAGTGACTCGACATTCCACCAGTCAGGGACGCGCACACTGTCCCTCAAGGACTTCAGGGGGAGTGGTGTGCCATACTTTCATGGGGCGAAGGACCTCATTGCTGTTACGAGATGGATCGCAGACATTGAGTCTGCGCAGTTGACGAGCTTCTGCCCAGAGGGGTCGAAGCACCGCTTTGCTGCAGGATGCCTGAGAGACAGAGTGAGGGATTGGTAGGAATCAGTCGGTGACTTACTGGGTGCCCCAACCATCAAGGCTGTGACTTGGTCGGATTTCGTGACTAGATTCAGGGCTGAGCATGTGCCGGCTGTGGAGCTTTCGTAGCTTTCTAGTGAGTTTCTTGATATGTGGCAGACTACTGAGACAGTGGCAGAAATCACCGCCATGTTCCGAGAGAGGGCCTTGTTGGTACCTCAGTATGCGCGGGATGAGGAGATGCGGAAAACCTGCTACCATGATATGCTAAGGGCTGATATCCAGGAGCATGTCAGCTATTCAGCCTGCCGAACCTTGGAGTCCATGATTGCTAGGGAAAGGGAGCAGGAGATCGATTTGGAGCACCTCAGGAAGAGGAAGGCTGAGATAGAGTAGGTTACTAGGGTTTCGCGGAAGAAACCCAAGGGAGCCAACACTAGGTCGAAGGGCCAGCCGGGCCAGAGTCGCTGTAGGAAATGCGGAAGGGACATTAGGGAGCTTGTAGAGTAGGATTGTCCGGCTGCTACAAGTGCGGCAAGACTGGGCACTTTGGCTGGGATTGTACTACCCCCGCCCCTACTGTTCAGACATCAGACCAAATTTTCTTCCATTGAAATCATAGGGGCTAGAAAAAGGCCAACTGCCTCAGATTGATAGTAGCAGCAGCAACGCCAGTGGTGGCGCCGAATCTAGTGATTGCACAAGTTGCGGATGGTCGGAAGGTCAAGTCAGAGGCTCCAGTGGTGTGGAGCCGAGCTTTTCAGTTGATAGCCAATGAGGCATGCGCCGCACCCGATGTGGTGACGGGTATGATTTCTTCTCCCTAATCTTTTAATATATGTTGCTTGTGATATTGATATGCCATATTGTATGCTCTGCATAGGATCGTTCCATGTGAACGGTATCCTAGTTAAGGTGTTGTTTGACTCGGCTGCTACCCGATCTTTTGTTTCTCTTGCGCTTAGCAAGAGGTTCCTTGAGTCCTCGAGCATGTTGGATTGCCTTCTAGAGGTTGAGATTGCAGGCGACCGATCAGTGCGAGCATCTAAGGTTTTCAGAGATTATATTTTGAGGTTGTACGGGGAGCGATTCCTGGTAGATTTGGTTCCTATACAATTGCGGGGGAACAAGGTTATTATAGGCATGGATTGGTTGAGCCCCAATGGGGCAGTAATCGACTGCGCGCAATAGTTGGTTCAGATCAGGACCCCAAGTGGGAGAGAGCTGGTAATTCAGGGTGAAGGGCCACAACGCGGACCAACTTTATGTTTAGCAGTGAAGGCTAGGCTCTACCTCCAGCAGGGTTGCGTAGGGTATGTCGTCTATGTTATGGATACCCGGGAAACGGGTAACGCAACGCTGAGCAATGTGCCAGTGGTGCAAGAGTAAGTGGATGTATTTTCAGAAGAGTTGTTTGGGATACCTCCGGAGAGGCAGGTAGAGTTTAGGATTGACTTAGTTCTTGGTGTGGCTCCGATAGGCAAATCACCGTATCGGTTGGCTCCTCCTGAGATGCAGGAGTTGTCTACATAGTTACAGGAGCTGTTAGACAAGGGATTTATCAGGCCGATCAGTTCACCCTGGGGAGCCCCGATTCTAATTGTAAAGAAGAAGGACGGGTCACATCGAATGTGTATAGATTACCGGGAGTTGAATAAGGTAACAATGAAGAACCGTTAACCACTCCCGAGGATTGATGATCTCTTTGGCCAGCTTCAGAGGGCATCTTGGTTCTCCGATATTGATTTGCGTTCAGGTTATCATCAGATGAGGGTCAGAGAGGAGGATGTGCAGAAGATTGCCTTTCGCACACGATATGGTCACTATGAGTTTGCGGTGATGCCTTTTGGGCTCACCAATGCTCCTGCCGCATTCATGGATCTCATGAACCGCGTGTGCAGATCGATGTTGGATTGGTCTGTGATAGTTTTCATTGATGACATCTTGGTCTATTCCAAGACTCGGGAGCAGCATTCGGAGCACTTGCGGGAGGTGTTGGATACTCTGAGGAGGGAGAGCTTGTATGCGAAATTCTCCAAGCGTGAGTTCTGGTTGTGCGAGGTGCAGTTTCTTGGGCACCTTGTCAACCAGAACCGGATTTCAGTCGACCCGACCAAACTAGAGGCTGTGACGAGGTGCGGGGTCCTGAGATCTCCATCTGATATTCGGAGCTTCCTAGGATTGGCATGTTATTATCCGAGATTCATTCAGGACTTCTCCATGATAGTCGTGCCCTTGACCCGGTTAACAAGGAAAGTCATGGTCTTTCGCTAGGGGCCTGAGCAGCAGGCCGCATTTGAGACATTGAGACAGAGATTGTGCGAGGCGCTAATCTTAGCCCTGCCAGAGGGTGTGGATGATTTTGTTGTGTATTGCGATGCATCCATCTCAAGATTGGGCGCATTATTGATGCAGAGGGGGCATGTTATCACCTACGGGACGAGGTAGCTGAAGTCTCATGAGGCAAATTATCCGACACACGACTTGGAGTTGGGGGCAGTTGTTTTCGCCCTCAAGATTTGGCATTATTACCTCTATGGGGTCCGCTGTATCATTTACACAGACCATAAAAGTTTGAGGTATCTCATGGATCAGCCGAATCTGAACATGAGACAGCGTCGATGGCTAGAATGGTGAAGGATTACGATTGTGAGATCCTCTACCACCCGGGAAAGGCCAATGTCGTGGACGATGCACTTAGCCGCAAGGCAGCATAGATCAGGGATATTTGAATGAGGATGACCGTGGTAACTCCGATGTTGGAGCTTATTCGCGAGGCCTAGCAGAAGGTCATGAAGGATGAACATCGTAAGAGTGAGCATATTATGGGACAAGTTTCCTCCTTCGATTATGACAGCTGTGGATTGTTGACGCTACACCATAGGGTGTGGGTCCCATATCATGGGGGTGTGCGATAGGTATTGACGGAGGAGGCACGTAAATCTAGGTTTTCTATCTATCCCAGGATGACGAAGATGTACATGGATCTTCGTCTTGATTATTGGTGGCCCTGCATGAACCGGGATGTAGTTTGGTTTGTTGAGAGATGCCTGACCTGCAAGAAGGTCAAGGCCGAGTACCAGAGGCATCACGACAAGACTCAGCCGTTGGATATCCCGCTGTGGAAATGGGAAGATATCTCCAGGGACTTTATCACAAAGCTTCCCAGGACCGCTCGGGGAGTGGACTCGATTTGGGTCATCGTGGATCGGTTGATCAAGAGCGCCCAGTTCATCCTGATTCAGGAGAGCATTTCGGCCGAAAGGTTGGCTGACATCTATATCAGAGAGGTAGCAGCTCGGCACGGGGTGCCAGTCTAGATGATTTCCGACAGGGATGTGCGGTTCACTTCCAGTTTCAGGACGAGCCGGGTACTCGTATGCACTTTAGCACCGCTTTCCACCCACATACGGATGGTCAGAGTGAGCAGACCATCCAGACTCTGGAGGATATGTTACAGGCGTGTGTACTGGACTTCGGAGGTAGTTGGGATACTTACCTTCCTTTGGTAGAATTCTCCTATAATAATAGCTGTCACACGAGTATCGACCATCCTCCCTTCGAGACGTTGTATGGGAGGATGTGCAAGACCCCGATATACTAAGGTGAGGTTGGACAGAGGGTCATGGGGAGTACCGAGGTGGTACTCAAACCACAGAAAAAGATCTAACAAGTTTAGAGCAGGCTCTAGACTGCTCAAAGTTAGTAGAAAAGCTATGCCGACAACCGTCATTCAGACCTGGAGTTCCAAGTCGGGGACATGGTGCTCCTGAAGGTTTCTCCTTGGAAAGGTGTCATTCGGTTCAGGAAGCGGGGAAAGTTGGGCCACAGGTACATTGGACCTTTCATGGTTATAGCCCGGGTGGGCAAGGTGGCGTATCGGCCGGACCTGCCAGCCGAACTCAGTCATATTCATAGTACTTTTCACGTCTCCTAGTTACGGAATTTCCTAGTGGACGAGTCGGTAGTGGTGCCTTTGTAGAATATTCATGTGGATGACAGCCTGAACTACATTGAGCGGCCAGTGGTGATCATTGACAGGAAGTTGAAGGACTTGAGGAACAAGAGGGTGGAGCTGGTAAAGGTGCAATGTTAGCACCGCAAGGGCTCGGAATGGACATGGGAGCCAAAAGATGAGATGAAAGAGCACTACCCTGAGCTGTTTTCAGCAGCAGCGGACTTCGAGGACGAAGTCTAATTCAAGCGGGGGAGATTTTGTAATATCCGAGATTTTTCTAGGTATTATGAGTATTTGCCTTGATTAATTTATGGGCCGTTTGGTTGGGCTTTGACTTTGGGCCCTTAAGAGTGGGCTGAGGAACGTCGTACGCAAGGCGTACATTGTTATGTATGCTTAGGGTACTCAAGAAAGGAAATGTGAAAGCCATGCACGTATGCCTAACATACCAGGAGTACACCCAACGTACGTGTACGAATCCTTAAACCCTAAAATTAGAGTTTGCTCCCTATATAAAGAACATAACTTCTATTGGTCCAGCCTCCCTTCACTCTTACCCAGCCACCACGAAAAACCTAGCTCCCTTTGTGTGCTTTTGTGTTCTAGAAGCCATTTGAGATTGTTTATGTGTTGTTTTAGTGAGAAAAGAAGAAAGGAGCTTGAAGAAGAAGCAAGGATCCACCAAGAGCGGGTAGATCCAAAGGATTGACACCATTTCTGACTCCTTTGACGTATCATGTACCTTACTTGACTACTGTATGCTTAAATTTGCTTATTTGGGGGGGGGGGGGGGGTTATGTCCTTTTGACCCCATTGTTTGTAGTGCTTGAGTATTGTTGGTTCTAGAGCATAAGAGTCGTCCGTTTGGACTCTTAGAAGCACCTAGGGTCATAAAAATCGAATCTTGGTTGTTAAGCCAACACCATGCAAGGGTTAGATGGTTTTAAAGTTTGTATAATGGACCAAAATCATGTTTTGACCCCAACCATGCGTGCAAGTACCTAAAGTTCGTAACTTTATGGCGTAGGAGGCCTTAAAGGACCTGGATCTACATTTTGGACGTAAAGACTTAATGGATTAAGTCAGAAGTGAAGTCCCAAGGAAATTGGGTAGTATGCTAAGCGTAAACCCTGGTATACTGCGCATACTGGGGTGGTTCACTGTCTGTTACCATTCATGCTCAGTTACCGTTTAAGGTCAACCTCCGTTTGCGGCCAACAGTACGATGGGCGTACTTGCCAGGTCTGTCGCGTGTACGTGTGTAGAATGGAAACCATGGGCTTTTGGGCCTTAAGGATCTGGGCCTGGGCTTGGGGCCCTGTGGCCCACTGAGAAGTACAAATTTGGACATAAAAATCTGGAACTAGAGCATTGGGCCTATTGGGCCAAGATTGGACCCTTGGAATTGTTACCTTTGGACTTGGAGCTTTTGGGCCCAATTAGGGGATGTGGCCCAATTCAGGAATTGGGCAATTAGTGGGCCTTAAGAGGTCTTTAATAGGCCATTGGAGGACTGGGCTTAATAAATTAGAATTGTGACTCTTGAATGTCCCAATTGGACCAAGGGGTAAAATGGTCATTTTACCCTATGTTGTGTTATAGACTCTGATCGTGTGTTAATGTGTTTATGTTAGCCGGGAGTTATCTGAGCAGCTGTTAGAGAGTACTTTCCACGGGATTCGACTCTCAGTTTTTAAGGTGAGGTACCTTCTAGTAGAGGTGGGTCTACGACCACAATGCCGGCCCACCAGCAGGGATTGTGTATAAATGATTGTCTGTGTGATAATTATCTAGGTTGCTATTACCATATGTGCTTTATGTACCAGTATGATATGTTGTGTGTGATAGCGGTAGTAGGAGGGGAATAGTCCCCCGACTCGGTCGTTAGGACCGAAGGGTTGGTCAGTACCCTAGGAATGCTTGATAGTATGATTATGCCAGTATGATTATGACAACATGATTATGATAATATGATTATGATTTGCAAGTAGTAGGGGTGAAATAGTCCCCGTTGCCGGTTGAGATAGACCGGAGGGTAGGTCAGCACCTCAGAACTGCTTGACATGGGTTTGTCAACACCCCAAAACTGCTTGACATGGGTTGGTCAGCACCCCGGAACTGCTTGACATGGGTAGGTCGGGCTCCCCAAAATTGCCCGATAGTATGTATTTTGTTTGGAATGTGGTATGATGGGGGAACTCACTAAGCTTTGTGCTTACAGTTTTTAGTTTCGGTTTCAGGTACCTCTTCATCTAAGGGGAAGAAGCCGACATGGTAGCAGCACATTACACACACATGATTCCGCATTTGAGATTTCTGGGATTGTACTATGACATATTACTATTTGATACTATGGGTTTTGAGACATGTAACTATGGTTATGAATTAATGTGATATCTGCAATATTTTCCTCAAACAAATTTTATGAGCATTATAATTAAAACAAAATATTTTGCTCTCGATTTTTGGGATGTTACATCGTAGTAGTTGTCAAACCGAGACCGTGCATATAGTGAACATTTAAATCTAAGTTCATTAGAAGAAGTTATGATTTTTCTAAGATTCAAAGTAGTAGTATACAACTTAGAAATTGAATTTTAGATCGATCGATTTTAAGCCAAAATAATCTAAACGAGAATTGAAGATCTCATTAATAGGAGTCCAACGATATAAAGACAGTCGAAAATGGATGTTGGATGACAAAGTTATGAATTTTTAATGAACATAACAGTCTAAGACTGTTAAAATATAACTTAAAAGATAAAGTTACAATAAATTGGTAAATTGATTGTGAATGGGAGATTCACCTCGATAGTGAGAGAGAGAGAGAGAGAGAGAGAGAGAGATCCTTAATCGAGAAAGTGATCACGATTGAGAGTTAGATTATTGACTGAGAAATAAATTATTGATTTATAAATAAATGATGAATGAGTGACAAAATATTACTCTGAGGTTAATTATGAGAATACCATTTCTTAATATAAATTAAAAGCTACTAAGAAAATGAGATATTATGTGATTTATTTGATTTATCTGATTATGTTTTAGTAATTGTTATTCACTAAGCCGTGAGACTTATGTAGTTATACGATTTATTTTGTAGGTAGATTATTGTGACACCCGAATCGATCCTTTACTTGAGGCTAGTACGATCCTTGTGACAACTACTTGTATTCTAGAGTGCTAATGTACAAAAAAATTGTTGTAAATTATTAAATGATAAAATGAAATTATTGGGGTCTACTTAGTATGAAATCCTAGGCGTTATAGCCAACTCTTAGGATTGGTAGGCTATTACCGAAAATTTATCGAGAACTTATCCGAGATTGCCAAGCCCCTCATAGTATTGACATAGAAAGACATAAAGTTTAAATAGCAAGAAAAACAAGAGTCCGCATTTCAAAAACAGAAACATATGTTGTGAAGTGCACCAATCTTATCACTCCGAGAAGGGGATGAGGAATTGTAGTCTACCATGAAGCCTCACACGAAGGACCGGGATGTGTACTAATGCAAAGAGATAAATTCATTGCATATGGTTCATGCCAACTCAAAGTACATGAAACCAATTACGCCACACACATCTTAGAACTGGGAGCCATAATGTTTTCCTTACAAATCCAGGAACATTACCTACACGGTAGCAAGTGTACCACATACATTGATATGAGCTTATTTAGTCATAAAAATCATGCATGATCTTAATACTTTATGTTAATTTCGGGACGAATTCATGTTTGAGAAAATGTTGATTCCAAACGGACTCAACGAGTAGGCCGTAAACTCGACGAGTCACTTCGAACTTTCGCGATTCTGGACGCACTGACATGCCGTACATGGGTTTTAAGTGACGGACTCGCTGAGTAGGTCACTGGACTCGATGAGTCACCTCTGTTTTGTGAAAATCTATATAAAGGGACTTTCAGATCGATACCCTAGCATATAGATGAACCCTTGGAGGCCAATTGTCGACTAAAGGTGCTGCTGGAGCATGGGAGGCAAAGGAATCAGCCTAACATGCCATCTAAGTCCCTGCCTTAAGGATTTCCATACCAGACTAGTACACCCTACATTCAATTTTAAGGAGAATCAAGGCAAAATCAAGTTTACTCTTTACCTAATCTCTTGTTTGAACTATGTTTTTACCAATTGATTTCGTTTTTGAGCTTGTTTCTGCTGTAATCATGAGCTAAAACCCATAACTTCTGTTTAGGTAGATGAATTTGTGAACATGGATTGATTATTTGATTAGGATTAATTTTAATTGGTGATTATGTTTTATTAAGCTTGTTAAAGAACCTTATGTGTTAACAATAACTATTCTTCTGTTAATAAATCAGTAAATAAGTTGTATGAACATCTCTTAGTTATTAATTTCATATGATTTATTGTGACCACATAGTTGTATGTCTAGGAATAGCGAATGTGAAACTAGAATTAACTAGAAGATAGGTAAGTTAATGTGTGAGCTTGTTTGACGAACATCAGCAAGAGGTTAATTGAAGGGCCAATTTAATTAACCATTACAAGTCTTATTTAACCCGAATCATTAACTAGGAAATCCGTTAATTTAGAGAACTGGCCACTGCTTGAGTTAACTTGTTTCCTAAGGATTAGTAATAGCGAACATGAAACTATTCATCTTAGTCGGTAGCCAATGAAGACTTAATCCGATACATTGAAATCATCCATGGGAACAAATGAGTCAAACCTAAACAAAAGTCCTCTTTATTATTGAATTTAGTTGATTTTTATTTGCTTAGCTCTTAGTTTCTTAGTTTAAGTTCTAGTAAATTGTTTAAGTTTCTAGTCTTGCAAAACTAGAGAAAACCCTCTTTCTATTACTTGTTTTATTTAGACAATATTAGCATTTATTCTAATTGTTTACCGTTCCTGTGTTCGATACCCTACTTACCTGAACTAAACTGCTAATCGATAGGTACACTGCCTTTCGTGTGTTTGTCTTTGTGTTTAAGTTAGTAGGATTAAAACTAGTTCGTTTCACACAAATCAAGTTTTTGGCGCCGTTGCCGGGGAACAGTTCTAAACAGTTAATTTTATTTGATAATTGTTATCATATATTTTTATTTTTTTATATAGTTTAATTTTTATTTATTATGTATTTTCCAAATCTCGATGCTTTTGATGCTTTTCTTGACGAAGTAGTACAGGAAATTGAGAACGAAGATGAGGAGTGTGGATCAGATGAAGATTTGAAGAAATTTGATAGATGGTCAGATTGTTGGATTAATGTCTAAGTACATAACTATTTTGGTATGTACTTGACCCGATGGTGCATGGTCCTTTTGGGTTGCCTTCACCAAAGCAACTTGATAGGATGAATTATGGAGAGAAAGGATTAAATATGATTTATTAATATATTATGGGAATAATATATTAAAGGAGAAATCGTATTGTTTAATTAATATTAGTCAATAATTAATTGGTAATTAGTTTTGTGACTAAAAGAGATTAATTAAACTTAAGAGACTGGAATTGTAATTATAAGATAATTGCAATTTGGGCCATGGATTGCCTTGTATCAAGGGTTGCACGAATTCTATGGGGAAACCCATAAAGAAATCGTCCAAGGGCTTGATTAAAGGAGTCTATGGGTTGCTTAGGGCTTAAGCATCCAAATTAGGGTTTCCTTGTTAGATAACCCTAATTGCCTCACAATATATAGATCCCTTAAGGACCAAAAACGTGGTTAAGCTTCTTGCTAGGGTTTCACACGAGTTTTAACAGCCTCCATCCTCTCTCCTCTTCATCCTCTTGCTTATGGTGTTTGTTAACCATTAGAGGAGTGACACTTTGTAACAACCCGAAGTAGTCCATCGCCGAAAACCCGTTCTACCCGTAAAAATGCACCGTTTATCAATTCGTTCCGATTTCGTTTTGGGTTAAATTATTTAAACTTATATGTTTATTATAGTCTAATGAGTGTCCAAACCCCTTAGGAACTCATGAAATTAGCCCAAAATGTTTATTTCATAAATTATAGAAACGTCCCCGCCGGGTTACGGAAACTTAATCAGGTGCGACCAAAAGCCCCGTTTAATGTCGGTATCGGGTAGAATTCCACCGTGTCCAAGTTTTGAGACATATTTAAACTTGTTCAAACTTTCATTTGAAGCTTTTGATTCCTCTCTCTACTCTCTCTCTAACCTCTCTCCTCAAACCAAGTGTAAGGGTCCAAAATCATCAAATTTAAGCTCCAAATCACCAAGGTAACTACCCTAACTCCTAGTATAACATCTTAGGCCTTCAAATTCGAGTTCAAATCATGGAATAGGACCATATTCATGAGTTTACGGCCCTAGAACAGTCCTAGGCCGTGAACTCACATAAATTGGGTTTTAGAGCCCAAAAACTCTCCCAAACGACCTTTGGAGCTTAGATATGGCTTAATGGCTTAATGGCATACTTAGAATGCCTTAAACATGGATTTTAAAGAGTAAACATGAGTTTACTGCCCTAGAGCATGCTTGGGCCATAAACTCATATAAATGGGGTTTTTATGCCCTTAAACCTTTCCAAAACTCCATTGAAGCTTAGATATGAATTTTAGAATATTGGATTTATCCTTGGAACACCTTGAACATTAATTTAGAGGAGTAAACATGAGTTTACTGCCCAACAACATGCTTGGGCCGTAAACTCATTATCATGGGGAGTAAACTCCTTTTTGTGTGTTAAAATGCCATTTACACACACCATAAGCCTTGGGATAAATTCTAGAAGTGACCACAAACAAGATTTGGACCTTAAAACATATTATAACACCCTTCCAACGAGTTCACAGCCATGAGGGGGTTCATGGGCCGTAAACTCCTACATCCATGACTAAAGTCCCCCAAAAATTCATACAAGGCTTGGATAAATTGATTGGAATCACATGTGATTGTTTTAGGACCAATACATTAAGGATTCTATGTGTGGGGGAGTTTACGGCCGTAAACTCCATGTTTACTGCCGTAAACTCCAATAAATGGTCCATAATTATGTTTAATCCATTCCAAGGCCCTAGAATTGATCCTAGCAAATTTCCCCAAGTAGTATAAGACCATTTTGCATCATAAAACACCCCACCATGATTTTACGGCCGTAAACTCATGGGGAGGGGGTCATTAGGGCCGAAATATCCTCTATGAGTTTACTCTTGAAGAGTAAACTCCATATCCAAGCCTTATGTGACTTCAAACGCCACCCGGGTCCTTCCAAACACTTGTAAGGGAGTGTTTCCGCAACTAGAAGTGTTTTTCTCTACCAAATAAATAATCTAAGTACTAATTAGATACAAATATGTATCTTTTCATAATTCATAGGAACCTCGTGCGTTAGCAAACCCAGAAACGACGTTGAGGATCCGAGCAGACACGTTCCTCGTCCGGTGAGTTCATACCCCTACCCTTTTTAAATGGTTTTTCAATGTTTTTAGGGGGGAATACAAGCAAAATACAAATGTTTTCAAAACATAACATTGATGAATTTCAATAAATATCTGGCAAATTATAAATATCTTTACCCCTTATGTATTATGCTGAGCATAATGAATGATTTATCAACCACAACTATATGAATTTCAGTTAAGGAAATAATCTAAGTAATTAAATTATTATGGGAATAATTTGGGGTTCTTTACTTCTCGTTTAATCACATATTGACATATATAAAGTTATTAGATAAACTATGTCTGATTCAGTTTATCTCCGTTTCACTTAGTATATATATTGCTATATAATTTCATTGTATATAACTGTTTTCACTGTATTATGTTTGATCTCGTTTAGTATGTTTGATATCGTTTGAGAATTCCGTGAATACTTAGTACTAGTTTTTGAGATTTGTCATTACCCTTTTGGGTTATTAGTAAATCCTCCCCGAAAGTGTAACCAGAGTCTCCTGGAGGGAGAGCGTGGAATTTGTGAATAGATCTATTCGGGACTGACGATCCCACACCTTAACTGCTAGCTACAGTTAGGCGGGCACGCCTGGGGTGACAAATTATGGATATCGTCCGACGTCTGACAAGCGTCAAGGAGGTCTCGTTGTCGTATCAGCATGGTTACCCGACTCACAATATGTATTAATATAAGTTTATTCACGGTATCGCTTTGGGTTTGGTTTTGACTTTGTTTCGATCCCATATCTACTTTCTATTTATAGTTTTTATATCTAGTACGGGAGGTTAGTCCCATGGTTTTCAGTCTATTGATCTATATCTAATACGGGATGATAGTCCCACATTTTCAACATATATCGTGTACGGGATGGTAATCCCATGGTTTTGAAACTATATCTAATACGGGGTGATAATCCCATGGTTTTGAATCGATAACTAGTCCGGGATGGTAGTCCCATGGTTTTTAATCTATATTTTCATGTATATCAAACTATCTTGTAGCTAGTCTGGGATGGTAGTCCCATGGTATTCAATCTAGATTTTCATGTATATCAAACTATCTTGTATCTTGTCCTGCATGGTAGTCCCATGGTATTCAATCAATATTTTCATGTATATCTAGTACGGGATGTTAGTCCCATGGTTTTCAAACTACTTTCCATCTACAGTTCACGTATATCTAATTATTTTACATCTAACTCGGGATAGTAATCCCATGATTCTATATATATAGTTTTGTGCATTAAACTATACTCTTTGATATTCAATCGGCCTTGCATTTAGGAAAATATGGGATTTTCCTGGGGTAACATATAACGCGTAATTGAACTGGTAATGAAAGATAACTAAACTGTTTTACATAAGAAAATATGGGATTTTATTGGATAACAAACCTTTTTGGAAAACTAAAGGAAACTGGTACATTTTTCAGAAAACAAATATCTTATGAACTCACCAGATTTATGCTGATTTTCAAACTGCTTGTATTCTTAGGTCCGCATTAGACAGGTACCCAGTGATCTCTTTTGGTGAAGACGGAGTGTGCAGAAGACTCGTCTCATTTTGTTCATATCTATATTATGTATCACACTTGTACAATTTACTTTTGAAAGAAATGTAAACTTTCAAATTTATGTAATGTAATGGTTGTTTACTTTGATTACTATGTGCATTGGATTTGATACTCAACGTGGAGTCAACCCCGGAAATGTTTCCGCCTTTGGTTTTCGGGGTGTGACAGATTGGTATCAGATCCCTTGTTTATAGTGAATGGAGTATACCAAACCTTACATGGTATAAAACTATAAACACTAAAGGGAATGGGTGTTGTACGTTGTGGTTAAACCTGGGTAGTTATGTAGTTGTGTCTAGGGTCAATATAGCTTGGCCAACTATATTCAATCGAGACACGACCAACATGTGCTTGGGAGTGACTGTGGTATGCGGCATACCTAAAAACTTACCCAATACCCCAAACAACGAGTCGTCGTTGCAGTGAATCATGAAATACTATGGGAGTATTTCTCGAGTCAATCCTTTGTAGAAAATCCTCGTATACGCGTTGTTCCTTGATCATTCCTCTAGCAATAAAATGTTCTGCCTTGATAACTCTTTCCTGCTTTATCGCTTAATATGATGCTATATCTGTTTTGATGAGATATCCCTTGTTCCATATCTCTTGATCCAATTCAGAGGACTTATGATCCTCTCTTTCCTGATCTTTTTAGATCAAGATGCCTCCAAGAAAGAGACCCAGCTTGAAGAACACCAACAATCCTCCGCCACCACCTCCACCTGAAATTGATCCTGTGGTATTTCAGGCAGCTGTTACCGCCGCGGTGGCAGCTGCTATGTCTTAATTGAACACTGGTGGTTCCGGTGGTTCGGGAGGTGATACTCAAACCCAAAACCCAGAGAACAATCAGGGACACCGAAAAGAGGGTTCCTATAAAAACTTCATGAACGCGAAGCCCACATCCTTTGATGGCGCTGGAGGTGTCATTTCCCTCACCCGATGGTTCGAGAAAATCGAATCTATCTTTGAAATATGCGCCTGTTCGGAGTCTGACAAAGTAAAGTTCGCCGCCTGCACCTTCCTTGACAAAGCCCTGACTTGGTGGAACGGCCGAGTCAAATCCTTAACTCTACCTGTAGCAAATGCTATGGGTTGGGAAGCTATGAAGGAGCTTCTGCTCGCTGAGTATTGCCCTCTAGGCGAAATACAGAAACTAGAACACGAACTTTGGAACCTAAAGATGAAGGGTTCCGATATAGCTGCTTATACTTCAAGATTTGATGACCTGGCATTACTCTGCCCGAAAATGGTTACCCCGGAGAGTAAAATGATTGAGAAATTCATCTGGGGGTTGACCCAGCCAACAAAAGGGAATGTCTTGGCTGCGAAGCCAGACATCTATGATAGCGCTAAATGTCTTGCGCAAACCCTGATCGATCATGAAGACAACTCTGATGAGGAGGGTACCACTCCCGAGCCAGTCACAAGTGGAGGTGGAAGTAAAAAGAAATTTTGGAACAAGCGGAAGGCCCAAAGTACGCAAGGGTCTTCTAAGAAATAGCAAACAGTAGCAATCCATGCTGCTACTGCCCCTGTTGCTGTTTCAGCTGCCGGGTCCACGGCCCAAACTCCTGCCAGTGGATACACTGGTACCCTTCCTTGGTGCGGTAAGTGCAGCTACCATCACCGTATTCTGGGTCCATGTTGCGAAAGAATCTATGACAATTGTGGCAAGAAGGACCACCTTGCTCGAACCTGCAGAAAACCAGCCAAATCAACAAACCAATCATCCGGAACAGGAATCAGTCCAGCCTGCTACAGTTGTGGCGAAGTAGGGCACTTCAAAAGAAATTGCCCCAAAGCAGCAACAATTGGCAACACCGGAAGAGTCCTAGCAATAGGACGAGAGGAGACAACCGCTGATCCTACTATCGCCACAGGTATACTCCTC
This sequence comes from Lactuca sativa, assembly GCF_002870075.4. NCBI lineage: Eukaryota > Viridiplantae > Streptophyta > Magnoliopsida > Asterales > Asteraceae > Lactuca > Lactuca sativa. The sequence goes on along the minus strand of NC_056624.2, from coordinate 126,241,608 downwards.
TTTGACAACTCTTATACCTGCAACTCTTTTCGATTCTAGTACCAGAAGGGAAACCTGTTATCTATCTATTCGAACAACTTTCTAAACTTAATCCTTCGTTTATAATCGAAATTGTGTACCGTCGAGACGGATAACTAATGAAATAAGAGAACGCTAACTTCGTACCTATAGATTGTATTCTCAGTCCGGAGGATTATTCTGTTCCACTCGATTTAATGGGAAACTTTTCACGAAATACTTTGATGCTATGTTTGACATGTAATGACCGAGTCTCATTCATGTCGTTATTCTTGGTTTCGAAAGGGTCGCCCGTCTAGATCTTTCTCCCAACCCGACTCTCGTGATCTTCGGCATCAAACCTTCGCATCATTTGGTGCTTTAAAGCTCAAAAAGTTTTTTTCCCTATAGGAATTGCCGCGCATCTCTCGTTCCTGTGATCATCGGGAAACGAGAAGTCTACAGCTCTTCTCCCTAAATTTCTTTCCTGAAGGACTCTCGAGAACTCTTTTCGAACGTTTAGTCTAGTCTCGTACTGACCTAATCTCTGGAACTACCTCGTCACCAAACCTCAGTGAGAGTAACATGTCCAAGACGGTGACCAAGAATTGATATGATCACTACGGGTTAGTAGTGGTACCTTTCGGTCAAATCATTTTCCTTGATCATGTAGCTAAACAAAGCAGTCATACCCGTGAACCTTTTCAACAACTAAGGCGATAGGGAATTAGTCGGCACCAGAGATACCCATAGAAACCTGTCGATTCTTAGGTCCCATCGACTATTATCACAGATCTACCCAGAAATTTCTTCTAGAACCATCAGACCCTTAGCTACTCGGCTCCATGAAGATGTGCCTTCCTGTTGGAGCGTCTGACCTGTTGAAGGCTTTATCCCAGAAAAGCATGATATGCTTTGAGAAGTGTAAAATACTTCCCTCGTGATACATTAGACCCTTCGTGATCCTCGTAGAATCGATTCCGCAATATTCAAACTCCGGATGCCCTTAGAACTTGGTAACATCCATCCGGTACTTCACGTCTCGAATCCTTAGAAGTATCTACCCAACGAAACCCTAGTGATTCCTTTTAGGAGACCGAAGTCATCGAGGGTTGGAACCTCCATGGGAGAACCAATTGAGATCATGGATTGAGAGAGTCAATGTACGAAACAAAGACGCGTCCCGATAGTAAGGGTTCGATGGAATGCTAAGTGGAGACCCGATTCCACGTGAGAGCGTGAAGATCCGAGGCAACAATTCCATTCGTATCTCATTCCAATTCATGATCTGCATCTTAATTTTTGAATTTTGGGACGAAATTCCCTCTAACGGGGGGATAATGTAACAACCCGAAGTTGTCCATCGCCGAAAACCCGTTCTACCCGTAAAAATGCACCGTTTATCAATTCGTTCTGATTTCGTTTTGGGTTAAATTATTTAAACTTATATGTTTATTATATTCTAATGAGTGTCCAAACCCCTTAGGAACTCATGTAATTAGCCCAAAATGTTTATTTCAGAAATTATAGAAACGTCCTCGCCGGGTTACGGAAACTTAATCGGGTGCGACCAAAAGCCCCGTTTAATGCCGGTATCAAGTAGAATTCCACCGTGTCCAAGTTTTGAGACCTATTTAAACGTGTTCAAACTTTCATTTGAAGTTTTTGCTTCCTCTCTCTACTCTCTCTCTAACCTCTCTCCTTAAACCAAGTTTAAGGGTCCAAAATCATCAAATTTAAGCTCCAAATCACCAAGGTAACTACCCTAACTCCTAGTATAACATCTTAGGCCTTCAAATTCGAGTTGAAATCATGGAATAGGACCATATTCATGAGTTTACGGCCCTAGAACAGTTCTAGGCCATGAACTCACATAAATTGGGTTATAGAGCCCAAAAACCCTTCCAATCGACCTTTGGAGCTTAGATATGGCTTAATAGCTTAATGGAATGGACTTAGAATGCCTTAAACATGGATTTTAAAGAGTAAACATGAGTTTACTGCCCAAGACCATGCTTGGGCCGTAAACTCATATAAATGGGGTTTTTATGCCCTTAAACCCTTCCAAAACTCCATTGAAGCTTAGATATGAATTTTAGAATATTGGATTTGTCCTTGGAACACCTTGAACATTAATTTAGAGGAGTAAACATGAGTTTACTGGCCAAGAACATGCTTGGGCCGTAAACTCATTATCATGGGGAGTAAACTCCTTTTTGTGTGTTAAAATGCCATTTACACACACCATAAGCCTTGGGATAAATTCTAGAAGTGACCACAAACAAGATTTGGACCTTAAAACATATTATAACACCCTTCCAAGGAGTTCACGGCCATGTGGGGGTTCATGGGCCGTAAGTTTATTCACGGTATCGCTTTGGGTTTGGTTTTGACTTTGTTTCGATCCCATATCTACTTTCTATTTATAGTTTTTATATCTAGTACGGGAGGTTAGTCCCATGGTTTTCAGTCTATTGATCCATATCTAATACGGGATGATAGTCCCACGTTTTCAACATATATCTTGTACGGGATGGTAATCCCACGGTTTTGAAACTATATCTAATATGGGGTGATAATCCCATGGTTTTGAATCTATAACTAGTCCGGGATGGTAGTCCCATGGTTTTCAATCTATATTTTCATGTATATCAAACTATCTTGTATGTAGTCCGGGATGGTAGTCCCATGGTATTCAATTTATATTTTCATGTATATCAGACTATCTTGTATCTTGTCCGGGATGGTAGTCCCATGGTATTCAATCAATATTTTCATGTATATCAAACTATCTTGTATCTAGTACGGGATGTTAGTCCCATGGTTTTCAAACTACTTTCCATCTATAGTTCACGTATATCAAAGTATTTTACATCTAATTCGGGATAGTAATCCCATGATTCTAAATATATAGTTTTGTGCATTAAACTATACTCTGTGATATTCAATCGGTCTTGCATTTAGGAAAATATGGGATTTTCCTAAGGTAACATATAATGCGTAATTGAACTGGTAATGAAAGATAACTAAACTGTTTTAGATAAGAAAATATGGGATTTTATTGGATAACAAACCTTTTCGGAAAACTAAAGGAAACTGGTACATTTTTCAGAAAACAAACATCTTATGAACTCACCAGCTTTATGCTGATTTTCAAACTGCTTGTATTCTCAGGTCCGCATTAGACAGGTACCCAATGATCTCTTTTGGTGAAGACGGAGTGTGTAGAAGACTCGTGTCATTTTGTTCATATCTATATTATATATCACACTTGTACAATTTACTTTTGAAACAAATGTAAACTTTCAAATATATGTAATGTAATGGTTGTTTACTTTGATTACTATGTGCATTGGATTTGATACTCAACGTGGAGTCAACCCCGGAAATGTTTCCGCCTTTGGTTTTCGGGGTGTGACACACTTGTGACTCTAAGCCTTCCAAAGTCAATACAAGGAGATTTGGGATTGTTATTGCTACATAACAATCAAGGTAACATTATAAACCTATTCTCATGTTAATATGATTACTTGAATGCTAGAATTAGTGTTTATAGTCTTGGATAAGTTGCATGTATAATAGAGAAACCTAGATCCAAGCATTAGGGTTTGTATGAGCACATAGGATGTCTTATGACCAAAACCCATCAGTGGTATCAAAGCCTAGACTGGTTTCTATTGTATTGATGCTTGATATGCTTGAAAAATTCGTTTTTTTGGTTTCTGGAGGCTGGACTCGCCGAGTCCATAGCTGAACTCACCAAGTCCATGCAGACTCGCCGAGTCCAAGCTTGACTCGACGAGTCAACTCGTCAGATGGAGCATATTTCGCGATTTCTTGCTGTTTTTGCTTATGGATAGTTGCCTTATCACATTAGATCAATATAAATCCGATTTTTTGATATATATGACTATATTCTTGATCTAATTAAAGATATTTATCAATTAATAAAATATTTGTTTCCTTATGTGATAATTAATTAATTATTTTGATTAAATTGCTAAATTGTTTTGCAAGAAATCATTAAATAAATCAAATATGGATAATGATGTGATTAATTGTTAATTTAGATTATTTGTTATTTGATCCTTATGTTATGAAATGTTTCATATTTTCCCCTTTAGGTTTTATAGTTTAAATTTGAACCCAAAAGTTTTGTTGTTTTGAAATTTAAATAGTTGAAACCCTAATGTTTTGAAAAAGGTTTCAAAACTTGCCCTCAAATTTTGGAATTTAAAAGTTGATTAAAAGTTTAATTAGGAATGTTCAATTCTAAAACCCTAGTATTGTTTTGAAAAGTTCAATTCACACCCTTATGGTTTTATTAATTAATTAAGGTGTATAATTAAAAGAAGTTTAATAAATCCATAAAAGTTTAGGTTTACAATTTAATTGAATTAAAACTATAAGTGTTAAATTAGACCACCTAATATTTTAAAAGTGTAAAATACACCCTATACTATATATAACATTAAAAGTCTAACATTATATATATGTATGAGTAAAAGTCAGTCTTACCGTTAGTAGGCCTCATTCACGAAGCTGGTCTATAAGGGGTGTTTAAGGAAATTGCCAATAAAATGGCGATTGAATGGGTATCCACTCTTACCCACCGCACTCTTGACTAGTGGAGGGTCATTAGCCGAACGGGTAGGATGGGACGAAACCTTCCATTATAAGTATAATGAAATATAAAAGTAACTAAATGTTTTACAAATTCCCAATCTTATTTACTTAGGCAAAGTGAATTGATGCAATTCCATGAAATTACACTTTGTGCCCTTGCGAAGACGTTAGTGGAGCGTGTGTGGTTAACCGGCACACTAAATGGTTCTAAGCAAAGGTAGCAAAGGGTGACTCAATGTTTTTCATAGTTCGGAGGAGCGTGTATGGTTTATCGGCACATCGAATAGGTGACTGTAACATGTGAGGGCACCATGTAAGTTTGCATGGTTATTCACACCCGCTTTATGATCCTCGGCGTCCCAGTCACAAACAAGAGGGGCATATCGATATTTAAACATGCCATTGAAAGTTCAATGAATCTCAAAGGATCTAGGAGTTTTCATAGATTTAAAACTTAAATTTCTTTTTCATTTTTCGTGGTGGAAATTAGTGAATCGTCATTCACTTACCTTCAAATATTCTGCAATTAGGGTTACGGCATCCCTCTCCCGAGTTGTGGAATATTGTGTTGGGTCCTAGCCTTAGTATTTCATTTGGGTGATTTACTAAGGACTCAATCAATCAACTAACTTGAATTCATTTTTCTCCCGTTTTGTAGATGTCAAAGTTTGACAACTATGGTCTTCTCAAATCCCGTGGAACAAGCATTCCACAAGAAGATGATATTCCATGATTCGATCGAGGAACAAGAAATCATACTTCACATCCTCCTCCTCCTCCAATTATTCTCCCTAACCCACAAGTTCGAAGGCTTGAAAAGTTCAAGATCACTCAAGCCCTTTTGGCAAGTAAACATAAAGAAGGAAAGTCGGTGTGTGCACACGTCTTAGGGATGAAGTCACACATTGATAGGTAAAGAATGTTGGGATCCGTTGTCTGTGAGGAGATGGCTGTTGATTGGGTTCTTCAGTCACTTCCTAAATCATATAGTGAGTTCGTAAGAGAGTACTATATGATGAACTGCAACGTGACCCTTATAGATCTCACCTATATGCTTATTGCTGCTGAATAAGCAATGATTTGGCACAATAGAAAAGCAAAGTTGATCGGTGAATCTACCTTCAAGACCTCTATGGATATAGACAATGACAACGAAAGACATGCTATGATTGAAAAGTTTGATCATAAGAGAAAGGCAATGTCTGAAGTAGTTCCATGTCATGTTCCAAAAGAGTCAATTTGCTTTTATTGCAAAGAGAAAGGGTAGTGGAGATGAAGCTGCCCCATTTACCTAACAGATCTAAGAGATGGGAGAGTTGAAACGTATGGCTCTAATTTAGGTAAAATTCATTGACTAACTCTTTTAAGCTTCATTCTAGATTCTGAATACATAATGTGATAAGATTACAATTGATGTTTTGTAGGATCGAAGAAAAGAAAGGAAGCTTAAGGGAAGAAGTGAGCAGAATCTAACCGTGAAGGAATGGATTTCGATCGCATTTCTCGAAGATTAGATTCTTGAGCTACTACTTAGAGTTAGAATTAGATTGCTAAGGAAGATGTATTAGCATAGTTTTTCAATGAATTGCATTGTAAGGACAAATTTTTCCGCAATAAAATAAATTTTGATTTTATATTATTTATTTATCCTTGCAATGGCATATATGAAAAATTGATGTTTGAATGTTTCTATTATTAGCAATAATGGATTTGGTTCTTATTATGTTACTTATGGAAAGTCGAGAGTTTACCAAATGGGGAGAGTTTCTCAACGCCCAAGTTTCAATTAGACAGAAACTTGGAATCATGCAACTTGGTTGCACGATGAATGAGAAATTTCACATTTGGAAATTAGACTAATTCATTGACAAAGTGTCAAGTGAAGGACTAGGAGATCAAGTACATAAAGTTGCGTGTTGATCAAAGTCCACCATAAGAGTAACAAAGTTATTCGTCATGATTTGCTAAAGGTTTAGTAAATATGATTATACTTATAAGATTAAGTGTAATTCTGAATTGATTGAAAACATTTAAATCAATAGCAGAACGAATAAGAAGAATCAAGTAGGCAAAAAGATAAAAGTTTCTCCATTCTAAGAAGAAGGGAGAGTAGCTTTTATGCTTTATGATAGGTCTTAATTATTAAGAACCATATTTCAATTGATCCTCTAAGTAAGTCTTAGTACAATTGTATGTTTAAGAAGAGGAATCAAGGATTGAAGAAATGGTTAAATCAAGAAGTCAATCATACTTCGTTCCAAAACAAGTCTTAGAGTTAAGATTGTGAAATTGAGTGATAATTATTAAGAAGGTTTATAACATTCATCAAATTTGGAAAGTTGTGATGTCTTGGATAAGACAAAGACCAACTAGGACCAATTTATGAAGTGTTTGATAAAAACTACACTAACTCTTGAATATTTGTTTGTCAAGAAATGTTTATTGACAAGAGAATCTTATATGTCAAGGAGTCAGTGGGAGTCTTAATGGTCTTGAAAGGTTTCAAGAACAAATCAAAATAGACCTCATCGATCATCACTAGCACACGAGTTGAGGTTTACAACCTATCGTGTTGACATTATTTTGTTTCTGTGCTGTTCCAGTTAAGTTAATTATGCATGTGAGTTATATGAGTTCTCATTTTGAACGCATAAAAGGCAAGGCACCTTAATCAATGAAAGGTACATTGATAGGAAAGGGTGAGCTGCTTAACTACTTGGAAGACATGGTGGGCAGCTGTGCTACCATAAGGCAAGAAATCAAGATTAAGAAAGTTCGGTCCATATGAGTTTGAATTTGTCATAAACTTTGGTTTTAACAAATTCACATGGATAGGAACACATACACCGTTTAAATCTAAGTGTCATAAGATTTCCTCCTACATGAAAATGATTGTGAGGAAATGCTTTCACTAAGAAAGATTTTAAGAAGATAGTGATTGTAAAATTGCATTCTCGAATTTGATTATGGTTACGGTATCCCTTTCCATAATTTGAATTGTGAGGTTTGGCAATTAGTCTTAATTGTTTAGACACACATATGAACTATCTAAGGCAAAAGTGTATAAGAAGCCTTGATCAAAGATTATCAAAGGACTAAGTATTAGAAACATGAACTTAAGAAATTCAATAAGTATTGTTTTTCTGAAAGTTAAGATGTTTATGAATACATGTCAAAGATAGTGGGAGCATAAGTGTTATGTTTATAATAATCATCATGATAGTGGGAGCATAAATGTTATGATTGTATGATTATTAAGGAAAGTATTGCAAGGTTAGCAATATTAATTATAGAAAACAAGAGTCATACTTTGCAAAGTTGTAAGAGTTGAAAGGTTGTTTTGCTATAATTAAGGGAGAGAATATTATGCTTCATTTCAAATCTAAAGGCTTAGGTTGTGGAATGTTAATAAAATTTAGTCAAAGGTACATAGTGTGTTCTTAAAATTTAGATTATGATTACGGCATTCCTCTTCACAATTCGAATTTTGAGAACATAGCAAATAAAACATCATGCATCGTGTCCCATACGCTTCGGGTATAGGATCGACTGCAAATGCTTTAATATTTGACCATTCTAAAATTTTCCAAATGTCTAGCAAATTTAGAGGGAAAAGGGACTAGAATCGGTTTTGACTAAAATAATTAAACAACTATCAAAGGACAATCCAAAGTTCGATGAGGATTGGTTGCTTGTGAGTAGTTGGAAGCATGGTATTGAATGGACCATATCGACCTTATTATGAATAGATAAGATTCTATTAAGAATGAGTTGCCATATGGAAAATATGGAAGCGTGTCCATATTGGAAATTGAATATTGAAAAATCTATGACTAGATTAGAAACTTTTATGCAAAAGGATGTTCAAAGGAATGTACTTTGAGTGAGAGACATCATATCTAAGGAATTGTCTTGTAACAATCTCCGATAGAGGACTTTGTAATATCATTGGCAATAGTCTTTGTGACTTTGGTGTAGTGATATTACGAAAGGATCATTGCATAGAATGTTAGAATCTATCATATTTTATAAGTAACAAGAATTTGATATTCTTACACTTATGAAAAAGGATTTGGAGTTGTGAAATGAGAATGATTGGAAATGTGTTCAATTTGATCTATTTCTCAAAAGTAAGGACCGTAGGTAAACATTGTGTGCATGCTAAGAGCATGGGACAAGTGTAATAATTTAAGTAAGAAGTTGATTACCCGAAACGACAAATAATGAGTAATCGATATGGTGATAAATAAAAGGTGTTTTATTTATACTCAAAGGTTTGAGGCCATATGGGATTAGTATTATTCTTGTGTTTCACTTTGCATGTTTTGACTTCCAGAATAATTGAGTTTATTAAGAATAATCGAATTATTCAAACGGGCCACAGTCATTCATATGTTGGAAGTAGATATGAATGAAGACTGTCGTGAATTGGTGTGTGGATTGTCTAAAGAGTATTAGACATAAGAAAATGTTTTCTACAACGTTCATGAGTGCTTATGAATATGATTTGAGCATTGGATTAAACCCACGCTCACTTGGATCACTCCATGAATTGTATCACGAGTGATTGCTGAGACGATAACATCTTATATTCTTGAAACCGAGATGTGTGAGTTGTATCTTGCAAATCGGTTGCAAATTGATAATATGTAAACGCACTAGTAACTTGGTGTCATAAAACATATTGTTGTGTGTGATTTGGTGAGTGAGTGCAAGCGAGCATTGAATCAAAGTTTATCCATTCCTTTTATCCAAAGTAGGATAAAAGCGATATCTTTGGGCCCCTCGATGATTTAGTGATGACGAACGTAAATGCTCGGCCAGGCTAGGGCTAATTTGATTTGTTCAATTAGTCAGTCGTCATAAATCGGAATTCAAGATATAGTACAAAGAGAATGATTTGAAATCATATCTCATATGATATCTAGAATGGAGGAATATATGATCCCTTATCTTAAGGACACGCGTATCTGAAAGGATCAGAGTTGACAGCGGATTTGGAAAGCTACGATTGCAGATCAGGATCTGAAGTCATACGCAAAATAGTTGTTAGACTTATCCAAATGGGAGACTGTTGGATTAGTGTCTAAGTCCATAACTATTTTGGTATGTACTTGACCCGATGGTGCATGGTCCTTTTGGGTTGCCTTCACCAAAGCAACTTGATAGGATGAATTATGGAGAGAAAGGATTAAATATGATTTATTAATATATTATGGGAATAATATATTAAAGGAGAAATCATATTGTTTAATTAATATTAGTCAATAATTAATTGGTAATTAGTTTTGTGACTAAAAGAGATTTATTAAACATAAGGGACTGGAATTGTAATTATAAGATAATTGCAATTTGGGCCATGGATTGCCTTGTATCAAGGGTTGGACGAATTCTATGGGGAAACCCATAACGAAATCGTCCAAGGGATTGATTAAAGGAGTCTATGGGTTGCTTAGGGCTTAAGCATCCAAATTAGGGTTTCATTGTTAGATAACCCTAATTGCCTCACTATATATAGATCCCTTAAGGACCAAAAACGTGGCTAAGCTTCTTGCTAGGGTTTCACACAAGTTTTGGCAGCCTCCATCATCTCTCCTCTTCATCCTCTTGCTTATGGTGTTTGTGAACCATTAGAGGAGTGACACTTGTGACTATAAGCCTTCCAAAGTCAATACAAGGAGATTTGGGATTGTTATTGCTACATAACAATCAAGGTAACATTATAAACCTATTCTCATGTTCATATGATTACTTGAATGCTAGAATTAGGGTTTATAGTCTTGGATAGCTTGCATGTACAATAGAGAAACCTAGATCCAAGCATTAGGGTTTGTATGAGCACATAGGATGTCTTATGACCAAAACCCATCATAGATAACATCTTGTGTAACGATCAAGAACAATTTGAGTCACAAGAGCAAAAGTTACAAGATGAAGAATTTAATCCAGAAAGAGATTTGGAGGAGCTGGAAAGGTTCCTAACTGAGAGGTCAGACGAAGAACAAGAACAAGCTGAATTGGAGGAACCAACCCGTGGTTTGACCATTACCACGACATGGTCCCCTGTTCTTCCGATTTGTGTTTCGAAGTATGGGGTGATGATCTCAACTTTGGAGAAAGTTCTAAATCACGATCCATTTATGATTAGTATCCAACTGGTTCCAACCCGTGTCAATATTCTCGGGTTTTATGATTTCAAGCTTGTTTGGCCAATTTTTTAATCAAAGAGCCAAATTTTACAATTTGGTCCAAAGAAAATATTAAATGCAATGGATGGATGGGCATCAAATTTATTAGAAGTTTATTAAGTTGGGTGTCCAGCTAAAGACTCGCACAAAAAGAAGCGTTCGCGGGAGGCAACCTGTCATTAGAGTTTGCTTTTCATTTTCTTTCTAAACTTCTAGTATTTAGGGATAATTTAGGATTTTTATTTTGATGTTTTTCTTATTACTTGGTATTTGTTTTTGATCTTTTCCGAATATAGGGTGAGGGATAGAATGAAAGAATAAAGCGTGAGGAAATAAAGTGAGGGGTCGAGTCGTAGACGAGAAGATTAGAAGATTTGAGTGATTTTATAAGTCCGATGATTTTAATGGTTAAAAAGGAGTTTCGTCATTGAAGAATACAAGGAGGTGTATAACCTTAATACCCTATTTGACCTCAAAAACAAACCTGAAGCAGAAAGAAGAATTTGCACGATCAGAGCCGAAAACTTGTCGAGTGCACCCTTATAGCTCGACGAGTTCCAGCGAAATTTCACGATTTCTGCCCATATGACAATTCAACTCCGCGAGTCTCCACATAAAACTCGACGAGTTGCTCATTCTTTTATCTTTGAGTCAACAATTTGATTCAATTAAAGGCGACAATTGGCTATATTTTTGAAGACCATTTCTAGGCGATTCCAAGATGCTTTTTCCCACATATTTAGAGTGGTCAACCACACGAGATTTGACGCCCAAGGCATGGATAAGCTGTTCATATGCCTAAAGTCAGCTGAAGATGGAGCTAAATTGAAGAAGATCACCCTCGTCACTACTATCCCAGGGGAGTTTGTTCCAATTATCTTTTTACTTTTATGTTATTTAATTGTTTTAATATGCAATGGGGACATTGCGTAAATTAAGTGTGGGGTAGGGGGTTGGTTACATTAGTTAAAATTTTAGTTAAATTTTGAAAATTTTGAAATTTTTGTACTAAAATTGCTAGGGCTAAATTAGAAATTTTTGGTAAAGCAATTAAGGATCATGCTAGTATTATATTTGATGATTATATGAAGACCCAAATGTTTAGTTGAGTCTATATATGTTATAGTGCATTTGTGGCCCTCTTTATTCTAGTGAAATCATGGGACAAAAGCACAACCTCGCTTACTTTGAGGATCGCAATATGTTTAGCATCATGTACCAGAAATGTATCCAGGAAAATATTTATCTTTAATCAATAAAGGTTGAGGTTGAGCGCCTTTGCTTAAGCATGTAGGTTTGAGTGAAAAAAAGTGAGTTACATGTAAAAAAAAAGAGAGAGAATTACAAGAAAAGTTGTAAGAATTTTGGAGCAGTCAATAGTGAAGATCAAAAGATCAAAATTTCGAATGTTCAAAAGTTGAAGATACCAAAAATCAAATCAAAGAAGGTGGTCAATTCAAAGAAATCAAGATTAAATTATGAAAGAAGTGAAGAATTAAAAATAGCTCCATAGTGTAACGACCCAAAAACACTACTAAAAATTTCTTTTAAAACATTACTAAAACTGGATCTATAAAACGTATCATAAGTCAACATAACTTTCGAGTATTAAATTCAAAACATAATATCATTATAAGTTTTCAAAACACTTGTTTATTATCAGAGTAAACATTCCCAGGCTGACTAATCTATGGTGTGTGCCATGCGATCACCCCGAGCTCCTCCCTCCGCTACCGGAAGTACCTGAAAACAAAACTGAAAACCGTAAGCACGAAGCTTAGTGAGTTCCCCACCTTACCACATACCATGCATAACCACATACTGCACATACTGGGCCACGCCCGCTATCCGGGGCCTCGCCCCCTACTTCGGGCCTCGCCCGCTACAACGGCCCCGCCGCTCCAGGCCCCGCCTGGCTTTGAGCCCCGCTCGGATACAGATCTGTTTCACTTAGGCCTCGCCTGTCACAGGGCCTCGCCCACTAACATATAATAGCACATAAACGTATCACATAACATTACATAAGCTAAACATATACTAACAACTCTTGCTCTAAGGCCTCGCCTATCTCTGGGCCCCGCCCGAGTCCTGCTACTGATGAGTCACGGAACCTCGTCCATACTCCTGCTGATAGTGAGGTTCGGGCCCAGCCCACCCTCACTCCTTCCCTAACTTGGGCCTCGCCCCTGCTCTGCTGCTACTGAGATATGGAACACCATCCACACTTTGCTATTGGTGAGATACGGGACCTTGCCCTCTCTTACCTCCCTACCAGGCACATACAAGTATCACACAGACAACAAGTATAAACTATCACATAAACCGCTCCTTGGGCACCCGCCCTCTGTCATTGGACCTCGTCCAAATATCATACTAGCATACTGTGCCTAGGGCTAACCCCCGGGTCTTCTACTCATAACTACATGGGCCGGCATTGTGGCCGTAGACCCATTCATACAAAGGGAAACTCACCTGATACTGCTGAACTGCTGCTGCTAACCCCTTTGACCGCTAACTCCGAACTGCTGCTCCGCTAGCTCCCCGAGCTACCAATAACAACCCAACACTTAGTCTAACTGACCTCCAAAGGTTAACCAAGTCAACTCTGGTCAAAGTCAACCTTCCAGGTCAACCCTACTCGCCGAGTCCCCCTACTGACTCGCCGAGTCCATAAATCCAAAGTCCTTCCACTCGCGACTCTACTCGCCGAGTCAGCCCCTGACTCGCCGAGTTTACTGATTCCCGATTCCTGTCCTGTCCAACTCACTGAGTCCTGGCTCGACTCGCTGACTCGAGTCTTAACTCGAAGGGTTTGGGACCACTCGACCTGACTCGCCGAGTCTAAGAACAGACTCGCCGAGCACACGGCAATCTTCATCCAACTCGCCGAGTTGTTCATCCAACTCGCCGAGTTCATGCCTATCTTCATCCGACTCGACGAGCTGTTCATCCCACTCGTCGAGTTCCTCCTCATCTTCAAGATACTCGCCAAGTCCACTCGAAGGACTTGTCGAGTCCACTAAGATCCACTTACATGCAGAGGACTTCCGAGTCATGCATGAGCTCCAAACTGTAGATCTACCCTCCCCAAGCCTATTTCCCACGTAAAGTTGCAAACTTTACGTGTAGAGAGTGAGATCTAGGCAAAATACACCCATAGCTAGGGTTTAGGACCAAGAGACTCCAATTTCCACACAATGACTGTTACTTTATGGGATTCCATACCAAAACAAGCATGGATCTGAGGTAGCAACCTCAGATCTGGACCTCAAGCTCAAGATTGGTCTTAAACATGGCTTAAAAGCCCCAAAACTCATAACCAAGGAAAATCTAAAGGAGGGAAACGAATTGATACCTTCCAATGCTCTGAAATGCTTCCCAAACTTCAGATCCAAAGCCACTCCCTGATGCTTCAAAGATTCCCACTCCTTCTTCTTCCTTAAAACCACTCAAAAAAATGGCTAAAAGCTTGAATAAACACAATGGGGCTTAAGGTGCGGCGTTCTAGGTGTGACAGGCTGTAAAGGAGCCCTAGGAAGAAGATTGAGATGTTTAAATAGGCTCGAAGCCCCGGATTTAGGGTTTTCCTCGCACAGACCAGACTCGCCGAGTCTACTTGGCCGACTCGTCGAGTTGGTCACTTTCTTATCGACCCGGATCCCGCTCCGACTCGCCGAGTCCTCCCTTGGACTCGTCGAGTCCCTCTTAAATTTAGGGTTTCCTTCACTTTCTTGGCTTTCAAAATCCTGGGTGTTACAACTCTCCCCCACTTAAACTGAACTTCGTCCTCGAAGTTTACCATGGCCCACCGCCTGCGATCTGCCTCCAATACCCAACACTAGCCGCCTACCTGCGCTGGTCTTCCACCGAATACTGCACTGAACCCGCAGAGGTTCTCCACTTCTTTCCTTGCGCAATCCCTTGCCTTCCCAAGGCAAAGCCTCATAACCGACTTTTCCTTTGACACTGTGAAGATCCTATCCTTCATTAACTCCATCACCCCCCTGCTATTCCCAGAACGGGTCATCACCGTCAGCACTCACTGACACTCCTTCCTGCCAACACTTGGTGTCGAGCACCCCTCGACTCAACTAACTGAACTCTACCATACGCTGCATACTCGCACTGCCACTGACTGGCAATTCAGCTAATCCTTGCCTGACTTCCTGATAACTGGGACCGCCCTGGTCCCTACCAACCTATCAATGACTGGATTACCGGTTCCCACTGGTAGCTAGTCCCAACACCATCCCTGATCGCTCTCAGCGACTTCCAAAGAAACCTCGACCATCTATAACTACTCAATTAATTCTGCCACCCAGGCACTACAAACCTGGGATCCCTAATCCCCTATCTTGACACTAAGATCCCGACCAGGTCCCACCTGCGCTGCTAAACTCACGGGCCTCGCCCTCGGGTCTCACCCAACCATACTACTAAGCAACCCTACTCCCAGGTCTCATCTACACTGCCAATCTCATACGGGCCTCGCCCACGGGTCTCACCCAGCTATATCCTGGAGCGGCCTCTCCCAAGGTCTCACCTCTCTAGAGCTATACAGGCAACTCCCTACCATTCTTATCCACTACTGAATCTCGATCCCTACCTGAGCACTAGGAGATAAGGGCCTCGCCCCAACTCCACTAACGGAACTACTAAGGAATGCTACGGCTTACCCCTAGGCTTACATCAGCATCCATAGCCGACTGCTAGTGAATGCTACGGCTGCCCCGTAGTCTTACAACACTCCCTACCACTGACTGCTAATACGAAGGCACCCACGTGCCATCGGCTTCTCAAGATCCTTATTCAGACTCCCGCGAGTCCTTCAGGCGATCCACCACCTGAATTCTCAACCATAACCAACCATTACCATCCCACGCGCTAGCTGATATGGAGTTTCTCAAACTCCCAACCCTGAAATCCTCAATCCATCAAACGTTGAACTACTTCTCTTCCCTCTCGGAGGTCACGTACTCGTTCTGGGCTGCGTGCTCCTCTCTGGCACACCCGGAGGATTCTCCCCCACTTCGATCCTGCTTACCCCTTGCTGCTCACTACTCAAAGGGATTTCGATCTTTACTACCATTCCATAGCTCATCTACTGAGGAACCCAAGCCTGCCATAGCTAGGGATTTAGCCCATCCATCACAATCACTGCACCACTTTGAACTAGCGAAACGTACCAAATCCCTCCCAAGCATGCTACAGTTACTGCATCCTTCGAAACCTTCTTCAATAGAGCACATCCCCCTAACTACCATACAAATATCCAAGGTATGCAGATGGCATATAACTCGATCACAATCAACCAATCAAAATAAAATACTCATACCGATAATGATGCAGAACCATAACAATGAAATCATGCACAAAATAAAAGAACTGAGAATGGAAATTGCATACCTGCAACGTCCGGCGATGCTCGCGTCTCCAAAGTCGTCATCTGGAAAGCCCTGCTCCCTGCTGCAGGTGCCTCTACCCGGCCCTGACGGCCATCTGCGATCCTTAAGGTTGCAGGGGCGCGTGCCATCACCCGTCCTGCTGAAGACAAACTGGGGCACTGGGCCTTCTTGTGGCCCCGCTGGTTGCAATGAAAACATATCATGTCTGATCCCTGCGCGGCGGTAACAATACAATCCCTGCTAAAATGACCAGTCCGACCGCACTTGAAGCAGCCAGACTCACCACCGCTACCACTCCTGCACGTGCCCCCGTGCGCCCTACCACACTTTCCGCACCGACTGCGGTCCTGAAGATCCCTCGATCTCGAATCCGATCCCTTGGGCCTTTTGCCCGAACCTGCTGATACCTGAACCTCATCCGGCTTCCTCTTCCGGATCTGCTCTAAATCAATTTCCCTTTCCCTAGCCTGAGAAATCATATCTTCCAGCGTCTTACAGCTGGACCTGCTCACAAACTCCCTGATGTCGTCCCTCAACATCTCATGGTACCGAGCCTTCTTCATCTCCTCATCCGCTACATACTACGGTACAAGCAGAGCCCTCTCCCTGAACTTGGCGGTGATCTCCGCCACAGTCTCAGTAGTCTGCATCAAATCCTGAAACTCTCGTGCCAGCTGCTGCACCTCAATAATCGGCGAAAACTCCGCCCTGAACTTGGCCGAGAAATCGCTCCAACTCATCGCGTCCAACGCGGCATCATCCCCCAAAGCATGACCAATCTCCTCCCACCAATCCCTCGCTCTGTGCTTCCGAAGACAAGAAGCGAGTCTGACCTTGTCCCCCTTGGGACACTTGCTCGTACGAAAAGCGTTGGCAACATCAGCCAACCATCTGCTGCTAGCAATGGGGTCCCTAGCTCCATGATAATCTGGTGCCCCGCAGGCTCTAAACTCTCGAAACGTCAAGGTACGCGCTCCCATCAATGCCATCATCTCAGTATGGAAGGCTCCCAGCCTCTCCTCCAAGATCTCCAGTATGCCCTCCTTGACCGTGCCAAAGATCACAGGAGTCTGAGCTAGAATACTGCGCGTAACCTCAGCTGATATCAACTCTCTCATCCGCTCCTCGAGCTGCTCGGTCCCTGAACCCAAGCCTGATCCCTCTCCGGCGCCTGATCCGCCCGCTGGTCTCTCTCGCAATGTCACCATGCTGAAAATATACCACAACCACAATCAGAATACCCATCACTGATGCAAGATCAAACATGCCCTACCAGGTTTCCGGTCTTGTCTCGGCCTTTCCCGAATCGAGTACGGATCCTCTGCTTTCAGTAGTACGGGCCCATACTACCTTCCACATCTATCCGTACTTTCCTCAGGAATTGCTTTGACTCCACCAGGTCCCTTATCCACTAATACTGCTCCCAACACTATCTCATCCTAGGCTTTCCCTAGGGAAACCTCTGACTCAACTCAAACCAGTCCTCAGCTGCTGAAGGCTTCCTCACGATGCCAATTAGCCACCACCTGGATACCATCACATGTGATTAGGCTCAGATAATCCTTCAAGTATAAGACTCGTTCCTACAACGGTTGGACTCAAACAAGAGCTGCGCAATAGGACCAAATCCAACACTCTGAGATTATTCAACCCTGATCACATGTGGCGTGTCGTATCCACCTAATGGCTAACTCCCATCACTCAGAATCCCACAATGCACAAAGCAAGCAGCATTCGGTCAAAGGAAAATCTAACCATAACATACTCAAGCAATCACATCCACATAGCAAGAATCTGAACTAGCATGCAACACAAACTCATAAACTCAGGCATAACCGAAACAGGCTATCCTACTACTGTCTAATCAGCACTATCATGCAGCTCAAAAGCACAAATAACAGGCACATAAGGCATCATCCCTAGATCCTTAGTCCTATTCTAGCATGCTGTTCTATCAACTGATAATCATAACATAAACTTGTATGGGTATTTTGGGGTACTTACTCGAGCTCGGTTGATTGCATGCACCACACCTCTTTTCTCTTTTCAAATTTCTTTTCTTCTGAATTCTTTTTGTTTTTCTAAAACTGTTTTTCGTTCTCAAAATTCTTTTTACAAAACTGTCTTTTCACTTTTGAAAACTTTTTATCCGACCCCTCAGTTTGAGTTCAGGCACCCCCGAGAGAATGCCCGAATCCCTCAAACCAAGGCTCTGATACCAACTTGTAACAACCCAAAAACACTACTAAAAATTTCTTTTAAAACATTACTAAAACTGGATCTATAAAACGTATCATAAGTCAACATAACTTTCGAGTATTAAATTCAAAACATAATATCATTATAAGTTTTCAAAACACTTGTTTATTATCAGAGTAAACATTCCCAGGCTGACTAATCTATGGTGTGTTCCATGCGATCACCCCGAGCTCCTCCCTCCGCTACCGGAAGTACCTGAAAACAAAACTGAAAACCGTAAGCACGAAGCTTAGTGAGTTCCCCACCTTACCACATACCATGCATAACCACATACTGCACATACTGGGCCACGCCCGCTATCCGGGGCCTCGCCCCCTACTTCGGGCCTCGCCCGCTACAATGGCCCCGCCGCTCCAGGCCCCGCCTGGCTTTGAGCCCCGCTCGGATACAGATCTGTTTCACTTAGGCCTCGCCTGTCATAGGGCCTCGCCCACTAACATATAATAGCACATAAACGTATCACATAACATTACATAAGCTAAACATATACTAACAACTCTTGCTCTAAGGCCTCGCCTATCTCTGGGCCCCGCCCGAGTCCTGCTACTGATGAGTCACGGAACCTCGTCCATACTCCTGCTGATAGTGAGGTTCGGGCCCAGCCCACCCTCACTCCTTCCCTAACTTGGGCCTCGCCCCTGCTCTGCTGCTACTGAGATATGGAACACCATCCACACTCTGCTATTGGTGATATACGGGACCTCGCCCTCTCTCACCTCCCTACCAGGCACATACAAGTATCACACAGACAACAAGTATAAACTATCACATAAACCGCTCCTTGGGCACCCGCCCTCTGTCATTGGACCTCGTCCAAATATCATACTAGCATACTGTGCCTAGGGCTAACCCCCGGGTCTTCTACTCATAACTACATGGGCCGGCATTGTGGCCGTAGACCCATTCATACAAAGGGAAACTCACCTGATACTGCTGAACTGCTGCTGCTAACCCCTTTGACCGCTACCTGACCGCTAACTCCGAACTGCTGCTCCGCTAGCTCCCCGAGCTACCAATAACAACCCAACACTTAGTCTAACTGACCTCCAAAGGTCAACCAAGTCAACTCTGGTCAAAGTCAACCTTCCAGGTCAACCCTACTCGCCGAGTCCCCCTACTGACTCGCCGAGTCCATAAATCCAGAGTCCTTCCACTCGCGACTCTACTCGCCGAGTCAGCCCCTGACTCGCCGAGTTTACTAATTCCCGATTCCTGTCCTGTCCAACTCACTGAGTCCTGGCTCGACTCGCTGACTCGAGTCTTAACTCGAAGGGTTTGGGACCACTCGACCTGACTCGCCGAGTCTAAGAACAGACTCACCGAGCACACGGCAATCTTCATCCAACTCGCCGAGTTGTTCATCCAACTCGCCGAGTTCATGCCTATCTTCATCCGACTCGACGAGCTGTTCATCTTACTCGTCGAGTTCCTCCTCATGTTCAATATACTCGCCGAGTCCACTCGAAGGACTCGTCGTGTCCACTAAGATCCACTTACATGCAAAGGACTTCCGAGTCTTGCATGAGCTCCAAACTGTAGATCTACCCTCCCCAAGCCTATTTCCCACGTAAAGTTGCAAACTTTACGTGTAGAGAGTGAGATCTAGGCAAAATACACCCATAGCTAGGGTTTAGGACCAAGAGACTCCAATTTCCACCCAATGACTGTTACTTTATGGGATTCCATACCAAAACAAGCATGGATCTGAGGTAGCAACCTCAGATCTGGACCTCAAGCTCAAGATTGGTCTTAAACATGGCTTAAAAGCCCCAAAACTCATAACCAAGGAAAATCTAAAGGAGGGAAACGAATTGATACCTTCCAATGCTCTGAAATGCTTCCCAAACTTCAGATCCAAAGCCACTCCCTGATGCTTCAAAGATTCCCACTCCTTCTTCTTCCTTAAAACCACTCAAAAAAAATGGCTAAAAGCTTGAATGAACATAATGGGGCTTAAGGTGCGGCGTTCTAGGTGTGAGAGGCTGTAAAGAAGCCCTAGGAAGAAGATTGAGATGTTTAAATAGGCTCCAAGTCCCGGATTTAGGGTTTTCCTCGCACAGACCAGACTCGCTGAGTCTACTTGGCCGACTCGTCGAGTTGGTCACTTTCTTATCGACCCGGATCCCGCTCCGACTCGCCGAGTCCCTCTTAAATTTAGGGTTTCCTTCACTTTCTTGGCTTTCAAAATCCTGGGTGTTACACATAGTGGTATGGAAAAGTTGTAATTTTCTAGATTATGTATGCTTGGGTTGCTTGACCAAAAATACCTTGAGGTTAAAAAGTTTTCTGGGGATGGATTCGGAGGGATGCATAAAATGAGCGTTGTTCAAAAGAAGTGGGCGAGTGTTTATGAGGATTATGAGTATTTAGGATTAAGGGGGGTCCTTAGGAAAAAATTTAGACACAAATGCATGCGTTGTGGTATTGGCATAATGGCTCGGTTCAATTGGGATTGTTTTATGTGATATTAGTGTGGTAAAATTCAGTTTTGCTTGGGGGCAAGCAAAAGTCAAGTGTGGGGTATTTTGATATGGGCTTATTTAGTCATAAAAATCATGCATGATCTTAATACTTTATGTTAATTTTATCTCAAATAATGAACCAAAGGTGCTTAATTAGCTTAAATATTTCATTTTCAGCAACAAAGACATGCTCGAAAGGAAAATGAAGCGGAATTGGCGATTGGAGGTTTGGATCTTGGATTTTGAAGAAAGAAAGATGTTGCTGGATAGCTTGACCCCTCGTCAGTGTTTTGGCCACATCTCATGAACCGTAACTCCGATTGACAAGATTCAAAATGTTATGAAAGCTAGACACAATTTCGGACGACTTTCATGTTTTGAGAAAATGCTGATTCCAAACGGACTTGATGAGTAGGCCATAAACTCGACGAGTCACTTTGAACTTTCGCGATTCTGGACGCGTTGACTTGCCATACACGGGTTTTAAGTGACGGACTCGCCGAGTAGGTCACTGGACTTGACGAGTTACCTCTGGTTTTTGAAAACCTATATAATGGGACATTTTGAGATCGATACCCTAGCATATAGATGAACCCTTGGAGGCGAATTGTGGACTAAAGGTGCTGGTGGAGCGTGGGAAGCAAGATAATCAACCCTACATTCAATTTTAAGGAGAATCAAGGCAAAATCAAGTTTACTCTTTACCTAATCTACTGTTTGAACTATGTTTTTACCAATTGATTTTGTTTTTGAGCTTGTTTCTGCTGTAATCATGAGCTAAAACCCATAACTTCTGTTTAGGTAGATGGATTTGTTAACATGGATTCATTATTTGATTATAATTAATTTTAATTGGTGATTATGTTTTATTAAGCTTGTTAAGGAACCTTATGTGTTAACAATAACTATTCTTCTGTTAATAAATCAGTAATTAAGTCGTATGAACATCTCTTAGTTATTAATTCCATATGATTTATTGTGACCACATAGTTGTATGTCTAGGAATAGCGAATGTGAAACTAGAACTAACTAGAAGATAGGTAAGTTAATGTGTGAGCTTGTTTGATGAACATCAGCAAGAGGGTAATTGAAGGGCCAATTTAATTAACCATTACAAGTCTTATTTAACCCGAATCAATAACTAGGAAATTAGTTAATTTAGACAACTGGCCACTGCTTGAGTTAATTTGTTTCCTAAGGATTAGTAATAGCGAACGTGAAACTAATAATCATAGTCGATAGCCAATGAAGAATTAATCCAATACATTGAAATAATCCATGGGAACAAATGACTCGAACCTAAACAAAAGTCCTCTTTATTATTGAATTTAATTGATTTTTATTTGCTTAGCTCTTGGTTTCTTAGTTTAAGTTCTAGTTAATCGTTTAAGTTTATAGTTTTGCAAAACTAGAGAAAACCCTCTTTCTATTACTTGTTTTATTTAGACAATATTAGCATTTATTTTAATTGTTAACCGTTCCCTGTGTTCGATACCCTACTTACCTGAACTAAACTGCTAATCGATAGGTACACTACCTTTCGTGTGTTTGTCTTTGTGTTTAAGTTAGTAGGATTAAAACTAGTTCGTTTCACACACATCATACACGAATCACAAAAGTCTTAAGTACATCTTCAACCAGAAAGAACTTAACATGAGGCAATGAATATGGATAGATTTGGTGATTGACTATGAATTTGAAATTTGTTACCATCCAGGTAAGGAAAATGCCGTGGAAGATGTCTTGAGTAGAAAAAAGCGTGTCAGACCTCACAGAGTCAAGGCAATCACATTGACAATCTAATCGAACCTACTTGCCCAAATCAGAGAAGCACAACTAGAGACTAATAAGGAAGAAAACATAGCAGAAGAATGTTTGCGGGGGATGGACAAACAATTCAAAATGAGAAACGATGGAAGACGATGTTTCATTGACTAGATTTGGTTATTAGAAGTTTGGTCTTGGATGAAGCTCACAAGACAAGGTACTTACTCCAACCAAGATCTGATAAGATGTACCTAGACTTAGAAAGACGATACTTGTGTCCCAACATGAAGGTATAGATCGCCACGTATGTGAACAAATTCTTGACCTGCACTAAGGTCAATGCATAATACCATAAGCCCTCAGGTCTACTGCAACATTCAAAAATACTCAGGTGGAAATGGAAACAAATCACCATGGACTTCATAACGAAAATACCTAAGACGTCCAGTGAATACGACACAATTTGAGTAATAATTGACCGCCTGACTGAATCTGCTGATTTCCTACCAATAAAAGAAACAAATAAAATGGAAAGATGGGCTATAACATACATCAAGGAGATAGTCAGACTACATGGCGTGCCAACATCTATTATCCCAGACAAAGATAGTAGATTCACATCTTGATTTTGGAAATCATTGCAACGTGCATTAGGAAAGTGTCTCGTCATGAACACAACCTACCATCCCCATACAGACGGACAAACCGAATGTAACGACCCAAAATCCATAAGTAAAAATTTCATTTTTCAATTCATCATTCCAAACATCTCATATCTTAAAAACATCCACAATACAACTATAAAAAAAAAAAAATCAGAGTAACAGATATCTCGAAATGCGAAAGTCATGAGGAGGAGGATGTTATGGGTGTTGGATGAGGTGTCTAAGTCAATAACTAAATTATTACAATCTTGAATTATTAGAAAAGTTTCTTTTAGGTTTCCCTCATAACGTGAAATAGCTAGAAATGATATTAGGAGAAAGAGAGATAAATAATTTGTTTATATATTATGTGATTAATATATTAATTCGAAATAGATAATTGATATGATAATTTATTATGTAATTAATAAATTAACATGTGATCAATTGTTATATAATTTATTTATTAATTTATAAATTAATGAGAAATCAATTAGACTTAATTAATAATTGATTAGAATTAATTTGGGATCAACTGGAATCAATTAATTGTTCAAGGGTTTCATTGAAATTGTTCAATTATTGAGCAAGAGAGAGATTCTAGAAACCTCCATGATTTGACGGTTTTCATACCTTATTAGGGTAATCTAGAATGATCTAAATTGATAATTAGGAAACAAGATAATTACCTATTTATGGGTTATCATTATCTAGGGTTTCTTAGGGATATTTAGAAGCTATATAAAGACCCCTTGGGCTAGAATTTTCGTGTGACTCTTTCTAAGAAGCATATGAGTGAAAAGTCTTTGTCTCCTTTTTCTCTCCTTTTCATTCGAGGGTTTCTAGGGTTTTGGGTGTGAGCCATTAGAGGCATGTGATCTCTGGTGCTTGCTTTCCCAGGTTTTCTATAAGGAGTTTGAAATGATTTGTTTACTACAACAAATCAAAGGTATTTAACCCTATTTCTTGTAATTTGATTATACTAAGGTTTCATTAGGCTTTCAAGTTATTTTGTTGTTCATAGGATGTTACATTCAAAGTGTTAAAGACATAGATCCTTTAGGTTGTATGTGCCCTTAAATGTTAAGTGAAATTCCGCAAGCATATAGTTATTGTTATCTATAAAACTCATCAATG
This sequence comes from Lactuca sativa, assembly GCF_002870075.4. Taxonomy (NCBI): domain Eukaryota; kingdom Viridiplantae; phylum Streptophyta; class Magnoliopsida; order Asterales; family Asteraceae; genus Lactuca; species Lactuca sativa. Next base: position 126,217,123 of record NC_056624.2, on the reverse strand, counting down.
GTATTAGAGCCTCGGTGCGTCTAACATTATTTGTACATAGGATGAACTTGAACAAAATCGTTTTTTAAGAAAAAATGTTTCTCACATCGTGAGCATCTGCTTGTCACAACGTGAGACCTGCTATTTCTAATATTTTGGATTTTTCCTATATAATTTTATTTATATGGTTGTTATTTGGTAATTATCTCTTTTAATATCTTACAAATCCGATTTTGCTTATATTAGATAATTAAATAAAACCCTAAATGTTAGGAGATATCCGTAGATTATATAATGATTAATTATAAGAGTAATTAATATTATCCTTATGGATCTTATTATAAATTTAATTAAATGACTAATTAAAAGATAAATGTTAAATCCATAATTTGGTTTAAATTTTATTAAATTAAAAGTTTAGTTTATATAATTAAAGGATTAAACCTTGTCTTTTTAAATGTTTTAAAATACATCTTATACTATGTATAATTAAAAGTTTAATATATATTATATGTATAAGACAAGTCAGTCAAATCGCTAGTACGCCTCATTCACAAAGTCATACTATAAGGGAGTTTAAGGAAAGAACCTATAAAATGACCACCATTGGGTATCGATTCTTACCCACCGCTCTCTTATATGGTGAAGGGTTGTTAGTCGAATGGATTTGATAGGACACAATATCATTAATAAGTATAATGATATAAAGTAACTAAATATTTCTTTATAAAATCCCATTCATAGTTACTTTAGGAAAAATGTGAAAAGTATAATAATCCATGAAAAAAGCACATCATGCTTTATATGTCGTTAGTGGAGTGTGTGTGGTTAACCAACACACTAATAGGGACTATAAATAGATATGATGGGCATCTTGAAAATTGTCATTGTTGATGGAGCATGTGTGGTCAACCGACACATCAATGTGATATGATAAATGACATAACAGTTGTCAACCAGGTTTGCATGGTTATTTACATCTCGTTTATGATCCTCGGTATCCCAATCACACAAGTGAGAGCATAATTCGAGATTCAATATTGCATTGATAAGATTCAATGAATCTCAAAAGATCTAGGAGTTTCATAAGATTGGGATCGGTAAAAGCCTTACCTACCAAAAATAGGTTCGAATTATATTACAATATCCCTCTTCAAAGTTTGACTCGAAAATATGGATGCTATCATTAATTTAAATTTTGGGTTAATAATTTAGGATTAAAATCAACTAACTTGAATTCTCTCCATTCTTAGTTTTAAAATATCTTAAGAAGATAGAAATGGTCTTTCTCATTCTTATGGAAATGATTTTCCTCAATATTTAGAAGACGGTCTTCCAATTTCAAGTCAAGGTGAAATTGTTTTCCCTTCCTTGGGAAATGATGGAAGTAAATATCATCTTTCTTCAACTCTTCTACCTCCGGCTCCAGTGACTCTCCCAACATCACGTTTTCCTCAAGTTGAAAGATACAAGAGTACTTAATCCCTATTGGCATGTAGACATTAAGATGGAAACTTTGTATGTGCCCATTTTCTGAAAAGATTTCATACATTGACAAGTTAGATAGATTGGGTGTTGTTTTTCCCATGGGAGAAATCCATTGTTTTGTTTTTCTCTTGCTTCCTAAGTTATATGGTTATTTTGTTAAAAAATTTCATATGAGGAATCTCAATGCGACCCTAATTGATATGACCCAAATGTTATGCTTCAGATCTCATCCAAAGAAGAAATGTAACACCCAAGATTTTGAAAGCCAAGCAAGTAAAGGAAACCCTAAATTTAGGAGGGGCTCGGCGAGTCCAAGGAGGAACTCGACAAGTCCGAGCGGGATCCAGGCCGAGGAGTAAGTGACCAACTCGGCGAGTAGGCCAAGGTGACTCAGCGAGTCTGGTCTGTGCGTGGAAAACCCTAAATTCGGGACTTAAACGTCTTAATCTTCTTCCTAGGGTTCCTTACTGCCTCTTAAGCCCTGGATATCGAACCCTAGCCGCCATATACTCTTTTTGAGCCATTTATTTCCTTCAAGAGTGCATTTAGCTTGGAGAAAGAAGAAGAATCTTGAGAGTGAAAGAAGGGGGCTGTAGGTCCGGGATTGGGAAGACATTTCTGAGCTTTTGGAGGTATAAACTAGTTCCTGGACCCTTTTTGCATCTAGATTTATGTGTAGTTGTTAGGGCTCTTTAGCCATAATGATATTACTTTGAGTTAGGAGCCGGATCTGGAGTTGCTACTTCAGATCCAAGAGTGTTATGGACTGGAGAAGCATAAAGTATCAACCCTTGAGTCGATTTTGAAGCCCCTTGGCCTTAAACCCTACTTTATGGTGCTTATTGCCTAGATCTCCTTCTCTACACGTAAAGTTTGCAACTTTACGTGGGGGATAGGCTTGGGAAGGGTAGATCTACAGTTTGGAGTCCATGCATGACTCGAAAGTCCTCTGCATGTATGTAGATCTGAATGGACTCGGCGAGTCCTTCGAGTGGACTCGGCAAGCAGCTTGAAGATGAGGAGGAACTCGACGAGTTGGATGAACAACTCGTCGAGTCAGATGAAGATGGGCATGGACTCAGCGAGTTTGATGAACAACTCGGCGAGTTGGTTGGAGATTGCCTTGTGCTCGGCGAGTCTATTATTGGACTCGACGAGTCAGGTCGCGTGGTCCCAAACCCTTCGAGTTAAGACTCGAGTCAGCGAGTCGAGCCAGGACTCAGTGAGTTGATCAGGTCAGGATTCGGGAATCGGTAGACTCGGCGAGTCAAGTCACGATTAGAAGGACTTTGAGCATAAGAACTCGGCGAGTCAGTAGGTGGACTTGGCGAGTAGGGTTGACTTGGAAGGTTGACTTTGACTAGGACTTTGACTTGGACTAGAGTTGACTTGGTTGACTGCCGGGGGTCAGTTAGACTAAGTGTTGCATTGATATTGATAGCTCGGGAAGCTAGTAGAGCCAGAGTTCACTGAGTGGTCAGGCAACAGGTAGTGGGATCATCAGCAAGTTCAGCCAGCGCAGGTGAGTTTCCCTTTGTATGAATGGGTCTACGGCCACAATGTCGGCCCATGTAGTTATGAGTGGAAGACCTGGGGGTTAGCCCTAGGCACAGTATGCTAGTATGATATCCGGACGAGGTCCAATGATAGAGGGCGGGTGCCCAAGAGATGGTTTATGTGATAGTTTATACTTGTTGTCTATGTGATACTTGTATGTGCCTGGTAGGGAGGTGAGTGTGGGCGAGGTCCCGTATCTCACCAATAGCAGAGTGTGGATGGTGTTCCACATCGCAGTAGCAGCAGCCCAGGGGCGAGGCCCAAGTAGGGAAAGGAGTGAGAGTGGGCTGGGCCCGTATCTCACTATCAGCAGGAGCATGGACGAGGTTCCATGACTCATCAGTAGCAGGACACGGGTGGGGCCCAGAGATAGGCGAGGCCTTGGAGCACGAGTTGTTAGCATACGTTTAGCTTATGTGATGTTATGTGATATGTGTATGTCCTATGATATGTTAGTGGGCGGGGACCTTTGATAGGCGAGGCCTAAGTGAAACAGATCTGTATCCGAGCGGGGCTCGAAGCCAGGCAGGGCCGTTGTAGCGGGCGAGGCCTGAAGTAGGGGGCGAGGCCTCGGATAGCGGGCGTGGCCCAGTATGTGCAGTATATGGTTATGCATGGTATGTGGTAAGGTGGGGAACTCACTAAGCTTCGTGCTTACAGTTTTCAGTTTTGTTTTCAGGTACTTCCGGTAGCAGAGGGAGGAGCTCGGGGTGATCGCATGGCACACACCATAGATTAGTCAGCCTGGGAATGTTTACTCTGATAATGAACATGTGTTTTGAAAACTTATACTCAAATTATGTTTTGGAATGATGACCTTGTTTAAAGTAATGTTTTATTAAAAGAAATTTTTGGTCTTGAATTTTAGGTCATTACAAGTTGGTATCAGAGCCTTGGTTTGAGGGATTCGGGCATCCTCTCGGGTGTGCCTGAACTCAAACTGAGAGGTCGGATAAAAAGTTTTCAAAAGCGAAAAGACAGTTTTGTAAAAAGAATTTTTTTGAACGAAAAACAGTTTTAGAAAAACAAAAAGAATCCAGAAAGAGAAGAATTTTGAAAAGAGAAAAAGGGGTGTGGTGCATGCAATCAGCCGAGCTCAAGTAAGTACCCCAAAATACCCATACAAGTTTATGTTATGATTACCAGTTGATAGAACAGCATGCTAGAATAGGACTAAGGATCTAGGGATGATGCCTTATGTGCCTGTTATTTGTGCTTTTGAGCTGCATAGTCGTGCTGATTAGACAGTAGTAGGACAGCCTATTTAGGTTATGCCTGAGTTATGAGTTTGTGTTGCATGCTAGTTCAGATTCTTGCTATGTGGATATGATTGCTTGAGTATGTTATGGTTAGATTTTCCCTTATTCGAATGCTGCTTGCTTTGTGCATTGTGGGATTCTGAGTGATGGGAGTTAGTCATTAGGTGGATACGACACGTCACATGCGATCAGGGTTGAATAATCTCAGAGTGCTGGATTTGGTTCTATTGCGCAGCTGTTGTTTGAGTCCAACCGTTGTAGGGACGAGTTTTTCACTTGAAGGATTATCTGAGCCTCGTCGCATGTGATGGTATCCAGGTGATGGCTAATTGGCATCACAAGGGGACCCTCAGTAGCTAAGGACTGGTTTGAGTTGAGTCAAAAGGTTTCCCTAGGGTAAGCGTAGGATGAGATAGTGCTGGGAGCAGTAGTAGTGGTTAAGGGATCTGATGGAGTCGAAGCATTTCCTGAGGGAAGTACGGATAGATGTGGAAGGTAGTATGGGCTCGTACTACTGAAAGCAGAGGATCCGTACTCGATTCGGGAAAGGCCGAGACAAGACCGGGAACCTGGTAGGGTGTGTCTGGTCTCGTATCAGTGATGAGTATTCTGATAGTGGATGTGGTATATTTTCAGCATGGTGACATTGAGAGAGAGACCAGTGGGCGGATCAGGCGCCGGAGAGGGATCAGGCTCGGGTTCAGGGGCCGAGCAGCTCGAGGAGCGGATTAGAGAGTTGATATCAGCTGAGGTTACGCGCAGTATTCTAGCTCAGACTCCTGTGATCTGTGGCACGGTCAAGGAGGGTATATTAGAGATTTTGGATGAGAGGCTGGGAGCCTTACGTACTGAGATGATGGCATTGATGGGAGCACGTACTCTGACATTTCGAGAGTTCAGAGCCTGCGGGGCACCAGATTATCATGGGGCTAGGGACCCCATTGCTAGCAGCAGATGGTTGGCTGATGTTGCCAACGCTTTTCGTACGAGCAAGTGTCCCGAGGGGGACAAGGTCAGACTCGCTTCTTGTCTTCGGAAGCACAGAGCGAGGGATTGGTGGGAGGAGATTGGTCATGCTTTGGGGGATGATGCCGTGTTGGACGTGATGACTTGGAGCGATTTCTCGCCCAGGTTCAGGGCGGAGTTTTCGCCGATGATTGAGGTGCAGCAGCTGGCACGAGAGTTTCAGGATTTGACGCAGACTACTGAGACTGTGGCGAAGATCACCACCAAGTTCAGGGAGAGGGCTCTTCTTGTACTGCAGTATGTCGCGGATGGGGAGATGAAGAAGGCCCGATATCTTGAGATATTGAGGGATGACATCAGGGAGTTCGTGAGCAGATCCAGCTGTAAGACGCTGGAAGATATGATTTCTCGGGCTAGAGAAAGGGAGATTGATTTGGAGCAAATCCGGAAGAGGAAGCCAGATGAGGTTCAGGTAGCTGTAGGTTCGGGCAAAAGGCCCAAGGGATCGGATTCGAGATCGAGGTATCATCAGGACCGCAGTCGGTGCGGAAAGTGTGGCAGGGCGCACGAGGGCGCGTGCAGGAGTGGTAGCGGTGGTGAGTCTGGCTGCTTCAAGTGCGGTCGGACTGGTCATTTCAACAGGGATTGCATTGTTACCGCCGCACAGGGATCAGACTTGATATGTTTTCATTGCAATCAGCGGGGCCACAAGAAGGCCCAGTGCCCCAGTTTGTCTTCGGCAGGACGGGTGATGGCAGCCGCCCCTGCAACTTTGAGGATCACGGATGGCCGTCAGGGCCGGGTAGAGGCACCTGCAGCAGGGAGCAGGGCTTTTCAGATGACGACCTTGGAGGCGCGAGCATCGCCGGACGTTGCAGGTATGCAATTTCCATTTGCAGTTCTTTTATTTTGTGCATGATTATATTGTTATGGTTCTGCATCATCATCGGTATGAGTATTTTATTTATGTGCGGTTGATTATGGTCGAGTTATATGCCATCTGCATACCTTGGATATTTGTATGGTAGTTAGGGGATGTGCTCTATTGGAGAAGGTTATGTAGGATGCAGTAGCTGTAGCATGCTTGGGAGGGACTTGGTATGTCTCACTAGATCAGGGGCGTGTAGTGTCAGAGATGGATTGGTTAGATCCCTAGCTATGGTAAGCTTGGGTTCCTCAGCAGATTGATTATGGAAGCAAGGATTGTGTTTTCTCTTTGAGCATAGAGCAACAAGGGGTAAGTAGGATCGAAGTGGGGGAGAATCCTCCGAGTAAGCCAGGGTAGGAGCACACAGACCCAGAAGGAGTGCGCAACCTCCGAGGAGGAAAGGAAGTAGTTCAGCGTTCGATGGATTGAGGATTTCAGGGTTGGGAGTTTGAGAAACTCCCCATCAGCTAGAGCGTGGGTCGATAATGGCACATGGGTGTCTTCGTATTAGCAGTCAGTAGTGGAAGTGTTGTAAGACTACAGGGCAGCTGTAGCATTCACTAGCGGTCACCAATGGATGGTGATGTAAGCCTATGGGTAAGCCGTAGCATTCCTTAGTAGTTTCGTTAGCGGAGTTGGGGCGAGGCCCTTATCTCCTAGTGATCAGGTAGGGATCAGGATTACGTAGTGGATGAGAATGATAGGGAGTTGCCTGTATAGCCCTAGAGAGGTGAGACCTTGGGAGAGGCCGCTCCAGGATATAGTTGGGTGAGACCCGTGGGCGAGGCCCGTATGAGATTAGCAGTGTAGGTGAGACCTGAGGGCAAGGTTGCTCAGTGGTATGGTTGGGTGAGACCCGAGCAGGAGAGTGGTTAAACCAGTGGGACTGGGAAGTTAGAGGCGGGTGGGACCCGTGGGCGAGGCCCGAGAAGTTTTGGCAGCTCAGGTGGGACCTGGTAGGACCTTAGTGTCGAGGTAGGGGATCAAGGATCCCGGGATTGTGGCGCCAGAATGGCGCGATAGATTGAGCAGTGCTAGGTGGTTGAAGTTCTTTCAGGAGTCGCTGAGAGCGACTAAGAGTTGTGTTGGGTCGGCAATCGGTGGGAGCCGGTAAACCAGATATTGATAAGCTTGGTAGGGACCGGAGTGGTCTCAGTTCATCCGGAAGTCGGAAGAAGAACAGCAGAATTGCCAAGCAGTGGCAGTGCGAGTATGCAATGTTTGGTTGAATTCAGTTGGTTGATCGAGAGGTGCTCAGCACCAAGTTTTGACAGAGAGGAGTGTCAGTGGCTATTGGCAGTGATGACCCGTGCGGGCAGTAGCGGGAGTGATGAAGTTGGCGATGGTTAGGACCTTCTCAGCGGCAGAGGAAATAGTTAGTTTGGAGCGTTGCCTTGGGAAGGCAAGGAGCCACGAAATGATAGAGAGGGGGTGAGTCCCTATGGGTTCAGTGCAGTATTCAGAGAGTGCCAGAAGGATTGTCGTTGAGTAAGCAGTGCTTCCAGGATGTTCAGGGTCGGGGTTGACCCAGGATTACTATCCGTAGGGGGTGGTGTTAGTCGGAATGACCAAGCTGAAGGCTAGAGAAAGTGGGCAGCGGGAGTTGGATTAATTGGTGGGATATTGGAGGCAGATCGCAGGCGGTGGGCCATGGTAAAACTTTGAGGACGAAGTTTAGTTTAAGTGGGGGAGAGTTGTAACACCCAAGATTTTGAAAGCCAAGAAAGTAAACGAAACCCTAAATTTAGGAGGGACTCGGCGAGTCCAAGGAGGAACTTGACGAGTCCGAGCGGGATCCGGGCCGAGGAGTAAGTGACCAACTCGGCGTGTAGGCCAAGGTGACTCGGCGAGTCTGGTCTGTGCGTGGAAAACCCTAAATTCGGGACTTAGAGCCTATATAAACATCTTAATCTTCTTCCTAGGGTTCCTTACTGCCTCTTAAGCCCTGGATGTCGAACCCTAGCTGCCATATCCTCTTTTTGAGCCATTTATTTCCTTCAAGAGTGCATTTAGCTTGGAGAAAGAAGAAGAATCTTGAGAGTGCAAGAAGGGGGCTATAGGTCCGGGATTGGGAAGACATTTCTGAGCTTTTGGAGGTATAAACTAGTTCCTGGACCCTTTTTGCATCTAGATTTATGTGTGGTTGTTGGGGCTCTTTAGCCATAATGATATTACTTTGAGTTAGGAGCCGGATCTGGAGTTGCTACTTCAGATCCAAGAGTGTTATGGACTGGAGAAGCATAAAGTATCAACCCTTGAGTCGATTTTGAAGCCCCTTGGCCTTAAACCCTAGTTTATGGTGCTTATTGCCTAGATCTCCTTCTCTACACGTAAAGTTTGCAACTTTACGTGGGGGATAGGCTTGGGAAGGGTAGATCTACAGTTTGGAGTACATGCATGACTCGAAAGTCCTCTGCATGTATGTAGATCTGAATGGACTCGGCGAGTCCTTCGAGTGGACTCGGCAAGCAGCTTGAAGATGAGGAGGAACTCGACGAGTGGGATGAACAACTCGTCGAGTCAGATGAAGATGGGCATGGACTCGGCGAGTTTGATGAACAACTCGGCGAGTTGGTTGGAGATTGCCTTGTGCTCGGCGAGTCTGTTATTGGACTCGACGAGTCAGGTCGCGTGGTCCCAAACCCTTCGAGTTAAGACTCAAGTCAGCGAGTCGAGCCAGGACTCAGTGAGTTGATCAGGTCAGGATTCGGGAATCGGTAGACTCGGCGAGTCAGGGGCTGACTCGGCGAGTCAAGTCGCGATTAGAAGGACTTTGAGCATAAGAACTCGGCAAGTCAGTAGGTGGACTCGGCGAGTAGGGTTGACCTGGAAGGTTGACTTTGACCAGGACTTTGACTTGGACTAGAGTTGACTTGGTTGACTACCGGGGGTCAGTTAGACTAAGTGTTGCATTGATATTGATAGCTCGGGAAGCTAGTAGAGCCGGAGTTCAGTGAGTGGTCAGGCAGCACCTAGTGGGATCATCAGCAAGTTTAGCCAGCGCAGGTGAGTTTCCCTTTGTCTGAATGGGTCAATGGTCACAATCAGCAGGAGCATGGACGAGGTTCCATGACTCATCAGTAGCAGGACACGGGGGGGGGGGGGGGGGGGGGGGGCAGAGATAGGCGAGGCCTTGGAGCACGAGTTGTTTGCATACGTTTAGCTTATGTGATGTTATGTGATATGTGTATGTGCTATGATATGTTAGTGGGCGGGGCCCTGTGATAGGCGAGGCCTAAGTGAAACAGATCTGTATTCGAGCGGGCTCGAAGCCAGGCGGGGCCTGGAGCAGCGGGGCCGTTGTAGCGGGCGAGGGCCGAAGTAGGGGCGAGGCCTCGGATAGCGGGCGTGGCCCAGTATGTGCAGTATGTGGTTATGGATGGTATGTGGTAAGGTGGGGAACTCACTAAGCTTCGTGCTTACGGTTTTCAGTTTTGTTTTCAGGTACTTCCAGTAGTAGAGGGAGGAGCTCGGGGTGATCGCATGGCACACACCATAGATTAGTCAGCCTGGGAATGTTTACTCTGATAATGAACATGTGTTTTGAAAACCTATACTCAAATTATGTTTTGGAATGATGACCTTGTTTAAAGTAATGTTTTATTAAAAGAAATTTTTGGTCTTGAATTTTGGGTTGTTACAAGAAATGCTTATGTGGCCTATTCCCAAGGTTTCCATAGACATTGACAATGGTGATCTACAAAATATTTCTCTTCCCAATGGAAAGGGGTCGTCCAAGATCAAACTGTTTGATCATATGATAAAAAGAAAGGCTAGTTATGGGATCGTCTAATGTGTTGACCCCAAAGAGTCCATTTGTTTTTACTACCAATTGAAGGGAAATTGGTTGCGAAGCTGCCCAAAGTACCTAAAGATCTTAGAGATAGTAAAGTCAATTTGTGTGATTCTACTTTAGGTACATTCATTATGTGACTCCATTGTTTTATAAGTTCCTATTCATAGACTTTTAATAAATGATGTGATGATCACATTTTGATAATATTAAAGGAGCTAATAGAAAGAAGGAAGCTTGAGCAAGGTGAGCTAAATATGATCATGAGAAATGGACTATGGTCACATGGTTCAAAGATCAAAATTTGGAGCTATTACTAAAGAGTTAGAATAATTTAATTGATTGCTATTACTCTTCGGAGATGTCTAGTTTTCATTTTATGCATTGTAAGGATGAGTTCCAAATTTTCATTTATTTTCAATTATATAAAGTGAATTATTGGTTTATCTGGTTGCCTTATTTTATATATTTCCTTGTAATGGAATTTATGAAAGTGTTGGTTACATTTATAATATTGAAAATATTAATTGTGGATTTGATTCTTATAATATCACATGTGGTATTGTCATAAGTGACCAAGTGAAAAGAAATCTCCTCACCAATTGGACAGATACTTGGTGTTGTACAATTCACATTGCATATGTATGAGAATCTTGTTCATTGAAAAAATTATAACTAATTTATTGATCACATGCTTATGTGACGCAAGTGAAAGGCTGATGGATCCAGTACCTGTTGATATGGACCATTCAGATCCACTACAAATGATTATAATTTTATTTGTCATGATTTATTGATATTTCAGTAACTATGGTTGTATTTATATGATTAAGCATAATTTTGATACTTTGAAATGATTCAAAGTGTAGCAAAAGGAATAAGAAGAATCTATTAGGCAAAAAGATATAAGTTTCTCCAATCTTAAAGGAAAGGAGAGTACTTTAGTATCACATTTTATGATAATCTTAGTGAATGTGGCTATATATTGCAATTGATCCTCGAAGAACATCTTAGTGCAAATTGTATGGTTAAGAAGAAGAATCAAACATTGCTGGAAATGGTTCGATCATAGATCAGTCATACTTTGTTCCAATCAAGTGTTACATTCATAATCTAGTGACCATAAATCGTATCTTGAAACTCCTTTCAAACTAAGCAGATTGAAAACACCTTGAAATATATGGAGTAAAGTTTTTTCTTACTCTAGCACATATAGAACTGGAGTTGTGATGTTTTCGTTATTCAAGAAACAAAGGATAAACTGAGACCTATTCTATGAAGTTTTTTTGTTGTTGGGAATTCACACGAACATTTGAAATTTTGTTTTAGCTCATCAATGAATGTACTTGAAGAGAAAAATAATATGTCAAGAAGTTAGTGGGAGTTGTATTGATCTTGAGAGTTTCAAGAGTCACCCGATAATTAACCTTTTAGTTATCACTAGCACGCTTCCTGAAGTTGATAACGTATCGTGTTTGGTTGACACATTCTTATTTCTGCGCACTTCTAGTTGCGTTGGCAATGGTTATGAGTTTTATGTTTTTTCATTTAACTACAAAAGCAAAGCATGTAGTTCAATAAAAGTACATTGATTAATATGGGTGAGCTTCTAACAACACGGAATAACTGTTAGGCCCTTGTGCTACCAGAGGGCAATAAATTTAGATTAGCAAAGTTTAGTCCATGAAGGAAAGTTAATTTGAATTTGGTTTTTGTCTTAAACCTTGTCTTATGATTGTAGTTTGATAATGATATATTCACATGGATGGGAACATATGCACCTTGAAATCTATGTCGCAAAGATTCAATCTAATTCATGAGAATGATTGTGAGGAAATGATTTGGCTAGTAGATTTTAAAATATCTTATAAAGATCTATATGTATATTGGTTGTGTTAATTGCATTCTCAAATTTAGAATATGATTACGACATCTCTCTTCTTATTTAGAATTGTGAGGAATGGCAAGGATTTGTTTGAACTCTCAAGACATATATTTATATGCTATGAAAGGGTTTAAACACACACATAAGCTATCCAATGAAGGTGTATAAGCTTAAGAAGTCTAGTTGGAGACTTATCGAAGCATCGCGTAACAAAAATCTGTAATTCATTTAGGAATTCAAGAGTATTGATATCTAGAAGTCCGGTTAATTTTCTAGGTACATGTCAAAGCTAGTGGAAATTTTTTCGCTATGATAGACTTAAAGGAGAGGTTGCTCATACTGTGTTTCATTTGTAAAAGTTTATATCGTATAGTTTGATAGAAATTAGTCATAGACATATGTGTGAATATCATGTTGAAATGGGTCAACATAGGAAATTATTTATATCGAAATATTATAGCAAGAGATTGAAAAGATATTGGATATAATGAGTCGAGTCCCATATGCTTTAGATATATGATTGATTACATACGCTATAATATTTACTTATTTTGATTTTTCTAATTTCTAGAGCATTGAGAGGAAAAGGATTAGATTTTTTTTTGTGTGACCAGAGTTGTTAAAAAGCTGTCAAGAATAGTCTGAGGCTTACTGAAGATTGATTGTTTACGGATAGTTAGAAGTGTGGTATTGTTTGGGAGGACCATAGTGTCATTTTTAGACCGGGATGATTCTTGGTCAAAATTCATGGTCATATGGTAATATGGAAAAGTTTCCACAATGGGAATTGATTATTAAGTCTACATGTGAATTGGAAACTTTAATACAAGAAAAGTGTTCAAGGAGTGTACCTTGAATTTGAAACTTTATTACCATGGAAATGTTTCCGTTGACAAAGTTCCAATGGAACATTTTGTAATATTGTTGGCTCAGTCTCTATGACTTTGAAGCCTCGACGTCACAGAAGGTCAATGCATGTAAGGTTTAAATTCCAATACATTTTAGACAGTGAAAAGAATTTGGAATTGTGAAATGAGCGTCACTGAAATAGTGTCCATTCGATCTGTTCACACAGGAAAGACCAAAGAGTGGTATAGTATGTATGTTCATAACATGACATAACTTACATTATTTAATTCAAGTGGTTAGTTGATCACTCGAAACATATTACGAGGGATAAGTCATAATTATTATGGTGATTAAATAATAGAGATTTATTTATTTTCAATAGGTTTTAGACCATAATTAATTAGATTATTGGTGTGTTTCACTTTGCATGTTTTACTTCATGTATAATTTGATTATTCGAATTCCAAATTCGATCATACTTTTGGAAGTAAGTGGTGAATTAAGGTTGTCATGAATTGAATTGTAGGCTGTGTATGGAGATTAAACATTGTAATGAGATTGCTAAAATTTTCACAAGTACTTAGAAATGCGGTTTTTAAGTATTGGATAAATCCATTGTTAGAGAATTACTTTATGGATTCTGTCACGAGTAATTCTGAGAGGATAATATCTCATATTGTTTAAGCGGATATATATGAGTTGTAATTTAGTAGTCGGTTGTGCATTGGTATTGCGAGAAAGCATCAGTAACGTGATGTTATAAAACGTAGTATCATACATGATTTGATGAGTAAAGGAGACAACCATATAAGTCAAAGTTTATTCGTTTGTTTTGACTTAACAGGAAAAAGTGATATCTTTGGTCCCTTGATGATTTGAAGTTGACATTCATGTGCAAGGTCTTGCACAGACTAAATTGAGGTGTTCAATTAGTAGTCTAAATCTAGTCATCATAAATCAAAAATACGGAAAAAGAATCTTGGACTAAGAGATTGATTATGATCCATGCTCACGTCCATATGATATCTTGAAGAACGGAGAAATATCTGATCACTTATCTTAGGACCAATGTCTGATCGGATCAGAGTTTGGCAGTTTCTTTGGAAAGCACACTTTGCTGTTTGTTTTAGAAGTTATATCTATAATTTCGTTTTCGACTTATCCAAGTAAGAGAGTATTGCATTAGGTCTCTAAGCCAATAAATAAATTAGTTCAATCCTGAATTATTAGCAGAGTTCCTTTTGGGTTGCCTTCATAACCTAAATAGCTAGAAATGATATTAGGAGAAATAGAGAAAAATAATTTGTTTATATGTTATGTGATTAATATATTAATTGGAAATAGATAATTGATATGTTAATTTATTATGTAAGTAATTAATTAATTAACATGGGATCAATTGTTATATAATTGATTTATTAATTTATAAATTAATGAGAAATCAATTGGACTTAATTAACAATTGATTAGAATTAATTTGCTATTAATTTGGGATCAATTGAAATTAATTAATTGTTTAACGGTTGCCTTGTAATTGTTCAATAGTTGAGCAAGAGTGAGATTCTAGAAACCTCCGTGACTTGACGGTTTTCATACCCTATTAAGGTAATCTAGAATGCTCTAAATGGATAGTTAGGAAACTAGATAATTACCTATTTATGGGTTATCATTATCTAGGGTTTCTTAGGGATATTTAGCAACTATATAAAGACCCCTTGGGCTAGAATTTTCATGTGACTCTTTCTAAGAAGCATATGAGTGAAAAGTCTTAGTCTCTTTTCGCTTTCCTCTTCAATTTAGGGTTTTTAGGGTTTTTGGTTTGAGCCATTAGAGGCACGAGATTTCTAGTGCTTGATTTCAAGGGTTTTCTGGAAGGAGTTTGAAGTGATTTGTTTACTACAATAAACCGAAGGTATGTAACCCTAATTCATGTAATTTGATTATACTAAGGTTTCACTAGGTTCTCAATTTATTTTGTTGTTCAAAGCATGTTACATTCAAACTATTAAAGACATAGATCCTTTAGGTTGCATGTGCCCTTAAATGTTAAGTGAAATTCCGCAAGCACATAGATATTGTAATCTATAAAACCCATCAAAGGGGCCATTCCCTTTTATAACGGATGTACCTGAAATAAAAAATATATTTGTAAGCACAAAGCTTAGTGAGCTTCCCTAAATTACCACATACATGAAACACATAAGTATAGCAACACGTGGCTATTCCAGGTCCGTATCAACCCTACGTAACAACAATTAGTTGTGTCATTTCCGAATCAACCCCCGGGTCCATATCAATCCCGAGTCTATAATGACTCACCTCTAACTAAAGGTAACTAAGACGCATACTCGAGTTGCTGCTAACAAGGCTCCTCACACTAAACAAAATGCAAAGGTAGTCTTAATTAAAATCAAGGTTTTATCCCATAATTAATGGTCTAAATCATCCTTTATCATATTATGGGAAAATACCATTTTGCCCTTCTCATACGAAAACCAACTAATCAAATACCACAACTCGTAATGGCCCAAGACCCAAAAACAGCCCAATAGATTTTTTGGGAGTACGCCCAACATTCCCACCATATGCCTAGCATACAGCACGATCTCGCAAGGGGGGTTTATGGTGCCTCCGCCCATTAAGCCCAACGTATACTAGAGTACGGCAAACGTAATGTCCTGAAGCCCAAACTTTCTTTTTAGGTCTTAATGCTTTAGTACTTAACGTCCTATCTTTAGATATAAACCTAATAAACATCTAAAGCCATAAAGTTGCAACCTTTATGCCTTTGCATGGCAAAAGGAAGCTCAAAGCTAAAACCCTAATTTATATTATCATATGAATTTCCATAACTCTTGCATGGATGAAAACGAAGGACCAAGCTTGCATTTTTATGACACTATACACCCTAAAATTTTTGAAAGAACTACTTAAAAGCTCTGGAGTATTCCATAATCATAAAGATCATGGTTTTGGGACAAAATAACATAAATCTAAGCTTAAACAAGATTTAAGAAAGGAAGCTCCAAGGTATGAACATTATACCTCTAGAAGATGCACAAAGATGAGAAGAGTCTGGATGCAATAGCTTGAGAGGAACACCACAACTCCAAAGGTATTCCTTCACCACAAAGAACATCAAAATGTCACTCTAAAGCTGGAACATTGACGTTATTAATCCCACCTCCCACTTGAATTCATCCTCAAAGTCCGCTACTATAAACAAGTCTGGGTTGTGCTCCCTCATCTCATCCTTAGGCTCCCATGTCCACTCAGAGCCCTTCTAGTGCTATCAATACACCTTTACGAGGTTCACCACCTTATTTCGCAAAGCCTTGGTCTTCTTGTTGAGAATCACAATCGGCCTCTCCACATAATTCATATGCTTATTGACCTGAATATCATCCAAAGAAATTACCACCGAATTATCGGATACACACTTCCGCAACTGAGAGACATGGAAGGTGTTATGGATCTACTAGCCTCATCGGGAAAATCTAACCGGTATGCAACCATGACCACCCAGGGAGAAATCTTGAATAGACAATTAAACCCGAATTTAGCTTGCCCTGCATCAGAAATTGGATGTCACCTTTCCAAAGTGACACCTTCAAAAGCACCGAGTCCCCCACCTAAAACTCGAGGTCCGGACATCGTCGATCTGCATAAATCTTCTGTCGAATTTACACCACTCGCAACCTGTCACGCACCCGCTGAATTAAATCAGTGGTCTTAAGCACCACTTCAGTACTCCCCATAACTTGATGCCCGACCTCGCCCCATAAAACTAGGGTCCCGTACCTCCTCCCATACAACATCTCAAAAGGTGGTCGGTCAATACTGGCATGATAACTATTGTTGCAAGATATTTGGACAGTGGAAGGTAAGTATCCTAACTCCTTCCGAAATCTAACACGCATGCCCGTGGCATATCTTCAAACATCTGAATCATCTGCTCACTCTATCCATTAGTCTGGGGGTGGTATGATCTACTAAAATGTAACTGAGTACCCAGCTCATCGTGAAACTCCCTTCGAAACCTTGAGGTGAAGCGAACATCTCGGTCCAAAACTACCAAAACTGGCACCCCGTGTTGTACCACCACCTCCCAAATGTAAATGTTAGGTAGCTTCTTAGCAAATATACTATCAGAAATCGGTATGAAGTGTACAATCCTAGTCAAAAATCAATAATGACTCGGATAGAATCAACTCCATGTGATGTCCTTGGCGGATTTGTGAGAAAATCCATGGTAATCTTCTTCCATTTCCACATGGGAATGGGTAATGGCTGCATCTTGTCATGGGATCTCTAATTTTTGGCCTTGACTTTCCAATAAGTCAAACATCGCACTATAAATCATGCTATCTACCTTTTCATATAGGGCCACCAATAACTCAACTTTAAATTCCTATATATCTTCGTGGTACCAGATGGATCGAAAACTTGGACTTATGAGCCTCTTCTAGATCTGTTCGCCTTACCCCACTTGTAGTGGGAACGAAATTCTACCTCATTGACTCAACAAACCCCGACTATTTGTGGCGAATAAAGGAATGTGCCCCCTAATCCACTCTGCCTTCCAATTTTAATTTTTCCATCCCGCCACCAGGTCCTCCTTGATCAAATCTAATAAAGGAAAGCATTGACCATGACATTGGCCTTCCCAGGGTGGTACAAAATCTCATAATCATAGTCCTTTACCACATCCAATCACCTCCGATGCCTCATATTCAAGTACGACTGATCCAATAGGTACCTCAAGCTCTTGTGGTCAGCGTAGATTGTGCACCTAACCCCATACAGATGGTGCCTCCAAATCTTGAGAGAAAAACCACAACCCCCAACTCTAAAGTATGCATAGGGTAGTAGACCACATGAGGCTTTTGCTTCCTTGAAGTGTAAGTAATCACATGAACCTTCTACATAAGAACAGCTCCAAAACCCAATATAGAGGCATCATAATAAACCATAAAAAGATCCATACCCTTGAGAAGTGCGAGAATCAGGTCCCTGCGGAAAAGTAACATTCATCTTTGACAAGTGGGTCAATGGCACAACAATCTTGGAGAAATCTAGGATATATCTCTAGTAGTATCCTACAAGACCTAGGAAACTCCGAATCTCAGAACCTCCCATCGCATCGTGGCCTCAATCTTAGTTGGATTGACCAATATACCCTTCTGGTTGATGATGTTCGCCATGAACTGCACCTCGCGTAACCAAAACTCACATTTGGAGAACTTGGCAAACAACCTCTCCCTTCTCAGAGTCTCCAACACCTCCCGAAAATGATCCTCAAGCTACTCCTTGGTCTTGGAGTTGACCAGAGAGTCATCAATAAACATGACCATCGATCGATCTTGCATCGGGATGCATACCCGGTTCATGAGATCCATGAATTCTAATGGCACGTTAGTGAGCCCAAAAGGCATCACCACGAAGTCGTAATTACCATAACTGGTTTTGAAGGTCGTCTTCTGCACATCCTCATCTCTGACGCTCATCTGATGGTATCCTAATTGCAAATCAATCTTGGAAAACTAAGATGCACCATGAAGCTGGTCAAATAAGTCGTCGATCCTCGGAAGTGGGTAACGGTTCTCCACCATTAACTTATTCAAATCCCAATAGTCAATGTACATACTGTGTGATCTGTCCTTCTTTTTCACGAACAAGATCTATGGTCCCCAAGGTGAACTACTAGGCCGAATAAATCCCTTGTCTAGCAGCTCCTGAAACTGTGTAGAAAACTCCTGCATCTCCGGTGATGCCAAGCTATATAGTACCATGGTTATTGGGGCCGCACAATGAACTAAATCAATTCAAAACTCGAACTGCCTCTTAGGATGCACTCTTGGAAAATCCTCAGGAAATACATTGGGGAAATCTTGAACAACACTCAACGACGTCATGCCTCCAACTCGAGTATCCAACGCATAAGCCAAAAACCCAGAACAACCCTGCTGAAGATATCTCATGATGCTCGCAAATGAATAGAGAGCCAACCCATACAAAGCTCCATCACTATGAATAACCAGTTCTCCCCCACTTGGGGGTGGAACTCTTACCAACTAACGCACAAGATCAATCATGGCTCCATTGGGACCTAACCAGTCCATCCGGATAATAACCTTCAACCCTCGAAGAGGAATAGACACCAAATCAATAAAGTACTTCTCGTTGAATAGGTTCAGGATACACTCATGATGAACCCTCAAAGCACATCACCAATCTCGACCTCTAAAGGATAATCTAGAATCCCAGGAACATGACTAAACTTCTTGCTGAGCACAAGAGATATAAAGGATCATATAGCACCAAAATCAAGCAGAAAATAAACAATCATATCGTCGACTCAGAAAGTTCCAATACATGATCAGATACAATATAAGCATAAGTAAGGAAAACAACAAAGATAAAATGAAATTACATATCCGTAACCACATCCAATGTTTCTTGAGACTCATCGGTAGTCAGCTGAAATGCATTGATCTTCACCAAAGGTGTCTCTACCTTGCCCTGGTGGCCTTTTTATGGCCTGTCTGGTTACTGTTAAAACAGATCAATGCACTCCAGAGGGGAATCCCAGATTATATGAACACTAGATCTGTATCAACCTGAACTTGCTGATCGGCATGCCCTACTGTAGCGACCCCGACCCTACTGGCCCCAAGAATTCGAATCAGAAGTCTTGAGCTTCTTAGCCTAGCCCAAGGCAGTCTTTACCTACTTTAACTTGTGCTTCATCTGAATCTCTAGCTCAATCTCCCACTCACGTGCCCTCCTAATCGTATCATTCATTGTCTTGGACCTTGAAAAGATCATGAACTCGCTGATGTCATCCCTCAACATGTCATGATATCTCATCTTGTTTATCTCCTCATCCGTAGTGTACTGCAGAACTAAAAGATCCATCTCGCGGAACTTGGCAGTAACCTTCGCCACAGTCTCAGTATTCTGGGGAAGGTCCTTAAACTCCCTCACTAACTATTGCACCTCAATTGTTGGTGAAAACTCTATCTGGAACCTGGTAAAAAACTCCTCCCAAGTCATAGCTGCCATTATCGCAATCCCCATGGCTCGGTCGACCTCATCCCACCAATCACGTGCTCATTCCCTCAACAGGCAGGATGCAAGCTTTACCTTTCCCCCATGGGTAAAAACACGTATGATGAGCATTCTCCATATCAGTGATCTAGCTTCAGCTAACGATTGGGTCCATAGCCCAGAAGAACTCTATAGCTCCACAAGCCCTGAACTACCGAAATGAGAGAGTTTGTACTCCTAACTGACCCACAACAATCTTGGCTCGAAAGGCCTTGAGCCTCTCATCCATAAGCTGCATAATCCCCTCCTTAATGGTACCAAACATTACAGTAGTAGCATCCATGATACCGTGAGTGACCTCGTCCGCAATGAGCTTGTGTAGCCTCTCATCAATTGGTTTTGTGCCCGAGCCAGAACTAGAACCAAAACTAAAGCCATAACTTCCTCCTCGTGTGATCACCACCATACTCAAACTAAACTACGAACACATAAATGATGAACATAAAACTTGAGGGGACTCTAACTATATATGTGTCCTTGAAATCCATAGGTTCATCCTTGTCTTGAGTATAGATCTTGTGCTTCTAGTAGTACAAGCCCAATACTACCTTCCACACCTTTTCATACCCTCCTAAATCAATATACTAATCCTATGCTATATAACATACGGTTGGATAAGGTGTCTAAGTCCATAATTATATTTGTATGTACTTAACCAGAGAGTAGCATGGTCCATTTGGGTTGCACTTCACCATGACAATTTGAAGGATGGACTTTTGAGAAGAGGATAACTATGATTTATTAATATATTATAAGTTCTAATATATTAATATGAAATAATATTATTTTATTAGTATTGATCAAGAATTAATTTGTAAATAATTTTGTGATCAAATGAGACTAATTAAATATATAGGGATTAATTGTGTAAATAATTCATTCTTATAAAGTGGGCTAATGATCCATGATTCCTTATGATGGGGTAAACCCATGTGGTGACCCATGGATACTCCATGGAGGTTAAAATACATGGAGCATGAGGAATGTGGAATGTTATGCACATTACGGTTTGCATGGTGTAACCCTAATGTAGCCTTACTATATAAGAAGCCCTTTGGTTCATGTAATCGGCACCTAGACTCATTGTAAGAGTGCTAGTCGATTTTGAGTGCATCTTATCTCCTCTCAAGTTTTTCCATTTTTTGGTGGTGATTTGTGATTCCATTTGAGGTATTCACACTATTGGTGCTAGGCTCTTAAAGCTTCAAGGTTTTAACCACACTAAAAGGTATGTCATCTAACTAAAATTTTGTACTATAGTTACTCCATTGTATGCTAGTTAGGATAATGCTTTAGAATTTTGAAAGTTTGCATGTATATTAGAGAAAACATAGATCCAAAGCATCTAGGGTTGCATGTACACCATAGGAGTGTTAGAATGCTCAAAACCCATCACATACAAAATTTACTATGACATTTCCTAGGCTCTCCTAGGAATTCTCAACCGTCTCTACCATACAAAGAATCTCAATCAACACTTCTGGTTGCATTATCCATGAAAGTTATACACAAAATGGGATCACATAGACTGTCAAATGATGATTATAGCCTATGTCCACAACCAAACAAGAAAGAGGAAATGAGACCAAATCGATCATTCTAGGGCTATATGATCCTAATCGTATACAACTTTAAAAGCATACACTTTACAATTAACTGAGCTGATATCAATTTCAAGTAATACATGACATCCAATTCCCATAAGCCATAAGACATTATACAAATAATGTACCTAACGCCATACTGATAGTGCCTCTAAATCTTGAGGGAAAAAACCACAGCCTCCAACTACAAGTCACACGTAGGGTAATTCTCCTCGGGAGGCTTTAGTTGCCTCGAAGCATAAGCAATCACTTGACCCCTCTGCATAAGAACAACTCCTAAACCCGATACAGATGCATCATAATAAACCAAAAAATCATCCATACCCTTGGGAAGCAAGAGAATTGGGGCCTCGCACAAATTCTGCATTAGTGTCTCAAAATACAACTACTGATCAAGTACTCATCAAAAATTACAATTCTTCTTTGTCAAGCGGGTCAATGGCATAATAATATTGGAGAAATCATGGATAAATCTTTAGTAATTGTTGACTTTTAGTATACTACAAAATCCTATGGTGCACATACAACCCTAAATGCTTTGGATCTATGTTTTCTCTAATTACACATGCAATATTGTTTCCAAACCATTAATCCTACAACTAGCATACAATTGACATAAACAGCATAAAATACTAGTTAGGAGTTTACCTCTTTATGTATCTTGTAGAACTTGTTGTATTTGCCCTTTATGAAATTAGCACCCCAAGTGTCAAGCCTCAAACGGTTCACAACACACCTAGAATAAAGGAGAACTTGAGAGAGATGTTGCTAGCTCCAAAATCGGCTCTAATGAACTCCAAGAACTCTAGTGGTCATTTTTGGGTGCTAAGGGAGTCCTTTTATAGTGTGGCAAAGTCTAGGGTTACATCCATGCAAACCCTAATGCTCATGACCTTTCATATTACTTAGGCTCCATGGGCTAAACATCCATGGACTATCTATCGACTACCATATTGGTTTAGCCCATCTTAAATAACAATTGGCCCACACTATAAGAATCATTGATTTACCAAATCAATCCCTATATATTTAATTAGTCTCTTTTGATCACATAATTAATTCCAAATTAATTCTTGATCAATATTAATTAAATAATATGATTTCATATTAATATATTAGAACTTATAATATATTAATAAATCATAAGTAACCTCTTACTCAATTATCCATCCTATCAAATTGTCCTGGTGATATGCAACCCGAAATGGACCATGCTACTCTTGGGTCAAGTAAATACCAATTATAGTTATGGCTTAGACACCTAATCCAACAATCTCCCACTTACATAAGTCTAATACTATTATTGCAAGTACAACTCGAAAATCCCGACGAGCAATCGTAGCTCTTAAAATCCACTGTTGAACTCTGTCCTAGTCAATGACACGTCCATTAGAGAAAGGATCATATATTCCTCCATTCTAGATATCATATGGACATGATACATGGATTATAATTATTCTCTATGTCCATTTGTTGTTTCCTGATTTCCGATTTAAGACAACTGACTAATTAAACAAATCAAATCAGTCCAGGTTTAACCAAGCGCTTAGGGTTTTCATCAGTAAATCTCTAAAGGAAAAGGAATGGATAAACCTCGACTCAAATGCTTGCTATATTTACTCATCAAATCACACACAACAATATGTTTTTTTACACCAAGTTATAGGTGTGTTTACATATGTCAATGTGGAACCGACTTGTAAATTACAACTCACATGTCTTGGTTTCAAGAATTTAAGAGATTATCGTCTCACAATCACTCATGATAAAATCCATGAAGTGATTCAGATGTGTGTGGGTTTAATCCAATACTTGAATCTTATTCCACGAGTACTCATGAACACTACAACAAACTTGTTCTATGTCTAAAACTCCTAGACAATCTACAGTTAGATTCATGACAGTCCTGCCTCAATACCTACTTCCAAAGTATCAACAACTGTGGATAGTTTGAATAACCTAGTTATTCGGGAAGTCAATGCATGGAAAGTGAAACACAAGAATAATCAAATACAATATGGTCTCAAAACTTATGAATATAAATAAAACACCTTTTATTTAATCACCATATTGATTACACATTATTCATTGTATAATGTTTCGATTAATCAACTTAATACTTGAATTAGAACAATAGTTATGCCATGCTCCAAGCATGCACACTATGTTTGCTTGTGGTCCTTTCTTTGTGAAATTGATCAATTGAACACATATTCAATGAAACTCATTTCACAATTCCAAATCCTTACCGTAAATGTAAGAAAACCAAATTCTTTCCATTTATTGTAATCTGTTATATTCTAATCTTTTATGCACTGATCCTCTTGTAATGACTATGAATAAAAGTCAAAGAGACTAGGCAACAAACATTAAAAATTATTCAAATGGAGAGCAATTCCATGGAAAAGAAGTCTCATATTCAAAGTACATTCCTTTGAACATCCTTCTTGCATTAAGTTTTCTAATCTTACACGGATTTAAAGAATAACTTCCACTTATGGAAACATTTCCATATTCCCATTTTGACTATCTCTTCTGAACAAGAGTTACCTCTTCTCAGAGTATGTCAACATGGTCCTTTCCAAAATTTACAACATACTTCCAACCGTCCATAAGCAACCAATCTTTGGTAAACCTCAGATTGTCCTGGACAATTGCTTAACCATTTTAGTGATATCTCGTTCTAGTCCCTTTTTCTCTCTTAATGCCCTATGCATTTGGAAAATTAGAACATATTAATGTTATAGCATATGTAATCGATCCTATATCCGAAGCATATGGAATACGATTCATAATGATTTACATAAAGACATCATACTTTTCCAGTCTCTTGCTATAACATTTCCATATATAGAATTTCTATTGAGTCTAAGGAGTTACGCCATTGGGCCTTGATAGTTCAATCCATTATGTACTCTCAATTTGGGCCTGTCCAACTATGTTTAATTTTAGAGTTTGTATATATATATATATATATATATATATATATATATATATATATATATGTATATATATATATATATATATATATATATATATATATATATATATGTAGTGCATGCATGCATTATATTAATTACGCTTCTAGATCTTTATTTTGTTTATCAAGTATTGTAACCCTAGCCTATCTCTATAGTAGCAATTCACATTGAATTCTTCTGAGATAGTGCATATTAATCATTCGACACTCGTTTGATTCATTATTGCGTTCATCCTTTTCTGTTCTTGTTATCATTATTTATATCTGCTGAATCTATCGATCTAAGAGAATAATATTCTCATAAAATGGTATCAGTGAAGGAGACTATGTAATTGATACGCATATCTTCTGTTGGAAGAATCTTTTTAGGGTTTCCGCTTTTATCGAATCTGTAGGAGCCGTCCTCTGTCAGTTGACGTTGTTTCTTGCTTTTTATAAAACCCTAACTTAGCTTTTACAAGTTTGATTCTTAGCAGATATCTAAAACGATCATCATGT
Organism: Lactuca sativa; assembly: GCF_002870075.4. Taxonomy (NCBI): domain Eukaryota; kingdom Viridiplantae; phylum Streptophyta; class Magnoliopsida; order Asterales; family Asteraceae; genus Lactuca; species Lactuca sativa. The sequence goes on along the minus strand of NC_056624.2, from coordinate 126,192,227 downwards.
ATCTTGACGATTCTCAAACCAATCTGATCAATATCTCCAACATCATTGGATCCACAACGAGAATTCCTATTCTTTACACTCAGGATTATGAAGTTTGGACGCATCACTTTGAAGACTACATTGTCGATTCTGAAGACAATGGCTATCTTATATGGGAAGCAATAACATTGGGTCCTTTTGTTCATTCTGGAACAAATAGAAAAATAAAGACTCAAAAGGAATACAACCAACTCTTGAATGATCTGGAGAAGATTCCTCAAGACGAAAAAGAAATGTTATTGTGCAACGTGAAAGCAATGAGAATGATAAGGTTTGCCTTGCAGTCTGATACCTTTCGTTTGGTTAGCACATGCACCACAATGAATGATATATGGGATAGACTCAAGGAGTTATACTCAACTGACGAAGACTTGGAACACTCCATCCAATCTCTATTGCTTTCAGAGTTTGGTGTCTTCCAGTTAAAGCTGAAGCAAAAACTCATTCAGGCTTTTGATCGTTTTAACCACCTGCTGAGTAAAATGATCAAACACGGTATTGGAAGAGAAGTAATCGAAAAGAAGCTCACGTTTTTGAACGGTTTAAGACCCGAATGGATGGCTATGGCGTCAACTGTGAAGGCTCATGAGCAGTTTAAATCATATTCCCTGGCAAAGATGGTGGTTATTCTCAAATCTCACAAAAAAGTTGTGACAAAAGAAGCGAAAGTGGTGTCTGGTATGGGATCCTTGGCCCTTCTCTCTAAGGAAAAGAATATGGCAGAAGATGAAGACGAATCAGAGATGTCAGAATGCGATCTGACAAGTGAAGAATATGCTATTATGGCATCCAAACCAAAGAGATTTGCTCGAAAAAAGTTCCTTGTTGCCAAGAACCAAAATTGGCAGGGAAGCTATAGCTCAAATAAAGTGAAAAAGGATAACAAAAGTAGTCCTCCAAAAGAAGAAGAGAAGAAGGAGAGCAAGCTGGCAGGAGACTCCGGATAGGACTGCAACTTCTATCATGGAAAAAACCACTTTGCCAAAGACTGCATGCTAAGAAAGTTGTCAGAGAAGAAGGAGGGTGAAGATGATGAAGCATATTATATGCGAAAACTGGAGGAGATAAAGAAAAAGAAAGCTACTAACAATTCAATGAATGCTTTGATTGTGCAGGAGAATGTCATGAATGATGAGTTCGGTAGCATGGAAGTTTGGTGTACAGACTCCAAAGACGAGGAGGTACGTAAACCCTTGCATTGTAGTGCGTTTGTGGCAAAAGATGATAACACTGAGTTCGCAGGAAAATGCTTAATGGTGACAACTGGAATGTCACAGACGAGGGGATATACAACCGAAGGTGAGCATGACGAGGCGAATTAGATGGAGGACAAGTGTTTTGCGGCCAAGCCTGTGAGCAAAAGGATCAACGACTGCGATCAGTTGATCAAGAAGGTACAATCTATTATCGAATCACTTAAAATACCTATAACAAACTTTGAAAAGGAATTACAAGATTTAAAATTTTAGTTTTCTAGTTTAAGTGGAAGCCTAATGCAAACTCGCCTCAAAAATGCTAACTTAACCGATCAACTTAGCAGGGCGACATCCAAAAGTCAGGAGCGAAGAATGTGGATCGAGAAGACGGAGTTAGAGTTAGTTAGGATGAGAGACGAGTTGATATATTTACAACGAGACAATTTAAAGTTTTTAACACAATGGAATATTTTTTGTTTAATAGCTAAACGTCTTTACTCTAATATGCTCAGTTGCACTTAAATTGTGATATTGGCAAAAAGGTTCGCAAAATGATCTTGCCATTTCTTGAATTTAAGGAGGATGAAGTGGATGTAGATTGCTACAATTGTGAATCAATTTTATCATCAGATGGGATTTCGGATGCTTACATGATAGGTCTGGACAAAATTGAGTCCTTTATAAAGTCCAAAGACCATAAGGACATGCTTAGGAATTTGTAGGATGAAAATGACAAATTAAACATAAAGACCGAAACCATGCAAAAATTTGACTCGATGGGTACCAAATTAAGTTCATAAAACAAAATAAATGTGGAAAATTCTTCTGGATTTGATGAGGACACCGATATGAGTGAAATTTATGTAGAGGATGAGGTTGACTGCTCTGAATTCCTCAAAAGCGAACCCAAACAGGCTAAACCTCTTATATCTGAAAACTTAGTTGCTTTTGCTCGTATGTCAAAGGACAAGTCCAAAGTCCTTAAAGAAAAAACAGTGGTGTTCAAAAAGGCGCAAACGATACCTAATCAAGTTTACACTGCCACTAGAGTTACCAAAAACAAAACAGCTGAACTGACTTCCTTGGTTGATGAATACAACGCTGATGGGTATGACAACTTTTTCTGGTCAGCCCCCATTGACAATGCAGACGAAACAGTAGGTCTGTCGGAGCAAACCTCGTAGAGAGTCAATGGTAGATATGTGGTTGAACCTCTCTACAAGCCGTCAAGCTTTGATAAGCCTAGTATGAGTGGCACTAAAGATATTCCAGTCGAAACGGAAAAAGCATCTGGAGGAATAGCGCCAAGCAAATCTTGTAAAGACAAACCGAAACCAAGCATATATTCACAAATCTCAAAACCAACTTATTGGGAAAGCACGTCCAAGGAACAGAAGATATCAGAAGAATCTAAAAGAGAGCAAGCAGTTCTGTTATTCCCAAAATGCTAATTACGTTCACAAAGTATTGAATCCACAGACGAAAGCAAGCCTCAGACGAACAATGCTTCATGCATTCACTGTCAGTCTTGCAAACCAAAAAACCGAAGAGACAGTTTCGTTGTTGAATCAGGTAGGAATATGATGTTAGAACACTGAAAGTGACCCTCTTGAACTTTCCTGGAACCACAGCCAACATGCTACCGCAATGAAAGCATCTACCACAGTCATCCGAAGTCAGAAGACATCAAGCCTTTGTACTTAGTCTATTTTGTCTTTTCTTTATGCTTTCTATTTTCCAGTATGTCTTGCATGGCTACTTCTAAAAGTTATCCTTTGTAATGTTTGTGTCTCTATAAATAGAGCTCACTTGTTTTGAATCAAATACGCATCTTCAAGTATCTTTACTACATATCTTAGAAATCTTCTCCTCTCTCATTTCTTACTATCATATCTGATCATAATCTCTCTTTGGAGCAAGTCCTTGTGACTTCTTCACTAAGTTTGATCTCACTTACTAACATTGGTTTGAATGCATTCCAAGTTATGAATCAACTTACGTGTATTCTTGATATAACAATTGCTTTCATTTATATTACTTTACTTTCCGCATCTAACTCACTAACTTCTAACTATTAATATTATTGTTGAGCTAACAGATCCTTCGAGATTAACTATTCTGCTATATACTTGTTCTAACCATTTTTTTATTCAAGTGTGTCTCAAAGTTTTTCTCTCAACAATTGGTATCAGAGCCAGAGTGGTTTCTTTTTGAATATCGGAACTCTGATTTTTCAAAGAGCCCTCTATACCACTGAAGCTCATTTCTAAACAAAATTTCTAATGGCACAATCGTTATCACTGAATGTTTCCAACAGTGTTGGTGGTTCCAATCGAGCCCCAATACTGGTTGCAAATGAGTATCACCACTGGTCTCAAAGGATGGTGAGATATCTCAGACGACTTGGTAGAGACGTCTGGAGATCTGTAGACGAAGGACCCCATGTTCCAGTCCTTACCCCTGTTCAAACTGAGGGAGCCACAACAAGACTTGGAGGAGGTCAACCAGCCTTGAATCGTCCCACAAAAGATGACCTAGACAAAATGTAAAGTGATGCTATTGCCTTTTATGAAATCTCTTGTCGAGTTGCTCCTGACAACTTTGACATCATCATAAATTGCAAATCAGCAAAGGAGATTTGGGATGTTCTCAAAAACTTGTATGAAGGTTCAGAGCAGGCTCAAGACAAGAAGCTCACTACAGCACTCAACAAATTCATTAATTTCAAAGCCCACTCCGGTGAAAGTTTGGAAGATTCATTTAAACGGTTCAACTTGATTGTCACAAAACTGTCCAATGCGGGTACCATCCGCAACAATCATGAAACAAATCTGCAGTTTCTTAATGGCTTATGAAGACACTGGACAACAGCCAAAATGATTGTACAAGGTGACAAGAAAATTCATTCCTTATCTCTCTATAAGCTTTATGGAGAATTGCAAGATCAAGAGTCCACTGTACTCAAGGATTGCTCAGACTTCGGAGGACCACTCGCATTAGTAGCCCAATCACCTCACACTCAAACCTATCCCACCTTATATGACTCTCCACCGCAGTCATGTGAAGCTGACTCAGAATATGACGACGAAGAAGAGTTTCAGAATGCCATTGCTCTTATTAGTCAGAAATTCAATCGCTTACCACCTTCATTTCGCAAAAACCAACAATTCAATCGACCGCCTTTCAACCATAACTTTCAGAACAATCACTTTCGTTCCACTAAAAACCCTCTCCCTCCACCGCAGTCTCAACAGACACAATCAAAAGAAGTACCACCACAGTCCCACTCAACTGACTCTGGTACCTCTATAGAAGACAAGAGTGATGTCATCATATGTCACAAATGCAACAAGGAAAACTATTTTTCCAAAGATTGCAAGGAAAATGTAGTAAAAGATAGAGCCTTCTACCTTCGAATGGCTCAAGGACTGGAAGATAAAGAAAAGGGAAAGGCCTACGTTGCTCAAGTGAAAAGGAATCATCAAGTGTGGTCATCAGGAGATGAAGATGAAGAAGTCCTTAGCAAAGGAAAAGGCAAGATCTGTATGGTAACAACTGCTGATGAAGATGGCTCATCCAATCCAAAGAAGAACCATTACTCTATGGCTAAAAATGGAACTCTCAGCATTGTGGAACAGGTAAAACTCATGATTCAAACTTTAAATTACAACATGCATGATTGTCAACTTTCATAGACACACTCAATGACACTTGTGCTGCCGTCCTTACAGACTACAATAAAGCCCTAGATGAGAAGAACATCGCTTTGCAGGAGATGTTCCATGTTAGAGGACGTTTGGACAATAAGAGACTCAAAATGGCAATGTTAGAGAAGGATTTAATGTTAGAAAAGGATGCTAGAATTGTTAGTGAAACTCAAGTATAAATAGCCTTAAATCAAAGAGATCTAGCACAAAATGAAATTCTACGTTTAAATCTTTTAATTGAAAAGCTATTTAATGAAACTGAGGCCATTGAGAATCTTGTCAATAATGGGAATGTTGATAACACTTTTAACTGGGGTTGGTCCAATGGTTACCCAACCGCAACGGACTCATCACCTCGGTTCACACCGGAACGTCCCTATGTCACACCAAACCGCAATTTCTTATTTCCAATCAATAACAAAACATTTCCTGAGGATATCCAAGCCCGCTTTGGAAAACTTCATGATTTGAGTAATAATAGTGTTATAGAAGAAATTCTCCCTGAATCTTCTACTCATGTCAAAAACAAGGATTCTCACACATCATCCATAGTTGATGAGGAAATTGTTATTGAAAGTCCTGAAGTCTCTTTAGACTTCCCATCCTTACAGTCCGACCGCAGTATCTCTGACTGCAGTCACATACCGTAATCTATCCCATTACCTAATATCAATTGTCCCAAAGAAGTATTCACCAAGACTTACTCTGTGGTAGTCCAAAACATTACTCCACTGATTGAAGTCAAGAGTTCTGTAATCATTGAGCCAATTAATCATGAATTACCAATTGAAAATTTTGAATTTGGTCAATGTTCTCAAAGTCCTAATTTCTCAAGTTCAGATGAATTGAGTCACTATTTTTCAAAATCCTCTAAAGATTCTAGGAAACCGCAATTAAATATCACTGACTGCGGTTCTCCTAAGACCGAAGCAAAAAGAGTTTTTAAAGAAGAATTTCGTTCTCATGGCAAGCAACGAGAAATTTGCTCAAAAGTCAAGAAATCTATGAAATGTCCCAAATCAAAAAGTCCTGGGAAGTTTTCAAATTATTATTTCAAGAAAATTTTTTCGAAGAAAACAAAAAGAAAGGAGTTCACTCTTTCTGACAATACTCAAAAACAATCCAAACATGAGGATAAGTCTTTTCGTTCAAATGGATTTCAAATCTATTCTATTAATGACCCAAAATGGAAAGGTATCTTCCCTATTCCAACCATTTTAGTATCATAGTCCCAAAAATGGAAAGGAATTTTGCCAACTCCGGCACCCAAAAAGTCATTTCAAACGTTTAAGAAATCACATCACACAGGGTCAGCACGTATCTTCACACCTGCCAGACCTGCACAAAACACCTTTTCAAAACACACAAACAAAAAGGTCAAATCTGACAATCCTCGGAATGGACAAAAACATACTTTATCTTCAAAACATCAGACCAGGTCAAAGGCCAGGAAAAATGACAAAAAGTTCTCTTGTCAATGTCAATGTGAAAGAGTTTAGAAAATTTCCAACACCCAGGATTTCAGGGTCAATCCTAATAATTACTCACAATCTCACAAAACTCTAAAGATCTTCAAACACCCAGGACTAGGTTTGAAAGCTGACTTAAAACCTGTCCCTTCCACCTTGCATCATGCATCGATTGACACATCGTATGTGACCTCGGGCTCCAAACTCACTTGGGTGCCCAAATTAACCACTTAACTTTGTAGGCATTGTGCAAGGAGGATCAAGAAGAAGAATGGTTGATCGACAGTGCCTGCTCCTTGCACATGACCGAAAGGTTAGAATACCTTCGGGATTTCATGCCTATATGCAATGGTGGAAATGTCACCTTTGGAAACAATGCAAATGGCATCATACTAGGCTACGGTGTTCTCACCATTGGTAAACCGCAGCTGTGTTTTCTTTCTAAAGTTGTATCTGAAGTCAGCTGACTATGGCACCACAAGCTAGCTCATCTCCACTTCAGATACATCAACAATCTAGTCACTGGAGAACTAGTCCACGGTCTCCCTATTCTTAAATTCAACAACGATACTCTATGTCCAGCTTGTGAATGTGGAAAACAAGTCAAAGCAAGTCACCCTCTGATAATGGATTCGTCAATTTCAGAGCCTCTGGAACTATTACACATTGATCTCTGCGGTCCTTCAACTGTAGCCAGTCTCCACCACGAAAAATACATACTGGTTATTGTTGATGACTTCACTCACTTTACATGGGTCTTCTTCCTCAGAATCAAATCAGAGTAACCGCAGATCTTTATCAACTTCATCAAAGAAATAGAACTTCAGATCAAGCTTCCAGTCAGACGCATCCGCAGTGATAATGGAACTGAGTTCACTAATCATCTTCTCAATAGTTTCTTGGAGTCCAAGGGTACTTCTCAAAACTTCTCAGCACCCTACACTCCGCAAGAAAATGGTGTCGTCGAACGAAGAAACCGCACATTAGTAGAAGCAGCCAGATCCATGCTTAACTTCGCCCATCTTCCTCTCTACTTCTGGGCTGAAGCTGTAGCAACTGCGTGCTTTGTCCAGAATCGAAGCATTATGTGCAAACGTCTCAACAAAACACCATACGAAGGTGTTAACAACCGCAAGCCAAATGTTCGTTTCTTTCATATCTTTGGGTGTAGATGTTTCGTCATCAACAACAGAAAAAAGCTTAAAAAATCTGCACCAAAGTCTGATGAGGGCATCTTCCTTGGTTACTCCACTAACAAGGTTGCTTATCAAGTGCTTATCAGATGTACAAGGCTGATCATTGAAAGCTTCGATGTGAAATTCGATGATTCTCACATCCGCGATGCCCCTTCATCCACCGAAACCACCGCAATCATGGAATGTGACATTCCTGCATCTTCTGGCCCCTTAAACCTAGTAGAAGTCAATTATGATGATCTCTTTGAACCGGTTGAAATGGAAAAACTATCAGAAGTTCTTATATCTCCCATTGCTCAACAACAACATGCTGACATCTCTGCACCATCTACATCCGAAGAAGTTTCTCTCAATACTTCCACCTCTCTGGTTGAGGGGGAAAGCTCTACTCCAGATCTAGCCGCAACCATCGAGGTTCCATTACTTGACGTTGTTCAAGTTCTTGCCAGCAGAGAAGCATTTCCATCAAATGTATCCCCGGATTCAGATGATGAACTCATAGAGAATATTGATACTAGAACTAATCCAAGAATTCTCACTCTCCCATCAGCAGTCTAGGGGGAACCCTCTCAGATTCCAGATAGACTCCTTTCAACAATCCAGGGGGAACCTATCAAAGAAAATGTCTCTCTCACTCCAACAAGTCAGGATGACTCAACAGGCTATTCTCAAATCCATGGGGAACTTCCTTCCTCACCTGAAGCAACCTCTGATATTGAAAACATTCCTTCTACCGCAGCTGCTGATCATTTGATGCCTCGCCTACATGTATGGACGAAGGATCACCCACCAGGTCAAATTATTGGGAATCCATCCGCAGGTATACAAACTCGATCTGCCAAAGATTTATCTGATCATTGTCACTATGCAACATTTATGTCCGCAGTCGAGCCTCGGTCTATCAAAGAAGCCTTATTGGAACCAGATTGGATTTCTGCAATGCAAGAAGAACTGGAAGAATTTGAAAGAAACAAAGTGTGGAAACTTGTTACCATCCCACAAGGTCATACTATTGTTGGTACCAGATGGGTTTTCAAGAACAAGCTAGATGAATCTGGAGCAGTCATCAGGAATAAGGCAAGGCTAGTTGCTAAAGGTTATAGCCGACTAGAAGGTGTTGACTACGATGAGACATACGCTCCGGTAGCTAGAATGGAAGCAATCATAATATTCTTAGCATATGCCTCTCACAAAAACATCAAAGTGCACCAAATGGATGTTAAGAGTGCTTTTCTCAATGGGGAATTAAAAGAAGAGGTTTATCTTCAACAACCTCCCGAATTTGACAGTATCGAGTTCCCTGTCATTGTTACAAGCTTCAGAAAGCTGTCTACGGTTTGAAACAAGCCCCTAGAGCTTGGTATGTGATATGTGCATAATTAGTTCATATTAAGTATACATTTTTATTCATTTATTAGTTTAATTATCGCATATTATGGACAAAAGGTACTTAAAAGTGTTAAATTATGTTTTTCAGTCCTAAGATGAAGCTTGGAAGCGAAAGGAAGCGGGAGAAATAGTTACAAGATCGAGAATGGAATAAAGAAGGAAAACACTAAAAAAGGCACCTACTCGGCGAGTCATATCGTCTACTCGGCGAGTCCAATCGAAGGATCGAGAAGATAATGACTCGGGATCCCAGAGAGTTATCGCAATACGGGGAATGTGAGAGGGACTCGACGAGTCACCAGTTGACTCGACGAGTCGATTCGTATATTTAAAGATAATTCCACAGATCGATTGGAGAGAGTTCTGGGACGATTCAGAAGTGCTTTGCTACAATTGAGAAGCCTGAAAAACCCTAGAAGACGACGAAGGACGCTAGAATTCAATTCCGGAGAGTAATTAAGGCAAAATTTCATCATTCCAGTTATTCTTTTGTTTATTCATCATGATTAAGCAACTTGACTTTGTTTGGTTGCTGTTATTTACTTTAATTATGAGCTAAAACCTTTAGACTTCTGTTGGGGATACAAAGTTGACAATATGGTTTGATTGATTGGTAGGATTAATTCCAAGTTGGTGAATTTTTGTTATTTTAGTTTGCTAAAGAACCTTGTGTGTGAATAATAATTAATTTTCTATTAATAGGAAGATAACTGATTAGCATGAACATCTATTGATTATTGTCCTCATATGCTATGTGATCACTATGTTATATGTCTAGGATTAATGAATATGAAACTAGAATTAATAAGAAAATTGAGTAAATTCATGTGCAAGCTTGTAAGATGACTATCAAACAAGAGGTTAATTAAAAAGAATAAATTAGTTAACTATTGCAAGTCTAACTTAACCCGAATAATTAATCTAGTAAATATAATTAAATTAGACAATTGGCCACTGTTTGAGTTAGTTTATTTGCTAAGGATTAGGGTAGTGAACACAAATCTAATCACTTGAATCGGTAACCAACGAAAGAATTAATCCATTGCACTATTACCTTGAAATCAACCATAGAGTTAACCAAGTTGAGCTAAACAGAGGTTCCTTTCCAATTATTGAATCTAGTTAAATCGTTATTTTCTAGTTTTAAATTAGTAATAATTAGTAAGTTTCTAGTCTTGTAAAACTAGAGAAAAACCCCTACTTCTTAATTAACTTAGATTAAATTAGTTTTTAGTTTAATTTGTCGTTCCCTGTGTTCGATACCCAGCTTATTTAGCTATACCACAATTGATAGGTTCACTGCCTTTTGTGTGTTATTTGATAATTGAAAGTAGGTTTAAAACTAGTTGGTTTCACACACATCAAGTTTTTGGCGCCGTTGCCGGGGAACGGTTCTAAAATTAATATTAAAGTCTAGTTTAATCGATCCTTTGTGTGGGATTTATCTTACACAAAGTTATTTACAAAGAAAATCAGTAAGTAGAGTTAGTTTTATTAAAATTCCGTTTTTAAAATAACTAGAAATTTTCTTTTCTGTTTTTGCCTTGCACTCGCCGAGTGCACTCGTGCCGACACGGCGAGTACATCGCTGTTTTAGTCTTTAATTTTTTATTCCGTTTTTGTTCCTTTTACGCGTTTCGTTTCTTTTGTTTCGTTTTTTTTCCAGCTGTTTCATGACCCGAGGATCTGACACACCTCTGGTACCTCCTCTGGAAGACCCGGAATCCGCACTAAGGAGAAGCAAAGGAAAAGCCTTAGGAGAAACCGCAACTTCAAAGAACTCACCACTTAAGAACTTAAAATCCGTTTTCAGCAAGAAGAAGAGCAGCAAATCAGGAGCATCCAGTGCCTCGTTAACAATTGAAGAACCAATTCACGAAGATATTGAGTACGAGACCGAGGAAGAAGAAGAGCATATTTCCGAGCACGAAACCGATTCCGAAGAAGAGTTAGCTATCACTATGGCTAACATCGATGAAGTTCCCATGGGGGAGTAGAAGAAAAGGATGCGTGATGACACCGGGCCGGGACTTGTGCAACCCGCAATTCCCGCAACCGCCACTTTCGAACTAAAAGGCCATATTCTCGCCCAACTCAAAGAGATTCCTTTCTACGGGAAGGATCATGAAGACGCTTACAAGCACTTGGACGAAGTGAATGATGTGGCCGATTACTTCAACGTGCCTAATGTTCCACGCGAGACCCGGCTTCTTCGAATGCTTCCTGTCACATTTAAAGGAGCTGCAAAAGATTGGTTAAAGTCACTTCCTCCCGGATCGGTCACCACATGGGCCAAGATGAAAGAAGAATTCATAGACCATTTCTGCCCGCCCTCCAAGATAGCCAAGCTAAAGAAAGCCATTGCCAACTTCGAGCAACAACCCGGCGAATCTCTTTATGAAGCTTGGGAAAGATACAAGAGCCTACTTAGAAATTGCCCACACCATGACCTTAATAGCCAACAAGAGGTCTCCATTTTTTATGATGGAGTCAATGTCACCACAAGGCAATTGCTTGATTCTCAAGGCCCGCTTACAAAGAAGGCGCCCCCGGTAATTAAAGAATTAATTGAAGAATTCTCTAAGCACTCTAGAGAATACCACAATCCGAGAAACGAAGTAAGTCGAGGGGTAGTAAACGCGGCAAGTGATAGCATGGCGGCGGTAATAGCAAAGCTTGATAGTCTTGATCGAAGAATGACAAAAATGGATCAAGCAATCCATGCTATTAGGGTAGGATGCGAAAATTGTGGAGGGTCCCATCTCGCAAGGGATTGTGATTTGGATGAGAATGGAAATAAGAAAGCTCAAGTCTTCTATTCAAGTGGTGATCGGTATGATGAAAATTGGCGAAAATCTAAGAAGGATTGGCTACCATATGAGGAGTATAAGAAGGCAAAGGAGGGGAAATACAAGCAGAAGGAGAGGGGACTATACCAAAAGGAAGAACCGGTAGAAAAGAAAGCCGATTTAGAAGAGTTATTCACTAGATTCATAGCCGCGTCCGAAAAAAGACACAATGATCACGATGCTGCCATACACGAGACCAGAAACATGCTTAGGAATCAGCAAGCATCAATTCTCAACATTGAGAAACAGCTGGGGCAGCTTGCGCATCAAGTGAATGATAGAAGACCGGGTCAACTTCCGAGTAACACCGAACCCAATCCAAGAATGGAGAATGTAAGTGTAATAGCCTCAAGCAGTGAAGAAAACATTACAGAAGCACTGAGAATCTCCAAGAAGAAGGCAGAAAAGGAAGAAGAATCGGATCCAGCAAAACCCGATCCGAGTCGCCGAGTCACTCAAATGGACTCGACGAGTCCATTCGGGAATGATAAAACTGCCAGTTTTCTAAAGCCATACAATCCTCCTCTGCCATATCCAATCAAAGCCATGCCTGCAGAAAAAGTAGAAGCATACAGAACCTTTATGGTGCATGTTAAAGCTTTACAACTCAATATGCCATTTGTAGAAACAATGCTCCAAACACCTAAATACTTCAACCTGCTTAAAAGCCTTTTCGCTGCTAGGAAGGATTTGGCTGAAGTCGCGGAAATATTGATGAATGAGCTGCCTGAAAAGAAGAGTGATCCGGGAAATATGGTGATTCCGTGCCAATTTGGTAATGAAGTTTTTACCCGAGCATTAGCTGATTCAGGTGCAAGCATTAATTTGATGCCCTATTCATTCTTTAAGAAGCTGAATTTACCAGCACCAAAGCCGGTAAATATGAGGATCCATTTGGCGGACAAAACGATAATTCATCCACAATGCGTTTGTGAGGATCTCCTTATCAAAGTGGACGAGTTTATTTTTCTAGTAGACTTCGTGGTGGTGGATATGGAAGAAGACCCCGCAATACCAATTATTTTGGGGAGATCATTCTTAAACACCGCGTGTGCTCTAATTGATATAAGTGAGTCTACATTGACATTGAGAGTGGGTGACGAGTCGGTGATGTTTAAAGCTATTCCAGAAGCCAAGCAAAAAGAAGAAAAGAGAGAAGAAATCTCATTTATCCAATTGGATGATGAGATATTACAAAAAGAGCTTGAAATGTTGCTAAAAAAAGATCCAAGCAAGCTTTTGCTACACTCTGAAGAAAGTGGAGATGCTATCAAAGACTTGGAGGAGTTAGAAAAGCTACTGGAAGGAGCCAACTCAGAAAACACTCCAGAATTGATGGAACCCGATCAGACTCGCCGAGTCACCTTGATGGACTCGACGAGTCCAGTCGAATTTGATAAAAACCTGGCCAATGTTGATCTGTTTGTTGATAGTTCTTCACATACCATGGATTTAGTTACTATTTATGATTATTTGGAAGAACAAACAACAGAAGAAGGGAAAGAAATGGAAGACCAATATGCCGAGGTGGCATGCCTTGATATAATTCCATTTGGAGAAGGGTTGAACACAGAAAAGGATGAAGACATAGAGGGAAGAAGGGTGGAAGCTGATCGACCATTCACTACTAAACCTAAAGCACGAGCCATTACAAAATATGAAGTGATTAAATTTAAGGAGAAGGAGGTACAAGAGAAAGTAAAGAAGAATGAGTTAAAAAAGAAGAAAAGTAAAAGAGAAACCCAAGTAGCTGAGGAGGATGTTGTGAAAAAGAAAAGAGATGAATTGAAAAGGGCTTACAAGAAAAAGATTCACGCCTACAAGACTAAGTACAAACCACAAAGGACTAGGCGTGCATTCCCGATGCTCGAAGATGACGAAACGTAGACGGGAAGGAGTCTAGCTAATGACTCCTTAAAAAGAAGCGCTTGGCGGGAGGCAACCCTTTATATAGAGTTTGCTTTCCTTTACTTTTTAGTTTTTTTTTTTTAAAATTTTCCTTCATTTTTAAAAAAAAATGTTAATCTTCCAAATCATCGGACATGTCTGCTTGAGAGTGTGCAAGGGCCAAGTGTGGGGTGAAATGATTTTAAATAAATAACAAAATTTTGAAAATCATGAATGTTTTGCAAGAGACTTGCCGAGTCTGACCACTACTCGATGAGTTCATATTGATTTCAGAAAAAAGTTTCACTTCGCGACTAGACTCGCCGAGTCTGACCCCGACTCGACGAGTCGGTATTATTTATAGAAAAAAATATAATTTTGAAATTACTTTTACATCTGGTAACTAGGGTTTTAACCCTAAGATTCAGTTTTTCACATACACACTCGACGTGCGCCTCTCTCTCAAATTTCCTCTCAAGCATTCAAGTTTTATTCATGTTTTCTTCAAATATTCTTCAAATCTCTCAAGTTTAAACTGAAAAGAATTGAATTAGGAGTGCTAGCTTCAAATGGGTTTAGAGTTATAGAATTCAAGTGAGAAAGAGAGTCAAGGAAAAGGAACGTTAGAGTTAAAGTATTGAGTCCGGTCCTTAAAGATGTTGGCAAGGGAGTCTAGAAGTGAATAGAACGTATAGAGAGTTTATTGGAAGCTGGATCATATGCAGAATTATATTATTTTCATTCAGTGACCAACTCGTCGAGTGCACTAAACTGACTCGACGAGTCGCCCTTAATTCTCACAAATGCGAAGATTTCCCGAAGTGACTCGACGAGTCTGGTATATACTCGACGAGTCGTTTGGTTTCATGTCGAAGGGGCTGCTGATTTGATGCTAATTAGAGTACCACTTCACTATATATTCTTTCCATATTTATTCCTGAAGATCTTACACTGTTATCCACGTATTTGGAGTGACCCACACGAGACGAGACACCCAAGGCATGGTTACTATGTCTAAAGTCAATTGAAGTTGGAGCTAGAATGAAAGTGATCAACCTATCCACTGCTATCCTAGGGGAGTTTGTTCCAATTCCCTCTTTAGTTTCTTTTTATGTTTTTATTATGCATAATATGCAATGAGGGCATTGCATCAAATAAGTGTGGGGTAGGGGGTTGGTTACATAATAGAAGATTAAGAGTCTTAATTTAGGTTAATTTTAAAACTTTGCATATCAAAAAAAAATTACTTAGGATTTAATTTAGAAAATTTTGGTAAAAGTAATTAGGACTCCATGTTAGAGTTGTGTTGATAATTGCATGATAACCCAAATGTTTAGTTGAGCCTATATACGTTCTAGTGCATTTGTGGCTTCCTTATTCTAGTGAAATCATGAGACAAAAAGACAATCTTGCTCAGCCCGAGGGATGCAATATGTTTAGCAGCCTAAACCTGAAATGTATCCATGAAAATTGTTATCGTTAGCCAATAAAGGTTGAGATTGAGCGCCCCTGCTTAAGCATGTAGGGATTTGAGTGAAAAAAAAAGTGAGGAATACATGTAAAAAAAATACAAAAGAATTTGTAAGAATTTTGGAGCAAATAAAGTGAAGATCTAAAGATCAAAATTCCAAGAAATCCAAAAAATTTGAAGATACCAAAAATCAATCAATATCAAGGTGGTGAATTCAAAGAGATCAAAGCAAATATCGAAGAAGAGATGAATTCAAAAGAGCTCCATAGTGGTATCAAAAGTGTAATTCTAGATTATGTATGCTCGGGTTGCTCAATTAAAAATACCTTGAGGGTAAAGAGGTTTTCTGTGGATGGATTTGGAGGGTTGCATAAAATGAGCATAGTTCGGGGTGAGTGGGCAAGTGTTTATGAGGATTGTGAGTATTTGGAGTATGGGAGGTTTATAGGAAAAATTTTAGACACAAATGCATGCGTTGCGGTCTTGGTATAATGGCTGGGTTAGATTGGAGTTGTTATATATGATTCTAATATGTTTAAAATTCAGTTTTGCTTGAGGGCAAGCAATAGACAAGTGTGGGGTATTTTGATATGTGCATAATTAGTTCATATTAAGTATACATTTTTATTCATTTATTAGTTTAATTATCACATATTATGGACAAAAGGTACTTAAAAGTGTTAAATTATGTTTTTCAGTCCTAAGATGAAGCTTGGAAGCGAAAGGAAGCGGGAGAAACAGTTAGAAGATCGAGAATGGAATAAAGAACGAAAACACTAAAAAAGGCACCTACTCGGCGAGTCATATCGTCTACTCGGCGAGTCCAATCGAAGGATCGAGAAGATAATGACTCGGGATCCCAGAGAGTTATCGCAATACGGGGAATGTGAGAGGGACTCCACGAGTCACCAGTTGACTCGACGAGTCGATTCGTATATCTAAAGATAATTCCACAGATCGATTGGAGAGAGTTCTGGGACGATTCAGAAGTGCTTTGCTACGATTGAGAAGCCTGAAATACCCTAGAAGACGACGAAGGAAGCTAGAATTCAATTCCGGAGAGTAATTAAGGCAAAATTTCATCATTCCACTTATTCTTTTGTTTATTCATCATGATTAAGCAACTTGACTTTGTTTGTTTGTTGTTATTTACTTTAATTATGAGCTAAAACCTTTAGAATTCTGTTGGGGATACAAAGTTGACAATATGGTTTGATTGATTGGTAGGATTAATTCCAAGTTGGTGAATTTTTGTTATTTTAGTTTGCTAAAGAACCTTGTGTGTGAATAATAATTAATTTTCTGTTAATAGGAAGATAATTGATTAGCATGAACATCTATTGATTATTGTCCTCATATGCTATGTGATCACTATGTTATATGTCTAGGATTAATGAATATGAAACTAGAATTAATAAGAAAATTGAGTAAATTCATGTGCAAGCTTGTAAGATGACTATCAAACAAGAGGTTAATTAAAAAGAATAAATTAGTTAACTATTGCAAGTCTAACTTAACCCGAATAATTAATCTAGTGAATATAATTAAATTAGACAATTGGCCACTGTTTGAGTTAGTTTATTTGCTAAGGATTAGGGTAGTGAACACAAATCTAATCACTTGAATCGGTAACCAACAAAAGAATTAATCCATTGCACTATTACCTTGAAATCAACCATAGAGTTAACCAAGTTGAACTAAACAGAAGTTCCTTTCCAATTATTGAATCTAGTTAAATCGTTATTTTCTAGTTTTAAATTAGTAATAATTAGTAAGTTTCTAGTCTTGTAAAACTAGAGAAAAACCCCTACTTCTTAATTAACTTAGATTAAATTAGTTTTTAGTTTAATTTGTTGTTCCCTGTGTTCGATACCCTGCTTATTTAGCTATACCACAATTGATAGGTTCACTACCTTTTGTGTGTTATTTGATAATTAAAAGTAGGTTTAAAACTAGTTGGTTTCACACACATCAGTATGAAACTCTTTCTGAATTCTTAGTCTCTTCAGGATACAAAAGAGGAGTGATTGATCCCACATTATTTAGAAAAGCAAACAGGACTCACCTTATTCTTGTAAAAATATATGTGGATAATATCATCTTTGGGTCATCTGATCAAGGAATGGTGGATGAATTTGCTAAGATCATGAAAAACGAATTTCAAATGAGCATGAATAGAGAGATTAACTTCTTTCTAGGTCTCCAAGTCAAACAAATTCAGCAAGGAATATTCATTCATCAAGAGAAATACACTACTGAACTTCTGAAGAAATACTCAATGGACAACTGTTCTTCTGCTAAGGTCCCTATGGCCTTCGGATATAAGATCTCTGTTGATCCCTCTGGCGAATATGTGGATCACAAGACTTATAGAGGTATCATTGGTTCGCTAAGGTCCCTCACCGCAAGCAGACCTGACATTGTCTTCGCAACCGGTGTGTGTGCAAGGTACCAGGATGATCCAAAAGTGTCACACATGACCGCAACCAAACAAATTGTGTGGTATCTAAAAGGTAGCAAATCTATGGGTCTATGGTACCCCGCAGGCAATGACTTCAGTCTTCAAGCATTTACTGATGCAGATCATGCCGGATGCAAACTTGATCGAAAAAGTACATCTGGTGGTTGCCAATTTTTAGGAGGAAGACTTGTCAGCTGGTCCTTGAGAAAACAAAGTTGTGTATCTTTATCTACCGCATAAGCAGAATACGTTGCCGCAGCCAGCTACTGTGTCCAAGTCCTTTGGATGAAGACACAATTACTAGACTATGGGTACAGAATGCTGCGGATACCAATTTAGTGTGACTCTGAAAGTGCCATAGCAATCTCTCACAATCCTATTCAGCACTCCAAGACAAAATATATTGAGTTACGGTATCATTTCATCAAAGATCATATTCTAAAAGGTAATATTGAACTCATCTTTGTTCCTACTCATGAAGAGATTACTGATGTTTCTACAAAAGCACTTGACTCTACAAAACTCAATGTATTCCTACAAATGTTGGGAATGATGAATCCAGACCCGCAATTCTTTTTGAGTTGTTAGCTACCGCAGACCATCCTTGGTCTCCGTTGCAGTTCTAACTGAGAATTACATATGATGGATGGTTTTGGTACCGCAGTCTAGGTACCGTAACTATATGTCATACGTATCGCTTAGGGGTACTAATGGTCTGTTGTTACTAATTTTTGTTTAAAGTGTTTTCCTCTCAGCTCCTCACTGTAGTCTTTCCTTTGTTCATCTGCAATGACATCTCCAACCTCAATGAAGTTATTCATCCGTGATCTTTGTGATAATTTCTCAACTGCTTTTTTTCAACTTAAAAAAAAAAAAAAACTTTGTGTGCTATTTAATGATCCTTCATTAAATAAAATAAAACATTCTCATTGACACTGTCATCCTCTCTTTAAAAAAAAAAAAACTATTATCAGACCTATTTTAGGGATGATGAAAAAAAGAGCATATTTCCATCCAACTCCTTCTTAATTTGTCCTATCCTCTCCCAAACATGTCTCATCTCCCAAACACGTCCCATCCGTTACCACTTCCTCTCCCATCACCTCCACGATTACCTGACGTATAAACATGCGTCTGTCTTTACATTAAATGCAAACCCTTTTTGGATATCTCCCAAAATATTTTTCAACCCGTTTTTAATATCTGTGGTTGAGATTCAATCCATCATTCATCGTTTCCCCCAATAAAACCCAATCGTCGTTTTATCCTCTTCTTACCGTTTACCTAGGGTAAAACCTTTTTCACCCCCCTTTATAAACCCATCTTCCTCTCCAACAATCCTTTACGCTTTCTGAATATTGATTGTCTCTCAACTTTCAAAAAACCTCCATAACTCTCAAGAACTTTGTTTCTCTTTTCTCATAATGGTGAAATCCGGTGCATCCAAGAAGCAATCCAAGGCTTCAGGTTCTGCAAATCCAACAGGTTCAGACTCTCCATCAATCGCCTCCAGCAATTTTAGAGTTGTATTTGAAGATCATCCTTCATACAATGCTCCCATCAAGATCATGATCAAGTTCCTCAAGAATCACCCTCTGTTTGGACCCTTTGATGCATTTACGGAAATCGTACCAATTTCCACCTTGTTCAAGTCTGCATTCTCGGCATATCGACCACTCCAAAACCCTCATGAAGTGCATCTCCATCTTGTGAATGACGCATTGGTCATTCTGACCAAGGAGAAGTTTCTAAGGTCCATCAATCTACTGGTTCATCCGTCGATCAAGTTCTTCTCTCCATCAACGGCGGATATTACTGCTGCACTATACCAAATGGGATACCAGAAAAGAATAAAGGGTATCGGCAAATTCAAGAAAAATCAACTACCCGCAGTGTGGCAATATGTGTGCCACTTCATCATCCGAAGCCTATCCGGCAGAATCGGAGGAACCGACAATATGGGGCTTAAGCTCCTTGAATTGGTTTGGAGCATATTCACAGGGCATGATGTGAATTACGGGCAAATTCTATGGGATGACTTCCTTCAATACATCCCTAAAGAACACTGCAAGGAAAACCCAATAGAACTCACCTTTGCTAGGTTCTGGTCACTGTGCATCCTGGATCTTCATGCCGATGCAGCCATCCCCATGGGCAACGACATCAATCTTTTCGCTACAAAAGATCTCAAAAGGTACAATCCTTCATCCGATCAATCTCTTTTTGGACCAATCCACCGGTTTCCCACCCATATTCTCTCTACTCTTGGTCCTAAGACTGCTGATGTCTCAGACCATGTTGAGGCCACTGAGGGTATTGCCCCATACCCTTCTACCCCGCCTCTTCCATCCGCAACCATTATCCCTGAGGGTACCGCAGTGCCCTCTGCCACTACTCTATCCAGTCTTTCTCAAAGAAGAAAGACGTTAGCATCCAAAAGGAAAGAAAAAAAACCATAGAAGGATGCTCCCAAACCAACAGCACCCACTAAGAAACGCAAAACCAAACCCACCACTGTATCTGGCAGTGATTCTGAGGAAGATAGGCAACCAATATAAACCCTCAAGAAAAGAAAAATCACCACTACCTCTATCCAAATGCATGACCGGACTGATACCTCAGCCTCTCCACAGGCTAAGGTAGTCCTTAGGATTGCCGCAGCTCCATTCAATACCACCATCAAATACCACTCAAGCTCATCATGTGAGCTTGTTTCATCATCATCATCATCTGAATGTGGAGACAGCCCCCCAGTTCTATCTCAAGTAGATAAATCTGGACATCGCCCTAAGGTCTCCAGGCTTCCCGACTACATGTTTTTTTCTCCCGAGGAGTTAGACTAAATCCTCTTGAACATCTGCCAAACACTTCAAACACCAATCCATCCACATGGCATTTCTTTCGCTCATGCCAGAACGGAGTCGAGGCCAAATGTGACCACGGGTCACGGAGACTAAGGAAGCTCCGGAAATCCTACTCTGCTTCCATCATTTACAGGTGGTTTAGGCACGGTGAGCACACATGTGCAAGGATCCGTGAACCCAAGGGACACCTTGGTGCGCACTCAAATAATTGACGGAGATGATTCAAGTGATTCTTGGAGTCGGTATCAACCAACTGCTGATGCTGAAATCAAGAAATATGCTGCCTTTCGAAGGGCATTCCAAGCCCGAAAGGATCAACAAATCAAACAGCAGCAGCAAAAGGAATGAGAACTTCAGGTGGTTTCTAAGTATTGGGCTGATGCAATCAACAATGCCTATACTGTAGCAGGAATTCTTCATATTCAAGACTGGATGTCTCAGAAGGCCGATTTACTCCTCAAAGCTCAAGCAGCATCCGCAGTCCAACATACCATCTAAATTCCTCCCACTACGGTTCTTGAAACGTCACAAGACGAAGGTCCTGAAATAGCAATCAGCTCAGCTCCTACCTTCAGTCTTGATGATGATGAGGTACAAGAAGTAAACAAACCCTTTCCTTCTAATGATGACCTCATGATGTTCGATGAAGGTGAAGAATCAAGTGGTTCTCACCACTCCACCTCAAAGCCAAAGAAGAATAAGAAGAACGCAGTCACCAGAAAAGATTTTCTATCTCACCAGGCGAAAGTCGATCAAATCCTAGCTGCGGTCAAGCCAACTCAACCGCAACCAGAGGATGTTCCTGGACCTCAATCGTTGATGGAGAGGATAGAAAGACTAGAAGCAAGAGAACGACTGGCTACGGAGCGCATATCTTTAAACGTCGAAATGGGAATCCGATCCCTCGACAACAATCGCAAAGCAGACCACAAAGACTTCATGGAAGCCACTGAACGCCTTATCTCCGAAGTCACTGCAATAAAAAATGATCTTCAAACCGCTATCAAAGACCGAGCCTCTCAGTCTCAAAAAATAATAGCTGAAACTCATACCGCTTATGAGTATACCATCTCGGTTCTTCACTCCACCATCAACCGCCTTCAACGATCCTTAACAACCAACTTCCATGGCCCTGAAATTCTTCAACTCACTAAGGAGATTCATCACCTGCTGTTCAAATCCTCCTCTCCAACCAATCAACAACTCACAGACGCTATCGAGGCTCAATTTCAGGAGCCCTTCTCCAAAATTGATGGACTTCAGACATGGCTTGAGGAAGCTCCAGTTTGGACTTCCTCAAGAGAGGGAAGTGAAAAAGATTAAGGCCATCAATCTCATCAATCAGATCACGATCATCAATCTCAGCAATCAGTTTTACCACATCAAACTCCACCCATCATCACTGGCAAAATTCCCTCACCGCAACCATCATCTCACACTGCGCCTCACATTCTGGAGAAACCTAAAACTCCCCCACACTTCAAACATCTTGAGGTGCATATGTCATCTCCAAGCTCAACAGATTCTCCCACCACCGCCCAAAGGAAGAAAGACTGGAGGGCAGCCAAACTTGGTGAAGAGATCTGGAGGCTATGCAGATTTGATACAGTCATGGATGAAACTCTGATCAATTCTTGGGTTAATCCACACCGAAGACTGTTGGATGAAGATTACGTTCCTCATCTTACATATGTTTAGCCCCCTACTGATGGTTACTGGGATATCCCCAACTCACCCAATGCCAAATACTTCACTGTGTTTGAGCCATTTGATCAAAGCCTTCCAGATCCCAAACGATTGCCTATGGAATTTGGGAGACTTTCTCAATTCTATGCAAAACATGCTTCTCCCTTTGAGCACATTTGGTCAAATGATCGACCATCCGCAGTGGTAAACTATAGAGCCAGAAAATTTATGAAGGCAGAGTTTTTCCAATACACTCTGACCCGATGGGAACAAGATTATGTCCAGAACCGAGTTGATGATGCAAATTGCACTTGATAGAGTCCACAGCTTTCTGATGGATATTGTATGCGATTTTGCTAAAATCGATGCAAATATCTATCCTATCATTGCGAAGAAGCATGAGTTACCTCCACTTGATCCAGCACCGATGCCCTCCGAAGGCTTTGAAGAAAGACCCTTAGGTACATCCAATTTCCGTGAACTCGGAGTCATCTTCAAAAGAAAAACCGATAATGTCAAATATTTCATCCCTACCTCTGCTATTCATCGTCTAAGAAAGAAGCAGCTTGACATCTATTGCACCGCAGTTGAAAAGTCAAAATATACCACTCCGGAAGTAAAGTTTGAAATTCTAAGGAGGATCACTTGGTTAGAAAGTGTCAGGAAGTTTTGGTGGATTCTAATCAAGCATCTTCGTCTTGATAAGTGATAAAAGTTAAAGAGGTCACTTAGGGGGAAATTGTTAGAACACTGAAAGTGACACTCTTGAACTTTCCTAGAACCACAGCCAACTTGCTACCGCAATGAAAACATCTACCGCAGTCATCCGAAGTTAGAAGACAGCAAGCCTTTATACTTAGTCTATTTTGTCTTTTCTTTATGCTTTCTATTTTCCAGTATGTCTTGCATGGCTACTTCTAAAAGTTATCCTTCGTAATGTTTGTGTCTCTATAAATAGAGCTCACTTGTTCTGAATCAAACACACATCTTCAAGTATCTTTACTACATATCTCAGAAATCTTCTCGTCTCTCATTTCTTACTATCATATATGATCATAATCTCTCTTCGGAGCAAGTCCTTGTGACTTCTTCACTAAGTTTGATCTCACTTACTAACATTGGTTTGAATCCATTCCAAGTTATGAATCAACTTACGTGTATTCTTGATATAACAATGGCTGTCATTTACATTACTTTACTTTCCGCATCTAACTCACTAACTTCTAACTATTAATATTATTGTTGAGCTAACAGATCCTTCGAGATTAACTATTCCGCTATATACTTGTTCTAACCATTTTTCTGTTCAAGTGTGTCTCAAAGTTTTTCTCTCAAAATATGAACCGAAAACCCAACTTCGGTCCAAAAGTCAATCAACAACCGAAGCCTAATTTCGTCATGGACATCAAAGGAAAGGGAGAGCTAGTATCTCATCCTGAAATTCATGTCAAGAAGACGTTAGATAACCCTAGGAATCCAAAGACAGCCTCAAGTGTAAATCTAAGCAAAAACAAAAAGTCAGTTTTAGGCAAACCAAATCAAGAAAATAACAAAAATCAAAGTTTTTACCATTAAACGAAAAGATGAAACCACGTTAATAAAGAGAACATATATGGTTTATCTTTCTGTTGCAATTCCATGTGCAGTAAAAGGCTCACGAGGACCCAAGAAACTTTGGGTTCCTAAATCTGCTTAATTTTTGCAGGTTATAAGTGACGAGCAGTTTGATGATGAATAGTACATTGACAGTGGCTGCTCACGTCACATGACAGGAAGGAAGGAAGAGCTAAGGGAGTGTCGGTCCCTCAAGGATGGTGGTTGTGTTAAATACGGGAATAATTCATATGGCATAATCAAAGGCTATGGGGTGATCACAAATGGAGATTTCTCAATCAGGAAGGTTACATACATTGAAGGGATACAACACAATCTCATCAGTGTTTCTCAACTAGTCGTGGGAACTGGGTTAAAAGTTTCATTTGATGATGAAGGTTCTGAGATTGTCGACAAGAAGACGAAGACTGTCCTGTTGAAATTCAAACAAAAAGGAGAGTTGTATCCTTTAAATCTTAACCGTATTCGAGGAAAGCCAACCATATGTCTTTTGACAAAAGTGAAATCTGACGAAAGATGGCTCTAGCACCGAAGGCTCTCACATCTCAACTTTAAGGACATCAACAAGCTGGTTATCAGTGATCATGTACGAGGACTTCCTCTTCTCAAATTTGATAAGGAACACTTGTGTGCTGCATGTGAAATGGGACAGCAAAGCCGAAAGAGCCATCCTACTCTTCTTAACACAAAGATTATTGAACCACTGGAACTACTACACATCGACTTGTGTGGTCCTTCTGCAATTGAAAGTATCGGTGGTAGTACGTAAATCCTGGTTATTGTAGATGACTTTTCAAGTTTCGCTTGGGTGTTCTTTTTTTAACAGAAATTAGAGGCGACCCCTGAGCTCAAAGCGTTTATATAGCAAGTGGAGCTTCAAATGTGAAAGTTGGTTAGAAATAGCAGGAGTGACAACGGGCTAGAATTCAAGAATCAAGAATTCGAAGAATTTCTGGTTGATAAGGGAGTAACTCACAATTTCTCAGCTCCCTATACTCCATAATAGAACAGAATTGTTGAAAGGAGAAACCGCACTTTTTGTGAAGCAGCCTGAACCATGCTTAGTTTCTCTTCTTTACCCTTGTACTTATGGGCTAATGCTATAGCTGCTGCATGCTATACCCAGAACCAATTCTTCCTCAACAAGCGCTTTTCCATCACTCCATATGAGATCCGGAATAATCGCAAACCAAACATCAAGCTCTTCCATGTGTTCGGTTCAAGATGCTTTGTTTTCAATTCAGAATAGAACCGGAACAAGTTTGACATAAAGGCAGATGAAGGGATCTTCCTTGGTTACTCACTAACCTTAAAGGCATATAGGGTTCTGAACAAGCATTCAAAGAAAATTGAAGAAACCTATTATGTCACCTTTGATGATGATTATGTGAAGAAACTTCAATCCAGCAACGATCCAACAGACGGAATCTTTCCAACTTCAGGTCAAGTCTCGGTCCCTATTTCCAATCTATTTAACGAATATATGTTGCTATTTGATGAACCATAGAGAGCAATAAACTCTGAGACAAAGGCAGCTGACAATAAGTTATAGAACTTGAAGAAAGTTATAGATGAAGCAACAAAAGAAATGGAAAGAGAACATCATGAACCAACTGAAATGCCAGGTCCAAGCGAACCTCCAAAATAAATTTCCATATTCTAGGGGGAGGGTTCATAGACATCATAAAACCCTGACTCATCTTTTCAAGAGGAAAATCAATCACCAACTAAGTCTCAAGACGTGTCTTTCGAGGGGGAGCATTCTGATCCTGATGTTGAAGTCGTCTCATCATTCGAGGGGGAGAATCATAATACAAATGATGATTCGGATTTTCAATCGGAATTGGAAAAGGAAATTAATGCTGAATTGGATCCAGCCTGTGATCCGAGCTACTATCCTCCCGCTGAATGGACAAGAGATCATCCTAAAACTCAAGTAATTGGTGAAGCATCTGAGGGTGGTCGTACTCGGAGAGATAATTGAGCATGCCATGACGTTGTTAGGATCTCACATAGGCCTTTATGGACCTGGCCCATAAATGGACCTTTATGAGCTTCTAAAATATCTTTTAGACCATGACCAATGCCCCAGATGGTCCTATACATGTGACCCGCTATCAGAAAAAGAATTGCAATAGCTAAATGATGGTGTGTTGTATCAGTTAGACATAGACCTCCAGTTACTGGGTCTAATCCTCCATGAAAAGTAACAAAGTCTGCATATTTTGACCAATTCAAGGTGAAAAATGGGATTGCTCCCTTGGTAAAACTGGGATAAAGTTGAGCCAAAAGATCCCGATTCAACTCAAGTAAAAGCGAAGCGAACTGCTTTGTTTTCTAAGGTTGAATTTTGCATGTTTAACTCGTTCATCTCAAAGATAGAACCAAAAACGGTTAACATTACACTCAATCAGTCAGATTGGGTATAGGCAGTGCAAGACGAACTCCATGAGTTCGAGCGAAATCGAGTTTGGAGACTTATTCCCACACCAAAGGATGCATTCGTCATTGTCCTAAAATGGGTTTTCAGAAATAAAATATACAAAGAAGGGAATGTGATTCGTAATAAAGTGAGATTGGTTGTGAAGGGATATTGTCAAGAAGAAGGTATTGACAATGTAGAAACCTTCGCTGCTGTGGCAAGGTTAGAATCCGTTCGAATCTTTCTGGAATATGCAGCACATAAAAACTTCGAGGTGTTTCAAATGGATGTCAAGTGTGCATTCCTGAATGGGGAAGTAGAGGAGACCGTATATGTTAAGAAACCACCAGGTTTCTTGAACGAAAGGTACCCTGATAATTGCTATATTCTAGATAAAGTCGTATATGGGTTAAAACAAGCTCCTAGAGCTTGGTATGAAACCCTTACTCGGTTTCTAAAAATTTCAAAATTTAAACAAGTTCCGATTGACCCAACCTTCTTTCGTAAGAAAGAGGGTGACCATTTAATGATCGTTCAAATTTATGTCGATGACATCATCTTCGGTTCCACGAATCCTAGCCTAACAGCTGAATTCAGGAAGTTGATGGAGACTAAGTTTGAGATGAGCTCAATGGGTCCGATTAACTTTTTTCTTAGCTTTAATATTAGATAGGGACCCGATGGCATATTTATCAATCAGGAGGCCTACATGAAGACACTACTAGCAAAGTTTGGTATGATGGGTGATTCCAAAGTAAAGGTGCCCATGGCGTTTGGAACAAAGTTAACACCATCCTTGGAGAAACCGGCTGTTGATCTGACTCTTTATCAACAAATGATAGGCTTGCTTATGTATCTAATAGCGAGTCACCCATACATAATGTTTTATGTCTATTATTGTGCTAGGTTCCAAGCTAATCCAGGCCATCCACATATGGTGGCTGTTAAGAATATCTTCAGATATTTGAAGCGAACCTCTTCTCTCGGTCTGTGGTATCCCGCTAAATCAGGATTCTTCATACAAGCATTCTCTGATGCTGACCTTGTAGGATGTGGTCTGGACTGAAAGAGCACTACTGGCAGATGTCAATTTCTCGATGGTAAACTTGTCAGTTGGTAGCCCAAGAAACAAACATGTGTTTCTCTCTCTACAACCGAAGCTAAATATATCGTTGTATCATCTTGCACTTCTCAGGTCATTTGGATCCGAAGTCAACTAATAGATTATGGCCTTAATATGAAGAAGATTTCACTTTATTGGGACTCTGAAAGCGCCATTAGGATTTGTCGTAATCCAGTGCAACATTCCAAGACAAAACACATAGCACTGCGATATCACTTTATCAAGGATCACGTAGAAGACGGGAATGTTGAAAATCACTTCGTTCGATCCACTGATCAATTGGCTGACATCTTTACTATGGCCTTGCCTGAAGCATCATTCAATAAAATACTACAAGGATTAGGAATGATGGAAGCTGAATCAGTTCCAAAACCACACTCGTTTCATTAAGTATATCTTTCACTTTCGCTTTCTTTAAGTTTTTTTTACAACCGAAATGAGCCGAACGCTCGGTCTATTTCGACTCCTAATTTTTTGGGAACCGAAAATGAACCGAAGGCTTGGTCTATTTCGCTTATTCTAATTTTTCTCTAAAGCAAGCGATTGTTTCATCTTCTGGTTTGGAACTGATATATCCTTTGTATATTATGTATATCTTTTGTTGTATCATTAAAGTCATACAACACAAAAATAGTTTCTTTTCTATTTTTATTTCTTTTTCAGAAAATTCCTAAAACACAAAAATATTTTCTTTTCTATTTTTTTATTTCTATTTTAAAAACCTCTTGAAATCCAAAATATTTTTTAATTCTGTATCACAGAAAAAATCTCATGATGGAGCTGGGGTAGGTATAAACTGTCTAACTATGTACTAGCTAAGTGTCCCTAGAAGCACGCTGCTGCATGTCGACCGAAGCCTCCAAGAATTTGAGTGAAGCCTTCATGATTTGATATATACCAATCATTTCTTCCCAACAAGGCTAATAATATCATTCAAGTCATGAGCTACCTTACTCTTCTCATATCGAGTTAAGAGTTGTCTGCTTGGTCTATTTAAACAGCAGAGGTACTTTCGCTTCTTTAACCACCACTTATTATTTCTCCATCTCATTTCATTTCATGATAGTAACCCTTGAGACTCTCAGCCTTTACAACTGAGGTTTATGGTTACACAACATCTGTGTTGATGATCTTAGTTTTGTTTCACCACGTACTAAGTGAAACCCAAAATCCAACACCAATAATGAATTGACGGTGAACAATTAAATGTTCTAGTTTTCACTCATGTTTTACACAAAACCAATTTTGTGGTTGGTACCAAGAATTCTCTTTTTAATTTGTGTGCGATCTTTATGAAATTGTCTAAACACCAAGGCGTTTCTTCCCAAAAGATCCAGTTAACTTTTTTTTTTTTTGAGATTTCTATAACAATCACCAAGTCACTGAAAATACTTCAAACCTACTTGTCTTAAAGGCCACATCGGTCTCACAAGTACTTCATCCAACTTTCGGTTTTATGTCAAGTCCTGAAGTTCGGTTGAAGCGAAGCCACACATTATAGCTTACATATGAAAAGATGCCTTTCAATGTTTCTTAATAAACATTTTATCGTATTTCAACGGGAAACCACACAGACATTTCTAAGTCTCTCTTGACTTTGAAGAAAGTGATTTGTGCCTGGGATCCACTGTTTTGTGACTCAATAGACATCACTTAAATCCCACAAAAATATTTTTCTTTACTTCTTATTTATTGGCATATTCTTGCATGAAGGTATTTATGATTTTCCCAATTCTTGTTCTTGGCAATAATGGCAATTTTTCAGATCAAACGCTCAGAAGCGCACCTTACTAGCATTATATGAAGCGAAGGGTGAGTCACAGTTGGTACACGAATTTCAAACGTTTTGAAGTAGAAGAGGCGGTAACAAGATAAGATTTCAAACCGAGTCATTGGATAAGATTTGCAAAGGGCGCGTGAATTCGAAACGGTTCCTAATCCCACGCCTGGTGACATATTTCTAGGGAAACCGAGCTGTCAAGTCGCGCTTTTTTAGGCATCGATTCAGATGATCGTATCATCATTAATGTTGATACTTTCTCTCTCTTAGGGATGGTATATAATGCTCTCTTACACCCTTTTTATCTCTTTACTACTTCCCAAATTACTCAAGAATACAACATGCGATTTTCTACTGCTCATCTTCTTCGTTCCTACAACAATGGCGGACTCCTCATCTGTTCATGAAACAGACCGCTTCCTCTTCTCTTCTGACCATGAAACCAAACCAAAACTTGATTATCGAACTGAATCCATTCCTTTATGATCCTTACATACTGCACATGGTTGAATGCCTCAAATATTCACCACTGGTTATTGCTTTAACCCAGGTTGAATCGGTACCAATGTCGCTGCTATCTCAAGTTTATTCATCTGCTTCCTATGATAAACGCAAGGAGAGGATCTACTTTGAGATCTTTAATCACAAGTCCTCGGTTTCAAAAGCTCGTTTTTGTTCTCTGTTAGGGCTTTCTTCAGATGCCTCCTTCATCTCTCCTGATTTCATCACCACTACCCAACTATTTACAATATTCTATGATATGGGTTACACCGATGTGCTTACCACGGTGACGAAATTCAAGAAGTCTTGTTTGCCTTCTCAGTGGAATGGCCTATTCACCCTTCTATTCAAAGAATTAGCAGAACGGGTTGTTGGGTCTGATGGTGCCAACAAGGGATTTACGACCACTCTTTATGGTCTTTACCATGGGATCAATCTAGATTATGGATCCTTGGTTTGGTCTCAATTGGTGCAGAGTCTCAATTCTTCTTCCAAACACCCCGAATACTCTTGTGGAAGATTCTGGATATTAATTACTCGCAGAGCTATGAAGCACTTTCAAATTCCGGTCATGGAGGACGCATTGAAATCTTCTATTGTGACCTTCTGCACAACAAAAATCATCATATCTGATCCTACAAAGTTCACGTTTGTCGGTTCCATCCCTGAATCGAAGTACAGGTGTGTAATAGCCGAGAGCAATGTTATGGATGATTATAGGAAATTGACACCAACAGGACCGAGGCAACTGACTCCATAAATGCAAAGTGCGTTGGAGGTGGTTGATAAACTAGAAAAGAGGGGAAAGAAATCAGATCAGAAAAAGAAGGATGCAGATGGGCAATCATCCCATGTAACCTCGCCCAAAAAGCGCAAGGCAGAGAAAGGAACTTCTTCTGTCGACAAGAAGCGAAAGATTAAAAAAATGGCTAAGAAACTGAAGGCTGCCTCATCTAGTGATTCAGATTATGTTCCATCGGATCAAGAACAACCGAAGTCCAATGAAGGCGAAGATGTTCATCTTGAAAGGTCACCAAGAGGAAATACATCTCCTCGTTCTCCATCTCTTGAGGTACCTTTGAATGAATCTCTTCTAACTCCTCCTCCTTCTCCATCTCCTACTACAGTACCTATTTCCATTGCACCGCTCCCCCCACTAGTTTCTTCTCAACCTACTTCAACTACAACAACAACTTTAATTGCTCCTATTCCCCCTCCAATAATCACACAAGCAAAAACCACAACAACTACAACCAAACCTCCGGTTATTGTCAACGTATCTCTATTACTTCAAAACCATTATCATCACCTCCCTCAACCGAATCTGATACAGTTCTTGGCGGAGCCAAAATGGAGTTTGACTCTGTTTACTACAGCCTATATCGTGTTCTCAGTGATGATGATGAAGATGCTCCCATCACCAAGCGACACCTCAAGGATCTCAATGAGAAGCTTGACAGGTTGCTCCCTTCATCTTCCACTTACTCAACCTCTGCTAATTCTGATGCTGTTGTTAAAGCCCTAATTGAAACTTCAATTAAAAAGCATGATGAGTCCATCCAGATGGAAACCAGGGATGTGGATGCCTCTACTTTATCTTGCAAGAATGCATCTGCAGAGGTGGCCCATGTGATTGACAATGCCAAGATTTTTCTGGACTCTCTTAAGGGAGCTGCTGAGTCCAATGCCAACAAAGTCAATTCTGCTATTGACTCTTATTCCAAGTCACTTCAAGGAGAGCAACAAAAATTTGAGGTGGTGCGTGCTTCTCTCAAAGCTGAACAGGATGTTCTTCTATCATTTATCTCCTCTCGTCTTGACAAACTAGAAAATGATCTCGCGATGGAAAATAAGGTCATGGATGAGTTAGATCTCAAAATTACTCAGGTCAAACTCAAGCTCTACAACTCACGCAGGTCCGAAAGCAGAATGTTGATCTCATGACAGAGCGAGCTGTCATCAAAAGCAGCATTGGCAACGTACATTCTATTCTTCTGCATCTACTTGAAGCTCATGACTCCTTTCTTACTATTACGGTTCGACGCCACCTTGCTGAGAAATTGAGACCTACTATGGATATTTTGAGCAGGATTGGGGTTGTTCCGGAGCGTATGGTCTTTCCGAAACAAGGGGAGATAATATCAACGATCAATCTCAACCACATCCTATAAGAAACCCTGTCATTCAACCGAAAGTCACTACTGAACCGAAGGGTAAGGAAGCTTCAGGCAGTATGAAGGACAAAGGTAATAGGATAATTGGTGATGATGATGAGGATGAAACATAATATTTTCTTGAAAATATAGAAGAAAAAGCTTCAAAAATCAAAGATCGAAAAATGAAGCAGAATTATCGAGAGCTTGAAGAGAAAATCCGTATCGTAGGGATTGCTATGGAGAAGGAAAGACAACAAAATGAAGCTTTGGAACGACGGAAATCCTTATTCCCTCTATAGACGATCGGTCTTGAAAACTCCGTATCGTAGGGATTGCACACTGGCTTGAACCGGTTCTTTCCTTCGGTATTGAAAACTCCAAAGATGCTCAGTTTGACATGCCAATCACTCGAAAGGCATTCATCTTTCACTGCTTTGATTCAACGGTCGGCATCCCTTCTCCTGATCCAAAGGTTGATCGATACTTGCTCGAATATTATCTTTTGTTCTCTCAACCGCAATACCTGACATGGAGTAATCAGAAGATCACCAATGTCAAGGTGTTGAAACCTACTTCAACAGGAAAGTTCATCAACGTCAAGTTCAAGGTGACTCGAGGATCTGAAGGTTCGGTCCATACGATCTCCCTTGCTGATCTACCTAATTTGAATCCTCATGATTGGATCCTTCTGAACAATATCTTGCTGACCAATCGACAAGAATATGGGCCTATCATTGACCATATCAAGTGAATGCCTGTATGCTATATTCTTGAAGTCGCAAAAATGGATCAAGAGGTCACATCTGCCATCAGAAAGAAGCCCAGTGTAAAGCCGATTGGGAAAGCAAGCGACATGTCTGTCATAATAAAGGGGAAAATCGATTCATAGTTTCATACCGTTTCATTCACCAGGGGTGAAGGTCAAAAATCCCCATTCGCTCTTGTAGACAAACACCTGTTCTCCACCGCGTGCTTGGATCATATTCTTGAAATCATATAACAGTGTGATCAGAACACTGATGCAGACAAGAAGTTGTTCTTAGATATGCTTCAGTGGTACATTAACTTTCCACAAACTTTGCTTGTCATCGTACCGAAGTTGTTCAAGACTGTGAAGTCATCTGCTCTTACTCAACCGAAGTGATCTCTCGCCACAATTGGCGCAAAGGGGGGGATTGTTGAGTCTAAGGAGTTGCGCCATTAGGCCTTGATAGTTCGGTCCATTATGTAGTCTCGGTTTGGGCCTGTCCCACCGTGTTTAATTTTAGGGTTTATATATATATATATATATATATATATATATATATATATATATATATATATATAGTGCATGCATGCATTATATTAATTACGCTTCTAGATCTTTATTTTGTTTATAAAGTATTGTAACCCTCGCCTATCTCTACAGTAGCAATTCACATTGAATTCTTCTGAGATAGTGCATATAATCATTCGACACTCGTTTGATTCATTATTGTGTTTATCATTTTCCATTCTTGTTATCATTATTTATTATCTGCTGAATCTATCGATCTAAGAGAATAATATTCACATCAATTTCCTTATGTCAAATCTTTTCAACATAACATTCCAATATATCCTTTGACTAAACTTGATTAAAATATCAATCTAATCTTTTAGAATTGAAATGAAGTATGAATTCCTCTCCCTTAATTATAGCAAAACAACTTTTCAAACCCTGCAACTTTGCGATTAGAAACTTTTGTTTTTATAATTAATATCTTACTAGCATAACACCTATGTTCCCACTAGCTTTGACATGTACCCATAAATCAGTTGGACTTCTAGAAATCAATACTTATTGAATTCCTTACCAAAGTTCGGATTTCTGATACGAGATGCTTCGATAAGACTTTATCTAGGCTTCTCAAACTCATACACCTTTCCTTAGATAGCTCACATGTGTGTCTAAACAATTTTAGAACTTACAACAATAAGCCTCAAATGTTTAAACCTTTGCCATTTCTCACAATTTGAACTATGAATTGGGATGGCATCATCATAATCGAATTTTAGAATGCAAATATCACAGATGTTATCTCCTTAAAATTTACTTAGTGAAAGCGTTTCCTCGTAATCATTTTCATGAATTGAAGAGAAACCTTATGACACTTAGATTTTATGGGGTATGTGTTCCTATCCATGTGAATTTGTCAAAACCATAATCACAAGACAAGGTTAGTGACAAATCCAAACTCATATGGACTGAACTTGTTCAATCTTAATTTCTTGCCACCTGGCAGCACAAGGGCCTGCCATTGCTTCCCAGTTGTTATGAAAGCAATCGAGATCTCATAGAACTCACATGCATAGTAAACTTTAACTGGAATAGGCACATAAACAAGAATATGTCAGCACGATTGGTTATAAATCTCAAGTCGTGAGCTAGTGATTAACAATAAGTTTACTCTTGAGAGGTTTTGGAACCTTTTCAAGATCTTTAAGACTCACACTGACCTCTTGACATATATGTTTCTCTTTGTCAAAGACATTACTTGACAAACAAATTTTCAAGAGTTAGTGTGGTTTCTTATCAAGACAAACACTTCACACAATTGGTCTTAGTTGGTCTTTGTTTTATCCAAAACATCACAAATTACCAATTTCAAATGTACAATAGTAAGAAACATTTTACTCTACATTTGATGACTATTATAAACCATTGTTAAGACCCTGTCACTCAAGTTACAATCTTGGAGTATGACTCTAAGACCTGATTTTGGAACGAAAATATAATTTATCTTCTTGATTTAACCATTTCAAAAATTCACGATTCCTCTTGTTCGCCATACAAATGCACTAATATATCCTTAGAGAATCAATTGTGATTTGGTTTCAAAATCACTAAGATAATCATAAAACACGATACTAAAGTACTCTCCCTTCTTTTCAGATTGCAGAAACTTTTATCTTTCAGCCTAATTTGATTCTTCTTATTCGTTCTGCTACACGCTGAAACTTTTTTTTCAATGACTCAGAATTACACTTAATCGTGTAAGTATAACCATATTTACTAAAATTTTGTAAATCATAATGAATAGTCTTATGTTGGACCTGAACTGCGCACAACCAAGTGTACCCGATCCCCTAGTCCTTCAGTTGACTCACATATACACGTGAACAAGGAATTAGTCTTAATTTCCCAAAGATGAAGTTCTCATTCATCACACAATACAAGTTGCATGATTCCAAGTTTCGATCGAACTGAAACTTAGATGATGAGAATCTTTCCTTATTTGGTAAATATTGACACTACCACAAACAAAAGAATCAAATCCATTTTCCAATATTGCTATCAAAAGAAACATATAAACAATAATTTTCACAAAAGCCATTGTAAGGAGACTTAAAATAAAAAAAAAATTATTTTATTTATAAAGTTCCAAAAGCTTGTCCTAATGCAAATACATATGAAAAACTATGTTGTTATCTATTCCTAAGCAATTTATCATAACTTTTATGCAGCAGCTCAAAATTCTGATCCTCGAACCATGCGATCGAAATCCATCTCTTCACGACCAGAATAAGCTTACTCTTCCTTTAAGCTTCCTTTCTTTTCTTTGATTCTACAAAACATCAAAATGTAATTACATTACATGATGTATTACGAATATTAACTTACGAACTTAATAGAGTTAGATAGTGGACTTAACTGAAGCAGAGTCATACACTCTAACTTTACCATCCTTATGATCCTTTAGGTAGTTTCGGCAGCTTCGCAACCAATGTCCCTTTTCTTGGCAATAGAAACAAATGGATTCTTTCGCATCGGCACATGACACAATTCCAAAACC
Organism: Lactuca sativa; assembly: GCF_002870075.4. NCBI lineage: Eukaryota > Viridiplantae > Streptophyta > Magnoliopsida > Asterales > Asteraceae > Lactuca > Lactuca sativa. Next base: position 126,156,602 of record NC_056624.2, on the reverse strand, counting down.
GGCCTTTCTCTTAAGTTCAAAATTTTTTGACTTTAGCCAATTTCTCTCTCCTAGGCGAAGAAATCATTTTTGGATTGTCACTGTTGTCCATGGAAACTTGTGAAGTAGATCTTCCAATCTAAATTGCTTTACCAGTGCGCCAAATCATTGTTGATTCAGAAACATGAAGCAAATATCTTAGATCAATAAGGGTCATGTCATTGTCTATCATATAGTAGTCCTTAATGAACCTGCCATATGACTCAGGGAGAGACTGAAGAACCAAGTCAACAGCCAGCTTCCTCGAGACTTCGACATGCAACAATCCTAGCCTCTCAATATGCAACTTCATCTAAAAGATGTGAGCACATATAGACTTTCCATCATCATGTTTTCTTGCCAATAGGGCTTGCGTGACATTGAACTTTTAAAATCTTTGAGCTTGTGGGTTTGGGAGAATAATTGGAAGAGGTTGAGGAAGAGAAGTTACACTACAACACGATGAAGGGATTAATCTTTCACATCGATCGTCTTGTGGAATATCATCTTTATATGGAAGGCTTTTTCCATAAGATTCGGGAAGACCATAGTTTTTAGAACTAGACATCTATATGGGAGAACTTCAATTCAGTTGATTTAATCCTTAATATAGCACCTAAAATGAAATATTAAGGCTAGGACCCAACACAATATTTTACAATTCGAAAGTGGGATGCCGTAATCCAATTGCAAAATATTTGAAGGTAGGTAAATGACGATTTACAAATTTCCATCATGAAAAACAAAATTGATTATTAAGTTTTAAATAAATTGAAATTCCTAGATCTTTTGAGATTCATTGAACTTTTTAAGGGCATGTTTAAATCTCGATTGTGCCCTTCAAGTTTGTGACTGGGATGCCAAGGATCACAAACAAGGTGTGAATAACCATGCAAATTGGCTTGGTACACTTAATGTTAGAGATCACCTAATCAATGTGTCGGTTAACCACAAACGCTCCATTTGTAACATCCATAAAATTCGAGCCAAATTAAAACTTTTTAAATCATATAAAACCATTCATTTACTACAATTTGTTTTTAATAATGGTTTAAACATTAGAGTTCCCTGAAATCATAATCATAAGTTGAGGAAGTGTATGGTCACGCCTTCGCCTTCCCGCGGTCATCCGTTAAACCTGAAACAATAAACTGAAACTGTAAGCTCGAAGGCTTAGTGAGTTACCCCCAAAATACCCATACACACAACAATACACATACAATAACAAACAACATACTATGGGTCTAATCATCCATCGGGATGGAAGACCCCAAGCCCTCAACCATTGGGTTGGAATGCCAACATATCGATACTCTTCACGTATCACACATACAAATAACAGCATGTACTGGGTCCACAGCTTTATAGTCTGGATTACCCCTGGGCCCACAGTGTGAGTTTGGATTTCCTTCTGGGCCCACATCTCACATCTGGATTGCCACCGAGCCCATAGTACGAGTCTCCCTCAGCTCGTATCTGGAATGCTCCCGATCCCACAGTACGAGTCCCCCTCAGCCTGTATCTGGAATTCTCTTGGGTTTGTTGGTTACTGCACGGAGCAGTATCACCTCAACTCACTCCATATAAGATTTCGAAAGATAACACAACTAATGCGCATACAAATAATCACATAATACTACAGGTAGTCATACAGATCTACCTAACTGGAATAACAACTAGCATGAAAAGAGTCAGACCAACTATAGGTCACTAAGCATAACCACATTCGATCTACCAGAATACTGATCTAACAGATCATATTAGCATATAACCATCCTATCTACCAGGATACCAAGCTAACATATCACAACCGTAATAATCCCAATAACAAATCAAAGGGCCGACCTTCGTTCTTTAGACCATTGATTACAATGAGGATAACTCACCTCGCAATGCCGGTCTAAACTGAAGTATCGACTCCTGAGGTGTCGTTTCACTGAAAATCCCAAACTATTCAACATAACGAATACTGAGTCAACATATGGCTATCAATCTTGACTAAATGGTCCATATTGTCAGTTTTGTCTTTTCTCTAATTTGGGCCAAGGCCCAATACCAAAACCAAAGCCCAACACTAGGTAGGCTTTCCAAACCCAGTAGTGGCCCACTAACGGCCCAATTTGCTAAATTGGGCCCAAACCCCCAAAATACTAAAATCCCCTACATGGCCTAAACCGAGGCCCAAAATCCGCAAGGCCCGTATTTGTGAGTACGCTGGGTGTACTCCTATGTACGGTGGGCGTACTAGCTAAATGGTGAGTACGTTGGGCGTACATGCATTTACGCTCATTGTACTCCCCTGTTAAGTCACTTTCCCATTAAGTGCTTAACACTCCAAACTAGAAGCTACAATCACAGATCCAAGCCCTTTTCAACGTCTTAATACATAAAGTCACTGACTTGGTGACTTTGCATGACCCTAATAAACCCAAACTCCAAAATAGCATTCCATTCTCATAGAAATGATCTTAACTCATGCATGAATTCAATAAGACATTCAAGATGGCAACTTTCTGCCTTAAGGGCTCATTTTGAACTGAGAGTGGCAACTCTAAGTCCAAAAATGGGATTTGAACCAAAAATTTCTATACTTGGGACCAAAATGACTTCAAAATCAAACCACACTAGATCTAAGCATTCTTGAGGAAATTTATGAACTATAGAGTCTCAAATGATGATGCTATTCCAGATCTATGAGATCCAAGTTCCCAAGTTCTTCCTTGCCAATTTCTTCTTTCCTCTTCCAAGCTTAAAAATCACCAAAATGGGTTTCTCAATGTTAAAATCACACAAGAATGAAGGGATGAGACGTTCTAGGGTTTTTCTGAGGTTGGGGAGGCTAATAAGGGGCTAGGGTTCCAGTCGTCATGCTCTATATAGTGATTGACCCTGAAATTAGGGTTTTGTGCAACTGAGCGTACGCTGGGCATACATCTTGTACGCTAGGCGTACGTCTTCCAACACTTGCGACAATTTAACCTCCTAATCTGGGCATACTCCAGCTTACGCTAGGCGTACACACCCAGCTGCCACCTTTGCATGCAAGGTCCTTTCTTGTCACTTCCTTCCAACCAAGGGACAGAGATGACATAATTAAAATCCGAGGGATGAACTTGAAGCTACCTGAAAAAATGGGATGTCACACCATTGATCTATGATTAACATCAAGCTACCCTTTCCCACACACTGTCAGTCCCAGGTTAGTGTGCCAGTTAACTACATGCGCTCCACTAACGACATAACAAGGTGCAAAGTGCAATTTCATTGGTTTGCACCAAATTCACATTTTCCTAAGTAACTAAGATTTGGAATTTATAAGTGTTTAGTTACTTGGTATTTTCATTATACTTTTAATGAAAATTAATGTCCTATCCTACCCGTTCGGCTAACGACCCTCCACCAGTGAAGGAAGCGGTGGGTGAGAGTGGACACCCATTAAACCGCCATTGTATAGGCAGTAACCTTATACCCCCCTTATAGACCAGCTTCGTGAATGAGGCCTACTAACAGTAACACCGGCTTTTTACTTATACATATATAATTATTAAACTTTTAATATTATAATAGTATAAGGATGTATTTTAAAATTTTAAAATACTACGTGGTTTAATCTATTAATTAAACTATACTCTTAATTTAATTAAACTTAAACCATGTCATTATGGAATTATTAATTCTCTTTTAATTAAACACTTTAATTAACTATTAATAAAGTCCATAAAGATGTAATATGAATTATTCAAAACATCAAGATGCTAAAACAAAATTAAAACTATTTAATTTATTATTAAGTTATGAACCCACGAGTTACACTTTTGAAAACTTTTCAAATAACTTTAGTTTTAGAATTCAATGTCTCATCAAAAAAACTTTTCAAACTCCAAAACTTGAGTGCAAGTTTTGTAACTCTTGAAAACTTTTAGAATTCCATAAAAGAGACTTTCCAAGTTCCATAACTTGAGGGCAAGTTATGAAACTCTTCAAATCCATTGATAACAAATTTTGTAACCTTTTAATACTCTTGGAATTCATAACTTAAAGAGTTAATGAATGAGACTTTTCACATCCATAACTTATGGAAGCTTCACAACTCTTAAGATCATAACTTTTAGAAAAGACTTTTGAGTTTTAAATTTTTATGACAAAATTCGTAACTCCTTAAAAACATTTAGATCAAACATTTAAAACAAATAAAATAATCATATCATTCCATCTTTTAATAAGTTGACCTAATTCAACTCTTGTAGTAAAATGACTTAAATTTTACAAATAATTAGTTTTTCATAAAATCAAGTAATTATCTTAAAATTTGATAAACTTCATGTTTTTTTTTCAACTTTGAAAATCAAACATTTGCATCAATATAACAGAAAACAACATATGGTTCTGATACCACTGTTGGGTTTAAGTATACTACAACATCCTATGGTGCACATACAACCCTAAATTATTTCGATCTATGTTTTCTCTAATTATACATGCAACATCGTTTCCAGAACATTCAGCCTACAACTAGCATACAATTGACATAAACAATATAAAATACGAGTTAGGAGTTTACCTCTTTATGTAGCTTGTAGACCTTGTTGTATTTGGCCTTTAAGAACTTAGCACCCTAAGTGTGATGCCTCAAACAGTTCACAAGACACCTAGGACAAAGGAGAACTTGAGAGAGATGTTGCTAGCTCCAAAATCGGCTCTAATGAACTCCAAGAACTCTAGTGGTCAATTTTGGGTGCTAAGGGAGTCCTTTTATAGTGGTGCAAAGTCTAGGGTTACATCCATGAACACCCTTATGCCCATGACCTTTCATATTGCTTAGGCTCCATGGGTTAAACCTCCATGGACTATCCATGGACTAGCATATTGGTTTAGCGCATCCTAAATAACAATTGGCCCACACTATAAGAATCATTGATTTACGAAATCAATCCCCATATATTTAATTAGTCTCTTTTGATCACATAATTAATTCCAAATTACTTCTTGATCAACACTAATTAAATAATATGATTTCATATTAATATATTAGAACTTATAATATATTAATAAATCATAAGTAACCTCTTAATCAAGCATCCATCCTATCAAATTGTCTTAGTGATATGCAACCCATAATGGACCATGCTACTCTCGGGTCAAGTACATACCAATTAGAGTTATGGGCTTAGATACCTAATCCAACACTAATATCATGCAATATCCAAGTAACTCCAAATATTTGATGGGGTTCTCGGAACCTCCTATCACATTACGGCCTCGAACAAGGCTGAATCGACCAATATACCCTTATGGTTGATGATGTGCCCCAAGAACTGCACCTCGTGTAACCAAAAATCGCATTTGGAGAACTTAGCATAAAACCTATCCCTCCTCAGAGTCTCTAATACCTCCGGTAAGTGATCCTCGTGCTGCTCCCTGGTCTTGGCTTAGACCAAAATATCATCAATAAACACGAATACCAGTCGATCTAGCATCAGGCGACATACCTAGTTCATAAGATCCATGAATGTTGTTGGTGGGTTGGTGAGCCTAAAAGGCATAACCACAAGCTCATAATGACCTTAATGAGTTCTGAAGGCCATCTACTTAACTTCCTGGTCTCTGACCCTCATCTAATGGCATCCTGATCGCAAATCAATCTCGGAAAAGCAAGATGCACCCTAAAGTTTCTCAAATAAGTCATCAATCATTGGAAGTGGGTAACGGTTCTTCACCATTAAAATTTTCAACTCTTGATAGTCAATACACATCCTGTGTGAGATGTCCATCTTCTTCACAAACATGATCGGTGCTCCCCAAGGTGAACTACTTCGCCAAATATATCCCTTGTCTAGCAGCTCCTGAAGCTGCGTAGACAACTCCTATATCTCTAGTGATGCCAAGAGATATGATGCCCTGGATATTGGGCCACACCAGAAACTAAATCATTCTGAAACTTAACCTGCCTCTCTGGAGGCACTCCTGGAAAATCTTTAGGAAATACATCGGTGAAATCCCGAACAATGGGAACCTCACTCAACATCGTTGTGCCCCCCAACCCGAGTATCTGCCACATAAGCCAAAAATCTAGAATAACCATGCTAAAGATATCTACTGGCCCTCGCAGATGAATAGAGAATCGGTCCATGTGAATCTCCCTCGCCAAGAATAATCAGTTCTTCCCCACTTGGGGTTCGAACTCTCACCAGTTGGCGCTCACAAATAATCATGGCCCCATTGGGACATAACCAGTCTATCCCAATGCTAACCTTTGACCCTCACAGAGGAATCAACACCAAATGAATAGAGTACCATTCGCTAAACAGGTTCCGGATATACTCATGATGAACCCTCAAAGCACTCACTGATCATCATCATCAGTCTCAACCTCCAACAGATAATCAAGAAACCCAGGAGAATCACTAAACTTTTTACTGAGCACATGAGAGACAAAGGATAGGGTAGCACCCGAATCAAATAGAACATGAGTAGTCATACTATTTACTTAGAAATTCCCTATACACGATCAAATACAATACAAGCATAAATAAGGAAAGCGACAAAGATAAAATGAAATTAGTACCGATACCCACATCCAATGTTGCTCGAGCTTCATCGATAGTCAACTGAAATGCCTTGCTCTTCACCACAGGTGTCTCTGTCTAGCCTTGGAAGTCATTGGTAGTCCATATACTGCCATTGCCCCTCCTAACAACCTCGAACAATAGGCCTTTTTATGGCATGTCTGGTTCCAGTGAATACAAATCAATTCACTCTAGGGGCAATCCCTATTCATATGACCAGACTGACCACATCTGTAAGAACCTAACCCGGCTGATCGTCATTCCCCGCTATGCTGCTTCCCGTGCTTTCCGTAGTGATTGTGGCCTTGATGGCCCCTAGAATGCAAATCAGAAGTTTTTTCATGAACTCCCTAATTCCATCCTTCAACATGTCATGATATCTAGTCTTCTTCATCTCCTCATGCATAACATACCGTGGAACTAAAAGATCCCTCTCTCACAATGTGGTAGTGATCTTCATCATAGTCTTAATAGTCTGGCGAATGTCCTGAAACTCCCTCGCTATCTGCTGCACCTCGATCGTTGGTGAAAACTCCCTTTTGAACCTCGTGACAAACTGCTCCCAAGTCTTGGAGGCCACCTCCCAGTCCCCATGGCTCGGTCACAATCACCCCACCAATCAGGTGATCGATCACTCAGCAAGCATGATGTAAACCCTACCTTTGCCCCCTTCAGGAAAAAATTCATCTGCCGAGGATTCTCTATGTCAGGGATCCAACTTTGGCTAAAAATGGGGTCCTTAGCCCTGAAGAACTCTAGAGTTCCATAAGCCTTGAACTCCCAAAATGAGGGAGTTCATGCTCCTAATAGGCCCACAACAATCTCGAATCGAAGGCTCAGAGCCGCTCATCTATAAGCTCCATAATCCCCTCCTTGATGGTACCAAACATCAAAGGAGTAGCATCTACAATACCGCAGTGACCTTGGCTGCAGTGAGCTCACGTAGCCTCTCATCAATCAGCCATGTTCTCAAGCTAAAACCTGAACCAACACTAGAGCAAGAACCTCCTCCTAAAGTGATCACCACCATACTTAAATAAAAATACTAACATATAAAAGATCAACATAAAACTCGAGGGGACTCTCACCATACATGTCTCTTTAGAATCTGTAGGTTCGTCCTTGAACCGAGTACAGATCATGTGCTTCTAGTAGTACCGAACCAATACTACCTCCCGAACCTATATGTACTCTCCTCAAGAGCCATCCTGATTCCTCTAATTCACCATACAAAATCTGTATACCAATCCTATGTTATACGACATACAAAATCTACTATGGCATTACTTAGGCTCTCATAGGAATTCTCAATCTGACCGCCTCTACCATACAAAGAATCTCAATCAACACTGTCGGTTACATTATGCATGCGAGTTATACAAAAAACTAGATCACATAGATTGTTAAATGATGATTCTAGCCTAGGTCTAAAACCAAGCAAGGAACAGGAAATGAGGCTAAATCGTTCATTCTAGGGTTATATGATCCTAATCGTATAGAAATTTAAAAGCATACACTTAGCAATTAACTGAGCTAATATCAATTCCATGTAATATGTGACATCTAATTCCCTTAGGGTATAAGGGATCAAACAAATTAGGCAATTCTATCATATGATTCCAGAGGACATCCCTATCCCTATGCTTGCATATAATTCAAATATCAAATATGCTAATCATAACGCATAAGTATAGGTATTTTAGGAATTAGTTAATTGATCTCGACTGATTGCACACATCGTATCCCCCTTTTACTTGGTGAAATGTTTTTAGAAATTAAATTTTCTTTTGAAAGGATTATCATTTCCTTAGTTTGAGTTCTGACACACCCAAAAGTGTGCTCGAATACCTCAATCCAAGGCTCTGATACCAACTTGAAATGACCCAAAATCCATAAGTAAAAATTTCATTTTTCAATTCATTATTCTAAACATCACATGTCTCGAAAACATCCAAAATACAGCTACTACAAAATATCATAGTAATAGCGATCACAAAATGCAGAAATCATGAGGGACAGGATGTTGTGCATCATATGGGGCCTTTCCCTTTTGTACCAGATGTACCTGAAACCAAAAACATATCAATAAGCACAAATATTAGTGACCTTCCCTAAATTACCACGTACACCAAACACAAAAATATAACAACATGTGGCTGTGCTAGGTCCATAAACCCTTGGGTCTGTATCAACCCTATGTAACATCAATATACACGAGCTTTCTTTATCTGTCTGTAATTGTAACACCCATAGATTTGGGATAGTCAGCTTAGAGATAGTAAGCATTAAAAATGACTCTTTGATAGAAGATTATTGAGGACAAATCTTAACAAAATTTATATTGTATGTTACAAGAATTCAGTACATATAAAGAACGGTGAAATCAAACTTCATATGAAGAAGTTACGCTTCTTCGAAGTTTGACCATTAAACCGGCACGAATCTGCGTCTCGTAAAAAAATATTTTTTTTATAAATTACTTTTTAGCCTAAGTGGTCGAAACGAAAGTCATAGTAGTCGTCAAACCGATAGCGTGCATATCGAGAACGTCTAAATATGACTTTATTAGAGGAAGTTATGATTTTTATATGATTTAAGAAAGCAGTATACATCTTAGAAATTGAATTTTAGATCGGTTGAATTTTAGCGGAAACAAGCTAAATGAGAATTGAAGATCTCGTTAATAGGAGTTCAACGTGTTGGTTCGAATGTATATAGTGAGAAGTCAAATATACTCTGTGTCTGTAAAGTGTCGAAAGTAGTATGATTTCGACACTCTACAAGGCATCTTAGTTTCGTTAATTAGATGTCTAGTCCTTCTTACTTTTTGTGAGTTTGTTGTACCCTATAAATAGGGTAAGTACATAGAGTAGAAAAAAATGAACTGAGCGTCATTTTGCATTTGTACTCTGATATTCTTGTGCTCTTCAGATATAATACAGCCAAATAAATCTTATTTTCTAGTGTCATTTACAGCTTTTATTGATTTAGTTGTGTTCTTAATCAATCTCTAACCCACATTAATTGGTATCAGACCAGGATTCTCTCAATCAATTGAAGTTTCTCATAATCGCTCTTTTTGATTCAAAATCTTTTGCAAATTGAATCAGGAAACTGGTGTCAATTGATTGTATTGAATTGATTATGCATTATGCATGTTAGATCGATTAATTTACGATCAATCTGTGATTGATTTCGTTCATAGATTTCTATTTGAATAAAAAATTCTGTTTCTTCAAAATTCGTACAACAATGGAGAATTTTAGTATGAGCACTATTTCTGTCACTTGCTCGAATCATCAAAAAAGATATCGATGTTGATCCTAAAGTATTATGAGGAATGATCTGAAAGGATTGAGGATTATCTAAATGGTATTGCTGAAGACATATGAAGAAGACCATTTTTTTCAAGATGTGTTAGTCGATGTTGGTACGTCTGCAACTTCTGAGGACCTGATCACAAGAAGAGGCAAGATGTAAGAAAATGATAAGAAATGTATGTGTGAATTACGTGGTGCTCTTTGACCAATAGTCTATAATTACATTCGACGATGTAAAAATGCAAAGCAAATTTGGGATACACAAAAGGAGAAATGTCAAGGAAATGAGAAAACAAAGAAGAGTTTAGTCAAACAATGCTTGTTAGAGTTGGGAGAATTCAAGCAGAAGGAAAAAGAATCAGTCGAATCATACTACGATCGATTGAATGAGTTGATCTTCAAGAGTTCTCGCTATGGAGTAACACGTTCATCACTTGAGTTTAATCTCACCTTTCTCATGGGTTTAAGAAAGGAATGGATAAATATCGGTTTGATGATCAAGACACAAGAAAGCTTTCATGGTTACTCAATTGCAAATCTATACAATGTCTTGAAAGCTCATGAAAGTGAATTAATGATATTGCTGAAGAAAGTAAATTAAGTATAGGAGGACCTTTGGCATAGGTGTTGAAAATTGATGCAAATGAATCTGAATTCGAAGAAGAAGCTAAGGATAGCAAAGAAGGAATATTATACAACTCAGATGATGAAGCAGTTGCATATTACTCTAATAATAAGCTCAAGAAATTCTTTTAGAAGCAGTTTAATGGGAAGTTCAAGAATAATTTTAAGGAAAAGGGTGTATCTTTGACTGGAAAATCTGAAAAGGAAGTAGTAAAGGTGGAAAATAAATAGGTTGGGAATTTAAATTAAAAGAAGAAGGAATTGAAGTTGAAGGGTGATTTTGGATATATTTGTAACTACTGCAATGGTTACAATCCCTTAGCGAAAGATTATATGCTTTGAAAGAAAGAAGGGAAGAAGGAAAGAGTTAAGTACGAATCTAATTATGCTGAGAAGCTTGAGGAGATTCGATCTAAAAAAAGGGTGTTTCCCTGATTGCTAGAGGAGATGATGAAGAAGAGGAAATTTATCAAATTTGGTCTTCAGGATCAGATAATAAGGAAATGTGCCATCCCACACACGGTGCATTGTATGCGAAAATGAAGGAGATTGATTACGAGATTGAGGTTGATGAAGAGGAAAGAATTGAAGGCAAATGCTTTGTGTCGAAAGACGACATCAAATCACCAATGAATGTTGTTGGGTTTCGTATACTTCAACATCCTATGGTGCACATACAACCCTAAATGCTTTGGATCTATGTTTTCTCTAATTATACATGTAATATTGTTACCTAATCATTAAGCCTACAACTAGCATACAATTGACATAAACAACATAAACATACTAGTTACGAGTTTACCTCTTTATGTACCTTGTAGAACTTGTTGTATTTAGCCTTTAAAAACTTAGTTCCCCAAATGTTGCACCTCAAATGGTTCACAACATACCTTAGACAAATGATGACTTTTGACAGAGTTTCTTGCACATAAAATCGGTTATGAACTCTAAAATCATATTAGTCACGATTTTAGCTATGGGGTGCTCTCTCTCTCTCTCTCTCTCTCTCTCTCTCTATATATATATATATATATATATATATATATATATATATATATATATATATATATATATATATGTGTGTGTGTGTGTGTGTGTGTGCGTATGTATATATGTTAGGAATCCAAGAGTCATTGGTAAAACCCTAATCCATACTCTTGGGCTTATTATCCATGATCCATGATTTAAGTGGCCTAACTCTTTATGGATTCTTCGATAAACATAGTCCATCATGTATCATAAGCCGAAAACATATATATAAATAATTTACACAATTAGTCCCCATTAATTTAATTAGTCTCTTTTGATCACAGACTTAATTCCAAATTAATTCTTGATCAATACTAATTAAATCATATGATTTCATATTAATATATTAGAATATATAATATATTAATAAATCATAAATAACTTCTTATCAAAAGTCCATCCAATCAAATTGTCGTGGTGATATGCAACCCAAATGTACCATGCTACCCTCGGGTCAATTACATATCAATTATAGTTCTGGGCGTAGATACCTAATCCAATAGTCTCCCACTTGGATAAGTCTAATAACTATTATTACAAGTACGACTCCACAACCCAACTAGCAATCATTGCTCTTAAAAGCCATTGTTGAACTCTGACCTAGTCAATGACGCATCCATTAGATAAGGGATCATATATTCCTCCATTCTAGATATTGTATGGACATGAGACATGGGTTATAATCATTCTCTCTATCCATTTGTTGTTTCACGATTTGCGATTTACGACGACTGACTAATTGAACATATCAAGTCAGTCCAGACTTGGCCAAGCACTTAGGGTTGTCATCACTAAATCATCGAGGGGCCCACAGATATCGCTTTTATCCCTCTAAGGGTAAAAGGAATGGATAAACTTCTACTCAAATTCTTGCTTGTACTTACTCATCAAATTACACACAACAATATGTTTTATAACATCAAGTTACTGGTGCATTTACATATATCAATGTGCAACCGACTTGTAAACTACAACTCAGATGTCTTTGTTTCAAGAATATAAGATATTATTGTCTCACAAGAACTCATGATATAATCCATGAAGTGATTCAGATGAGTGTGGGTTTAATCCAATACTCGAATCTTATTCCAAGAGTACTCATGAACACTTGAACAAACTTGTGCTATGTCTAAAACACCTTGACAATCTACAGTCAGATTCATGACAGTCTTGCCTCAATACCTACTTCTTAGCGTTTGTGCATAGTTTGAATAACCTAGATATTTAGGAAGTAAAAACATGCAAAGTGAAACACTAGAATAATCGAATCCAATATGGTCTCAGAACATATGATTATAAATAAAACACCTTTTATTTAATCACCATATTGATTACACATTATTCACTGTATAATGTTTTGAGTAATCAACTTAATACTTGAATTAAACAATAGTTATCCCATGCTCCAAGCATGCACACTATATTTACCTATGGTCCTTTTCTTTGTGACATAGATCAATTGAAAGCATTTCAATAACACTCATTTCACAATTCCAAATCCTTACCGTAAATGTAAGAATACCAAATTCTTAGCGTTTGCTAAAATCTGATAGATTCTAAACTTATATACAATGATCCTCTTGTAATGAATATGCACAAAGTCACAAAGACTTGGCAACATAGATTTCAAAGGAATCTAATGGAGAGAAATTCCATGGAAACGAAGTCTCACATTCAAAGTACCTTCCTTTGAACATCCTTCTTGCATGAAGTTTTCTAATCTTACATAGTTTTAAAGAATAACTTCCACTTATGAAAACATTTCCATATTCCCATTTTGACTATCACTTCTGAACAAGAGTTACCTCTTCTCAGAGTATGTCAATACGGTCATTCCAAAATTCAAAATATACTTCCAACTGTCCATAAGCAACCAATCTTTGGTAAACATCAGATTGTCCTCGACAATTGCTTAACCATTTTAGACATATCTCGTTCTAGTCCCTTTTCCCTCTTAATGCCCTAGGCATTTGGAAAAATTCGAACACGAGAATATTATAGCATACGCAATTGATCCTATACCTGAAGCATATGGGAAACGATTCATAATCTCTTACATAAAGACATGATACTCGATCAGTCTTTTGCTATAATATTTCTATTTGTCATGTTCTCACATTCGAACTATGAAGAGGGATGCTATAATCATAATCGAATTTGAGAACGCAATTAACACCTCCATATATATAGAATTTCCTTATGTTAAACCATTCCAACATAGTATTCATAAATATCCTTCACTAAATTTGATTAAAAAATTTCAATTTAAGCTTTTATATTCGAAATGAAGTATGAATTCCTCTCCCTTAATTATAGAAAAACAATTTTTCAAACCCTGCATCTTTGCAAGTTACAACTTTTATTTTCTATAATTAACATTGCTAACTCGCAACATTTAACGTAATAATTGTGCTCCCACTAGCATAATAATTAAATTCTTATTAGCATAACACTTATGCTCCCACTAGCTTGGACATGTACTCAGAAAGCAGTTGGACTTCTAGAAATCAATACTTATTGACTTTCTTACCAAAGTTCAGATTTTTGAGAGTAGATGCTACGATGAGACTTTATCTAGGATTCTCAAATTCATACACCTTTTCTTAGATAGCTCACATGTGTGTCTAAACAATTTTAGAACTTACAACAATAAGTCTTAAATGTTTAGACCTTTTCCATTTCTCACAATTCGAACTATGAAGAGGTATGTCGTAATCATAATCGAATTTGAGAATGCAAATATCACAAATGTTATCTCCTTAAAATCTACTTAGTGAAAGAGTTTCCTCACAATCATGTTCATGAATTGAAGAGAAACCTTATGACACTTAGATTTTATAGTGTATGTGCTCCTATCCATGTCAATTAGTCAAACCATAATCACAAGACAAGGTTAGTGACAAATCCAAACTCATATGGTGTGACAACCCGAAATTCTTTTCGTCATTTTAAACCCGTTCCGTTAATAAAATTTGTCGTTTTCGAATTGTTTCCGTTTCGTTATTAAATTAAGTCATTAAATTTGGGGCGTTTATTATGACTTAATGGGTGTTCAAACACAATAATAACTCAAGAAAATATTCTAAATTAATAATTAGAGGAATTTTAGTTTCGACCATATCGGGTTACGACAACTTAATCGGGTGCGACCAAAAGTCACGTCTAACGTCGGTATCGGGTAGAATTCCACCGTGTCCCAAACTTGGAACATATTTAAAGTGGATTAAGCTTCCGTTTGAAGCTTTTGCACTCTCTCACTACTCTCTCTCTCTCTAACCTCTCTCCTCAATCCAAACTTAAGGTCTAAAATCATCAAATTAAGGCTCCAATTCATAAAGGTAACTCCCCTAACTCATAGCTTAGCATCCTTATCCTTCAAATTCGTGCTTAATCTTTGAAAAAGAACCATATTCATGTGTTTACAGCCCTGGAACATGCTTGGGGCCGTAAACACACATAAAAGGGGTTTTTGAGCGTTAAAACCCTTCCAAATCACCTTTGGGGCTTAGATATGGCATAATGGCTTAATGAAACGGAGTTAGAACACCTTGAATCCAACTTTTGAGGAGTAAACATGAGTTTACTGCCCAAGAACATGCTTGGGCCGTAAACTCATATTTATGGGGAGTAAACTCAAATTTGAGTGTTTAAATGCAACTTAAACACACCAATAGCCTTGTATTGAAGTCTAGAACCAACCATAATCGATTTAGAGGCCTTAAACATGTTGAAAACCCTACCTTTAGGAGTTCACGGCCATAAACCCCCCCAAGAATGGGTTCCTGGCCCGTAAACTCACATAGACAAGTCAAATGATGCCCTAAATTCATTCTAAGGCTTGTAAAATTGGTTTGAATCACGTATGATTAATCTAGGGCCATCAAAGCATGAAACGAAAGAGTACTTAGGAGCTTAGGGCTATAAATTCCTAGTTCACGGCCGTAAACTCCCATTGATGGCCTCTTTGGTGGTTAAATTCGTTCCTATGTCTTAGATTAAATCTTAGCAACATTTTCCATGTGTTATTTGACCATTTAGCACCTTAAAACCCATCAACCATGAGTTCATGGCCGTGAAATCATGTAGACATGGTCTTAGGGCCATAAACTCCCTAAGGAGTTTACTCTTGAAGAGTAAACTCCATATCTAAGCCATACTCGTCCATAGATGCTACCCGGGTCACTCCAAACACTTGAATTGAAGTATTTTCGCGTCTAGAAGTGTTTACTCTTATCTAATTAGTGGTTTGAAGTCTAATTAGATACAATTATGTATCATTTCATATTATATAGGAACCTCACGCGTTATCAAGCCTCGAACCGACACTTAGCATTCAAACCGACACGTTCCTCGACTGGTGAGTTCATACCCCTACACCTTTTTTCGTGTTTTTCAATGTTTTCAGGGGGGGAATACAAGCAAAACAATAAATGTTTTCAAAACCTAAAACTGATGTATTTCTATAAATAGGTGGCTAACTTTTATATATCTTTACCCGTTATGTTTTATGCGGAGCATAAGGGATGTTTTATTGAACATAAGTACCTGGATTTCAGTTACAGTATAAGTAACAATCAAATTATCATGGGAATAATTTGGGATCTTTAGTTCATATTTAACGAGCACAGATTTATGTAAAGTTATTAGATAAACTAGGTGTGAAACCCGTGTATTACACGGGTTGATTAAAAAAATATATCAAAGTTTAAATATTAAGAATTTTTTAAAATAAATTTTCAAAATAAATAGACATATTCTAATTTCTAATGAATAAATAGAATCACTATTAAGAAGATCATCCATAATATCAATGATTGTTTTGTCATATTTATTAAATTTATTATCATATTCATTGTATTTTAATATATCATATATATATATTTTTTAAGATTCTTTGTATTTATTATCACATTAAATGTATTTAATACTTTACATATATAAATTTAGTATTATGTGTCATATTAATTGATTTAATTCAAAAAAAAACACAAAATGACATGTGTATTTAAATTTAATTAAAAAATTTACAAAATTACATGTGGCAAATTTAATTGAGAAGATGACAATTGGCAAAATGATCTTTATTTATTAGGATAGACTATGTATGATTCAGCTTATCTTTGTTTAATTTAGAGTATATAGCTAGATAATTTCATTATATTTAACTGTTTTCACTGTATTATGTTTCAAAACGATTAGTATGTTTGATAATGTCTGAAAACACAATGAATAATTTAATACTAGCTTGTGAGATTCGTCATTACCCTTTTTGGTTTATCAGTAAATCCTCTCCGGAAGTGTAACCAGAGTCCCCTGGAGGGAGAGCGTAGAACTTGTGAATAGATCTATTCGGGACTGACAATCCCACACCTAAACTGCTAGCTACAGTTAGGCGGGCACGCCTGGGGTGACAAATTCTGGATATCGTCCCACGTCTGACGAGCGTCAAGGAGGTCTCGGTGTCGTATCAGCATGGTTACCCGACTCACAATACGTGTTAATATAAGTTTATTCACGGATTTGATTTTATATCTATTTTGAATTTATATCTAGTACGGGATGGTAATCCCATGGTTTTTGAATCTATATCTATATCTAGTACGGGATGGTAATCCCCTGGTTTTGAATCTATATCTAGTACGGGATGGTAATCCCATGGTTTTGAATCTGTATCTAGTATGGGATGGTAATCCCATGGTTTTGAATCTATATCCATATCTAGTACGGGATGGTATTCCCATGGCTTTCAATCTATAGTCTTGTGTATTAAAAACTATTTTATATCTAGTACGGGATAGTATTCCCATGGTTCTCAATCAATATTTTTTATGTATTAAAAATATCTACTATTATACTGGATGGTAATTCCCAGTGGTTTTCAATATATACTTTTATGTATTAAACTATACACTATGGTATTTAACTAAACTTTATGTTTAAGAAAACATGAGATTTTCTTGGGTAACAAACTTTTCGGAAAACCAAAGGAAATTTGTTCATTTTCAGAAAACAAACATCTTATGAACTCACCAGCTTTATGCTGATTTTCAAACTGCTTGTATTCTCAGGTCCACATTAGACAGGTACCCAACGATCCTTTTGGCGAAGACGGAGTACGTAGAAGACACGTCTGTACTTTTGTTCATATGATATATATATATATATATATATATATATATATATATATATATATAGTCTTGTGTATTAAAAACTATTTTATATCTAGTACGGGATAGTATTCCCATGGTTCTCAATCAATATTTTTTATGTATTAAAAATATCTACTATTATACTGGATGGTAATTCCCAGTGGTTTTCAATATATAGTTTTATGTATTAAACTATACACTATGGTATTTAACTAAACTTTACGTTTAAGAAAACATGGGATTTTCATGGGTAACAAAATTTTCGGAAAACCAAAGTAAATTTGTTCATTTTCAGAAAACAAACATCTTATGAACTCACCAGCTTTATGCTGATTTTCAAACTGCTTGTATTCTCAGGTCCACATTAGACAGGTACCCAACGATCCTATTGGCGAAGTCCGAGTACGTAGAAGACACGTCTGTACTTTTGTTCATATCATATATATATATATATATATATATATATATATATATATATATATATATATATATATATATATATATATGTATGACACTTGTAACACTTTGATTTCAAAAAAATGTAATAACTTTATGTAATGTATTGCTTTGTGTTTACTATGCTTACTATGTACATTGGTTGCGATATTCATGATGTCCTCCGCCCCAGAACGTTTCCGCCTTTGATTTCAGGGCGTGACAGATTGGTATTAGAGCCCTTGTTTATTGTGAACTAGTATACCAAACCTTACATGGTATAAGACTGTAAACACTAAGGGGCCTAAGTGCTCTGAACTAAAAGTATAACTTAAAATATAAGTATTTTCAAAAGTATACAAGTATACCAAACCATCGAAATCCGTAACTACAAGTAGAACAAAATGATAAGTTACAAATTAACTTGATGATCGATTAGATCTTTGTAACAGGTAAGCGATGAATATAAAAACAGTAAATAACCCAAGTATGAATCAAGATGTGTCGAATGATTAGATTACTCAATCCTCAGCAGAGCTCGAATAAGAACTTCCGATGTAGAGGATACTAGGGTTACAAAACAAGAACGATAAACTTGCTGAACAATAAATCACTAATCGTTACTAATCGTCCTCTTCTATCGTCTTATTCTAGGATGTATGTAAGCATCTACTTATACTAAACCCTATAAAACTCACGGATGGACAGGCCCATACCGGAGATACATATTGAACTAACTAACGAGCCCAATAGACGCAACACAAAATACGACCCAACAATCTCCCCCTTTGCGTCAAATTGGAGCGAGACTACTTCTTCTTCTTGCTTGGGCCAGCAGCAGGAACTTTCTTCGTTCTATCAAACAGACGTGAGATCAGCACCAGGATAGTATGTCTGAACCGAATGTACCATTGAATCATATCATCAAAGTACTTAACATCATCCGTTGTGTTCTGCTTGCATCGATGGATGATCCCCAAAACGTGTTCCAAACAGGCAGTGGTGTAGAGATGTTTGTCTGCCAAGGCGAAAAGACATTTATGACCTTCGTTCCTGGTAAACATGACAGAGTTTCTCTTTGGGTAAATCTTCCCCATTTGCATCATGTTGAGATCACTGGCAGATCCAACAGGAGATATGATTGGTTTCTTCTTGAACACGCTCACAATCTCCTGATCCATCAAAGCAACTTCCATGATGTAGCATACAAGCATCCTCTTAAAATGATCGATGATCGGACCACATTCAGCTTCGTTTGTAAGAAGGATGTTGTGCAAGATAATCCAATCATGGGGATTAAGGTTAGGAAGATCTGCAAGTGAGATAGCATGTTCGGTCTTGGCAGATCCCCGAAGTACCTTCAACCGAACATTGGTGAAGTTACCTTCCCTGTACGGCTTCAGGACCTGAACATTGACGAATTTCTGAGCACTCCAAGTCTGGTATTGGGGTTGAGCTGCCTTCAGATAAAAATTGATTAAGTCTCGATCAACCTGTGGATGAGGATGAGGGAACTCTGCAATGTTGGAGAAGGCATGAAAGATAAACGCCTTTCGGTTCAGTGGCATGTCGAACTGTGAGTCGACAGTGTTAGAATGATCTAAGGAGATCACAGGTTCTAGCCACAAGATACTTGGTGTGTCGATGACTTCTTTAATCAGCCTCTCAAGAGTCCAGGAAGGAAAAAGAGTTTTCCTGCTCTCAAGAAGGTCGTGGGCTTCTTTCTGTTTCCTTTTGGCTTCGTCAGCCTCTCTAGCCACACGAGCACTGATGTCAGCCTCTTTATCACGACCTTGCCGCTTCAGAATGTCGGCAATTGTCTCTTTATCATCATCTTCACTCTCCTCAGCAATCTTTTTGCCTTTGTCTTTCACACCAGAACCGGAGGCTTGGCCTACTGGAGGAGGTTCGGTTGTGTGTGTTGCTGTTAAAGTAGGAGGTGGTTGAGACATAGTTTCCTTTTCTCCCCCTTGTTTCGGAATAGACACGAAATCAAGTAGTCCTTTGATTTTGCTGAGTAGAGAGAGGGCGGGAGCGAGCTTCTCTGCAAGGTCACGCCTCACAGTATAATTGAGAATTGGATCATGTGCTTCAAGGATGTTTGAGATAGCAGAGTGGACATCCGAAACACACGATTTAACCACCTCTCTTTCAGATCGAAGAGACTCAGTCTCCTGTTGAGAGTTGGAGAGTTGAATACTCTTGACCTTCAGAGCAATAGTTTTCCTTGCAAGAACATCCATTAAAGTGTTCTCGGCTGCCAAGTCTTCTTGAAGCTTGGAGAGACGTTCTTCAATTGTTGTTCTAAAAGTTGAGTTGTCATCAGAAATGGTTTGACGAAGCGAAGCAAATGACTTCAGCTCAGAAGCGACTGATGTAGCCAACTGGTTTTTAATGGGTTCCAGCATAGTCTTGGTGGATTCAGCACTTTCCTGTAAAGACTTCAACAGGGAAGAGGCATCAGTAAATAGTTTATCGACTTTTTCGGTCGCTGCCTGACAGGCTTTGGTTGAGGCATCTATGGCGGCAGTGGCTGAATCAAGGGAAACTTGCTGAGCTTTGGAAAAAGCGTCAACAATTTTCTGAATTACAGCTTCAGATATGGAAGATTGAGATGTAGAAGACGAGGCGATGAGCGAATCAATTTTGTCATGTAGCTCCTTGAGATGCCTTTTGGTGACAGGAGCATCGTCATCGTCATCACTCTGAACTTGAAACGGACTGTAATAGACCGAGTCAAAAGTCATATTCTCCCCGCCAAGGAGTGGTTCTTCTTCCTCTGATGCGTGAGCAGGAAAAGATGGTGGTGGTGAAACTGGTGGTTCGGTAGTAGTAGTGGTTTCGGGTTGGGTTGTGTTTTCGGGTGTTGGTGTGGGTTCGGGTGCTGAGGTGGACTTGGATGCTTCAGTATGAACCCCTGTATCAGATACGTTGGTTCTAACATCTGCAGTGGTGGTGGTTGTTGCTTCGGTAAAGATTGGTGGAGGTACTGGGATGGAAGTGGGTGGTATTTGAGTGGTGGAAGTTATGGGGGGAATAGAAATAGGAATGGTAATAGGTGGAGAAGATATAGGAGAAGTAGAAACATGAACTTCAGGGGTTGGAGATCGTGGTGGAGTATTACCACGAGGAGAGCCTTCAGAATCAGAACTGTCTTCCTCAGATTCGCTCGAGGATGAAGCGATGATTAGCTTGCGCTTCAGTTGAGTTTTTCTCCTCTTCTACTGTGGAGATTGAGCAACCCTGGTGGTTTTCCTCTTCTTGGGAGATGGGCCTTTTGCTCCCTTGGCCACCTGTTTTCCCTTATCAGCCTTCTTTCCTCTAGGAGCAGGCTTGTCAGCGTCATGAATTGATTTCAACATCTCTGGAGTAAGATCCCTCGGACCAGAACGTTTGAACTCCTTGTACATTCTGATAATCCGGCTATCAGCAGGAACATCACCATACATCGTTTCTGGGATAGACCCATTGAAGGGAAACTTAGAAGCATCCGACACAATGATCTTCGTGGTATGGAAAGTACCAATCGAAGACATTGGAGCACCAGCGACAATGGGGACGTGGTACTTGTCCATCACCCATTTCGTGACAATAGTCCAGAACCGGGTATATGAGATCTCTGAGTGTCGAGAGGTCGAAGAGAGACTCTGGATAAGTTGTTGCCATAGGACCGACCCGTAGTCCATGTTGATGCCATTGTAGATCCTATACATGATGGAGAGAAATAAACGACTTGCACCATCGGATCCGGCACTTCTTTCTGATAAGCCCTTGAATAGAACAGTGAACATCCCATTCCACTGAGGGGGTAGGCATGACTTCTTGAATTTTGTCACCGTAGTAAGCACCTTAGTGTACCCCATGTTGTAGAACATGTTGAACAGATGACCCATAGGAATGGTTTCTGGATTAACCCTCGAAGAATCAGCTTCAAACCCTAACAGCGTACAGAACCTTTGTTTGGAAATCGACGCCATGTGCTCAAAGACATCGAAGAAAATCCTGTCGACGACCTTGTCGTAGTGTGCTGTGGCAAAGATTTGGGACAGGAACTCCATTGGAACAGCTTCAGCCCTGGTAAGAGCAGGAGCGATGGAGGAGTACCTCAGGCATTCGATGATGGGAAACATGAACGCATCGTACACCTGAGTGAGATCAATGATCAAACTCTGTTGTGGGCAAATGGGCAGGATGTGAGAGGTTGCGTGAACTGATGAAGAATCTGCCATTGCTGTATGAAAGTGGAAGAGATGATGAACAATGAAGGTTGAAGGATTTCTTGCTCTCTGGAAATATAGGGCAGTAAAGAGGTAAACGTTGGTTTACATTGCCTTTTATACTGAGGGTAAAGGAGAGAGAAAAATCTTTCCCAAATCTTCGATTGAAAAACGAAGGGTTTTTTGGAGGTGACTGATGCGTGACAGTTGGCGTTGCCGATGATCACGCATGAGAGAGAATGTCAGGCCCTAATTACACGCCTTCCCATCAGGTGCCGTTTGGAGATGAAACGGTTCCTATTCGCACGCTTTTCCCTCTTGCGCCGTTTGAAATCAAATCGATTGGACACCCGCCTGAGTAATCATGTCATCATCTAATCTCTTTAATGTGTAACGACATCTTTTAGAATAAAATCACCACGTGGATCAATGTTAACCACAACCTTTAATAACAACCAATCCAATTAAAATTCCTTAGAATTAATGAAACCTGAATTTTGGAAAATCAAAAAGATTTTCGTGCTGAGTGTGTAAAAGAAAAAGAAATACAACACTTTTTGAGGGATTATGTGATGTCAATAAAGACACGAAACAATGGATCCCGGGCACGAATCTCTTCCTTCAAAGTCAAGAGAGACCTTAAAGTGTCTGTGTGGTTTCCCGTTGAATAACGATCAGACACTTATTAAGAAGTGTTGAAAGGCTTCTTTTAATTAGGCTTATGAGGGTGGCTTTCGCCTCGATTCAGAATTCCTAATCTTGACATAAGACAGAAATCGAATGAAGTACTTGTGAGACCGATGTAGTCTATTGAACAAGTAGGTTGGAGATAATTTAATTGGCAAGGTAAACCAATATATATGTGAAATCTCAAAAAAAAAAAAAAAAAAAAAAAAAAAAAAAACTGGATCCCAAGGGAAGAAATGTTATTGGATTGAACAATTTCATAGAAATCACTCAAAAGAAAAATAGAGATTTCATTTTGTACCACCATGAATAAGTCCGTCAATTCATTAGTGAAAGCTAGAGCAAATTAATTGTTCACCGTCAATGCATTATAGGTATTGAATTTTGGGTTTCACCTAGCACGTAGTGACACGAAGCTAAGATCATGAACACAGAAATTATGCAACCATAAACCTCAGTGGTAATGTCTGAGAGTCTCAAGGGTTACATTTGTAAAGCGAATGTGATGGAGAAAAGTAATGTAGGTGGTGTAAAGAAACCAAAGTACCTCTGCTGTAAAAATAGGACCAAGCAGAAAACTCTTATATCATGTGAGAAGAGATTTAGGTAGCTCATGATTAGAATAATTATGAGAGCCTAATTGGGAAGACAAGGTTTGTTTATACCAGGTCAGTAAGGGTATTATTCAGAATCAGGTAAGGCTTTGGACACATACAACAGCATGCTTCTAGGGACACTTAGCTAGTCAGATAAATTACCCACAAGTACACATAAAAAGATAAGAGCCAAAAATAAATAAATAAATAAAAATAAAAAAAATATTTTTGGAGTTTTTGAATTTACGGAAGAAGAGATAAAATAAAAAATGTTTGAAATTTTTGAAAATAAAAAAATTAGACATAAAAAAAATACCAAAAAATTGTTGGAACCGAACCCGTGCGTTTGGTCTATTTCGGTTGAGAAAAACTTTGGAACCGAACCCGAGCGTTCGGTCTATTTCGGGTGAGAAAAATTTTGGAACCGAACCCGAACGTTCGGTCTATTTCGGTTGCCAAAAAAAATAAGTTTGAAATAGAAAAGAACTTTGACAATAAGATAAATGAATTTGGAAAAATAATACAAAAGATTTACAACCAACGAAACTACCTTTGAGTGTTAAACGAAGATCAGATGATACAACCGAACCCGAGCGTTCGGTTCATTTTGGTACACCTGAACAAAGACCCGAACCCGAGCGTTCGGTCTATTTCGGCATACAAGAGACCCGAACCCAAACGTTCGGTCTATTTCACTTCTTACTTTTGATCTTGAGAGGTAATTTTTGGTACTGACTCCGATTCCATCATTCCAAGCCCTTGTAGAATTTTGTTGAACGAGGCTTCAGGAAGAGCTTTGGTGAAGATGTCAGCCAGTTGATCAGTGGTTCGAACAAAATGAATTTCGACGTTCCCATCTTCCACATGATCCTTAATTAAGTGATACCTCAGTGCTATGTGCTTAGTCTTGGAGTGTTGCGCTGGGTTATGACATATCCTAATTGCACTTTCAGAGTCACAATATAGTGGGATCTTTTTCATATTGAGTCCATAGTCCCGGAGCTGGCTTTGGATCCAAATCACTTGAGATGTACAGGAGGCAGCTGCGATGTATTCTGCTTCAGCTGTAGACAGAGATACACAAGTCTGTTTCTTTGATTGCCAACTAACCAACTTCCCATCAAGGAATTGGCAGCCTCCAGTGGTGCTTTTCCTGTCTAGTCCACAACCTCCAAGGTCTGCATCTGAGTAGGCTTGAACGAAGAAACCTGAGTTTGATGGATACCATAAACCGAGAGAGGTAGTTTGTTTGAGATACCGGAGTATGTTCTTCACTGCAAGCATGTGAGGTTCACGAGGATTCGCCTGAAATTTAGCACAATAACAAACAGAAAACATTATATCAGGCCTGCTAGCAGTAAGGTACATTAAAGAACCGATCATTTGGCGATATAGCGTAATATCGACTGTTGGCTTGTCCAAGGATGGAGTGAGCTTGGTGCCGAACGCCATTGGAACTTTAACCTTTGAGTCTCCCATCATGCCGAATTTAGCAAGGAGAGTCTTGGTGTAAGCTTCCTGGTTAATAAAGATGCCTTCGGGTCCCTGTCTAATATTTAAGCCAAGGAAAAAGTTAATCGGACCCATTGAGCTCATTTCAAATTTAGTCTCCATCAGCTTTCTGAATTCAGCTGTTAAGCTAGGATTCGTTGAGCCAAAGATGATATCATCGACATAGATTTGAACAATCATAAAGTGGTTACCTTCCTTCTTACGAAAGAAGGTTGGGTCAACCGAACCTTGTTTGAATTTGGACATCTTTAAAAACTTGGTTAGCGTTTCATACCAGGCCCTGGGTGCTTGTTTCAGTCCATAAACCGCTTTGTCCAGAATATAGCAGTGATTGGGATATTTTTCATTGACGAATCCCGGAGGTTGCTCCACGTACACCGTTTCTTCGAGTTCTCCATTTAGAAATGCACACTTTACGTCCATTTGGTAGACCTCAAAGTTCTTGTGTGCAGCATAGGCAAGAAATATTCGAACCGATTCCAGCCTAGCTACAGGAGCAAAAGTTTCCTTATAGTCTATTCCTTCCTCCTGGCAGTATCCTTTCACCACTAGACGAGCTTTGTTTCTTATCACATTGCCTTCCTTGTCTATTTTATTTCTGAAGACCCATTTGAGACCAACAATCGAGGCATCTTGAGGAGTTGGAATGAGGCGCCAAACTTTATTTCTTTCGAACTCATTAAGTTCGTCTTGCATAGCTTGAACCCAATCAGAGTGATCAAGAGCAGTGTTTATTGTCTTTGGTTCAACTTTTGAGACGAAAGAGTTAAACATACAGAATTCTACTTTTGAAAATAAAGATGTTTGCTTTGCCTTCAGTTGAGATCGGGTCAGGACCTTTTCAAAGACATTACCCACAACCTATGAAACAGGATGATCTCTAGTCCATTTGACAAGAGGAGGGTAATTTGGATCATAGGATGGATCTAATTCAGCATTTACCATCTCTTCTAATTCAGATTGACTGTCATCGTCATAAAACATGTCGTCATTCTCCCCCTCGACTGATGAGCTTTCAGGTGTATCATGTCTTTCCGGTGCTACAGGAGTTTCGGGTGGTGTTGAGCTTTCGGGTGTTGCAGTACCTTCGGGTGCAGTAGAGCTTTCGGGAGCTACAGTACCTTCGGGTGCAGTAGAGCTTTCGGGAGCTAAAGTACCTTCGGGTGCCGTGGAGCTTTCGAGTGCAACTGGAGAAGAGTTCTCCCCCTCAACTTGTGAACTTGTCTGTTTTGAAGAAGATGGATTCTCCCCCTCAACTGAAGCACCATGCTGAGAAGGTTCAGTTGGAACTGATTCTCCTTCACCCAGTCGCTTGGCAGCGTCATCGACGATTTGCTTTAGATGATCAACTTTGTTGTCTGCTGCATTAGCTTCTGAGAGAGTAGCCTTCTCCAGTTCATCGAACAACTCCATAAACTACTCAAACAAATTTGCAATCGAGGCTGTGACTTGGCCTGTTTGAGAGAAGATTTCTCCAACTGTTTCTTCCGTGGCCTTCAGCTTCTTGACATAGCTGTTGTCGAAAGTCACATAATACGTTTCTTCAATCTTCCTCGAACGCTTGTTTAAAACCCTGTATGCTTTCAAAGTGAGACAGTATCCCAGAAAAATCCCTTCATCGGCTTTTACGTCGAACTTGTTATGATGTTCTTTAGAATTGAAGATAAAGCATCGTGAGCCGAATACGTGGAAGAATTTGACGTTTGGCTTCCTGTTGTTGATGATCTCATAAGGAGTGAGAGTGAAACGCTTATTGAGATAGCACATGTTCTACGTAAAACATGTTGCAGCAATAGCATCAGCCCAGAAATATAGAGGTAGAGACGCGAAACTTAGCATGGTTCGGGCCGCCTCACACAAAGATCGGTTTCGTCTTTCGACAATCCCGTTTTGTTGAGGGGTATAGGGAGCTGAGAAGTTGTAACTGCTTCCTTTTTCTGCTAAAAAGTCTTCAAATTCTTTATTCTTGAACTCCAGCCCATTGTCGCTTCTGATGTTGCGAACGACTTTCCTGAGCTGCACTTCAACCTGCTTGATAAACATCTTTAGCTTGAGAGTTGCCTCAGATTTGTGCTTCAGAAAGAACACCCATGTAAAACGTGAAAAGTCATCAACAATGACAAGAATATACTTGCTACCGCCAATGCTTTCGATAGATGATGGACCACACAAGTCAATGTGAATTAACTCTAGTGGTTCAACAACTTTAGTGTTTATAATCGATGGGTGACTTTGACAACTCTGCTTCCCCATTTCACACGCAGCACACAAATATTCTTGATCGAACTTGAGCAATGGAAGACCCCGAACGTGACCTCCAGTGGCAAGTTTGTTGATATCCTTGAAGTTGAGATGGGAGAGCCTTCGGTGCCACAACCAGCTTTCGTCAGAATGTGCTTTGGATAATAGACAGATAGCTGGATTTCCTTTGATAGGTTAGAGATTAAGAGGAAACATTTCGCCTTTGCGCTCCGATTTGAGAATCACTCTTTTTGTTTTCTTCTCTATTATTTCCGAACCCTCATCATCAAACGAAACTTTAAGACCGGTACCTCCAACAAGTTGAGATACACTAATGAGGTTATGTTGTAGTCCTTCAACATATGCAACCTTTCTAATCGTGAAGTCTCCATTTGTAATCATCCCATAACCTTTTATTGTGCCGAATGAGTTGTTCCCGAATTTGACATTCTCGCCGTTTGGAAGAGATCGGAATTCCCTCAGCTCTTCCTTCCTCCCTGTCATGTGACGTGAGCAGCCACTGTCAATATACCATTCTTCGTCGAACTGCTCGTCACTGATAACCTGCAAAAATCAAGCAGATTTAGGAACCCAAAGTTTCTTGGGTCCTCGTGAGCCTTTCACAGGAACAGGAATAGTAAGAGAGATGTCAACAAGATATGTTCTTTTTATTAAAGTTGTTTCATCTTTCTTTTTAATGGTGAAAACTTTAATTTTGTTAACATTTGTCACAGTCGGTTTGGATTCAGGTTTTGGTGTTTGGACCTTGGAATGCTTTTGATCATTCTTGACTGAGGAAACCTTCGATTTTCCTTTCAAATCTGTTGAAGATTTTGGATTTTGAGTTCGAACAGAATTGGATTTAGAATGGGGTTGAGAAGAATTAGAATGAGAGAATTTAGATTGAGAAGTTTTCTTGACTTGAGGTTCTAGGTGGCCCTTTTGTTTTTGGTCATTTGTGGGACCGAACCTTGAACTTTGGTCGCTTTTGCTCTCAGAACCGAACCTATGCTTTCGGTAGCTGGTGTTCTCTGAACCGAACCTTTCCCTTCGGTTGTTGTTCCTTTCAGAACTGAACCTGGCCTTTCGGTTGTTATTACTTTCTTGCGGCCTAACAGCACTTTTCTCTGACTTTGAATTTCTGTCATGATAAGAGAAATGGGCGTTTTGAGATCGCCAAAACTGTTTTCGCTCTGATAGATTATTCTTGTATCTCAGATTCCTTTGCTGCTTTTGATCCTTCACTTGCTTCGGCTGTCGGTGGATGTTGGCTTTTTGCTTTTGCTTTTTGTCAGCCGGTTCACTTTGAACTGATGATGTTTCGCTTGAAGGAGTGACTTCTTCTACAGGAACGACTTCTTCTACAGGAACTTCTTTTGTACCACTAGTACATGGCATGTCGAAGTTGTCAAGCTTGTTTAGTGGCTCTGGCACATATCTGCCTTTGGTTTTCCAGGACGTCCGTTCTGACAGACCGACGGTTTCATCTACATTGTCTATAGGAGCAGACCAGAAGAACTTATCACAACCATCTGCATTATCTTTGTTTACAATGGCTGTGAGTTCGGCTGTCTGATGTTCGGTTACTCCTGTGACGTTATATACTTGATTTGGAGTCGTCCTTACTTTTTGGTATACAAAAGCCTTTTCTTTAAGAATGGGGGACTTATTTTGGGACAAACGAGCAAACTCCACAGAATTTTCAAAAATAAGATTTTTGTGGTTTTCGGGTTCGCTCTTGACAAACTCAGAACAGTCGACTTCATCCTCTACAGAAATTACGCTCATATCATCATCCTCATTAAGCTCAGATGCGTTTTCAACATCAATTTTATTTTCTGAGCTCAAGTTGGCATTCAATGAGTCAAACTTTTGTATGGTTTCGGTCCTTAGTTTCAGTTTGTCGTTTTCATCCAAAAGATTTTTCAGCATGTCCTTATGGTCCTTGGATTTTATAAAAGATTCAATTTTATCCAGACCATACATATAAGTCGTATTCACATCATCGGACGAAACTACACTTTCTCAATTGTATGCTTCAGCGTCGATTTCATCCTCCTTAAACTCAAGGAAAGGCAAAATCATGCGATGAATTTTCTTCCCTATTTCACAGTGATAAGCTTAAATCTAAACTTGAAGATCGATTAGATCTATAAAACAGGTAAAGAAATAAATAAGTAAACAGCAAGAACACTCGAATGAATCAAACGTGTCGAATGATTATAAAACAATCCTCAGAAGAGCTCGATAAAGAACTTCTACTGTAGAGGATTAGGGTTTACAAGAACGATGAATGAAATCTGTAATGCTATCGTAATGCTATCGATCGATCTATCAAACGTTAACATAATATGCATGCAAGCACATTATTATATACTAAACCCTACAGCTCACGGTTGGACAGGCCTAAACCGGAGCACAAAACATTGGACTATTAACCGAGCCCAATGACACAATACAAACAAATTTGCTACCCAACAATCTCCCCCTTTGCGTCAATTGGAGCGAGATCACTTCGTCTTCTTACTTGGGCCAGCAGCTGGAGCCTTCTTCTTTACAGTATCAAACAGACGCGATATAAGGGCAAGTATTGTCTGTCTGAATCGGATGTACCACTGTATCATATCGTCGAAGTATTTGATATCATCCGCTGTATTCTCTTTACACCGATGGATGATCCCCAGCACATGCTCAAGACAAGCAGTGGTATAAAGATGTTTATCCGCTAAGGCAAAGAGACATTTCTGTCCTTCAGCCCTAGTGAACATGACCGAGTTTCGCCTTGGGTCAATCTTTCTCATCTTCATCTGGTTGAGATCACTGGCCGAGCCAACAGGAGAGATCTTCGGTTTCTTCTTGAAGACATTGGCAATCTCCTGATCCATGAAGGCGACCTCCATGATATAACACACCAACATCCTTTTGAGATGGTCAATGATTGGACCATATTCAGCTTCATTCGTCAAGAGGATGTTATGCAGAACAATCCAGTCATGGGGGTTCAGTAGATCTGCTAAGGATATGGCATGTTTGGTTTTAGCATGTTTGGTAGATCTGCTAAGGATATGGCATGTTTGGTTTTAGCAGAGCCTCTGAGCACTTTGAACCGAACGTTGATAAATCTCCCAACAGTGTATGGCTTCAGAACCCGAACGTTGATTATCTTCTGAGTGCTCCAGGTTTGGTACTGGGGTTGAGCAGCCTTCAGATAGAACTCGATCAATTCGCGATCAACCTCCGGATGAGGATGGGGAACATCAGCAACGTTAGCGAAGGCGTGAAAGATGAACGCCTTTCGGGTTAAGGGCATGTCGAACTGAGAATCGACAGAATTGTAGCAGTCGAAGGAGATTACCGGTTCGAGCCATAAGATACTCGGAGTATCGATTGCCTCCTTGATCATCCTCTCGAGAGTCCATGCAGGGAAAAGAGTCTTCCTGCTCTCGAGTAGGTCGTGGGCTTCTTTTTGCTTGCGTTCAGCTTCTTCAGCTTCTCGCGCCACACGAATGTTATCATCCTTGGTATTGCGACGACTTTTGCGTTTCAGCAAGTCGGCAATAGTTTCCTGATCTTCTTCCTCTTCATCATCTGCAAGATTCTTGCCTTTGTCCTTCACACCCGAACCAGAGGCTTGGCCTGTAGGAGGAGGTTCAGTTGTGTGAGCAGCTTTAGAGGAATGAGGGGGTTGCGATCCGGACTCCTTTTCTCCCCCTTGTTTCGGAGTGGACACGAAACTAGGTAGCCCTTCTATTTTGCTGAGCAGATCCAGGGCAGGGGCGAGTTTTTCTGCAAGGGTTCGCCTCACAGAATGGTTCAGTATGGGATCGTGCGCTTCCAGGATGTTGGATATTGCTGAGTGTACATCCGAAACACACGTCCTTATAACCTCCCGTTCGGATCGAAGAGCGTCAAGTTGTTGTTGAGAACTTGAGAGTGGAGCACTCTTGACCTTGAGGGCAGTGGTTTTCCTTGCGAGAGCGTCCATCAACGAGTTATCATAGGCAAGATCCTCTTGGAGTTTAGAGAGGCGCTCGTCGATAGATGTCCGAAGGGCAGAGTTGTCGTCTGTCAAAGTTTGACGAAGGGTGGCGAAGGACTTCAACTCTGTGGAGACGAACGTGGTCAACTGTTGAACAATTGGTTCCAACGTTGTCTTGGTTGCAGCAGCACTCTCCTATAAAGATTGTAACAAGGCAGAGGCGTCAGAGAATAGTTTATCGACTTTTTCGGTCGCAGCCTCACAAGTTTTCGTCGAGGCGTCAATGGCTGCAGTGGCAGAAGCACCGGAATCTTGTTGAGCCCTGGAGAAGGCATCAACAATCTTCTGAAGAGCAGCTTCAGAGAGAGAGGATTGAGAATTGGAGGATGAAGCAATAAGCAGGTCAACCTTCTCATGCAGCTCCTTAAGGTGCTTCTTTGTTACTGGAGCCTCCTCATCATCGTCGCTTTGGACCTGAAACGGACTGTAGTAGACCGAATCAAAGGTCATATTTCCCCTCCAAGGAAAGGGTTATCTCCATCAGAGGCATGCCCTGGAGATGTTGGGGGTGGTAAAGCTGGGGGTGTTGTGGTATGAGTAGGTTCAGGTTGAGTGTGGGTGGGGGTAGTTTCGGGTGGTTGTTGAGTGTGGGTAGGTTCGGGTGGTGGTTGGGTTTCGGTTGTATGTATAGGTTCGGTTGATGGTGGTGGT
This sequence comes from Lactuca sativa, assembly GCF_002870075.4. Taxonomy (NCBI): domain Eukaryota; kingdom Viridiplantae; phylum Streptophyta; class Magnoliopsida; order Asterales; family Asteraceae; genus Lactuca; species Lactuca sativa. Next base: position 126,124,518 of record NC_056624.2, on the reverse strand, counting down.
TCGGTTGCATCGGTATGAACCCCCGTATCAGATACGTTGGTTGTAACCTTTGCAGTTGACGTTCTTGTTGCATCGGTGAAAATGGGTGGTGGTATAGGGAAAGAGGTTTTAGGAATTGTGGTAGAGGGGTTTATGGTGGGAATGGAAGTAGGGATTGTTTGAGTGGGAGCGGGAATTGGTGAGTTATGGATTTCCATGTCAGGGGTAGGTGATCTGGGTGGGGTGTTGCCTCTTGGAGGGGTTTCGCCTCTTTGAGAGCCGCCCGAATCCGAACTCTCACCTTCTGATTCACTCGAAGAGGAAGCGATAATGAGCTTTCGATTCGATTGAGTCTTACGCCTCTTCTGCTGCGGGGACTGGGAGAAGGACCTTTAGCCCCTTTGGCCACCTGCTTGCCTTTATCTGCCTTTTTGCCTCTCGAAACAGGCTTATCGGCATCATGAATGGACTTGAGCATCTCCTGCGTGAGATCCCTCGGTCCAGACTTCTTGAACTCCTTGTAAGTCCGGATGATTCTGCTATCTGCTGGGACATCAGCGTACATGGTCTCCAGAATAGAACCAATAAAAGGGAACTTTGATGCATCTGAGACGATAATCTTCGTGGTATGGAATGTACCGATCGAAGACATCGATGCACCGGCAACAGTGGGGACATCGTACTTATCCATCGCCCACTTAGTGATGAGGGTCCAAAACCTTGCATACGACACCTCAGAATGTCGTGAAGATGAAGAGAGGCTTTGGATGAGTTGTTGCCAGAGGACCAACCCATAGTCAACGTTGATGCCGTTGTAAACGCCGTACATGATGGACAAGAAGAGTCTACTGGAGCCATCGGAACCTGAGCTCCTCTCAGAAAGACCCTTGAAAAGGACAGTGAACATGTCGTTCCACTGTGGCGGCAAACAAGATTTCTTCAACTTTGCGACGGAGGAGAGGGCCTCCGTGTACCCCATATTATAGAACATATTGTAGAGATGCCCAATCGGAATCGTCTCCAGATTAACCCTTGAAAGGTCAGCAGCAAACCCTAGCAATGAGCCAAATCGTTGCTTGGAAATCGAGGCTTTGTGATCAGAAACCTCGAAGAAGATCCTATCGACTGCTTTATCGTAATGTGCAGTCGCATAAATCTGCGATAAGAGCTCCATGGACACAGATTCCACCCTAGAAAGTGCAGGAGCGATGGGCGAATACTTCAGGCACTCGATGATCGGGAACATGTAGGAGTCGTACGCCTAAGGGGTTAAATCGATCACCAAACACTGTTGAGGGCGAATGGGAAGGATGTGAGAGGTAGCATGAACGGACGATGAATCTGCCATTGTTGAAGTTGGGAAGAAGATGATGAACAGTAAGGGTTTCAGGGAATTTTTGCTCTCTTGGGAATTTTGATGCAGTAAAGAGGTAAATGGGAGTGGATGTCGCCTTTTAATGTGGGTGTAAGGAGAGAGAAAAATCTGCACAAATCTTCTATCGAAATACCAAGGGTTTTTCGGAATGACTGATGCGTGACAGTTAAGGTAAGCGATGATCACGCATGAGAGAGAGTGTCAGATTCCTTGGAACACGCCTCCCATCAAGCGCCGTTTCTGAGAAACCGTTTCAAATCCACACGCGCTTTTCTGTGCTTTTCAGAGATGAACCGCTTCAAATTCATACACGCGTCTGCGACGTCATATGGAGATTGGACGTTTCAAATTCGCATGCGTTCCTTTTTTTTTACCGCCGTTTGAAATCAAATTAATTAAACTCCCGCCTGAGTCAACAACCCTTCATCTTATCCCTGTAACGGCATCTTTCGAATAATACTCCTACGTGGATTATTTTTGACCACATCTTTATAATTAACCACCAATTCAGTAAAACAGCCTGTAATTATTAGTACCAGAATTTTGGAAAATCAAAGATTTTCGTGCTAAGAGTGTAAAAAGAAAAGAAATAAAGCAAATCTTTTTAGGAATAAATGTGATGTCAATAATGACACGAAACAAATGATCCCGGGCACGAATCTCTTCCTTCAAAGTCAAGAGAGACCTTAAAGTGTTAGTGTGGTTTCCCGTTAAATAACGATCAAACACTTATTAATAAGTGTTGAAAGGCTTCTTTTAATTAGGCATTTTTGGGTGGCTTTAGCTTTGATTCAACAGTCCTAATCTTGAAATAAGATAGAAAGTGAACAAAGAACTTGTGAGACCGGTGCAGTCTGTTGAACAAGTAGGTAGGAATTAATTTTAAAATGGCTTGGAAAATATAAAATCTCAATTAAAAATTAAAAACTGGATCTCAAGGGAGAAATGTTATGGTGTCTAACAATTTCATAGGAATCACACAAAATAAAAATTTGAGATTTCATGAAGATACATCCGTCAATTCTTTGGTGAAAACTTGAGCAAATTAATTGTTCACCGTCAATTCAGATTTGGTATTGAATTTTGGGTTTCACTCAGCTCATAGTGGCACGAAACTAAGATCATAAACACAGTTTTTTGTGTAACCATAAACCTCAGTGGTAATTTCTGAGAGTCTCAAGGGTTACGTTGATGAAACGAAATTAATGGAGAATTGTAATTGTGATGGTGTAAGAAATCAAAGTACCTCTGCTGCGAAAATAAGGACCAAGCAGAAAATCTTATCTCATGTGAGAAGAGAGTGAGGTAGCTCACGATTAGAATAAATGTGATAGCCTAATTGGGAAGACAAGGTTTGTGTATACCAAGTCATTAAGGCTATTATTCAGAATCTTATGAGGCTTGGAACACATACAGCAACATGCTTCTAGGGACACTTAACTAATCCAACAATTATATCCCCATAAACGAACGAACACACAAATAAAATGAAAGATAAGAAGCGATTAAAAAAATATTTTTGGAGTTTTTGATATATATAAAAAATAAAAAAAAGAAAGAAAAGAAAAAAAACTTAGAAAGAAAAAAAAGTAAAAAAAAAACTTTGGAAAAGAAAAGAAAAACATTGAAAAAAAAACTTTGGGGAAAATTTTGAAACCGAACCCAAACGTTCAGTTGGTTTCGGTTGAGAAAAATTTCCGAACCCGAGCGTTCGGTTGGTTTCGGTTTTGAAAATTTTTGGAAAACCGAACCCGAGCGTTCGGTTGGTTTCGGTTTTGAAAAATTTTGAAAAACCGAACCCGAACCTTCGGTAGGTTTCAATTTTGAAAAATGTTGAAAAACCGAACCCGAATCTTCGGTAGGTTTCGGTTTTGAAAAATTTTGAAAAACCGAACCCGAACCTTTGGTAGGTTTCGGTTTTGAAATTTTTTGGAAAACCAAGGAATTTAGACTTTCAAAAAGGAAATACGTTTGAAAATAAGATAAACAACTTTATACATGAAATTTACAACCAAGAAAACTACCTTTGAAATGATGAGCGAGTGTAGATGATTCAACCGAACCCGAACGTTCGGTCTATTCCGCTTCTGACGTTTGAGTTTGAGAGGTAGTTTGTGGTACTGACTCTGATTCCATCATACCTAGCCCTTGTAAAATTCTGTTGAATGACGCTTCAGGAAGAGCTTTGGTAAAGACATCAGCCAGTTGATCAGTGGTTCTAACAAAGTGTACTTCAACATTTCCATCTTCCACATGATCTTTGATGAAGTGATACCTCAGTGCTATGTGTTTGGTTTTGGAGTGTTGCACTGGGTTATGACAGATCCTAATTGCACTTTCAGAGTCACAATATAGTGGGATCTGTTTCATATTGAGTCCATAGTCTCGAAGTTAACTCTGGATCCAAATCACTTGAGAGGTGCAGGATGCAGCTGCTATGTATTTAGCTTCAGCAGTAGACAAAGACACGCACGTTTGTTTCTTTGATTGCCAGCTAACCAACTTCCCTTCAAGGAATTGGCAGCCGCCAGTGGTGCTTTTTCTGTCGAGTCCACATCCTCCAAGGTCTGCATCGGAGTAGGCTTGAACGAAGAAGCCTGAGTTGGAAGGATACCATAGACCTAGAGAAGCAGTTCGCTTGAGATATCGAAGAATGTTCTTCACTGCAAGCATGTGAGGTTCGCGTGGGTTTGCCTGAAATCTAGCATAGTAACACACAGAAAACATTATGTCAGGCCTTCTAGCAGTAAGATACATCAGAGAGCCTATCATTTGAAGATAAAGCGTGATATCAACAGCCGGTTTGTCCAAGGATGGGGTGAGCTTGGTGCCAATGCCATTGGAACTTTGACTTTAGAATCTCCCATCATGCCAAATTTTACTAGAAGAGTCTTCGTGTAAGCTTCCTGATTAATAAAGATGCCTTCGGGTCCCTGTCTAATATTTAAACCAAGGAAAAAGTTAATAGGACCCATTGAGCTCATTTCAAATTTAGTCTCCATCAGCTTTCTGAATTCAGCTGTTAGGCTAGGATTCGTTGAGCCAAAGATGATATCATCGACATAAATTTGAACGATCATAAGGTGGTTACCTTCCTTTTTGCGAAAGAAGGTTGGGTCAACCGAACCTTGTTTGAATTTGGACATCTTTAAGAATTTAGTCAGCGTTTCATACCAGGCTCTCGGAGCTTGTTTCAGTCCATACACAGCTTTATCTAGAATGTAGCAATGATTTGGATACTTTTCATTCACAAATCCAGGAGGTTGCTCCACATACATTGTTTCTTCGAGTTCTCCATTAAGAAATGCACACTTGACGTCCATTTGGAAAACTTCAAAGTTTTTGTGGGCGGCATAGGCTAGAAATATTCTTACTGATTCCAGCCTAGCTACAGGAGCGAAAGTCTCTTCATAATCAATCCCTTCCTCCTGACAGTATCCTTTCACGAACAGACGAGCTTTGTTTCGAATTACGTTTCCTTCCTTGTCCATTTTGTTCCTAAAGACCCATTTAAGACCAACAACCGAGGCAGCTGGAGGAGTTGGAATAAGGCGCCAGACTTTGTTCCTCTCAAATTCGTTCAGTTCATCTTGCATGGCTTGAACCCAATCGGAGTGATCAAGAGCAGTGTTAACTGTCTTTGGTTCAACTTTTGATACGAATGAGTTAAACATGCAGAATTCGACTTTTGAAAACAAGGAAGTCTGTTTTGCCTTGAGTTGTGATCGGGTCAGAACCTTTTCAGAGACATCACCAACAACCTGAGAGACAGGATGATCTCTGGTCCATTTGGTGAGAGGAGGGTAGTTTGGATCAAAGGTTGGATCCAATTCATCATTTATCATTTCTTCTGGTTCGAACTGGCTTTCATAGTCGTAAGACATATCAGCTTGCTCCCCCTCGATAGATGAGCTTTCAGGAATGCTTTGCGAAACTTGAGCTTCAGAGGTTTCTTGTGGTGCTGAGCTTTCGGGCGTTGAAGCACCTTCGGATGGTGAGGCACTTTCGGTTGGTGAAGTGCTTTCGGGAGCAGTTGGAGACTTTGGCTCCCCCTCGACATGTGAGGTCGGCTGAGATGATGACGGTTGATCCTCCCCCTCGACTGAAGCATTGTTTGATGGAGGTTCGACAGAACTTGATCCTCCTTCATTCATTCTCCTGGCAGCTTCTTCAACAATTTGTTTCATGTGATCTACCTTATTGTCTGCTGCACCTGCTTCTGAGAGAGTGGCTTTCTCTGGTTCGTCAAATAGCTCCATAAACTTCTCGAATAGATTAGCGATCGAGATCGTGACTTGGCTAGTTTGAGGAAAGATTTCCCCAGCTGTGTCTTCATTGGCCTTTAGCTTTTTGACATAGCTATCATCAAAAGTCACGTAGTAAGTCTCTTCGACTTTCCTCGAACGCTTGTTTAATACCCTGTACGCTTTAGAAGTGAGAGAATAGCCTATAAATATTCCTTCGTCGGCTTTGACATCGAACTTGTTGCGGTGTTCTTTAGAATTAAAGATGAAACACCGTGAACCGAACACATGGAAAAATTTCACATTGGGCTTCCTGTTGTTGATAATCTCATAAGGAGTGAGCGTGAATCGCTTGTTGAGATATGACCTGTTCTGTGTAAAACAAGCAGCAGAAATAGCATCAGCCCAAAAATAAAGAGGTAAGGAAGCGAAACTTAACATAGTTCGGGCAGATTCACACAAAGATCGGTTTCGTCTTTCGACAATTCCATTATGTTGAGGTGTGTAGGGGGCTGAGAAGTTGTGACTTATTCCCTTTTCTGCCAGGAATTCTTCGAATTCTCTATTTTTGAATTCCAGACCATTGTCGCTCCTGATGTTGCGAACGACCTTCTTTAGCTGTACTTCAATCTGCTTGATGAATACCTTTAGCTTATGAGTCGCTTCAGATTTAAGCTTTAGAAAGAACACCCATGTAAAACGCGAAAAGTCATCAACAATAACAAGAATATACTTGCTACCACCGATGCTTTCGATAGATGATGGACCACACAAATCAATATGAAGTAATTCAAGTGGTTCAACAACTTTAGTGTTTATTATAGATGGATGACTTTGACGACTCTGCTTCCCCATTTCACATGCAGCACACAAATTATCTCTATCGAACTTGAGCAGTGGAAGACCTCGAACATGACCTCCAGTGACAAGTTTGTTGATGTCCTTAAAGTTAAGATGAGAGAGCCTTCGGTGCCACAACCAGCTTTCGTCAGATTGTGCTTTTGATAACAGGCAGATAGCTGGGTTTCCTTTGATGGGTTTGAGGTTTAGAGGAAACATTTCACCCTTAAGCTCCGATTTGAGAATAACTCTTTTCGTCTTCTTCTCAATTATTTCAGAACCCTCATCGTCGAATGAGACTTTGAGACCGGTACCTCCAACAAGCTGAGATACACTGATGAGGTTGTGTTGTAGCCCTTCCACGTATGCAACCTTCCTTATCGTGAAATCACCATTAGTAATCATTCCATAGCCTTTTATGGTGCCGAAAGAGTTGTTTCCAAACTTGACGTTTCCACCATTTGAAAGAGACCGGTATTCCCTTAGCTCTTCTTTCCTCCCTGTCATGTGACGCGAGCAGCCACTATCAATGTACCATTCTTCGTCAAACTGCTCGTCCCTAATAACCTGCAAAAATTAAGCAGATTTAGGAACCCAAAGTTTCTTGGGTACACGTGAGCCTTTCATAGGAACAGGAATAGTAAGAGAGATGTCAACAAGATATGTTCGTTTTATTAGTGCTGTTTCATCTTTCTTTTTGATGGTAAAAACTTTGATTTTATTGGGATTCAATTCTTTCGGTTTAGACTCTGGTTTAGACACTGAATACTTCTGTTTTCCGTTTTGTTCAGCTGATGATTGAGATTTTTGAGAAGGAACAGAATGGAGTTTGGAACGAGGTGGAGAAGAATTGGAAGAATTAGAAGAATTAGATGAGTGAGATTGAGAGGGCTTAGATTGAGATGACTTCTTGGCTGGAGACTCTAGGTGACCCTTTTGCTTTTGATCATTGGTGGGACTGACCTTAGAGTTTGGATCCCTTTTGATTTCAGAACCAAACCTTTGCCTTCGGTTGGTGTAGTTCTCTGAACCGAACTTCTGCTTTCGGTTGGAGTCATTCTCAGAACCGAACCTTTGCTTTCGGTTGATGTTTCTTTCCGAACCGAACCTCTGCTTTCGGTTGTTGTAGCTCTCTTGCGATTCATCAGGAATTTTCTCAGACTTTAGGTTCTTGTCTTGATGTGAGAAATAAGCATTCTGGGATTGCCAGAACTGTTTTCTTTCAGAGAGATTCTTCCTGTATCTCTGATTCCTTTGACGTTTCTGATTTCTCATCTGCTTCGGTTGATGATGGATGTTGGCTTTCGGTTTTGGTTTTTCTATAGCTGGTTCACTCTGAACAGATGAAGTTTCACTTGAAGATGTGACTTCTTTTGCCAGAACTTCTTTATCTTGAGGAATGTCTTTCGTACCGCTAGTGCTTGGCACATCGAAGCTATCAGGTTTATTCAAAGGTTCTGGCACGTATCTGCCTTTGCTTTTCCATGAGGTCCTTTCAGACAAACCTACTGTTTCATCAGCATTATCGATTGGAGCTGACCAGAAGAACTCATCGCAGCCATCAGCATTGTCTTCGTTTACAATTGCTGTGAGTTCAGCAGTCTGATGTTCGGTTACGCCTGTGAACTTGTATACCTGATTTGGTGTGGTTCTAACCTTTTGATATACTACGGCCTTCTCTACAAGAATCGGGGACTTTTGTTGGGACATTCGAGCGAACTCCACTGAATTTTATGAAATTAGATTCTTGTGCTTTTCAGGTTCGCTTTTTACAAATTTTGAACAGTCAACCGTTTCCTCTACAGAAATTTCACTCATATTGTCGTCCTCATTAAGCTCAGATGCATTTTCAACATCAATTTTATTTTCTGAGCTCAAATTGGAGTGTAAAGAGTCAAATTTTTGTATGGTTTCGGTTCTCAGTTTCAGTCTATCATTTTCATCCAAAAGTATTTTAAGCATGTCCTTATAGTCCTTGGATTTAATGAAAGATTCTATTTTGTCCAGTCCATACATATAGGTCGGATTAACGTCCTCAGATGATATCACACTCTCACAATTATATGCTTCAGCATCAATTTCATCCTCCTTAAACTCAAGGAAGGGCAAAATCATGCGATGAATCTTTTGTCATATTTCACAATCCAAATGAAGCTAAGTAATATTAGTGTAAAGACGTTCAGCAATCAAACAAAAAACATTTCGCTGTTTTAAAAGCTTTAAATTGTCTCTTTGCAAATAAATGTTTTCATCTTTTGTTTTGATTAATTCCGACTCCTTCAGTTCGATCCACATGCGTCGTTCCTCACTCTTCGAAGACACCCTGCTTAATTGGTCAGTTAGGTTAGAATTGGTGACTCGAGTTTGAGTTAAACTACTATCTAGATGAGAGATTCTTGAATTAACACTTTTTAGTTCTTTTTCATATGAGCTTTGTGGGACTTTAAATGAGACAAAGACGGATTGTACCTTCTTGATTAGTTCATCGAGCTCGTTGAACTGCACGCTGAGTGGTTTGGCTGTAAAGCACAAGTTCTGTTGCTCCTTCGTTTCATTATCCCCACCATCAGTGTTGTATCCCCTCATCTGAGATACGTCAGACACCATCAAGCATCTTCCTCCACTGCTTTCTTCTTTAGCCACATAAGCCTTTCCATGAGAAGGCTTCCTCACTTCATCATCTTCAGATTCGGTTGACCAAACCTCCACGCCACCGAACTCATCATCAGCAACCAAACCCTGCATAATTAGAGCATTCATAGAAGGGTTAGCGGTAGATTTCTTCTTCCTGATCTCATCAAGCTTTTTCTGCAGCAAAGCTTCCTCATCCTTTTCAGCCATCTTTTTGAGGACACAATCCTTTGCATAGTGGTTCTTTCCTCCACGATAGTAGCAGCTTACTCCAGAATCACCTTCTGCCTTCGGTTCCTTCTTTGACTCTTCAGCCTTCGGTTCATCTTTAACCTTTTCAGAGCTATAACTCCCCTGCCAGTTTCGGTTCTTGTTAGAGGGGAATCTCTTTTTGATGAACCTCTTGGGGTTAGACACCATCATAGCAAAGTCCTCAGAAGTGAGGTCATAGTCCTCCAAGTTGAGGTCTTCTTCATCCATCACAGCTTTACTTTTGGAGAGGAGGGCCAACGAACCTAGGCTTGAAACCACATTCTTCTCCTGCAGCACGATCTTCTCCTGAGATTTGAGAATGCCCACCAGTTTCGCCAAAGAATAGGATTTAAATTGCTCGTACACTTTAACTGTGGACACAACTGCTCTCCACTCGGATCTGAGACCGTTCAGAAATGTAACCTTTTGCTCAATAAGCTTCCTTTCGATGTCATGTTTGATCATCTTGCTAAGAAGATGATTGAAGCGATCGAACGTTTGGGTCACAGTTTCTTCGGCTCCTTGCTTGAATTCACCAAACTCAGACAAGAGTAAGGTTTGAATGGAGTGTTCAAGATCTTCGTCTGTAGAGTACAATTCACGTAGCCTGTCCCAAATCACTTTTGCTGTCGTGCATGAACTCACCAGCCTGAATGTATCGGACTGAAGGGCGAATCTGATCAATCTTAACTCTTTGATATTGCACTGAAATTTATCTTTTTCATCTTGCGCAATATCTTTAACATCTTTCAGAAGATCATTATACTCCTTTTGAGTTTTAATAATCCTTGAAGTTGCAGAATGAGAAAACGGTCCAGAAACAATTGCTTCCCAGATGAGGTATCCATTATCCTCAGATCCTATAACATAATCTTCAAAGTGATGCGCCCAGACTTCATAATCATGGGTGTACAGGATGGGAATCTTCGTGGTTGATCCAATGTTGTTCGAAATATTGATGGGATTCGATTGCGACTCATCCATAATGATCGAATAACCTGTTCAAAGATCAGACTTGTAATAAATCAAATTAGGGCAAAACAATAAATATCGAGATACGTCAATAATGAGATGACGGCTCAATAAATATCAATAATTGCGGAGTAACCCTAATCGAAACCTTTTTCACAGAAAAGAAGTGTATCGATTACACAGCCTCCTGCTCTGATACCAATTGATAAGTTTAAATCTAAACTTGAAGATCGATTAGATCTATAAAACAGGTAAAGAAATAAATAAGTAAACAGCAAGAACACTCGTATGAATCAAACGTGTCGAATGATTATAAAACAATCCTCAGAAGAGCTCGATAAAGAACTTCTACTGTAGAGGATTAGGGTTTACAAGAACGATGAAAGAAATTTGTAATGCTATCGTAATGCTATCGATCGATCTATCAAACGTTAACCTAATATGCATGCAAGCACATTATTATATACTAAACCCTACAGCTCACGGTTGGACAGGCCCAAACCGGAGCACAAAACATTGGACTATTAACCGAGCCCAATGACGCAATACAAACAAATCTGCTACCCAGCACACAGTTCAAATGAAGTTGAGTGATGTTAGAGTAAAGACGCTTAGCAATTAAACAATAAACATTTGTTTGTTTCAAAAGTTTCAAATTGTCTCTTTGTAAATAAATGTTTTCGTCTTTGGATTTGATCAGCTCCGACTCCTTCAGCTCTATCCACATCCTCCGTTCCTCACTTTTTGATGACACCCTGCTTATTTGGTCAGTTAGGTTAGAATTGGTGACTCGTGTTTGAGTTAAACTACTATCTAGACTTGAGATTCTTGAGTTTAAGCTTTTTAATTCTTTTTCATATGAATTTTGTGGGATTTTGAATGAAACAAAAACGGATTGTACCTTCTTGATTAATTCATCAAGCTCATTGAACTGCACGCTGAGAGGTTTTGCTATGAAGCATAAGTCCTCTCGCTCCTTCGTGTCTTCATTGTAGTGACAAAGAACATGGTTTGGCATGTGGAATTAAAGCTTGCACAATTGAACATGGTGATTTGGGTGTTTAAGAGATATATTGAATGTATATGGTGTTACAAAAAAGGACTAGATCTAAACTACATAATTAACACACACTTACATACTCACTTCTACATCTCTCAAGCACACCTCTACAAGTGGACAAACCCACTATTTATAGAGGTGTTTACATGTCTCTCTCTCACTCTCTATCTCTCATGTGTCAAAAGGCTAATACTCCACACGCAAGTGGGTCTACACAAGTCAAACATTTACAAAGTCATGAATGAATAACTTTGCACCCCAACATTCTCCCGCTCAAAGTTAGGAATGAATGACCCACTTCAAATCTTCCAAAATCAAGCACTACGCGGTTCGAGCCTCAAAGGTGACACATGTCGAAACAAACTTCAATCTTCAATTCTTCCATGACTCTTCAATTTGGGCTCTAGGATGTGAGACCATACAAACCAAGCAGCAACGAATGATTAACTTCAAATAATCACCCTAAAGTTGCGCATAAAAACACACCCCAAAAATATTCAATAAACCAAACCCATTTCGAATACATCACTTCCGAACTTCCAATTGCATCATCTCGTAATCTTCAAAACTTCAAGATCACTTCGGTCTTCAAATCCGCGTAATATGAAAAATTCAAGTTCGAATTTCAATATAAAACTTCTCCCCCTTTTTATAATCGAAATTTGATTATAAAACTCCAAAGGAAAAAGAACGTGCTCTATTCGGAATTTTTCATGTCAAAACTCCCCCTTAACATGTGGCATAAACTTTGTGCTTCAATCCGGAAAATCCAAAAAATATTCAATTTTTATTGTCGTTCACGGATCGCCTTTGACAAAATTTCTCAAAAATGGGTAGAAATTGTCAATTTCAAAATTCTACAGTGACCCGTTGCGCCAAAAACAGCTTAATATGCGAAACTCTATCCCATTTGCGAAACTGGGCATAAAGCGTAAATTTGCACAAACTGCAGGGACCAGATTTGAAATTTCTGCAATTTCAGCATTTTATGACCCCATTTGCGAAGTTGGGTATAAACTGTCAAAAATGCGAAACTACAAGTATTCGTTTTGACAATTTCTGCATGTTCTTCAAACTTGCGAAGTTGGGCTACTTGTGTTATTTCTTGAAAAGAGCAGGGACCAAATGCGAAACTCTTGGCTTTCATCCCCAATTCGCATTTTACTGTAAAAGCTTTCGCATGCTTCGCATATTCATTCTTACACCCTTCGCATCCCTTCGCATTAAACAAATGCGAACTTGACTGAGAAATGCAAATGAGAAATCAACTTTGAGTCACCCAAATGCGAACAGTTCTTGATTTCAAATGCGAATTCACCATTTCATAACAAAATGCGAATTAACATCTTGTCTTACTTCCAAGTTGCGAACCAAAATCAACATTAAATTCTCTTTGCATTCTATAGATGTGAACTTTGATTTTATATGCGATTCCAAACCCAATCGTTTTATTATGCGAACTCAACTGAAATTTTCACAAAATCAACATCAACAACTCCAAAATCGTGTGTTTCAAACTTTTGCAAACAGCGATTTCACAGTCCTTCTTGACTTCGCATTTTTCTTCATGAATTGTCCCTCAATCATCAATCCAATTGCGAATCAAAATCAAAACTCATCTGTTCTTGCTTTATCGATTCATCGACTACAATCATACAAATGCGAACCCAATTTTTGATCTTTTCGCATCCTCCTTCAATTTCTTCATTTGTTTGTTCTTAACTTCCATCCAAATCCTGCGAATCCTTAGAAATCAAAATTAATTTTTTTTTCATCTGTTCATCAATCGATTGTCGATCCTTCACCTTTCATTCACCAATCGATTGCTATCAATAACAGTTCTTCCCAACCTCATCGACATCAAGAACAAATATATCGACTGCAAAATCTTCAAGGCTTCGTTCAATCAACAAACAAAAACCTTTGAAATCAAATATACGACTCCCAATTGACTCCATCCAAGAACAATTTCAGTCAAATTCAAAGTCGACTTTAGCATACTCACTGATTTTGACTTTCAATTTAATCAAAGATCAACATCTTGATCATAATCGATTTTAGAAATCAACAAATTTAAATACAATCGATTCACAAGATATACAAATCAAGAATTAATAGTTGATTTTGAGAAACACAGAAATTGAATCGGAACTCAAGAACACCGATTTTGAATTCAGAAAGTCAACACAAATCAAATCAACTATATCGATCTTTAGATTTAAATTCAATCACGAACTCTCTTGATGTGAATCAAATCATCAAATATTAGAATTACTTGATGAAATCGATAGAACGAAGAGAAATAGAATATACACAAATGTTTAATTGAAGAAAAGATGAAGAACGTAATTGTACAACTGATAAAGCATATGCGTACTGATTGACTTATCAACAACCAAAAATGATATCGGATCAATACATTTTTAATGGACTTGAGATAAACACATTCCAGACAATATGCGATTTCATATTGGGCTTAACATATAGATGAACAGTACTTGAAATTATGTTCGTTTGGGCTCAACATTCAAAGATGAATAATACTGACTAGTTGATATGGATCGAAATGAGTTATGGGCTCAAAATTACTATGAACAGTAACCAATTTGAAATCACAACGAATCTTGACATAAAATGAATGAACAACCACAATTTGAGAATCCAATCAAACGAACAAATATGAGATTGGATCGGATTTTGATCAACAAAAGAATTATTGGATCACTACAAATGGATTTTTCAAAGAAAATATGATCCAACGAGTCAAACGATCACAAATCACAAACGCAACACACGAATCAAATATTACGAGAGATCATAGAGAGAGACTCACCAAAATTGCTCAAAATTGTGACAAAAATTGCCAAACCGAGAATCGTTCTTCAAAAATCACCTTGATCTTGAAGACCCGCTTTGATACCAATTCTAGTGACAAAGAACATGGTTTGGCATGCGGAATTAAAGCTTGCACAATTGAACATGGTGATTTGGGTGTTTAAGAGATATATTGAATGTATATGGTGTTACAAAAAAGGACTAGATCTAGACTACATAATTAACACACACTTACACACTCACTTCTACATCTCTCAAGCACACCTCTACTAGTGGACAAACCCACTATTTATAGAGGTGTTTACATGTCTCTCTCTCACTCTCTATCTCTCATGTGTCAAAAGGCTAATAATGCAAGTGGGTCTACACAAGTCAAACATTTACAAAGTCATGAATGAATAACTTTGCACCCCAATATTCATTCCCACCATCTGTATTGTATCCCCTCATTTGAGATACATCTGTCACCATCAAGCACTTCCCACTGCTTTCTTCACCTCTAGCCACATACGCCTTTCCATGAGATGGCTTCCTGACTTCATCATCCTCTGAGTCGGTTGACCAGACCTGCACGCCACCGAATTCATCATTTACTGCCGAACCCTGCACAATTAAAGCATTCATTGAAGGATTAGTAGTAGTTTTCTTTCTCTTGATCTCTTCAAGCTTTTTCATCAACACAGCTTCTTCATCATTTTCCTCATCCTTTTCTGACATTTTCTTTAGGACACAGTCTTTGGCATAGTGGTTCTTCCCTCCACAGTAGTAGCAGTTCACACCAGAATCTCCTTCAGCTTTCGGCTCTTTCTTTGGTTCTTCTGCCTTCGGTTCCTCCCTCACTTTTTTAGAACTATAGCTTCCCTGCCAATTCCGGTTCTTATTGGTAGGGAGCCTTTTATTAATGAGCCTCTTTGGATTTGACACCATCATTGCATAATCATCAGAGGTAAGATCATAATCTTCTAAGTTGAGATCTTCATCCTCTACCACACTTTTGCTTTTAGACAGGAGGGCCAAGGACCCTAAACCAGAGACAACATTTTTCTCTTGCAACACAATCTTTTCTTGGGATTTCAGAATCCCCACCAGCTTTGCCAATGAATAAGATTTAAATTGCTCATGAGCTTTAACAGTGGACACAACCGCTCTCCACTCAAATCTAAGGCCATTTAAAAAGGTACCCTTTTGTTCAATCAGCTTCCTTTCTATATCGTGTTTAATCATCTTACTAAGAAGATGATTGAAGCGATCGAATGTCTGAGTAACAGTTTCATCGGGATTCTGCTTAAATTCGCCAAACTCAGACAAAAGTAAGGTCTGAATGGAATGCTCCAGATCTTCATCTGTGGAATATAGATCTCGCAGCCTATCCCATATTTCTTTAGCAGTGCTGCATGAACTCACTAGCCTGAATGTATCGTACTGAAGAGCGAATCGAATCAGTCTCAATGCTTTAATGTTGCACTGAAACTTTTCCTTTTCGTCTTGAGCGACATCCTTTACGTCCTTTAACAGATCATTATACTCTTTCTGAGTTTTAATGATTTTTGACGTTGCTGAATGAGCAAAAGGTCCAGATACGATTGCTTCCCAGATAAGATAACCATTGTCTTCAGATCCGATGACATAATCTTCGAAGTGATGTGCCCAGACTTCGTAATCCTGGGTGTAAAGAAAGGGAATCTTCGTGGTTGATCCAATGCTGTTTGAGATGTTGATGCGATTTGATTGTGACTCGTCCATGCTTGATCGGTTAACCTGTTTGAAAGATCAGACTTGTAATGAATAATATTAGGGCAAAACAAATAAATGCTGAGTTACGTCAATTATGGAATGACGGATCAATAAATATTAGTTAATGCGGAATAACCCTAATCGCATACTCTTTCATAGAAAAGATGTGTATGAATTACACAGCCTCCTGCTCTGATACCAATTGATAAGTTATAAATTAACTTGATGATCGATTAGATCTTTGTAACAGGTAAGCGATGAATATAAAAATAGTAAATAACCCAAGTATGAATCAAGATGTGTCGAATGATTAGATTACTCAATCCTCAGCAGAGCTCGACTAAGAACTTCCGTTGTAGAGGATACTAGGGTTACAAAACAAGAACGATAAACTTGTTGAACAATAAATCACTAATCATTACTAATCGTCCTCTTCTATCATCTTACTCTAGGATGCATGCAAGCATCTACTTATACTAAACCCTACAAAACTCACGGATGGACAGGCCCATACCGGAGATACATATTGAACTAACTAACGAGCCCAATAGACGCAACACAAAATACGACCCAACACAAAACATAAGTAAATGGGTGTTGTACGCCGCAGTTAAACCTGGGCAGTTATGTAGTCATGTCTAGGATCAATATAGCCTGGCCAACTATATTCATTCGAGACACAACCAACATGTGCTTGGGAGTGACTGTGGTATGCGGCATGCCTAAAACGTACCCAATACCCAAACAACGAGTCGTCGTCACAGCGAATCATGAAATACTATGGGAGTATTTCTCGAGCCAAATCCGTTATAGAAATCCTCATTCTAGCCTTGCACCTCAATCATTCCTTTAGCGATAGTTTATCTACTTTGATAACTCTTTCCTGTTTTATCGCTTAATAGAATGTTATATCTGTCTTAATGAGATATCCCCTGTTCCATATCTCTTGATTTAATTCAGAGGACTTATGATCCTCTCTTTCCTGATCTTTTTAGCTCAAGATGCCTCCAAGAAAGAGACCCAGGTCAAAGAACAACAATCCTCCTCCGCCACCACCTCCTCCTCAATTTGATCCTATGATGTTCGTGGCAGCTGTTACTGCCGCAGCAGCGGCCGTCATGTCTCAAATGAACCCCGGTGGCCCCGGTGGTCCAGGAGGTGGTCCCCAGCCCCAAAACCAAGATGATAACCAAGGACACCGGAAAGAGTGTTCCTATAAAGATTTTATGAATGCGAAACCCACATCCTTTGATGGCACTGGAGGTGTCATTTCCCTCACCCGATGGTTCGAGAAAATCGAATCAATATTTGAAATTTGTGCTTGTTCGGAGTCTGATAAGGTGAAGTTCGCCGCTTGTACGCTCACTGATAAAGCCTTCACTTGGTGGAACGGCAGAGTCAAATCCCTTACCCTACCGGTAGCTAATGCCATGGGTTGGGAGGCCATGAAGGAACTTCTGCTTGCAGAGTACTGCCCTCGGCGTGAAATGCTGAAGCTAGAGCATGAACTCTGGAACCTGAAGATGAAGGGTTCTGATATCGTCGCCTATACCTCTAGATTCGATGACTTGGTGCTACTTTGTCTGGGAATGGTTACCACGGAGAGTAAAAAGATTGAGAGGTTCATCTAGGGGTTGACCCGGCCAACCAAAGGAAATGTCTTGGCTGTAAAGCCAGACACCTATGACAGCGCTAAATGTCTGGCGCAAACCCTGATCGATCACGAAGATAACCCTGATGAGGAGACCACCACTCCTGAGCTGGTTAAGAGTAGTGGTGGAAGTAAAAAGGAATTCTGGAACAAGCGGAAGGCCCAAAGTACACAAGGATCCTCTAAGAAACAGCAAACGGTAGCAGTCCACGCTGCTACTGCCCCTACTGCTGTTTCTACTATTGGATCCACTACTCAGACTCTTACCAGCGGATATACCGGTACCCTTCCTTGGTGCAACAAGTGCAACTACCATCACCGTACTCCCGGTCCATGTCGTGAACGTCTCTACAACAACTGTGGCAAGAAGGGCCACCTTGCTCGAAGCTGCAGAAAATCAGCCCAATCAACAAATTAATCTTCCGGAGCGGGTGTCGGTCAGGCCTGCTAATTATGGTGAAGTTGGGCACTTCAAGCGAAACTGACCTAAGGCAGTAACATTTGGCAACACCGGGAGAGTCCTAGCTATAGGATAAAATGAGGCAGCCGTCGACCCCACCGTTGCCACAGGTATATTCCTCCTAAATGAATCTTATGCATGTGATCTTTTTCGATTCTAGTGCTGAAAGAAATTTGCTATCTATCCGTTCAAAAACCTTTCTAAACTTAATCCTTCGTTAGTAACCGAAACGTGTACCGTCAAGTTGGCTAACCAGTGAGAAAGAGAACGCTAACGACATACCCATAGGTTGTATCCTTAATCCGGACGATTATTCTTTTCCATTCGATCAAATGGCAAACATTTCATTAAATGCTTTGATGCTATCATTGGCATGTAATGACTGGGTCTCATTCATGCTATTATTCTTGGTTTCGAAAAGGTCGTCCGTCTAAATCTTTCCTCTGACCGAATTCTCATGATCTTCGGCAACGAACCTAAATCCAACCTTCTCATCACCTCGTACATCAATACATAAAAAGTTTCCCCGAAAGTAATGTCATGCATTCCTCGTCCATGTGATCATCAGGAAACGGGAAGTCTGCAACTCTTTCCCTAATGTCCTTCCCGATGATATCCCTAAAATTCCTTCCGAACGTCTTGTCAAGTCTCGTATCTATCTAATCCCTGGAACTACCTCATAGCCAAACCTCCGTGAGGATGATGTATCCAAGATAGCGGTCAAGGCTCGATATGGTCCCTACGAGTTATTAGTGGTGCCCTTCGGTTACACCACTTTCCCTGGTCATGTAGTAAGCAAAGCAGCCATACCTGCGGACCTTTCCAAAAATCAAAGCGATAGAGACTTAGTCGGCACCTAAGATACCCATAGAAACCCGTCAATTCTTGGGTCCTATCGGCTATTATCGCAAACCCACCCAGAAATTTCTTTCAGAATCATCAAACCCTTAACTATCCTGCCACATGAAGATGTACCCTCTTGTTGGAGCTTATGAGCTGTTGAAGGTCTTATCCCAGAAAGGCATGATATGCTTTGGGAAGCGCAGAAAACTTCACTCGTGTTACATCGGACTTTTCGAAATCCCCGCCAGAATCGGAACTGTGAACTACAAACTTCGACTATCTCAAGGACTTAGTAGTATCCATCCTGTCTTCCTCGTCTCGAATCTTTAGAAGTGCCTGCCCAACGAAACCCTAGTAATTCCAAAATCAACGAAAGTCTGAACCCCCATAGAATAACAAGTTGAGATCATGGATCGATAGATCAAACGTATGAACCAAAGCCGCATCCCGATAGTGAGGGTTCGTTGGAATGTCAAGCGGAGACCCGATTCCACTTGGGAGCATGAAAACCCGAATCAGTAGATTCATCCACATCTCTTTTCAATTCATGAACAGTATCTTAATCTTTGAATTTCGGGATGAAATTCCCTCTAACGGGGGGATAATGTGACAACCCGAAATTCTTTCCGTCATTTTAAACCCGTTCAGTTAATAAAATTTGTCGTTTTCGAATTGTTTCCGTTTCGTTATTAAATTAAGTCATTAAATTTGGGGCGTTTATTATGACTTAATGGGTGTTCATACATGATAATAACTCAAGAAAATATTCTAAATTAATAATTAGAGAAATTTTAGTTTCGACCATATCGGGTTACGGCAACTTAATCGGGTGCGACCAAAAGCCACGTCTAACGTCATTATCGGGTAGAATTCCACCGTGTCCCAAACTTGGAACATATTTAAAGTGGATTAAGCTTCCATTTGAATCTTTTTCACTCTCTCACTACTCTCTCTCTCTAACCTCTCTCCTCAATCCAAACTTAAGGTCCAAAATCATAAAATTAAGGCTCCAATTCATCAAGGTAACTCCCTAACTCATAGATTAGAATCCTTAGCCTTCAAATTCATACTTAATCTTTGAAAAAGGACCATATTCATGTGTTTACGGCCCTGGAACATGCTTGGGCCGTAGACACACATAAACGGGGTTTTTGAGCCTTAAAACCCTTCCAAATCACCTTTAGGGCTTAGATATGGCATAATGGCTTAATAAAACGGACTTAGAACACCTTGAATCCAACTTTTGAGGAGTAAACATGAGTTTACTACCCAAGAACATGCTTGGGCCGTAAACTCATATTCATGGGGAGTAAACTCAAATTTGAGTGTTTAAATGCCACTTAAACACACCATTAGGCTTGGATTAAAGTCTAGAACCAACCACAATCGATTTAGAGGCCTTAAACATGTTGAAAACCCTCCCTTTAGGAGTTCACAACTGTAAACCCCCCATGAATGAGTTCCTGGGCCGTAAACTCACATAGACAAGTCAAATGATGCCCTAAATTCATTCTAAGGCTTGCAAATTTGGTTTGAATCACATATGATTAATCTAGGGCTATCAAAGCATGAAAAGAAAGAGTACTTAGGAGCTTACGGCCATAAACTCCTAGTTCACGGGTGTAAACTCCCATTGATGGCCTCTTTGGTGGTTAAATCCATTCCTATGTCTTAGATTAAATCTTAGCAACATTTCCCATGTGTTATTTGACCATTTAGCACCTTAAAACCCATCAACCATGAGTTCACGGACGTGAAATCATGTAGACATGGTCTTAGGGCCGTAAACTCCCAAAGGAGTTTACTCTTGAAGAGTAAACTCCATATCCAAGCCATACTCGTCCATAGATGCTACCCGGGTCACTCCAAACACTTGAATTGAAGTGTTTTCGTGTCTAGAAGTGTTTACTCTTATCTAATTGGTGGTTCGAAGTCTAATTACATACAATTATGTATCATTTCATATTACATAGGAACCTCGCGTGTTATCAAGCCTCGAACCGACACTTAGCATTCAAACTGACACGTTCCTTGACCGGTGAGTTCATACCCTTACACCTTTTTCCGTGTTTTTCAATGTTTTCAGGGGGAATACAAGCAAAACACTAAGTGTTTTCAAAACCTAAAACTGATGTATTTCTATAAATATCTGGCTAACTTTTATATATCTTTACCCCTTATGTATTATGCAAAGCATAAGGGATGTTTTATTGAACATAAATACATGGATTTCAATTAAAGTATAAGTAGCAATCAAATTATTATGGGAATAATTTGGAATCTTTAGTTCATGTTTAACGAGCACAGATTTATGTAAAGTTATTAGATAAACTATGTCTGATTCAGTTTATCTCTGTTTAATTTAGAGTATATAGCCAGATAATTTCATTATATTTAACTGTTTTCACTGTATTATGTTTCAAAACGATTAGTATGTTTGATAATGTCTGAAAACACCGTGAATAATTTAATACTAGCTTGTGAGATTCGTTATTACCCGTTTTGGGTTATCAATAAATCCTCCCCGGAAGTGTAACCAGAGTCTTCTGGAGGGAGAGCGTGGAATTTGTGAATAGATCTATTCGGGACTAACTATCTCACACGTAAATTGCTAGCTACAGTTAGGTGGGCACGCCTGGGGTGACAAATTCTGGATATCGTCCGACGTCTGACGAGCGTCAAGGAGGTCTCGGTGTCGTATCAGCATGGTTACCCGACTCACAATACGTATTAATATAGGTTTATTCACGGATTTGATTTTATATCTATTTTGAATCTATATCTAGTATGGGATGGTAATCCCATGGTTTTTGAATCTATATCTATATCTAGTACGGGATGGTAATTCCCTGGTTTTGAATCTATATCTAGTACGGGATGGTGATCCCATGGTTTTGAATCTATATCTAGTATGGGATGGTAATCCCATGGTTTTTAATCTGTATCTAGTACGGGATTGTAATCCCATGGTTTTGAATCTATATCTATATCTAGTACGGGATGGTATTCCCATGGCTTTCAATCTATAGTCTTGTGTATTAAAAACTATTTTATATCTAGTATGGGATAGTATTCCCATGGTTCTCAATCAATATTTTTATGTATTAAAAATATCTATTGTTATACTGGATGGTAATTCCCAGTGGTTTTCAATATATAGTTTTATGTATTAAACTATACACTACGGTATTTAACTAAACTTTACGTTTAAGAAAATATGCGAATAAGGAATTAGTCTTAATTTGCCAAAGATGAAGTTCTCATTCATCACACAATACAAGTTGCATGATTCCAAGTTTCTATCCAACTGAAACTTGGGTGATGAGAATTTTTCCTTTTTGGTAAATTATGACACTACCACAAACGAAAGAATCAAATCCATTTTCCAATATTGCTATCAATGGAAACATATAAACAACAATTTTCACAAATGTCATTGTAAGGAAAATTTAAAATAAGATAAATTTCAAAATTTTCTTTATTTATAAAAATTGAGGAAAACTTATCCTTACAATGTAAATACATATGAAAATATGTTGTTATCTATTGCTAAGCAATCTATCATAACTCTTAAGTAGTAGCTCAAAATTCTGATCATCGAACCATGCGATCAAAATCCATCTCTTCACGATCAGAATCAGCTTGCTCTTCCTGTAAGTTTCCTTTCATTTCTTCGATTCTACAAAACATCAAAATGTAATTACGTTACATCATGTATTAAGAATCTCCAAATAGGAACATAATAGAGTTAGATAATGGATTTACCTGAAGTAGAGTCAAACTTTTTGACTTTACCATCCTTGCGATCTTTTAGGTAAATATGGCAGCTTCGCAACTAATGCTCCTTTTGGCAATAGAAATATATGGATTCTTTGGGAATGGTACATGGGACTATCTCATACTTAGCCTTTCTCTTTACGATTTGGTCAAATGACTTGACCTTGGCCAATCCCTTTCCATTGGCAAGAGAAGACTTTTCTAGACTTCCAATGTTTCCAATGTCTATGGAAGGTTGGGAAGTAGATCTTCCAATCAAATTTGCTTTACCAATGCGCCAAATCATTGTTGATTCAGTAGCAACAAGAAAATATGTTATATCAATAAGGGTCATGTCATGATCTCCCATATGGTAGTCCTTATATAACCCGCTATATAACTTAGGAAGTGATTGAAGAACCAAGTCAACAGCCAACTTCCTTGAAACCATGACACCCAACATTCTCATCATGTCAATGTGCGACTTCATCTCCAAGACAAGTGCACACACAGACCTTCCATCTTAGTTTTTGCTACCCAATAGGGCTTGAGTGACCTTGAACTTGTGGGTCAAGGAGAATTATTAGAAGAGGTGGAGGAAGTGAATTTCCACATCAGCACGAAAAAGGGATTAATCTTTCACCTTGATCATCTTGTGGAAAATCATCTTTATGAAGAAATCCATTTCCAAAAGGATGAGGAAGACCATAGTTGTCAGAACTTGACATCCAATCAGGAGAAATTCAAGTTTAGTTGATTTAATTCCTTAATATAACACCTAAATAAAATATTAAGGCTAGGACCCAACACAATATTTTACAATTCGGAAGAGGGATGTCGTAATCCAATTGCAAAATATTTGAAGATAGGTAAATGACAATTTACCAATTTCCACCATGAAAAATGAAATTAATTATTAAGTTTTAAATGAATTGAAATTCCTAGATCCTTTGAGATTCATTGAACTTTTCAATGGCAAGTTTAAATGTCGATTGTGCCCTTCAAGTTTGTGATTGGGATACCGAGGATCACAAACAAGGTGTGAATTACCATGCAAATGTGCTTGGTACTCTTAATGTTACATATCACCTAATCAATGTGTCGGTTAACCACACACGCTCCACTAATCTATGATTAACATCAAGCTACCTTTTGCCATGCATTGTCAGTCCCAAATTAGTGTGCCGGTTAACCACAAACGCTCCACTAACAACTTAACAAGGTGCAAAGTGCAATTTCATGGGTTAGCACCAAATTCAGATTTTTCCTAAGTAACTAAGATTGGGAATTTATAAGTTTAGTTACATTATAATTATCATTATACTTTTAATGAAAATTAATGTCCTATCCTACCCGTTCGGCTAATGATCATCCACCAGTCAAGGAAGCGGTGGGTGACAGCAGACAACCATTAAACTGTCATTTTATAGGCAGTAACCTTATACCCCCTTATAGATCGGCTTCGTGAATGAGGCCTGCTAACGGTAAGACTGACTTGTCATATATATATATATATATATATATATATATATATATATATATATATATATATATATATATATATATATATATATATATATATATATATATATATATATATATATATATATAAGAGTTGAATTTTAACTTTTAAATCTATAGGATTTGGAACTAAAGTATTCAAAAGTGAGACTTTACAAATTCCGAAACTTGAGGGCAAGTTTTGAAACTTGTCAAAACTTTTGGTTTTCATAACTTATTAGTTTAATGTGGTTTTTATGAAAAACTTTTCATGTTCCATAACTTGAGGACAAGTTATGGAAGACTTTAAAACCATTTAAAATGACTTAAAAATGAGACTTTTCATTTTCCATAACTTGAGGACAATTTATCAATTTCATTAAAATCATTTAGATCAAATATTCTAACTAACAAAATCAAACAATTTCTAATACAAATCTTGAAACTATGAAAATTATCATTTAATTGGATGAGCATGATCATTACTATATAAAAAAACAGATTTTATGATTCAAAAAACAGTTTACGGTAATGATCCTATCCATTTCCTAGACAAAAATCGAAAATTTGCACCCTAGAGCACCTACTCGACGAGTTCATGAACTGAACTCGCCGATTTCATGCTTTACTGAGTGGACTCGTCGATTCAATTCATGGACTCGGCGAGTTCATCAGACAGAATGCAGAAAATCGATTTTTCCAGCCTTGAAACTTAAGCAAGCATCAAATATAATAAAAAAAATCCTAGGCTCTGATACCACTGTTGGGTTTTGTATACTACAACATCTTATGGTGCACATACAACCCTAAATGCTTTGGATCTATGTTTTCTCTAATTACACATGCAATATTGTTTCCAAAGCATTAAGCCTACAACTAGCATACAAATGACAAACAACATAAGAATACTAGTTAGGAGTTTACCTCTTTATGTAGCTTGTATAACTTGTTGTATTTGGCCTTTAAGAACTTTGTGCCCCAAGTGTTGCACCTCAAATGGTTCAAAACACACCTTAGACAAAGGATGACTTTTAAGAGAGTTTCTTGCACATAAAATCGGTTATGAACTCTAAGATCATATTGGCCATGAATTTAGCTATGGGATGCTCTCTCTCTCTCTCTCTCTCTCTCTCTCTCTCTCTCTCTCTATATATATATATATATATATATATATATATATATATATATATATATATATATATATGTTAGGAATCCAAGAGTCATGGGTAAAACCATAATCCATACTCTTGGGCTTATTATCCATGATCCATGATTTAAGTGGGCTAAATCTTTATGGATTCTTCCATAAACTTAGTTGATCATGTATCATAAGTTGTAACCCCCGTGTTTCTAGGCTAAACGTTAATGTGATGATGTAATAGTTAGGGTCAACAATTGTAACCTATTTGAGGTAATAAAGAAGAATTATATGAATATTATGTGTTTCATGATTATTATAATATAATAAAATAGGAAAAATCAACTGAATCGCCCGTAAATCGTAAAAATAAGTGCGCCAAAACGTATATATATATATATATATATATATATATATATATATATATATATATATATTAAATATTTAGAAAGTACACGTCTTCTCGTTCCCGAAAATATAAATTATGTAGAAATCCGACTCCGTATGAATTAGATATGATTTTTATAAAATATAAAAGTCAGTCGCGCACAAGGAATGTGTGACGTAAAAGCTACCAAGAGAACGATTGACTTTTAGCTAATACGACCAAAATGAAAATCGTAGTACTCCTTAAAATAGGAATTTTGAGAAAAAGAATGTCAAAAACGGAGTTCGTATGTGATAGTTATGATTTTAGCAAAATCATTCAATTTTATAAGAATAGGGACAAAAATATAAATTCAAAACTAGCCGACGGAGTCTAAACAAAAGTTGTAGATATCGTTGATAGCTACGCATGGATATAATGAACGTCAAAAATGGAGTTCGTATGAACGAGTTATAATTTTTAATAGCACATTTACGTATTAAAATAAAGTATAAACCATATATACATATACACAAACACACACACACACACACACACACACACACACATATATATATATATATATATATATATATATATATATATATATATATATATATATATATATATACATCGTTAGAAAGGTATTTGACGATGCGGTCGTTATGAGACTAGTGTTGAGTACTTTCGACATTAGTGTAATGCAAATATCATTAAATCTATTTAAAAATACTATTATAAAGGGGTGTTTTGTCATTTAAGTAAATATAGATGGTAGTTTTTGAAAA
The DNA here is from genome assembly GCF_002870075.4 of Lactuca sativa. Classification (NCBI taxonomy): domain Eukaryota; kingdom Viridiplantae; phylum Streptophyta; class Magnoliopsida; order Asterales; family Asteraceae; genus Lactuca; species Lactuca sativa. Next base: position 126,098,093 of record NC_056624.2, on the reverse strand, counting down.
TTCAATTTCTATAAATAAGAGCCTCTAGCCTCTCATATTTCTTGCACCATTCTCTTGATTCAAGAGTTTTTCTCTTCTTATCCCCCGAGCATTTCGGTCCCTCGTGATTCGGCTTCTCTTTCTGTAGTTTCTAGTATAGTAAGGTGAGTGCTGAAGCGCTGCAAAAATCTTTCTTAGAAAGATTTAGCAACGAAGTTCTACCCTTGCAGAGCCCGACTCCTAGCTAAGTAAGTTATGCTACCCTACTTTAAATATAGCTTATAATATCGTTATTATGAACCTATAAATAAAATTTATCAGTGATTCAAAGTCGTTATACTGATTGATCTACTTACGGGGATTATGTCTAGGCTGTGATTTAGTGAGGTGCTTATAGTGGGATTTCCAAACAGTATACTTCGTATACTAAACGGACCCTAACTCCGATATGATCCTACCTGCTTGTTCCTTACTTGATAGATCATGAAGTAGACTCAGAGTTAATGATGAATCTAGACCAATAATTAGTCGTAATGAATATTAGACTAAAATCTAGTGATAATGATACTAGGTTTCGTCGAAAGAAAATAAATTAATAGAAGCGAAGCGCTGTCTGAGTTCGGAATCACCACCTTAACAGGTGAGTACATAGTTCCTTTCATTTTACACATAGATATGAAGTATTTTATATAAATTACGTGCTATGTGTGCATATTATCTATATACTCGTTATCTATGCTAGATGAACGATTTTTATACATGTTTTAAATGATTTAAACTGTATATGTATTTTATATCTAATAAATGTGTTGGGTAAAACATGGGTAGATGTAATAGACGATGTATGATAAAATGATGAGAGGTCTCAATGTGTTAAGATGATCCCGTCATCTAGCGGAGTATAGATGACAACTACGGACTATTCTAGACAGTCTAGTGGAAAGCTAGCAGGCTCGCAACCTGTAGGAGTTTATTTGAAATTGGTGTTCACCAGCAGTACTGCATCCCCCACATGGTTGCTTTATTTGACATAAAATGCTGAGGAACCCCCGAAGAAGTGTTGTCACCCCGATGAAAGTCCTTAGACTAGATCCCTTGTGTTACATGTTTTAGGACGTAAAGTGAGGATAACAAGAACGGGTAATCGGGTTTGTTTAGTTTGATAAAGTTAATAAAATTATTTATTGTGTGTAAGTACCAAAACAGTGAATCCAGCAGTTATCAAACAAACACCAATCAATCAAGTAAGAATGTAGTAGAAGAACAAAAACAATCCAAGCATGCACACGTATGGATAAGCTTTAGAACCGGACCGGTTCGGAACCAGAACTGATTTTCGTATATTATAAGAACCGGGAACTAGACCGCCGGTTCTAGCGTCGGTTCCGGTTCCGGTCCCAGTTTTTCGGTTATTTTTCAAAATAGAACCGGTTCAAAATATTATAGATGATATGTTATCTTCTGGAGCTTGTAAATGATTCAATATTTAACCAAATTATTACTTTTTACATTCTAAATTGAAGTACAAACCCTAAATTACATGATGAAAAAAGAATCAAGTAAATTCGACTTCATATGAGTGAGTTATCCGCATTTTAAAAGCGGGACAGATTTCAAAAAACAAATGTCGAAACATAAAATACGCAGCATTGATATGTTGTCTTCCGAGCTCTATAAATGATTCAATATCTAACCAAAATATGTGTTTTTATAGTCTAAAATGAACTAAAAACACCAAATTACATGCTAGAAAAAAAATTAAGTAATTCCGATGTCATATGAATAAGTTATGCTCATTTAAAAAAATATGATAGATTCAAAAAAAAAACAAAAAATGTTGAAATAGAAAAAACGCAGCATCGATATTCTTTCTTTCGGGACATGTGTATGATGCAATATCTAACCAAAACATATGTTTGTATAGTAAAAATGAACTACAAACTCCAAATTACATGTTGGAAAAAAAAATCAAATAATTCCAACTTCATATGAGTGAGTTATGCGTATTTTATAAACGAAAAAAAAAGTCAAACCGGTTCCGGTTTTTAGAACCGGGACCGGTTTTCATAAAAATGAAGAACCGGTAACCGGACCTTGTTACCAATCCTGGTTCCGGTTCTGGTCCGTTTCTGGTTGGGTTCCAGTCCGGTTCCGGTTCCGGCGGTTCAAATGCTCATCCCTATGCACACGTTTTGTTAATCAAATAAAAATTTGATACACCTTGGGAACCGTACACTCTATGGACTCTCGTTCGCCAACAACCCTGATACAATACTGACACACCCTATATATAAGGAACAGTTGGCCGTAAACAGGTTTACGATCGTAAACCTGTTTACGGCCGTACACATACTGCTGGCCGTAAACACCAACAAAACACACTAAACTTGACTAAAAACCTAACATGACTTGTACAAATGATTGCCTAGCTCAAACCACAAAATAATGCCCTTTCAATCTCCCCCTTGGTTTGAAGCTAGCATAATTTCAGTCCTTCTCAATAACCAAGACATCTGATCTCCCCATCGTACCCAGCCACATACTCTTATTGATTATATCAGAGATCATGCTTGTAAATTCTTTAGCAGCAGGCTCCAAAACTTCTTGCTCACAAATGATTTGATGACCAGCCAACGTGTGAATGTCCTCCTTACCAAATTCCAAAAGGTCCTTCTTCTCAATTAAACGGAATGAGCCTTTTTCGAACTTGATGACTACTAAGGCCATTGCTTCATCATAAACCCAGTATAGCATGTTGCGCAAAGATCCATCACAGAAGTTTTTAATGATAGGGATCTTTGTCAACTACTTTGTAGGAGGCCACATGACAGTTTTGATTTTCTTCTTGGTGGAAGGATCAGACACATGTTTAGAGGTTTTCAGGAATGATTCAGCAGTCTTCATACCATCAAATCCTCTTTTCACCTGATTTTCTAGAAAAAGCTTGAAAGTTGTTGCCTGTGAATTATTTGAGGGATTGTAGAATGGAGCAGCAGACAACTCTGTTAGATCCACCTTGGTAAGCGAAGAGAAGTCATATTGATGTTTGTAGTACTCCAATGTGTTGCTCTCTCTTGACCAGCCAAAAATTTATTTTATCGTGATAACCCCACATACGGACTCCTGACCTATCTCCATATTTGTGGTGGAACTTTTTCTTTTCAAGGTCAGTCACGGTTAATTGAGGATGATCACCACAAACATTTTGATCATTATTTTTCATGAAAAGCAGACCTCCTCTTTTCTGAGATGTAACTGTTCTCCCTCCTCGCTTGATAGTGATTCGGGGTGGAGCTTGAACCGGTTCCTTCTCAAAACGGTCAATGACCGTTGTGGTTCTAACTGGCCTGTTGTCGGTCTGTTCAAAGGTTGAAGAAGTGGCTGGATCAGTTGTAGGAACTTGAGAAACACTTGGGCCTTCAGCTGATGATTGAAACATATCTCAAAATTCAGCAATAAGTCTATTCTTCAGATCAAAGTAGTTGGCTGAAAGAGCACCAAGATTAATTTGAAGATCAGAAATTCGTTCGGTTTTCTGAGCATTTTCTTGCTGAAGCGCAGATATTTGATCAGTTTTTAAAGAATTTTCAGCTTCGAGCTCGGAGACTCAAGCATCAAGATCTTCAATTAGAAGATCCTTTTCTATATTCAGCTGTTTAAGAACAGTAATCTCCTTCTAGAGCTCTGGATTAGAAGAATCATCCCCCTTCAAGTTGCCTTCCCCTATAGATACACCTTTACCGCTAGAAGGAAGATCTGCTTCATTTTCAGCCAAGAACCTAGCAAGCCTTTCTGAGGCAATATCATGCTTAGGCCTTGTAGGGGATACATGCTCAGGAGCTGAAGAACTTCTAGCTTCAAAAGTTGTTCTAGGTAGGTCAAGATCAGGTTCAGTAGTAGTTGTTGGAGTTGTAGTTGAGGTGGTCAGCACAGGTTGAATGGGTTGAACTATGTCCTGAATCCGTACCCCTGGCCTTGGATCTAATCTTCTTCTTTTAATCACAGGCACAGAGATATAAGTCTCAAGTGAATCACTCGTAGACGCCAAGGTTGTAGGAATCACAACATTCGGGGGAGGAAGCCTTGAAATTGTATCCATAGGATTTGAAGAACCGGCAGTCTGATTTAGTACTGGAGGCATTGTTTCTTGAACTTCATCACCAAAAATCTTATAGATTGTTTCCATATCTTCACGAGACAAGTACAGATTGTCGATAAAACTCATATCCAAATCGTCATTACCATGAGGAGACAAACTACCTCCAAAAGGAGAATCAACATCTTCAGAATCTTCATCATCATTTTCAGCATCCGCACTTCTGCTATAACCACTCTGAACATGAACAGAGGTCAACTCATGCTCCTCGGCTACAGTTGCAACCGGAGGAACCCTGTTTTCATCATGATCTGACACCGTGATCACATCCTCGTCTACAGTCATATGGTTAGATGACTCATGAGAAGCAGAGACTTCACTGGATTCTGTAAACATACCGAATTTTACCAAAGGGTACTTTCCTTCAAAGGTATATTTGCCCTTGCGGTTTTGTTTGATCAATCCAATAGAATTTGGCCCAAGAGACTTGATGTCCAATGTCTCACCATCTTTAGGAATCTCCGGGAATTGCTCGTTGATGATTGTTTGAAGAAACCTTGGATACATCAGAAATTTATCTCTCGTCTTTTCCTTGAGATTCACAACCAGCTCATCTAGAATGAACTTTGAGAAATTAAAATCAATTCCAGCGGCAAGGGTAGCAATAGCTCCTGTATTTCGTAGTGAAATCTCATCAGCCCCTGATCTTCTCCCTGAGATACAACTCACAAAAACATGACCTAAAAACTCCAATAAGGCGGTAAAAGTTTCTTCAAGGTAGGAGGAAATACGCCTTCATAGCCCATTCTCCTCGGAAGCTCTTAAGTTTGCTCTATTTCTATTTCAGTAGGAAAACTGGACTGATCGTCAATCTTCAGAGCATCTCTGATTATCTGTTCTGTGACGATAATCTTGCATCCTTTTACGATAGCTTCAAGGAATACAGAAGCATTTTCTCCTCTCTTGACTGTTGCAGATTTCCAAAATTCTTTAATTAGAGCTTGATAGATTTCTGGATTTAGGATCAGGGCTGTAGCCAAGCATCACTCCTTTATGCCATGAATCATGGACTTAAATTCACTATGAACAATAGGAGGATCAGGCAACAGAACTGCCATATTGTGACATTCCGCAAATTTTAGTTAGGCCATTTCAGTGTGCATGAATGGAATCAAGTAAAAATCAATGATACGGATATTTGTGCAACAAAATGATTTTGACTTTAATTTAAATTCTAAATACAAAAAAAATGATTTTTGGCTGAAAAAGGGTTTCACGGCCGTAAACCCTTCATGGGCCGTAAACACCGAAAACACCAATTTTTGATTTCTGTTTCGATCAAACGTCGTTTTCTTGAAGGATTACTTCTGTGAGAGTCGGAATACACATACCTATAGTTTCGAGCAATCAATTTCAAGAATTATCACAAATTTTTTTTTTTTTATGATGAACAGTGAAATCGAGAGCAAACAGATATGTGTACGGCCGAAAAAAAAAAAACAAGCAGAAACTGTTTACAGCCGTATACGTGGGTATTTATACATGGACCTAATGCTCATGGGCTGCCTTCTTCAATATTAAGTACAATACCACAAAAATGTTTAAAAATAATACATTTTGAGGATTAAAAACTAACAATAAAAATAAAAATAAAATAAAATAAAATAAATCTAAAAATTTTAAACTAAAATAAAAATAAAATCAATTTTAAATTTAATTATTTATTTATTTATTTATTTTATTTTTTTAGCGAAATAAAAATAAAAATAAAAAATAAAAAATAAAATAAACAATGAATTAACACTGATTTCCTTTACCAACACTCATAATACGTTGAATTTTGGGATCAAAGTTCTTAGACAGACTGAATCCGTTTATTAGTACCTTCTATTTCATAAATAGATCTGGTCGATCACTGATATTGTGGTCCACTTAAACACGAAAATTTTGTAACAAAATTAGGACATTCTGCAAGTGACAGGGCATTGTGACTTTGCAGTTCTAACTAAATTACTAATGACCATTTATCTGACGATGACCAGGGATATTGTTGTCCACCTAAGTTAAGCAACGAGATCTACAGACAACCCATTTATTGATTGATTTTAGTTGTATTAGAACATGTTTCCTGCTTCCTGATATACCTCAAAAATCAAGAACTTCCAAGGCACTCCATACATTAGGTGAGCAGACTATTATTATGGGAGAAGATAGATTTAGAGTGCATATGTTGTACATCCAGGTCGGATCTTCCGATCATGCAGAGGATGAAACATATGTCTAACCAGAGTCAGAGGAATTGAGAAGTAGAATGGTGCATATGATGTGTACCAGGTCGGATTATCAGTCTCGTAGAGGAGACAACATATGGCTAACAGATAGAAAGAAGAGCATAGAGAGATATGCATAGAAGCAAAGTTGCATATGTTGCAGTCCATGCCGAATCTTCCGATCACGCAGAGGAGGCAACATATCTCTAACAAAAAGAAAGCAAGAAAATAATCTTCTGCAGACCTATTTTATCGGAATTTCCCTGGGCGTCCCATCAAAATTGGAATTGAAGGACAGAGTCCATACATCGAGGAAAAGTTAAGCCACGATTCTAGATACATATTATTTAGTTTTAATTCGTAGATTTCCATGTACATCTCCTTGCTTAGCCTATCCAAGCGTCATATTGTTAGGTTAAATGGATATGTCTATGTAAAGATCTGACAAGTCATTTTTATCTTAATTTCATATATACCTAGTCAAGTCCAAATTAAAACTCTCGTGCCTACCAACACATCGAACACAGAGCCTAGACAATTCAACCTCGATACCTTACATATATTCAGACTATCTGTTATCACAGAAGTTATATCACTTCCCAACACAATATCAAAGAGCAAGGAAGACACATACTATTTTTGGCTTTTCGATTTTAAAAAATTAAAACACAAGAAAATATTTTTTGGATTTTTCATAATTTAATGATTTTTGTTTGATTTTTAATTATTTCTCCCCCTAAATTTGTGCATGGGAGAGAACAAAAACTAAATGTGCAATTTTAAAATGACCTAAAGACAAAAATTAGTCCTCAGAATGTATCATCTTCAAAAATCCAACAAGCACATCGAACCGAGCTTTGTTAAAAGGTTTTGTGAACAAATCCGCCACATTATTAGCAGTCGGAACTTTTTCTAACCGGATGAGAAAGCGCTAATAACAATCTTGGATAAAATGCACTTTGATGTCAATGTGCTTAGCTTTTTAGTGTTGGACAAGATTTTTAGCGATTTGAATAGCAAACTCATTGTCACAAAAGATAGGGGTTTTTAGAAAATTCAAACCGTAATCGAGAAGCTGATGTTGTATCCAGATAACTTGAGAACAACAGGTTGAAGCAGCTACGTATTCCGCCTCTATTGTTGAGGTTGAGACGGTATGTTGTTTCTTGCACTGCCATGATACCAGTCTATCACTGAGAAACTGACATCCTCCAGAAGTTGATTTCCTGTCAAGCTCATAGCCTCCATAATTATTGTCAGCAAAAGCATATAAATCAAATTCAATATTTTTCGGATACCAAAGACCCAATTTTGGGGTGCCTTTGTGGTATCGAAAGATTCTTTTGACAGCAATAAAATGAGAAAGTTTTGGATTAGCCTGATATCGTGCGCATTGACAAACCGCAAACATGATGTCTGACCTGCTTGCAGTTAAATACATCAGTGATCCGATCATAGATCTGTAGTCGGTTTGATCTATGGATTCGCCTTCAATATCTGGATTCAGCAGTGGTCTCTCAGCCATTGGTGTCGGTGCAGGTTTTGTGTCTCGAAACCTGAACTTCTCTAGCATATATTCAACATTCTTTTCCAGATGTAGCAGGATCCAGGTTAATTCTTGTTTGACCTGAAGCCCCAAAAACATGGTCATTTCCCCCAAGGAACTCATCTCAAACCTCTTCTTCATAACGTTTTCGAACTCTTTGCACAATTTTGAACTCATCGACCCGAAGATGATGTCATCGACATAGATTTGAACAACAATTTGATCAAAACCAACATGCTTAATGAATAAGGTTTGATCAATTGTCCCCCGAAAATAGTCATGCTCGAGCAAATGCTTTGTAAGAGTAGCATACCACGCCTTAGGAGGTTGGTGTAACCCATATAAAGCTTTGTCCAACTTGTAGACGTGATTCGGAATTTTTGAATTAACAAACCCATGAGGTTGATCAACGTAGATCTCTTCATTCACTGCACCATACAAGAAGGCAGTCTTAACATCCATCTGGTAAACAGTAAAGTTCTTGTAGGAAGCATATGCAAGGAAGATATGAATAGCTTCCAGGCGAGCTACCGGAGCAAAAACTTCGGTGTAGTCAAGACCCTTAATCTGACGGAATCCACGAACAACTAATCGGGCCTTATTCCGTACAGTAAACCCTGAATCATCTTGCATGTTACGATATACCCAGTGCGTGTCAAGGGACTTCTTGACCTTAGGTAATTCAACCAACTTCCAAACCCCAAGCTTCTCAAATTGATTTAATTCCTCATTCATCGCATCCACCCAGCTGGGCTCTTTCAAATTCATTTGAATGTTCTTCGGCTCTATTTGAGATACGAAGTAGGAGTAAAGACATGTATTCACATCTCCACTCCGACTTCGCGTTCTAACACCATCACCAAGCTAGCCAATGACATTTTCAATGGGATGATCTCGTTGAATTCTTGAAGTTAACTCCTGGCTGATGTCATTAATTGAGACAGGAAGATTGCGAATATTGATGACTCCATCATTTTCTGATTGATCCACCTCTAAAGATCTAGAATCATGAGAGGAACATGCCACGAACTCGTTAGCAATTGGATATGGAAAGAGAAGTTTCATAAACGTTTGAGTATCAGCGGAAGCATCTCTGGACATAACCTCTCTTTCATCATGAGTAAGGGGAGTAGACTCAGCATCTGGATGATTTTCTTTATTCAGTGAGTCAGACGAATTAGTAGGAATAGGAGAATCCACTGAGGAGTCTTAGAGGACACCACCGGTGGTCTGTAAATAACTTCTTCTTCTTCATCTTCAATCAAAGTCTTTGAGCCAGAGCATGAACCAGATAGATTATCTGAAGACACATTGAGTCATTTGAACAAAGATATATAATCAAACAGCCAGTCTGGACCTACTCTAGCATCTGTCTCATTCTCTTCTAACCAGCGCACGTTGTAGGATTCCACAATTTTCTTTGTCTGCTTGTTGTAGACCCTATACGCAGTATGAGCAGCATACCCCACGAAATAACAGTCATCAGCTTTGGCATTGAATATTGGGTTGGAATCCAGATGAAGAAGGGTGTAAGGACAACCAAATACCCGAAAATGACTAACGGATGGTTTGTGAATGTAAAGAATTTCGTACGGCGTCTTCATCTGAGCTTTGTTGATTAGTACCCGATTTTGGACATAACATGTTGTATTAATCGCCTCGGTCCAAAAGAAAATTGGAAGTTTGGAGTCACATAACATGGTCCTTGCAGCGTCTTTTAACGTTTGATTTCTCCATTTAGCAACACCATTTTGTTGCGGTGTATGAGCGGCACTAAATTGACGCACAATCCCTTTGCCTACACAAAAATGATCAAGGACAACATTTTTGAACTCTGTCCCATTGTCAGTCCTGAGCGCCTTCACCCATTGGTTGGTTTGGTTCTCTATCATTACAATAAACTTCTCAATCAAATCAGCGACCCCAGTTTTGTTGGATAGAGAGAAAACCCACGTGAATCGTGAGAATTCGTCGATCACAACCAGACAATAAGAATTTCTATTGATGCTGAGAACATTGATCGGACCAAATAAGTCCATGTGTAACAATTGGAGCACCTGGCTGATTGAATTAACCTGTTTGGGTAGATGTGGCTTTCTGTGATGTTTTCCTTGAGTGCAAGCCACACATTTTTCGAGTGTGGTGAAATCTTTGACAAGAAGTCCACACACTATTTCATTCTTTGCAAGACGATTCAAGTTCTTTGTATTGGCATGTCCGAGTCTACGATGGCACAATATAGCATTTTGCTCTGCAATCATTGAGAAGAGGCAAGTGACTTGTTCAGGAAGATTATTATTCATGTCAATAATGTATGCATTTCCATCTCGTTTTGATTTGACAAGGATCCATTCATCAGGAGTGACAATTCCAGGCTATAGAATCAGACATTTTTTATCTGTGAAATGTGTTGAATAGCCCTTGTCACATATCTGCGACACACTTAACAAGCTGTGCTTTAATTCTGGTGCATAATTGACATTTTTGAAACTCAGCACTCCGCTAGATACAGTTCCGTTTTGAGTGATTTCCCGCCTTCTCCTCCCGCAAAGGAAACGTAACCCCCATTAAAATTCTGAATGTTGTGCAGTTGGGAGATGTCTCCTTTCATGTGCCTGGAACAACCGCTGTCGACATACCAGGGTCTGGCGACTTTCCTCCGCAGTTGTTCCTGCACAATGAGCAAGATTTATTTAGATTTGGGAACCCCAAGTCACTACAGTCCGAGGTCTATCCTTAATATTCATAGATATATCCTTTTGTAACTTTACATCAGATACATTTGCAGAGGAGGACAATGACTGGACAATTACAGATTTGGGCACCCATTTATAGTTAGGTCTTAAAATGTTTATAGGTGAATTACAAATATTTCTCTTCTTCTTTGAGCGTTTAGATTTCTGGCTTGAGGTAGTCGAAGCTCCAGACTCACTCTTTGACGAAACTGACCTCAGCTTACGCATGGTCAATTTTGGCAAAGCACCTGTAACTACTTTATAAGCAACATGTTTATTGGGTTTAGGGTTTGCCCTTTTTCGAGAATTGCCAATGTTCCAATCATCTTTACGAGAATGATATCTCAAGGACATTCTAGTTAAAGACCTTCCTTGAGACTAATTTTCTCTCCTCTTTGTTGAAAAATGAATAAACATTCGATTGGAACAATTTTGAGCTATATGACCAGCAGTACCACAATTAAAACAAATTTGATTATTTTCAGAATATTTGGTACTGCCTGTAGTATTTTTCATGCTCTTATTGATCTTCCGATTATTTCCAAAAGAACATGTGCATAATTCGGGTTGTGAAGCAGATGTGGATGAAGTAGAGGTGCTAGAGATAGATTTAGATTCAATAAAGTTCATAGAAATAACACCACAATTATCAGAAGTTTTAAAATTTGACACCACATTATCATCAATCAAAATATCAGTCTTAATATCTAAAACAGTTTCATAATCTTCTGAAAAGGGAACTCCAAAATTCAATACACAATTATTATCAGATTCAGTTCTTCCATTTCCCTACTTTTCCTGGCTTACTGAAGAATCTGCATCGGAAGTAGAAACATTAGTATCTAAATTCCTAGCACTAAAGTATGTTGCCTTCTCAGTAGTGGATTTACCATAAACCATAAAAGGTTCACGATCAATCTCATATTGAGTCAATAGAGAAGCAGTATAATTGTGATTAAAAGGGGGAGTGACACTCTCATAACCTAATCCTACATGTTTCTGGTCCTTCCATCTCATTTGGTGTTCAATTATAGATGCAACCCTTTCACTTGAGACATCATACTTTTTAAAATGAAAATCATCATTTACAAAACATGTTTTCAATGTCTCGAGTTCAGCAGTCACCGCATCAAAGTCCATTTTAACATATCTATAATGAATACACTTGTCGCTATAATCAGACTGAAATTTCTTATAGTCATTTGTTTTGGCCTCTAATAGGTCTTTTAAAGGTTTTTGGCCTTTTCTTAACTGATATCCCTCATATTTAAGTTCCTAAATTTCTCTTTGCATTAGTTCAGCCTGTTCACGTAAAAAATTTATAGTTTTAATGCACTCAGGAGAACAAGAAACTTCACTAACCTCAGGTTTTTCAGATTCTGGAGAATTCTGAACCATGAATGCAAACTAAAGGTTCATCATCTCCTCTTCAGGATCTATCTCAGCTTCTCCTTGGACACAATCATTGATTTGAGGAAAATTCGCATTATCGGGTTTTGAGATGTTTAGGGCTTGTATTTGATCATCCCAATCAAATGACTGCGCCACCACAGCAAGATTTGCAGTTTGATTGCTGGTGGAAGCTCCCATGTTGTTGTCGGCTGACAGTATTGTTCTTTCATGATTTTCTCTTCGATCTGGCTTTGGGTAGTCTCTTGCAAATTGACCCGGTTCATGACAGTTGTAACAACGGAGCTTAGACTTGCTGAATCCCACTTTCTTTTCTGCATTCATACCCCAGTTATTCTTTCCCATCTTCTTGGAGAATTGTTTAGCACAGAATACCACCATAGCAATTTGCCAGGTGATGACCATTTCCTCCACGTCTTCAGGATAAATATGATCCAAATCAGCAAAAAAACAGCAAAGGTGGTAGTTCACCTGCCACAGAAGCATTATAACAATTAACCAACCCAGTTGCTAGGGCCAAGTTCTCTTCATTTTCTTTAAAGACTAGAACATAAACAGGAGATGGAACATTCGTCTTTGGAGAAGCAGTTTGGAGGTATGGTTGTGGAGCAACAAATGAAGGTTGAACAGCGAGGGATGATTGAGAGTGAGTATAAGATGATTGAGGAACAGTAAAGGGTGGCACTTGAGGGTTTGAAAATGATGAAAAAGCATTGTTTGATTGAATCTCAAGATTTGTAGTAGAGTAAGAGTTTATGTGATTGATCTCTCTCTGTTTTTCATCAAGATCACAGGCTTTAATGATGGCCATAATTTCAGCCAAGATAAGTCTATTTAGATCCTTAGTTTTCTTGATGATGGCTACATTCATATCCCAAGTTTTGGCAAAGAGTTGAGCAGCTTCTTGTTCACCTCCGATTTTGACACAAACACACCAGCTGAGCTCATTTCAGTGGTAAGAGTGATGAAATGTTGATGCTGAGCTTCCAGAGTTTCTCGCAATATGTGATTAAACATGTTTAACTTTTGCCTCAAGGAGTCTTGACGGCTTTGTTTCATATCCTCATTTCCCTCATACACCTCTATCAAGGCCTCCCACAGAGCTTTTTCATACTTGTACTCTCGAAAACCTTGGGCAATTTCAAGAGAAAGAGCCATAGTAAGGGTAGCCAGTGCTCTTTCCTGCTGTTCAATTTTGTCAAACTCTTCATCTGTGTATTCTTCAATAGCTTTATCCACAATTGTTTTGTCTGGAAGTGTGGTGGTGATCCTGATGGGGCCTTTTAAAATACAACTCCAAATTTTAAAGTCTTTCATTTTGATGTATTTCTCCATACGATATTTCCATTCAGGAAACCCCTCAGCAGACAGTAAACGGGGTATACGAGTGGTAGTGCCCATGACAGAGTCAAGCTCATGATGAGAGTTTTTCAAATCCATTTTTTTATTTTTTCGATTAATTAAATTAAATATTGAAATTTAAAGACTGATTACGGTTGGGAGTTTGCGGCCGTACACAGATTACGGCCGGACACAAAGATTACGACCGGACACGTGGTTAACAGTCAGACACAAGGTTTACAGCCGGACATTGGGTTTACGGCCGTACACTCGGTTTATGGTCGGATACTTAATTTACAGTTTAAGCAGTTCACGGTCAACGATGATACCGCATGCTTCCAAAACGCAATATTTTCAGCAAATTGAACTCCCTTTTGCAATGGAAACTTATAACCATGCCTTGAGTGTTTAGGAAATCGATTAACCATACGCACGATTGAGGTTTTTTTTTGACACCAGTTGGCTCTGATACCAATTGTATGTCCCAAAACAGTGAATCCAGCAGTTATCAAACAAAAACCAATCAATCAAGTAAGAAAGTAGTAGAAGAACAGAAACAATCCAAGCAAGCACACGTTTTATTAATCAAATAAATGTCTGATACACCTTGGGAACCGTACACTCTATGGACTCTCTAATTCGCCAAAAACCTTGACACAATACTAACACACCCTCTATATAGGGAACAGTTGGCCGTAAACAGGTTTACGACCGTAAACCTGTTTATGGCCGTACACATACTGCTGGCCGTAAACACCAACAAAACACACTAAAGTTGACCAAAAACCTAACATGACTTGTAACAATGATTTCCTAGCTCAAACCACAAAATAATGCCCTTTCATTGTGGGTTGAAAACCCTATGTGCTCACCAGGCTCCAAAGCATGACCCACTCAATTTCTTGTATTACAGGTAGTGGCACATGAGCATATATATGATGTTGGGATGAGGGATTATGGATTACAGGCCTATTAATATGAAATAATATAGTAAGGCTTATATTGTACTGTTTATTCTTTTGATCCGTATCGAACATGACATCCCGAGGTTTTTAATGAAATACATTTCTTCGGAAATGCTTTAATAAATCTTTATCGTATTTTATTTTGGGTACAAATTTCGCGACACTTTGATTTAAAATGTTACTTTGATTTTTAAACAAAGCGTAAACAAAAATCGGCCGTTTTTGGCAATGAAAATGAGGATGTCACATAAGCCCAAAACATATATATAACTAATTTACACAATTAGTCCTCATTAATTTAATTAGTCTCTTTTGACCATTGAATTAATTCCAAATTAATTCTTGATCAATACTAATTAAATCATATGATTTCATATTGATGTATTAGAACTTATAATATATTAATAAATAAATAACCTCTTCTCAAAAGCCCATCCTATCAAATTGGCGTGGTGATATGCAACCCAAATGGACCATGCTACTCTCGGGTCAAGTACATACCAATTATCACCAAAGGTATGTGAACCTCTAATCTCATTTAAAATTCCTTCATCTTCTTTTAATGATGTTTTATCTAAGTTTTATAATACGTTTTTTTTTATCTTAATGACATGTTAATCTCCATAAGTAGTGAAGCAGAAAAGTCCAAAACCCTCTATTATGAAGCTAAGAAAAAACTAGAAGAAAAGAAGGGTTTAGGAGAGTCTCTAGATTTAAGTATTACTAATCTTTTGATAGATATAGAGTTTATTCGCATGGAAAATATAATTCTTGTAAAATAGCGAAACATATATTGTAATACTACTAGAAGGTTGTATGCAAAATTAACTAAACTTCATCGTTATGTTGAGATTTGTAGTGAACAACATCAAAAGCTACTTCTTTATCTTGCTTTTAAAAGAAAACATATAGACGAAATCACATATGACTATGAAAGCAAGATAACAGATTATGTTAAAATTCCAAATGATTCTTATGCATATGGTATTGTAAATGTTAATGAATGTTTAAATGCTGATGATCTAGTAAAAATTATGAATAAGACCTTAAGGAAAAATGAACAAGTCAAGATTTTAAACATGACTAAGAAGTCAACACTTGGTTCTTAACAAAATTTTGATGATATCAAAGATAATTCTTACAATATTAGTGAAATTGAGGAAGAGGAATGTGACGATTACTCACGATTGTATGTCATTAATGTCAATTCAATGACTAAAGGCAAAAAATGTATTGATTCATTGTCGAAAGTAAACAATGATCAACCTTCAATATCTAAAACCTGTGGTTCTCATGA
The DNA here is from genome assembly GCF_002870075.4 of Lactuca sativa. Taxonomy (NCBI): domain Eukaryota; kingdom Viridiplantae; phylum Streptophyta; class Magnoliopsida; order Asterales; family Asteraceae; genus Lactuca; species Lactuca sativa. The sequence goes on along the minus strand of NC_056624.2, from coordinate 126,082,454 downwards.
TTATGTTGTGGTTGAGGATTAAGAGAGTGATGAGGATGAAGTTTCAAATGAGAAACCAATTCTAAGAGTTGTGATAGATCAAGTCTTTGAAGATTCAAAGGAGTACTCGAAAGTGTTGAAAGACAAAGGTAAACATTATCTTGAATCAAATGTAGTGTGTTATCCAAGGTTCAAGGATTCAGAAGATGTTGTGTTTCCAAATCAAGTCTATGTTACCATAAGAAATGGTGATAATGTGGTTCCTGAATTGAACAAATTGGTAAATGAAGATAATGTGAGTGTGACGAAAGAAGGATCTTATTTGAATCAAAACACTGTTGAAAACGGTTTCAACAAAAACTTGAAAATTTTCAACAACAAACTAAAACAAAACGTGTGTGGGCTGTAAAAATAGAAAAATTTGTTGTTGATAACAAAAACAAAGAAAAATGTGTTGATTCTTTACCTAATGATCCAGAACTTCAAAAGGTGAAAACACAAACTTTCAAAAGAGGGGTAGAAAAATTGGCTTCTATTGAACGAATTTCGAAATCAAAAGCACAAAATAAAGCCTATTGGAAATATGAAAAACCTTTTCACAACCAAAAGGTTTTTAAACAAAAATCTCCTGAAACAGCAAAGATATTTTCACAAAATGCAAAGAATTTTCAAACTAAAAAACAAAATGATTTTCAAAGGAGTCGAAACTTTGTCCAAAATAACTTTTGACAGAGTGGTTTACAATGAAATTTTAAGAAATGCTCAAAATCATAGATAAAGGAGTTTTGCTCAAAATCATGAACAAATGAGTTTTGATCAAAATCTTGAACAAAGGAGTTTTGGTCAAAGTCATGGATAAAGAAGTATTGATCAAAATCGAATTTTTTTTCAACAAAATGATGTTGGTTATCATAACTGGTATCAAAATAGTTTTCGAAATCATTCAGAAAGATCATTTCCTAAAACACAATTTGAGAAATTAGAATTTAAAGGAAGGAAGAGTGAACCTCTTAAACCTAAAAACCCAAATTTTCCAAATCCTGATTCAAAACAGAAGATGAAAGCTTCATTCGCAAAAGGTAGAAGTGATGTTATGAACATCAATCATTGGCTTGAAGGAAAGGAAAACAATATTAATCACAAAAGTATTTTGGAGAGCAAGTACAAAATGCTTACGAGAAGTACTTGAATGATTCAACGAATAGACGTACTTCATCTCAAGTGGTCTACACCAACAGTTCGAAAATGGAAAGAAATTCCAATGACGAAAATTGATGTTTCTTAGAAAAGGATGAAAATTAAAAATAAAAGTTGAACATTCCCTATTGCTTGATTATATTTTGATGCCTAAAGCAAATGAAATTGACTTAATTGACAGTTTCAAATTGAAAGTTTGTAAGTGGATCTTAGGTTCTTCATTTCAAAATGTGTTACAAGCTAATGTCCAAGGACCCAAAAAGCTATTGGGGACCTAAATTCTTCTAACTGATCACAGGTACTATGTGATGAGTAATATGATGAAAATTGGTATATCGATAGTGGATACTCGCGTCACAGGACTGGGAGGAAGGAAAATTTGAGAGATTTTCAAATGTTAGAAAATGGTTGAGTTCTCAATTTTGGAACAAACAAAAATGTAAAGTCAAAGGATATGGAAAAGTGACAAATGGGAAATTCACCATGAATCGAGTCACTTATGTTAAAGCTTTAAAGAACAATCTGATTAGTTTTTCGCAACTAGTTGTTGGAACAGGTAATCAAGTTCTTTTTTTTTATGGGAAAGGAATTATTATCTCCAACATGGAAACGAAGGAGATTATGTTAAAGTTGAAACGAAAGGGAGACATGTTCAATCTTGACATGAAACCAATTGTGGGCATTCCCTTAGTGTGTTTTCTATCGAAAGCATCTTCAGATCTCAGCTGGTAATGGCATGGACGTCTTTCTCATCTCAACTTCAAAAATCAAAACGAACTTGTTCGTAATGATCTTATTCATGGTTTACCTGTTTTGAAATTTGACAATGATTTGTTATGTGTTGCATGTGAATAGGGAAAACAACATCGCTAGGGTCATCCGATGATAATTAATTCAAAAATCATTGCACCTTTGCAATTTCTTCACATTGACTTGTGTGGACCGTTGACTGTTGAGACTCTCAATAATAAGAAGTACATGCTAGTTATTGTTGATGATTTTTCAAGCTTTACTTGGGTTTTCTATCTTTGACAGAAGTCTGAAACTGCTCAAGTATGATTGATATTTATCAAGAACATAGAATTGAGTTTAAATAGGAAAGTTCAAAAGATATAGAGTGATAATGGAATGAAGTTCAAAAATCGAGTTATAGATTCATTTTTGACTGAATTGGATATATCTCATAATTTTTCATCCCCATACACAGCGCAATAAAATGGTGTTGTCAAAATAAGGAATCGTTCCTTGAGTGAAGCGGCGAGAACGATGCTCACTTATGCGAATTTGCCACAATACTTTTGGGCAAAGGTAGTTTTCAATGTTTGCTTTACGCAAAATCTTTCTTTCATCATCGTCATTTTAATATAACACCTTATGAAATTATAAACAAAAGGAAATCTAATGTCAAATTCTTCCATGTTTTTGGATGCAGATGTTTCGTCATTAATCTTAAGGATAATCTTTCCAAATTTTAGTAGAAAGTTGTTGAGGGAATTTTCATTGGATATTCTCAAAATTCTATAGCCTATAGGATGTTAACAAGCAAACAAGGAAACTAGAAGAAACTTGGAATCTCACATTTAATGATCATTATGTCAAAAGATTTGAAAAATCATTCATTCAAAAACCTATTATTGTTTAGTCAAATGTTGAATCTGACAAAATGTGTACTTTTGATATTGATCTTGATTTATTTTTTCGTATTCTTTATAGGGAAATTGATTAAGAGATTAATGTTGATGATAATCAAATTCATGAGACATCGAAACACTAAGATGATTCGACAATCACAAATGAAGAAAACGAAGCACATTATTCATCGACTTCAAGACTAAATGTCGAAACAGTACATATTTTGACTAGTGATCAAGTGGAGATGAATCACTTGATATCTTCAACTCAAACTGAAAGACAAGAATCATATGTCAAGAGGAGCATTTGCCTAATCATGTTGATGTCAAGGGGGGCATCACACCATAAATCCAATGGTCGAAGGGGGTCCAAGTGGGTCGAATCATGATGATGGTAATGATCAAAATAATTATCTTCATGAAGTAACTTATAATATCTCTATCGCAGGAGAAGTTTCGGATGCTGAAGACATATTTGAAGATGCACCTTTAGACTTTGATCTTGCATATCCACCGATGGACAAATGGACAAGAAATCATCCGAAAGAACAAATTCTTGGCGATCCAAACTTTAGTGTATTGACATGAGCCCATATTCGAGCAAAAAATAAGGTGTTGAATGTTCATCAAGAATTTGGTATGTTTAATGTTTTTATTTCGAAATTAGAACCAAAAATAGTAAAAATTGCATTAGAACATTCTGATTGGGTTGTTGCAATGATTCTTAAGAATAAAACTGACAAAGAAGGAAATATTATCAGAAACAAAGCGACAATAGTTGTAAAAGGTTATTCTCAAGAAGAAGGTATTTATTATGAGGAAACGTTTGCTCCTCTTCCAAGACTCAAGATGGTACAAATATTTCTTGCTTATGATGCTCACAAGGTTTTCAACATCTACCAGATGGACGTACAATGTGCATTCCTAAATGGTGTTCTGGAAGAAAAAGTGTATCTAGAATAACCACCATGTATTTTTAACGATAAGTATCTTGATCACTGTTATATTTTAGATAAGGTAGTTTATGGGTTGAAACAAGCACCTCGTGCCTAGTATGCAACTCTGAATTTTTTTTTTTTTTTTTTTGAAAATCATTAAATTTAAACAAGGATCCATTTATACTACTTTATTTGAAAAGAAAGTAGGGGATCATCTGATGCTCGTTCAAATTTATGTCGATGACATTATATTTGGTTTGACTGATACTTCAATATCTAAAGAATTTGAGGAATTAATGAAAAGTAAATTATAAATGAGCATGAGGGGTAAAATTAATAACTTTTTAGGATTAAATATTCGTCAAGTCAAGGAAGGAATCTTTATCAATCAAGAGAAATATACTCGAAACTTGCTTGAAAGGTTTGACATGATGAATTGCACGTAAGTCAAAGTACCTATGGTTGTTGGAACGCGCTTAAGTCGTTCATTAGATACGCATGTTGTGGATCTAACGACGTGTAGGAACATGATCGGTTAACTTTTGTATTTAACTGCAAGTCGACCTGATATTATGTTTTTGTATGTAATTGTGCTTCTGTTGCAAGACTTGAGGCAGTACAAATTTTTCTTGCCTATGCAACTCACAAGGATTTTGACATCTACCAAATAGACGTCAAATGTGCATTCCTAAATGGTGTTCAGGAAGAAACAGTGTATGTAGAACAACCACTAGGTTTCGTTAACGATAAGTATCCTGATCACTGTTATATTTTAGACAAGGAAGTCTATGGGTCGAAACAAGCACCTCGTGACTGGTATGCAACTCTGACAAATTTTTTAAAAATTACTAAATTTAAATAAGGATCTGTTGATCTTACTTTATTTTGAAAGAAAGTAGGGATCATCTTATGTGCGTTCAAATTTATGATGATGATATTATATTTGGTTCGACTAATCCTTCAATGTCTAAAGAATTTGAGAAATTAATGAAAAGTAAATTCGAAATGAGAATGATGGGTAAATTTAATAACCTTTTGGGATTAAATATTCGTCAAAGCAGGGAATGAATCTTTATCAATCAAGATAAATATACTCGAAACATGATTGAAAGGTTTAGCATAACAAAGAGCATGAAAGTCAAAGGAGCTATGGCTGTTGGCACGTGCTTAAGTCCTTCGTTGGATAATATGATTATGCATCTAACGATGTATAGGAGGATGATCTGTTCGCTTTTGTATTTAACTACAAATCGGTTTGATATCATGTTTGTTGTATGTAATTTTTCCAGGAACCTATCGCATCCCAGAGAACCCCATCTTGCCGCAGTCAAGAATATCTTTTGATACCTCAAAGGTACAGTTTCGTTCGGATTATGACATCCTTCAAAGAAAAAATATTTTATCCAAGCATTTTCTGATGCGAACTTGAGTGGATGTCAATTGGATCGAAAGAGCACAACTAGAGGGTGTCAATTTCTAGACGGGAAACTTGTGAGTTGGCAATCAAAAAAGCAAACTTGTGTTCATATTTCGACCGTTGAGGCAGAATACATTACTACTTCTGCGTGCACATCACAAGTGATTTGGATTTAAATCCAATTGTGTGACTATGCGGTCACAATCTGGTCCAACATTCAAAAACAAAACATATTGCTCTTAGTTATCATTTTATCAGAGACCACGTTGAAGATGGAAAAATTGAAGTCCATTTTGTCAAAACAACAGATCAAATTGCTGATATTTTAACAAAACATTTAGATGAAAATTTATTCTTAAGGATTCTAAATGAACTGGGAATGATAGAAGCATGCTATTTTCCCTATTCTTCTTAAATCTAACTCGAACTCGTGTTTTACCTTACATTCAATTGTTTTTATTACTTTTGATTAGTAAGTATAACTTTCGTGTGTTTTATTCACTTTCGACTGGTTGTGTTCTGTTCAGAGGTTACTGTTTAAGTTATGCGTTCGACTGCCTTAATATTTGATAACTTGTGGTTGATTAAACGGTTTCGCAGTCGGTGGGGAAGATGGGACAAACGTATGATGCTAAAAAATAACTAGTAAACTCCAAAGAAAAATGGTTAGAAGATGGAGTTTTTGTCTTATATGGAAATGATATTTCATTAAATTGTGCATGTCTAGTAATGTATATTTTGGAGGTAGATGGTTCAAAATAGTTGAACCCCTTGTATTGACTGTTGTACCCTATAAAGATACATAATAAACTTCTTGGAGAGAGCTTTTTAGCTTCATAATCTCGTAAATATGGGTAGACTAGACACCAAAAAACCCGAAGATTTGTATAAGCCAATAGATGATGAAATAATAGCTCAAACAATGACTTTCCTTAAATAACTGGAGAAGGTGATATGTTAATAATATGAACAACAATTCTAAAGGCGTCAAACTAGAACGATGTAGGAACATGTGAGTTAAATAGCATTGCTAGGCCTGTTCAGTAACTTGTCAGTTTTTTCACTCAACACATCCATTCTGTTGTGGAGTATAGGGGAATGAATTACGATGGTGGGTACCATTAGTGTCAGATATTTGTTTGACACAAGAGTTTAAGAACTCAGTGCCACCATCACTTAGGAATTCCTTCAACTTTGATGAAAATTCTGTTTGAACAAACTGTAAGAAGACATTCAGCACAATAGGAAGTTCTGATTTAGCATTCATAAGGTAAAATTAGAGAAATCTAGAAAACTCATCCACAAAAATTACATAAAAGCAATAACCATCTTTAGATATTACAGGAAATGGTCCCCATAGGCTGCAGTGCACAAGACTAAGGACATAAGTTGCATGTTTAGAATCTAATGCAAAAGATAATTTACGACCTTTAGAAAGTTGGCATGTAAAACAAACATAAGGTTTTGGCAATATAGATGTAACAGAAAAATGCCCCAATTTATTTAATAAAGAAATTACACTAAAATTAACATGCCCTAAACGGGTATGTCATAGTTCAAAGGAAGCAGACTTGATAGATTTGACATGTTCCATAAGGGCTTAAGGAGCATGATTCAAAATGTATAACCCATTCTCACATCTTCCTCATGAAAGAGTTGCCTTCATTTGAGTGTCTTGAATAATAAAAGTGTTCAAGAGAAACAAACATCAACACGATGATCGACAATTAATTTACTAATAGATAACAAGTTCTTTGTTAGATGAGGAACAACTAACATATTGCATAATTGAATATCTTTAGTAATGGAGGAAGAACCAATATGAGAAACTGGTAAAATCATATCATTACCAAAAGCAACATCTTCTTTTCCAGGATAGGGGTAGCAGTATTCAGGTTTCCCGAGGACTTAGTCATGTGAGTAGTGGCACTAGAATCCACGTACCAGTCAGGCATGCCATTGTTGACATGACACTATGCTTGAAAAGATTGAGCAAGATTAGCATCAGAAGTAAAACTTTGTTGAGCAAAAGTTACCAGTTTAGGACATTCAGTTGCATAGTGTCCATTAGTTCTACATAATTGACAAAAAAAAAATTTGGAGGGGGGACATCGATTGGACTAACCACAACCACGACCACCAGAGGAGCCCCTTCTACGATCGGGAGTAGCCTGATGATTGCGTTACTGAGAAGTAGGCGTGTTATTGGCATGAAAAAACAGCCTGTGGAGAAGTGCCATGAAGTGACTGCATAAATAATTCTTGACTCTCTGCTTGAGAGAGAAGATCACGAAACGTTGGCTGGGAAAAAATAGCTCTACGGGCTATTGAGAAGGTTTCAAAATATGAACCAAGACCATACAGAAGCCAGTGGGTTTTGTCTGATTCATCTAGAGATCAACCGATAGCAGCAAGTTGGTCACAAATGCCCTTGAATTTCCAACCAAAGACATCAACAATATTTGTTCCCTTCTTCAGTTGTAAAGAGATTCCTTAAGATTTTGAGTTGTTTCTACAAAGGTGTGGCATAGGCTAATGCAAGAGCTTTCTATACCTGATAAGAAGAAGAGAGACCAATAATTTACGACGGATTTGATACAATATTGATGTTATTATCTTCTCTCTTCTCTGTTTCCAGCTGGATGGCCAAATGCCAAGTGACAAAAGAGTCGAAAGTGGTGACGAAACATTCAACACCTACTCACTAAGCGGGGGATCAAAATCTTTACACACTATAGGCGGAGGACGAAGCGAATGTAGACGTTTTTACTAGTTTATATTAAAATAGCATATAAAGAGTGAAACTAAAAGAAAGTTTGAACTAAAATTTTTTGAAACTAAAATCAATTTTATTTTTACTATTTCTTTCCTAAATACAATAGTTGAGAACTTGAGTTCACAAGAAAATACTAAAAATATCTTTAAAAATTATATTCTAACAAGATTGTTTTACAAAATGTATTTTTTCAAAATCCCATTAACTCTTTTTCCAACAATCAATAGGATAATTAAAAAGTTTTTTTCACCCAATTTTGTTTGTTGTTTAGATAAAACTGAATTATTTAATTGTATAACTTGAATTAGTTTATTCGGTTGGATATTCGGATTTTTAAAACAAATAAAACTAAATTATTATTTTATATCTTTGATTAATTTAAATTAATAAAATAAAAATTAAATAGTCCAAAAAAACTAAATAACATTTATTAATTATATTATTTATTATTAATATATATCTTAATTGTTTATTAATTATTAGATTTTTAAAATAAATTACAAACTATCACCCAATAAAAACTTTAATATGCATTTCTCAAACATTTTTTATCTATAAAATATTAGATTATAGTATAATGTTATATTAGTTGTTTATAAATTTTAAATTAATAATTAAACAATACGTTTCTTTTGTTTTCTTATAAAGTTGGTTAATTTTCAAGTTATTTATATGTTTTACAATATCTTAGATCTTCACAATTTAATAATAAAACATGATCTGCTCAAGTTGTAATTTGGTTGGTTCATATTAAATTTGAATTTAATGGAAAATACAAATATATGTTTTCGGTACATAAATCAATTTGGATTTTTTGATGGGATTAAATCAAACTCATCTTTCAAATAAAAATCCCTACTAATTATATAGTCTTTTTCATTTTTAATTCTTTCAAATTCTTTCTTTTGATTATTTGTAATTTAATTGAACAAATAGTGTGTGGAAAATAATTTTCGAATCGTATCTATCTCAGATATTTCTTTAGATAATTTATATGATCATAGATATATCACCATGTTATATAAAATGTCATAAGAATCTCTTTTAATAAAAATTATAGAGGAATTATTCTAGGCAATATTCTATGTTGTTGGGCCAGAGATCGGTTTATTTAGAGTTTAAAATTGTAACTTTTATTTATATATTTTTATTTGACGAAATAATTATAGATTTTTGAATAATAAACTTGTATAAAAGACTTCTCTTGAGGCAATTGTTTTGTTACAAGATACATCTGTTTTCCTTTAAATATTATTTGAAACAACTTTTGAATTGTTTTTTTTTTGTTTGGGTTTTAAAATAAAAACTTTTAATTCAAACTAGCAAAACACATTGAATTTTTAATTCGAGTTATTGTTAAACTAAAAACCTTAATTCCAAAATACTCAATCAAAAACCTTTCCCAAACACGCTCTGCGCCTTCGAAAAGTAAACGTTGTCAAAAATGTGCCCATGTATTCTTTTTTAATTTAATCATCAACACTTGTTGCGTTAGGTGGTCTAACTACTGGGAATATTCATGCCTACTTTACATACCACAAATACAAGTCAAATCCTCAAAAAGTCGTATCGTATTCTTTGGTCCTAGAATAAATGGGACAACACACCACAAAAGAAAAGGAAGGCATGATCATTTACTACGAAGGACTTTGAATTTTCCCAGTCATGACTAATATTATTGAGTTTGTCAATTATAATTGAGATATTTCCATAACCATAGGTGTTTGTTTTATTTCTAAAAACTAATGATTTAAAAAAAAAAATAAAGTTTTATAAAAGAAACTAAAAGCTATATCAAAGATGTAGTTTTTTAACAAACCACACCAATTTAGTCTAAGTTTTCGCTTCCTAAGATTAATCCATAATAAGAAGACGAAACAATTCAATCCTATCGATAATACCGTCTTTCCTAGGATGCTTCGCCCCAAACAACATTTTATTCTTGAAATTCTATTACACCCAAATTACCATAAGAATTATTAATGATAATGATCCATCTCTGAATCAGGATCAGAAATTATATTAATCATATATGTAATTTGTTATAGCTAGATGTATATATCTCTTAAGTTATGAAACAAATCATACATGTTATCCTTTGCCTGCTATGTAGCTGTAATTACTCATCAATTGTAGTTGTTGTGACAATATTTAATCTTAGTGTATTCGGTAGAAGGAAATTGGATATGTGGGAGAAGTTGTTTGAAAACAAGGCATTGAGAAGCATAGGATTCATTTGGTTTGGTTGTGCAAAATATTCCAGTTTTTTAGGAAAATTTTACAAAAAAAACGGAAATTTTGAAAACGCGTTTGGTTCGTTCAGTTTTTCAAAAATTTCAAAGAAAATGAAAATTTTCAGTTTTTCAAATTGTATGTAAATTAGAAAAGTGATTTTTATATTTTTCAAAAGTTTTCCAAATTTCTAATATAAAAAATGAAAACTCCCCCAGTTTCAACCAAACGTGTTTTCGAAAAATTTCATTAAAAACTGAAAGCGAAAACTATATTTTCTAAAAACATTTTTTTAGAAAAATGAAAACAGTTTTCCACAACCAAACGCACCCATAATAATCCTTGGTATAACACCATTGGCAATTACCAAAGAATTTGCTTTGTTTTCCCTTAAAGATCTTGGCTCACTCTCATACTTTCATGGAGTTGAGGTAATCCCACACCTAATGGTGTATCTCTTAATCCAACCAAATACATCACATACATCCTTACAAGATCCCATATGTTGGGTTCTAAACTTCTAATCCCGTAAGTACACCAATGAGTTGAGCCACTCCACTTACCCTCAATGTTGGTCGACCATTTGTCAATCAAGATCAAAATTATAATAATCATATATGTAATTTGTTTTAGCTAGAGCTACATATCTCTTAAGTTAGGAAATAAATCATATATGTTTTTCTGTTTATGTAGTTGTAATTACTCCTAAGTTGTAGCTTTTGTAATAATATTTATACTTCTCATATCAACAAGAAAATCATATTTCTTCCTCATTTACAAGAATCACACCACTAAAAAAAGAATGACTGTCATTTATACCCAACAGGTCCTCCCAACGAATAATATCTCCAACATTAAGTTTCATCTTTCACTCGATCTCTAACAAGATAACCTTTATCCAGTTTAAGAGAATAGATTCTATGAAAACGAATTTTGTAAATAACAACCCAACACCAAATAGCATTCCAAAAACTCGTAGCATTTCTTATCTTGACTTTCCGTTTTAGGAAATAACTTAAAAATGTACCTTTATTGCATATATTGTTACTGAAGTCGAAATGTTAGTCTACATTCCTCGTTTAGCACTTTGAGAAACAAAAAAATTGAACCCACGTAAAGAATCATGAAGCGCTTTAATGACAATTTCAATGACAAATTCCAACAAAGCATTTTGGTAAGTAAAAAAATTACCAAATCCATTTGAAAAGAACATACTGGTTAAAAGAAAATAAATGTCATGTACCAATGTAATGTCCCAAATTACACAATAAATTTTTCATTCAATATTTGAAAACATATATTCCTATTCCAACTTTAAAGATCTTTGTTTAAACCATCTATTTCAAAACATTAATTATATTACAATATAAAAAGTATTAAATGTGGAAATCCCTAATGGATGCGATGCAATCAAATCATGCATTTCCATTTGCTTCCAAAAGAACCTACAAAAAAAATTGAACTTAGACAGTAAGCACAAAACTTACTGAGTTCCCGAAGATACCACATACAATAGAATAAAGGGCCCTGCCTCGAATAATGGACCCTATCTAGAAAATGGGCCACGCCCAACATAATTGGACCCCATCCAAAGAATGGGCCCCGACTAGTATAATTGGACTCCATCCAGATAATTATCCCCGCATAACATGTATGCAAAACAAACATATGAGCATGAGTCATAAAGACAAGCTTAGACTAAAACTCAATGTCCTATATAGTATAATGAGAAAACTCACCTCACAGGCAGTCAAACAAACACCACACTCGCAAGAAATGTAAAGGTCGACTCCACTACCATCTAAGCACGAATAAAAGGTCAAACCTCAGTTTATGACTCAAAACCCTAAAGTTTGATCTAAAGTCAAACTTAGTCAAAGTCAAAAAAAGTCTACAAAGTCAACACTTAGGTCAATAGGCGCCCCCGCCTATCTAAGGCGCTACACGCTCACTACAAGACAAAACAGTTGACCACTTGTACTTAATTATGTGCACATAAGAAAATCCTAAAAGCACCCCATGCTCAGGAGATGCATGCCACGCTCCGACTCATTCCAAAGGGTAAATGACTTAATCCATTTAGTAAATTCCCAATTTTATAGATATGAACTCCAATAAAGTTTAAATGGATAAAGTTTCCAACTTTATCCATTAAGTCCTTCCATAACAACCAAGATCAATTTTTGAACCTCAATAAGACCCAAAAAAACCACATACTTTACATAGCTAAGAAAACAAGCTTTAATATGCCAACTTTCCACATTTAAATAGTCCAAAATACAACCATATTTGCTTAGAAGGAGCGGGAGTTTCCTTTCTTCATTTAAATAGACCAAAAGCTAGATCTATCAAACTAGAAGGAAAGGTGGAATCGTTTTACTTACAATGATCCAGAAGTGAAGCAATCTAGCTGGATCTACACTTAGGTCCTTCAACAAGGCACCTTGCAAACACCTTATTCTTCAAGTTTTACATCAAAGTAAGAGAAACAAACTTCAAAAGGGGAATAGAAGCTCAAAACTGTAACATCTTATTTTCAAGTATGAATTTTAAGCTTAAAATCTTGTTGAATTTGGTGGTCACGACGTGGTAAGGAAGATCACCATGACTTGGCAACCACTTTTGGTCCGCGAATAATTTAGGTAGCCACAACATGGAAATGCATTAGCCATGATGTGGTGGCATCCCATGATTAAATCCTAAATTTGTAGGCTTAAAGCTTTATTTAAAAGATATGATGGCTAAGGTTTACCTGCCCTCATCCTCCATCAACTCCAAGAGTCGTGAAGCAAACCCTAATCCACCCTTCATCATATTTGAGCTCCATTTGATGATTTTCCCCTTTAAAGGAAGAACGAAGGAGCTGTAGAGCTAGAGAGAAGTAAACAAGCGTCAGCACAATCTTTTATGCATCTCTTGGACCCTTGTGAGTGTCCATGTTCCATTCTTTATGGTTCTAGCTTCTTAGATATTTCCTTTTATGGAATTTTGAGTTCCATTTGTGATCATGGTTGGTGTTTAAGGATGAACTCTAGATAAATCTTGCAACTTTATGAACCTTGGGTTTCCTTTAAGTGTTCTACCTTTTAGATTTAGAACTTGAGAGTGTTTTGAAGCTATCATGATTATCAGGTCACTTTTCTCACCTTCTGACCTAGTTTTGAAGGAGATATGCATTGGGTATGAATGTCCATAAAGTAATGATTAATACTTTATGAAAAAATAATGCCTTATGGAATGTTTGAGCAAAGAACTTTACGTATTTATAGCTTAATAAATTAAGTTGTCTTCAGCTAGAAACCACGATATGGCAGGTTTCTTGCTATAACGTGTTGAATAAAGGTTTCGTGACTGTTTTGTGGGGTTGCTGCCACGACGTGGTGGTATGTTTTCCACGACTTGGTAGAAGAGTAGGTCGCAATTGTGTCAAATATCCATGACGTGATCAGTAGTTGGCCACGACGTGGTGACTTTGAACGTTTCTTTAGATGGTGGTCTAAGGTTACACATTGAATGTTTCATTAGGTGGTGGTAATACCAGTTTACCATCTGTGAGAACTTTGGTACTTTTGACTGCATTTGTGAGGTGAGTCTTCTCACTACACTTTGTAGGATGTCAGACTGTCTTTTCGACTCTTGCATGTTTGTTGGGCGTGGCCTGTTATGTATATTGGGCGGGGACTGTAATACATGTAGGGAAGGGCTCGTTATTCCATTGGGGCAACACATGCTATGTTTGTGGGCAAGGCCCGTATGGTTATGTGATATTTTGGGGAACTCACTAAGATGTGTGCTTACAATTTTATGTTTGAATGTTCAAGTACTTCTGGTTCCAAAGGGAAGGGCCCGACTTGATCGTACTGCTTCCCTTGGATTTTTCCACATTATCTACTTTATGATTTTACTCTGATATTTGAAAAGACTTTACACTCTGATTATCTTTCAAATAGTTAAGTGAATGCTTTTGGTTGATGGAAAAATGAAACTTTTACCTTGAATTTTCGGGACATTACAAGTTGGTATCAGAGTCTTGGTTTAATGGATTTAGGCACACTGCATAGTATATCTGGACTAAAATTGACGAGTAATAAAAACTTTTTAAAGAAAATGATTTTCATGAAGGATTTTTATAAAGAAAGGGGTGCAATGCATGAAATTCATCGTGCTATAGTAATTGATTCCCAAAATACCTATACATGAATGTTATGTTTTAGTATGCTACTATATGAGTTGCATGATAGTATAAAGCTAAGGATCTGCATAGGGGTGCATGGTAGAATGCTTAATAGAAGATATGCCTTTATATGGTTGTTATATGATTAGGTGCTTTAGAGTTTATGTTGATACTGGAAGTTATGTCATGAATGCACTAGGGTGGTACATAATTAAGACTAGATAGCCCTAGAATGCTTGGTTCAACCTTATTTCTTGTTATTTTTTTATGAAGGCCTTACGGTAGATACATTTATTCAAACTTCTATTTCATTGTAATTATGTACAACCTACATTCAATGTATAATTGACGGTGTCAATAGATACTTTCCTAGAATGCACGCAGAGTAGAATCCTAGGAAGTATCTTAGTGTTTTGTGTACGCTCTTTAGTTATGTATCCATGTGTGGTTAGTCATAGCAGAGTGAATTAGAAATAAGTGTGCAAGGTATTGTGCACCCATATTTCTAAAAGCATAGGGATCCATACTCGAATCAAGGGAAGTCATAGAGATTATAAGGAGCTTGTAGTATGAGAGATTCCTTAAGTATGCTTTGACCTTTCTTATGTTTTCCAGAAAGGTGATGACTCATCATGGAGGCAGTTCTGGTTCAAGCTCGGGTGACTGAGATTTCGCGAGCTATTCTTGAGGTGACCCCTGTTAATTTTGTGTTGATCAAGGAGAGGTTACTAGATTTAGTGGAAAAGTGTTTAGGGCATTTCGTGTAGAGATGGACGCCGATCAGTTTGGGGCCCGTACTCTCACCTTTCGTGAGTTTCGTGCTTGTGGGCCTCCTGAGTACTTTAGGAAGAAGGGCCCTATTACCAGGAGTCATTGGATCGTAGACATGGAGAGTGTCTATCGTATGAGCTTCTGACCATAGGGGTTGAAGGTTAGATTTACCGCTTATCTTTTGAGAGATATGGCTCGTGATTGGTGGGATAAGGTAGGCTATGCTCTAGGATCAGTGAACATTTAGACTGTGACATGGGTGGAATTTGTCACCATATTTAAAACAAGAGTTTGCTCCTGCTATAGATATTCAATAGATGGCATGATTTTTTAGGACCTTCGTCAAACGACAAAGACTATGGCGGAGATCACCGCCAACTTCAGAGATAGGGATTTGATGGTTCTGTAGTATGTTGTAGATGAAGAGATGAAGAAGAAGCGGTATTATGACATGTTGATAAATGATATCATAGAGTTTGTTAGTATTTCGAACTGCCAGACTTTGGAGCAGATGATTGACAACGCCTATGAGCGGGAGATTAAGTTAGAGCTTCAGTCAAAGTGGAAGCAAGCTCAAGTTTATAAAACAAAGGGTTCAACGAAAAATCCGAAGACTTTTGAATCTTGATCTAGAGGCCAACATGGTCGTAGCCGGTTTGGCAAGTGTGGGAGGGCGCATTGATGGGAATTATGGAGAGAAGGGAGGAAGTTGCTTTAAATGCAGCCAAACTGAACACTTCATCAGGGATTGCACTTACGGGGCACTGATATGCTTCCATTGCAATCAGAAGGGAGATAAGAATGTCGATTGCCTGATATTGTCGAGAGGAACAGTAGATACACCTGCTCCAACTACTTTGAGGATCACTGATGGCCGCCAGGGCAAGGCAAAGGCTCATGTGATGAAGAACATACATTTCATTTTTTGGCCGAAGAGCCCAAAGCAATGCTAAATGTTGCCACTAGTATGTATTCCTGTTTATTTGTTGTAGATTCATTATTTATGCTTATATTTTCTCGTGATGTGATTAGGAGTGTTCCTAGCCAATGATATGCCGACTCTTTTTCTTTTTTATTTGGGTGCTACTCAATCTTTTATGTCTCTTCCCCTTAGCAAGAAGTTTTATGTTACTCTTGAGACATTGGATTTTCCGTTAGAGATAGACATCGTCGACGATCGTACCATGAGTGTTTCGAGTATTCATCGGGATTGTGTATTAGAGATATTTTGGTTCTAGTTTTCTGTTAATGTTGTTCCTATTTCTATGAAAGGGGAGAGGATCATTAAAGGCATGGATTGGTTGAGTCGGTTTGGGGATATAATCGACTGTGAGAATCAGTTAGTGTGAGTTCAAACCCTAAGTGGGAGAGAACTGATCATTCATCATGAGGGAGTAAGAGGCGGTCCATCCATTTGTTTAACTGCGAGGGCTAGGAGCTACTTGTAGTAGGGGTGTTCATGATTTTTGGCTTATATCAGGATTTTTTTATCGTGTTACCTGATAATTTTCCAAGATTTTCCAGGAGTACATCCGGAGAGGCAGGTGGAGTTTCAGATTGGTTAATTCTGTGTGCGGCTCTGATAGCCAAAACAACTTATCCTCTTGCACCTCCTGAGATGAAAGAGTTGTCCATGCAGCTCTAGGATCGGATAGACAAGGGAATCAGGCCGATTAGCTCTCCTTGGGGATCTCACATTTTGTTTGTGAAGAAGAAGGACGGGTCCTATTGGTTGTGTATTGATTATGGGGAGCTGAATAAGCTGACGGTGAAGAATAATTATCCACTCCTAAGGATAGACGATTTGTTTGATCAGTTTTAGGGTGTATCTTGGTTTTCCAAGATTGATTTGAGGTTATTAGTAGATGAGTGTCAGAGATGAGGATGTTCAGAATACAAATTTTAGGGCTCGTTATGGGCATTATGAGCTTGTGGTGATACATTTTGGGCTTACCAACGCACCATAATCATTCATGGACCTCATGAACCTGGTATGCATACCGATGCTAGATCAATCTGTGATTGTGTTTATTGATGATATATTCGTCTATTTCAAGACTAAGGAGTAACATGAGGAGAATTTTAGAGAGGTTCTTGAAATATTGAGGAGGGAGTAACTTTACGCAATGTTCTCAAAGTGTGAGTTTTGGTTGCGCAAGGTGCATTTCTAGGGTCACCTTGTCTACCAGAATGGTATTTTGGTCGATCTAACCAAGATCGAGTCCATGATTCAGTGGGAGATCCCGAGATCTTCATTTGGGATTCGGAGATTCCTAGTTTTAGCAAGGTATTATAAGAGATTCATACAATCTTTATCAAAGATCGTAGTTCTTTTAACGTGGTTAACAAAGAAGAATGTCACTTTTCTATGGGGGGCTGATCAGCAGGCGACATTTGAGACTCTTAGGCAGAAGTTGTGTGAGGCTCTAATACTGACCCTTACCGACGGTGTGGATGATTTTTCAGTTTATTGTGATGCATCGATTATAGGTTTGGGTGCATTACTTATGCAAAGATTCATGTGATCGCATATGTTTTGAGGCGGTTGAATCCACATGATGCGAATTATCCTACCCATGATTTGGAGTTGATGGCTATAGTTTTCGCCCTCAATATTTGGTGGTACTGCTTTTATGGGGTCCGTTGTACCATTTACACAGATCACAAGAGTTTGAGATATTTGATGGATCGGACGAACATAAATATTAGACATAGTAAGTGTTGGATTAGTGTCTAAGCCCGTAACTATATTTGGTATGTACTTGACCCGGTTGTACATTGTCCTTTTGGGTTACCTTCACCAAAGCAACTTGATAGGATGATCTATGGAGAAAGAGGATTAATTATGATTTATCAATATATTATATGAATAATATATTAAAGGAGAAATCTTATTGTTTAGTTAATATTAGTCAAGAATTAATTGATAATTAGTTTTGTAACTAAAAGACATTAATTAAACTTAGGGGAGTGGAATTGTAATTATAAGATAGTTGCAATTGGGCTATGGATCACGTTGGAACATAGGTTGGACGAATTCTATGGGAAGCCCATAAGGAATTCGTCCAAGGGCTGCTTAGGGCCTAAGCAGTCAAATTAGGGTTTCCTAGCTGATAACCCTAATAGCCTTACTATATAAAGACCCCTATGGTCCCAAAAACATGGTTAACTCACTTGGAAGAACCCTAGGACGTTTTTTGGTGCTCCTTCTCCTTCTCATAAGTCATTATCATGCTTGTGGTGTTTGTAAGCCATTAGAGGAGTGACACTTGTGACTCTAAGCTCTAAAGACAAGAAGATTCAAACCATTGAAGAAGAGGTAATCATCTAGATCTGCTCTTATGTGATGATTTTGAAATGCATATGCTGGATTAGGGTTCTTGAGCCTTGGATCAATTCCATGTACAATAGAGAAACCTAGATCCAAGCATTAGGGTTTGCATGCTCACATAGGATGTTCTTTTTGGCATAAACCCATCAGTGGTATCAAAGCCATGATTGGTTTCTGTTGTATGTGATGCAATGCTTGTTTATCTGATGAAAATCGAGTTTCTGGCCTCTGCCCGACCCGACTCGGCGAGTCAGTATCTGGACTCGGTGAGTCAGCCCAACTCGGCGACTCTAGGAAGTGACTCGGCGAGTTTGGCTGTTAGACAGACGAATTTTTGGATTTTTTTGCCTATTTTGACTTAGGATAATTGCTGTAATTGTTTAAAAATAATAAAATTTGAATTTTATTAATTCCTTATGATTCTCTTTTTCAAAATAAAAGATTTTGGTCATTTAATTAGACAATTGTTACCTTATTTGATAAATGTTAGATTGCTTGAATTATTTGGTCAATTATCTTGCATGAAGTTGGATTAGGTCAAAAACTAGATAATCACCAATTAATTGTTTAATTTCTTTATTTGTTTTTTTGATCTAGATAGTTTTGAAAAGTTTCAAAACTTGCCCTCAACTTTTGGAATTTAAATTTTTGATTAAAAAGTTTAATTTTGAAATATTTATATTCAAAACCCTAATGATTTGAAATGTTTCAAAACATGCTCTCAAGTTTTGGAATTTAAATTTAAATTAAAAGTTTAATTTTAAAATGTTAAATTCTAAAACCCTAATTTTTGAAAATGTTCAACTTGCACCCTTATGGTTTTATTAAATTAATTAAATGTATAATTAAAAGAGAGTTAATAAATCCATAATGATATGGTTTACATATAACTAAATTAAAATTGTAATTTGTTAAATTAGACCACATAGTATTTTAAAAGTGTAAAATACACCCTTATACTATATATAACATTAAAAGTCCAATATATATATATATATATATATATATATATATATATATATATATATATATATATATATATATATATATATATATATATGTATAACTTAAACTGCTAGTCTTACCATTAGTAGGCCTCATTCACGAAGCCAATATATAAGGGGGGTATAAGGTTATGGCTTATAAAATGGCCGTTTAATGGATGTCCACTCTCACCCACCGCTTCCTTGATTGGTGGAGGGACGTTAGCCGAACGGGTATGATAGGGCAAACCCTCTCCTCATTAAAAGTATAATGAATGTTAAAGTAACTAAATGTTTTACAAAAAATTCCCAATCTTAGTTACTTTAGCAAAAGTGAATTGATGTAATTCCATGAAATTACACTTTGTACCCTTGCTAAGACGTTAGTGGAGCGTGTGTGGTTAACCGGCACACTAAATGGTTTCTAAGTAAAGGTAGCAAAGGGTGACTCGATGTTTGTCATTGTTTGGTGGAGCGTGTGTGGTTAACCGACACATCAAATAGATGATTGTAACATTGGGGGCACCATGTAAGTTTGCATGGTTATTCACACCCTGTTTTATGATCCTCGGCATCCTAGTCACAAATCGAGGGGCATATCAAGATTTAAACATGCCATTGAAAATTTCAATGACTCTCAAAGTATCTAGGAGTTTTCAATATATTTAAAACTTAATCTCCTTTTCGTTTTTCATGGTGGAAAATTAGTGAATTGTCATTCACTTACCTTCAAATATTCTAGAATTTGGGTTACGACATCCCTCTCCCAAGTTGTAGAGTATTGTGTTGGCTCCTAGCCTTAATATCTCGTATGGGTGTTTTATTAAGGACTCAATCAATCAATCATCTAACTTGAATTTTCTCCTGTTTTGTAGATGTCAAAGTATGACAGTTATGGTCTTCCCAAATCCCATGGAACAAGCTTTCCACATGAAGATGATATTCCATGTTTCGATCGAGGAACACGAGATCATGCTTCACTTCCTCCACCTCCTCCTATTGTTCTCCCCAACCCACAAGCTCAAAGGCTTGAAAAGTTCAAGCACACTCAAGCCATTTTGGCAAGTAAACATGAAGAAGGAAAGTCAGTGTGTGCACATGTCTTAGAGATGAAGTCACACATTGATAGGTTAAGAATGTTGGGAGTCGTTGTCTATGAGAAGCTGGCTGTTGACTGGGTTCTTCATTCACTTCCTGACTCATATAGTGAGTTCGTAAGAGAGTACTATATGATAGACCACGACGTGACCCTCATCGATCTCACTTATTTTCTTGTTGCTACTGAATAAGCAATGATTTGGCGCACTGGAGAAGTAAATTTGTCTGGTGGATCTGCCTTCCAAACCTCTATGGACATAGGCAATGGCAACGAAAGGCATGCCATGGTCGAAAGGTTTGATCATAAGAGAAAGGAAAAGTTTGAAGTAGTTCTGTGTGCTGTTCCAAAAGAGTCAATTTGTTTTTATTGCCAAGAGTAGGGGCATTGGAGACTAAGCTGCCCAGTCTACCTGAGAGATCTAAGAGATGGGAGAGTCAAGGCGTTTGGCTCTACTTCAGGTAAAATCCACTATCTAACTCCATTAAGTTCCTATTCATTGATTCTTAATACATAATGTGATAAGATTACATTTGAATGTTTTGCAGGATTAGAGAAAAGAGAGGAAGCTTGATGGAAGAGCAAGATGAGTCTGATCAAGAAGAAATGGATCACGATCGCATGGATTCAAAGATCAGATTTTGAGCTTCGAAAGTTATGATAGATTTGTTAGGAATATTTGATTACATAGTTTTTCAATTGATTTTGCATTGTAAGGTCATGTTTTCCGCTGCTTTTATGAATAAAATAAATTTTTTGATTTGTCTTATTTATATATATCCTTGCAATGAAATCGTTGTGAAAAATTGATGTTTGTGTATTTCTATAAATGGGTGTGATTCTTAGTTATGTTATTTATGGAAGTGTCAAATTTCTCTAAGTAAGGAAAGATTCTAATCGTCTAAGTTTTAGTTGGACAGAAGCTTGGAATCATATGATTTGAATCATGCGATGTATGGAAATCTTGCTACTTAGGGAATTAAGACTAATTCCTTGATCACACAAGTATGTGAGTCAAGCGAAGGACTAAAGGACTAGAGGACAATGTTGTGCACTAGTCAAGTCCACCAAAAATAACAATAAGATTATTCATCATAATTTACTAACAGTCAAGTAAATGTGATTATGCTTACAAGATTAAGTGTAATTCTGAATCATTCAAAAAGTTTAAATGAATAGCAGAACGAATGAGAAGAATTAATGAAGGCAGAAAGATAAAAGGTTTCTCAAATCTAAGAAGAAGGGAGAGTACTTTAGTATCAGTTTTATGATCGTCTTAATGATTAAGAACCATATCACAATTGATCCTCTAAGGACATCTTAGTGCACTAGTATGGCTAAAAAGAGGAATCAAAATTTTTTGAAATGATTAAATCAAAAAGGATGAGTCATACTTCGTTCCAAAATCAAGTCTTAGAATCGTACTCCAAGATTGAGAATTGAGTGACACATTTTAAGAATTTCTAACACACTCATCAAATGTAAAGTAGAAATTTTTGTTCTTACTCTTTCACATTTGAAATTGGTAAGTTTTGATGTCTTGGACAAGACAAAGACCAACTAAGACCAAATGTGTGTAGTGTTTGTCTTGATAAGAATCCGCACTAACTCTTGAACATTTGTTTATCAAGAAATGTTTCTTGATAAGAGAATCTTATATGTCAAGAGGTCAGTGGGAGTCTAAAGATCTTGAAAAGTTTCAAGAACAAATCAAGAAGTAAACCTATTATTTAGTCAAGGATATATTTATTATTTGCATTCTCAAAGTTCGATTATGATTACGACATCCCTCTTCATAGTTAAAATTTTGAGAACACGACAAATAGAAATATTATGGCAATATTATAGCAAGAAACTGGTAAAGTATCACGTTTTTCATTATGAATCGTATCCCACACGCTTCGCGTATAGGATCGATTGCGTATGCTGTAATATTCGACCGTTCTAAAATTTTCCAAATGCCTAGGGCATTTAGAAGGAAAAAAGGGAATAGAACCGGATTTAACTAAAATGATTAAACAATTGTCAAGGACAATCAAAGGTTCGCCAAGGTATGATCGTTTGTGGACAGTTGGAAGTATAGTCATGGATGGACCATATTTAGAATGAGTTGTCATATGACAAATATGGAAATGTTTCCTTATTGGGAGTTGGACGTTAAGAATCTATGTCTAGATTAGAAACTTCTATGCAAGAAGGATGTTCAAAGGAATGTACTTTGAATGTGAGACTTCATGACTATGGAATTGTCTTGTAACAATCTCCAATAGAGCACTTTGTAATTTCATTGGCAAAGTCTTGGTGACTTTGGCGCTATGACATTACGAAAGGACCGTTGCATAAAATGTTAGAATCTAACAAATTCTATAAGTGGAAAGAATTTGGTATTCTCACACTTGTGGTAAGGATTGGGAATTATGAAATGAGTGTTATTGAAAATGTTATTCAATTATACTATTTCACAAAGTAAGTACCATAGGTAAACATAGTGTGCATGCTAAGAGCATGGGACAATTGTTGTTATAATTCAAGTAAGAAGTTGATTACCCGAAACAACAAATAATGAGTAATAAATATGGTGATTAAATAAAATGTTTTATTTATACTCAAAGGTTTGGGACCATATAGGATTAGTATTATTCTTGTGTTTCACTTTGCATGTTTTGACTTCCTGATAATAAGATTATTCAAACCCTCCACAGTCGCTCATGCTTTGGAGGTAGGTATGAATGAAGATTGTCATGATCCGTCTTTAGATTGTCTAAATTATTTAGACATAGCACAAGTTTCTTGCAGAATTCATGAGTGCTGCTACAAGATTAGAGTATTGGATTAAACCCATGCTCACTTGGATCGCTTTATGGATTTTATCACGAGTGATTGGTGAGACGGTAATATCTTATATTCTTGAAACTGAGATGTGTGGGTTGTATCTTGCGAGTCGGTTACACATTAATAATATGTAAACGCACCAATAACTTGGTGTTATAAAACGTATTGTTGTGTGTGATTCGGTGAGTGAGTACATGCGAGCATTGAGTCGAAGTTTATCCGTTCCTTTTACCCAAAGTGGGATAAAAGCGATATCTGTGGGCCCCTCAATGATTTAGTGATGACACCCTAAGCGCTTGGCCAAGCCAGGACTAAGTTGATGTGTTCAATTGTAGTCTGTTGTCAGTCGTCATAAATCAAAAATCAGGAAACAACAAGTGAACAGAGAGTATGATTAAAATCCATGTCTCAGTTTATACGATATCTAGGATGGATGAATATATGATCCCTTATCTAAAGGACAAGTTGCTGATAAGATCAGAGTTCGACAACGTCTTTGAGAGCTACGATTGCTAATCGATTGTACTTACATTATACTTACTAGACTTATCCAAGTGGGAGACTGTTGGATTAGTGTCTAAGCCCGTAACTATATTTGGAATGTACTTGACCTGGTTGTGCACGGTCCTTTTTGGGTTGCCTTCACCAAAGCAACTTGATAGAATGATTTATGGAGAAAGAGGATTAATTATGATTTAGTAATATATTATATGAATAATATATTAAAGGAGAAATTATATTGTTTAATTAATATTAGTCAAGAATTAATTAATAATTAGTTTTGTAACTAAAAAACAATAATTAAACTTAGGGGACTGGAATTGTAATTATAAGATAGTTGCAATTGGGCTATGGATCACCTTGGAACATAGGTTGGACGAATTCTATGGGAAGCCCATAAGGAATTCGTCCAAGGGCTGTTCTAAAGGGAGTCCATGGGCTACTTAGGGCCTAAGCAGTCAAATTAGGGTTTCCTAGCTGATAACCCTAATAGCCTCACTATATAAAGACCCCTATGGCCCCAAAAACATGGTGAACTCACTTTGAAGAACCCTAGGACGTTTTTTGGTGCTCCTTCTCCTTCTCATAATTCATTCTCATGCTTGTGGTGTTTGTAAGCCATTAGAGGAGTGACACTTGTGACTCTAAGCTCTAAAGACAAGAAGATTCAAACCATTGAAGAAGAGGTAATCATATAGATCTGCTCTTATGTGATGATTTTGAAATGCATATGCTAGATTAGGGTTTTTAAGTCTTGTGTCAATTGCATGTACAATAGAGAAACCTAGATCCAAGCATTAGGGTTTACATAAGCACGTAGGATGTTCTTTTTGGCACAAACCCATCAGTAAGTTGTTGGAGGTGGTTAAGGATTACAATTGTGAGATTCTTTATCATCCTGGGAAGGTCAACATAGTAGCAGATGCCTTGATTCGTAAGGCGCCTAGTGCTCCTATCATAGACCTATGCATAGGGATGATTATCACTTCACCATTATTAGATTTGATCAAAGAGGTGTAGATAGAGGGGTTGAAGGAAGAGATGGAAGAACGAAAAGATCAAGGATCAGATTGCTACATTTGTTGGAGATAGTTAGGGTTTGTTAACTCAGTGTGGCAGAGTGTGTGTTCTTGTTTCTGGTGGGGTTCGATAAACATTGTTGAAAGAAGCGCACAAGTCATAGTTTTCAATCCATCTTGGCGCTGCAAATATATATATATATATATATATATATATATATATATATATATATATATATATATAGTTGATATTAAGCTATTGGTGGCCCTATATCAAGAGGGATAGAGCTTGGTATGTGGATCGGTGCTTGAGTTGTTGGAAAGTCAAAGCCAAACATCAGAGACCACATGGCAGGATGCAGTTGTTAGACATCCCCATATGGAAATAGGAGAGTATTACTATGGATATCATCACAAAGTTTCCAAAGACGACATGTAGGGTTGATTCGATATGAGTTATTCTTCAAAGTGAGTGGACCATTCAACTCTTGAGGATATGCTTCGTGCATGAATGTTGAATTTGTTGGATTGAGGTGTCTAAGCTCATAGCTAAATTGGTATATTCTTGTAATTAGAAGAAAAATACTTTTTAGGTTTCCCTCATAACTAGAACTTGGTTAGAATAACATTTGTAGATATAGGATAATTTTATTTGTTTATTATATTATTAATAAGTTATAGTAAATGATTTGTTAAATGTATGATATATTAACTAGAAATAGATAGTTGACTCGTTAATTTAATGTGTGATTAATAAATTAATGTGGAATCAATAAGAGTTGATTAATTCGGGATTAATTGGAATTAATTAAAGGTGCAAGGAGTAAGCTGTAATTGTTTAATAATTGAACAAAACTGGGGATCTAGAAGACTCCATCATATGGACAGTTTTTGATGCCCTTTTAGGGTTTCTAGAATCCATAAATGATAATTAGGAAACTAGATAATTACTTGATTTGAAATATTATTATTATGTGATCAAATTTAGGGTTTTTAGGGTTTCCAAGCAGCTATACGTAGGAACTTCCTGTCAACTATTTTGAACGACTCTTATACCTATAGAATTCTGATTTCTCTTGTTCTCATCCTCTCCCATCTCTTGTATTTTAGTTCTAGGGTTTGGGTGTGAGCTATTACAGGCATTATCCTTTTGGTCCTAAGCTTTCCAAGACCAACAACTACAAGGGATTGAAGTAATTTTTTTGCTATAAAAAATCAAAGGTATGTAACCCTAACTTGGTATTTTTTTTATTATATTAGGTTCATTTTAGTTTTGTTGTTCACTGTTTGATACCTTCAAAGTGTTATGACATGGATCCTTAAGGTTGCATGTGCACTTAAGCGTTAAGAGTTTTTCCGCAAGCAGATAGTTTTTGTAACCTATAAAACCCATAGTAGTGTCAGCGCCTTGATGTGTCTAACATTGAAAGTGCATGAAATGAACCGAACACTTTTTTTTCGAAAATTATCAGTCACGATGTAACATACCCTCTATCATGACGTGACACCAGTCCATATATGATTTTCAGGATTTTCTGCCAAATCTGATTCGTAGGGTTAGTTTTAGTGATTATCTGGTTTTGGTTCTGCTGATATCCAAATTTTGAATGTTTGATATGATTAAATATAAAACCCTAAAATTAGGAGATAATCATTAAATAGATAATATTTAATTATAAGATGAATTAAATTGGATTATCCTTATGGATTTAGTTATAAGACTAATTAAACTAAATTATCCTTATGGATTTAATAATAAATCTAATTATAAGACTAATTAAATAGATAATTATAAAATCCATGTTAGGTTTAGATTGATTAATTAATTTTATGATTAATTTAGAAAATTAATATTTCAACCTTGTGGTTTAAATATTTAAAATACATCCTATACATATATAAAATGTTTAAATACTATATGTATAACAAAAGTTAGTCGAATCAATAGTAGGCCTCATTCAGGAAACCATACTATAAGAGGGGTATAAAGAAACAACCTATAAAATGACCGTTGAATGGATGTCCTTTTCACCCACCGTTCCTTTTGTATGGTGGTGGGTCATTAGCCGAATGGGTTTGATAGGATGTAATCACATTAAACGTATAATTCTATAAAGTAATAGAAGAATCTTTTAAAATCCCACTCTAGTTATTTTAGGAAAATATGAAATTTTATGCTAACCCATGGAAACACACATTATTTCTTTATGAGTCATTAGTGGAGCGTGAATGGTTAACTGACACACAAATGTGGGACTATAAAGATGTAATGATGAAACAACTCATGTTTTTGATGGTTGATGGAGTGTGTGTGGTTAACTAGCACATAAATGGGAGATTATAAATCAATCGAGGGTTTTGAGCAGGTTTGCATGGTTATTCACATCTTAATTGTGATCCTTGGCATCCTAGACACAATTGGTAAGTACATAATCCAAGAATAAACATGCCATTGATGTTTTATTGAAAATCTCAAAACATCTAGTAGTTTCATGTGATTGAAATTGTTGAAAAGTTTCTACCTACCTAAAATAGATTCGTGATATGACTACGTCATCCTTCTTCATATTTTGAAAGGAAAATACGGATCCTAACCTTAATTTAAATTTTGAGTTAATAATTATGGAGTAAAAACAACTAAATTGAATTCTCTGTTTTCCTACTTTTAGATGTCTAATCAAGATAGACATGATCTTCATCATTCTTTTGAATATGTTTTTCCTCCATCTTCTGGAGATGGTCTTCCACATTAAATTCAAGGTGAAATTGTCTTCTATTCCCTAGGAAATTATGGAACTCAACATCATCTTTCTTCAACTCTTCCTTCCATTGCTTCCTCCCGTGACTCTACCAAGATCATGTTTTCTTCAAGTTGAAAGACATGAAACTACTCAAGCCCTATTGGCTTGTAAACACGAAGATGTAAATTCTATATGTATGCATGTTTTGAAAATGAAATAATACATTGACAAAATAGGAAGAATAGGTGTTGTATTTCCGAAGGATCAAGACAATGATTTGGTTCCTCTATTGCTTCCAAATTCATATGGTTAGTTCATTGAGAACTTGCAGATTTGGAATCTTGACGTGACCTTAACTGATCTGACCCATAGGTTGATAGTTACTAAAGCAGAAATGCTTAAGATCACAACTAAAGTGGAAATGATTATAGGGTCTAATCCTTAGAGTTGCATGGACATCGACTATGGTAATGTTTGTAAACTAGAAAAGTTTTCTCTTCCCAATCAAAAGGGATCGACCAAGGTCAAACCGTTTGATCGTATGGTAAAGAGAGAGGATCATTCTAAGATCATCCCAATGTTGACCGCAATGAGTTCATTTGTTTCTACTTCCAACTAAAGGGTAATTGGAAGCGAAGCTGCCCAAAATACCTGAAGGATCTTCAAGATGGTAAAGTCAATTTGTGTTACTATACATCATGTACATCCATTACTTAACTCCATAAGTTCCTATTGATAGACTCTTAATACATAATGTGATGATCGCATTTTGATGGTATTGCAGGATATAAAAGAAAGGAGGAAGCTTGAGAAAAGCAATCTAAATGTGATCATGGGAAATGGACTTTAGTCACATAGTTCGATGGTCAGAAATTGGAGCTACTACTAAGGAGCTAGGATAACTTTAATACATTGTTTTTATTTTTTAAATACGATTAGAGGCATTGTTTTTCATTTTATGCATTATAAGGACAAATTCTATTTTTTAATTAATAAAAGTGAAGTTTTGTTATATATAGTTGCCTCATTTTATATTTCCCTGCAATGACATTAATGAATATGTTGATCACGTTTCTAATAATAGCAATATTAAATGAGGATTTGATTCTTAAGATATCGTTCTTGTGGTATTGTAACATTTGGCCAAGTGAAAAAGAAATATCATCACCAAGTTTCAATTAGACAGAAACTTGGATTCATGCAATTTGAATTGCATGATGCATGAGAATCTTGTTCATTGGAAAATTATGACTAATTCATTTTTCACATGTTTATATGAGACAAGTGAAAGACTAATGGATCTAGTACATGGTGATATGGAATCTTCAGATCCACCATAAGGGACAATAATTTTATTCATCATGGTTTACTAATGCTTCAGTGGATATGATTGTGTTTATAAGATTAATCATAATTCTAACTTTTGAAAGGTTCGTAGAGTAGTAAAATGTGACAACCCGATATTTCGAGTCAATGTAATGTAAAACCAATCAAATTTAGGTCAAAATGTAACTTTCCTAAAATCTTATTTGGGTCAAATAAAGTAGTAGGAATCGTATCAAGGTTTCCAAGCATATAAAGAACCCTAAAATCCGAGTTATAACGAAGAAGTTATGACTAACCGAAGATTCTCGGCAAAACCGGCATCAGCGATTAAACGTAAAACGCGAAATTTCGATGCAATAGTTTTTAGCCTTAAGTATCTAAATGAAAGTTATAGACAACCTCAATCTATGATCGTACATAAAAAGAACGTCCAAATCTGACTTCGGATGTGAAAGTTATGAATTTTTGAAGAAATTCCTTAATCGCGTCATTTTATTAAATAAATAATAAAAATAATTTTGGAATTTGCCAACGGATTCTAAACGAAAGTTGTAGATCTTGGTCTCACCTTCGCGTGGATATAAAGAACGTCAAAAACGGAGTTCGTATGAGGGAGATATGAATTTTAGAAGTTTAATTAAAATAAATATAAATTTAATTATAAACTCCCAGTATTATCCAAAGGGGAGTCATCGGATAGGACCGAAGTACGCCCTGCGTACCTTCGTACGCCCCGCGTACTGAGATCAAGGGCCTCGGATCGTCCACGTCGCCCTATCCGACCCGTCCGACCCGTCCGAAGCGTCCGACCCGTCCGACCCGTCCGAAGCGTCCGACCCGCTGTCCCGTCCGACCCGCCGTCCCATCCGACCCGTCTCCCCAACAACCCGTCCCATCCGAAGCCGAGGCAGTCGAGGCTTCGGTCATGCATGACGTACGCGTGCGCGCTGCGTACGAGCGTACGCCCCGCGTACCGAGGCGGTTCAGCCTTCCTATAAATAGGATGCGAGGGCTTCCGAGAAAAGGGCTCATTTCTCTCCTCTCTCTCACAATCTTGCCTCGTTTTCCGTTCCCGTTCAAACCCGAAGCTCTGGTCTTTTTGCTCAAGTCCCGAGGGTCGATTTTACTCCCGAGATTCCCGAGAATCCCGAGAAAAATCCGTTTCCCAAGACGAAACTCTGCCCGGTTTTCCATCTCGCTATCTTCAAGCTTTCATGTGAGTTCATACCCCTTAACTAATGTTCTAAACTACTTTTAAATGCTTTATGGGGGGGGATACAAGTAGAACCATGCTAGTATTATATCAATCGCATGCGATTAATAAGTAGAATTACGCTAGTTATTACGTCAATCACATGTGATTAATATATAGCATTCAAGAGATTTGGCTACTCATTAGCCATTTTACTAAATAGTTTCCTTCAAATGATTTGTATAAACATTTTATATGTTTTAAACTACTTATTACACTTTACATTTTACCCGGTACATTACCTTTCAAACTTATTTACAACTGTGTTTCAATCAAATGTTTCCTTATACTCAAAACTATTTTATCATACTTATGCCTTCAATTTGTTTTATAGATCGACATCAAGTCGATCTTTACTTAAAATAATATTTATGTTTCAAATGTCTTACAAAATTTATTTATGCTTTTATATTATAAATTGCATGCCTCTATATGTATAGTTATATAAGAAATGTTTAAAAGACTTAGGAAGGCTATCCACCCTATTTCCTTTTCGCGCCTTGAGATGTGGTCTGGTGGGATATTGGATACTCGTCCGAAGGTCGTTTAAATATTAGTTATATATCATGTGTACATATAAAGTCATAAAAGGTCCTTCTAGTTCATCCTATGCCCTTGGGTAGCAAGGGTATACATCCACGTCCATACATACCACTTAGATTACTAGTAAGCTACCATGTGGGTAGTTCAGGAAGATACTAGAACCATTACTAGAATGCGATATCATACAATGAGTCAGTTCATTCATGAGTCAATACTTTCTAAAACATTACTATACATGTACAACTATACTAGGACGAGAACATATACATCTATACTAGAACGTTTACATTACTATACTTGCCAGATAGAGAGAACACACATTACAGCTAGCACACGTAGAACCTTACCGTACTCTACTATAATAGTTACATTATTATACTTATAGGAGTACTTATGCATAGATATATCAGTAGGAGTCCTATTACATTTTATATGTATCGACTCCGTTATTAAATCCGTGTTCTTACCTTTTCCTTGTGATAAGATCACATAATCGACGAGATAGAATGGATTATTATCCTAGTACCAGAGGATACGAGTTGGGGGGATTGACCATTCCTAGAATCTCTGTTAGCTACAGAGGTAAAAGTACATCTATGGATCTCAAACGGTTGGTACCTTTACAGGTGCACGATTAAGGGATTAACTATTCCTATACCCAGCTGTTAGCAACAGAGGTAAGAGTACGTCTACGGATGGCTTAAAGTTAACGTTTACAGTACCAAAGGGTATGATTCAGGTTAGTTATATTATTACCCATAATTGTGACTCATTCACATAACCAATGAGGTAAAATTATATTTAGGTATCCTAGTACCAAAGGATAGAACTTATTATAATGATAATAATAGTAACACAATTAGGTCTTGGTAAAAGACTACAAAGAGCACAGTTAAGTCTTGGTAGAAGACTCCTTTTGTTACTAATAGGAATCATAGGGATTCTAGGGTTTTTCAAACATTTACAGCTGATCTACAAACATTTTCATACTTTTATGAGCTTTCTTTCAAAACAATGTCAAGTCTTAAAAATTATAAGTTTTACAAATTAAGACACATTAATACTTATGATCTCACCAGCTTTATAGCTGATACTCGCTTTCAAAATTACTTGTATCCTCAGGTCATCATAGACAGGTACCGATGCAAGGAGAAAGGAAGATAGAGCTTATTCAAGACTTACCTTTCATTTTGATTTATGCTTTAGTGTTTATCAAAATTTGACAGAATACAATTGTATAATAATTATTTTATTAATGCAATGGATGATGTTGTTGCTTGTTTACTACTTTACATTGTTGTTGATATTATACATGACGTCCTCCGCCCCAGAACGTTTCCGCCGTTCTTGGTTTTGGGGTGTGACAGATTGGTATCAGAGCATTGTTTATAGAGAATTGAGTATATCAACCCATAAAAGATATACTAACTATAAATACAATGGGATTAAAAATACTCTGATTTAGAGTATATACTTTAAATAATAAGATATTTAAGTTAGTATACGTGCTGCATTCATACTAAAATCAGTGTCACTAGGACAGTACAAAAGAATTACGATTGTTGGGCAACACAAGTGGGCTTAGAGACATATGGTCAAAACTGGGAAGATATAGCCTGATCACCTATATTATCCGAGGGTTGACTAGCATGTGCCTAAGTTTTAATTGGGTGGTTGCAACAATGCTAAAATCTTACCAACCCTACCACAATGAGAACAATAGAACATAACATTAAAATTTTAAAATACTATAGGAGTATTTGGCGTTACTATAAGTACTTTATACTTGAGAATTAAAATGGGATCTTCATTACTAAGTTAATAGTTGCTAAGTGGATACACTGAGGCTACATGTAATTAGGATGTTATAGACTCAGAATCTGTGATAATTGTGCCTTACCACTATTCTGTGCGAATTTGGAAATAAGGTCACTTATTCGAAGGTCTATCCTGTTTAGATTACACATAGCGGGTATGCACTTCACAAATAGCGATGTAACTAATGAGGGTTTTCTAAATAATTATCTAGATAGTTCGTCTAATAATTATCCACTTACCCTAAATTCTCGCATAGAAATCATAGTTGGACTCCATCCCCTTGACAACCAGTACCTTCCGAATGAAGTCATAGCTGGTTGGTTTGGAGAAGAACCAGAGAATGATCATCCTATCCCTTTGGATGATCACCATGATGAAAACCTTTCAGCCGATGCTAATTCCGAACTAGAGGTTGAGAACCTACCCAAAGCAACTCCTTTCCAATTCCTAACCCTCGTCCGACTTTTCATTGCCCGACCCTGAGTGAGTGGAATGCTTGGAAACATGGAGCCAAGGACAAGATCAGTTTATACTATTTGATGGAGACCGAAGCTTTTACGACTTGAGCAATGGGGGCTCAGCAGATAGAGTCTTGCCAATCTTGGTCCGCTGAGAGGCCCGAAATGAGATTCAAAGCAGGACAGCCCTACATCAGATTGCAGAAGTAGGCGCCTATGCTAGAATGCATACCCCCCACACCATTCATCTAGAGGATGCTCATAAGAGATCAGTGAGAAACCATGAAACCCTGTTGCAAGCACTGGCTGAATCACGAGCCGAGGTCATAGAGCTCCGAGTATGCCAGATGGTGTGCGAAAGACACCTACTTGACAATGGAACGTCAATTGGTTGAGCTAAGAGTTCACCAGAGGAATGATCGTCGCCAGTAGTAGACGCTTTACTTTATTTCCCTTATAAAAAGAAATCGTTTTCTGTCTATGCCCGATGTGGCATTTTCTATGAAATTATCGTGTACCGTAAGTACTTTAGTTAGGTCTTTAAGCTGTCAGGAACTATCTTCTGTGGATATGATGTGAAACCTTAAAAGGTCATTTTCCAGAATCCTTACATCGTGAATATCAAAGATATTGACAGCCGGCTAACTTCTGTGTCATTCTTCATGCAAGTACTTTTATCTTACTTTCATTGGAGTCTATCTAAATCATACTTTAGTCAAGTCATTGGACTATGGTGATTTATCTCCAGAGGCATTTCCAAGTCTCTTCAGTGGTTGGATCTTGTTATTCACCAACCCACGACACCTCAGCTCGAACGACAAACGTCTTGAGACCATTCTACGAATATACTCCCATTCCGTACTAGGACTGCATCATAGGGATGTAGGTCAAACCTTAGCGAACATACTTTCATTCTTTACCAGGACTGCATCATAGGGATGTAGGTCAAACTTTCGAGATCATACTCTTACTCTTTTCATGAACAATCTAAGTACATCAGGGTCAACCAGAATCACTCATAAATCTTTACTCTTTCGTTTTACAGAATCATGTCGCCAAAGAAAGACGAGCAACCCATCAACCAAGCACCAACCCTCCAGATTGATGCAGCTACCGTTCAAGCTGCAGTCTCGGTTGCCGTGTCAGCTTTTCTGACGCGCCTTAACGCTAACAATGCGAATGTTAGCGGGATTATTAACAACAATTACAATCCGAGTAACAATCAAATACCGCAACGAGCAGCAAACTACCACGACACCCCGAGTTCCAAGACGAAGAGTAACAAATGGAAGTTTTGGGATAGAAAGAAGGACAAATCGCGTAAAGGGACGAACAAGAAACAACCACGAGTAACGACCTTCACCACTACGACATCTATACCTCCTAGTGCCATCCCTTCGGAAACACCAGTTGTCCCAAACCCAGCCCGACAATATGCTGGAAATCTCCCTAATTGCATCAAATGTAATT
This sequence comes from Lactuca sativa, assembly GCF_002870075.4. NCBI lineage: Eukaryota > Viridiplantae > Streptophyta > Magnoliopsida > Asterales > Asteraceae > Lactuca > Lactuca sativa. Next base: position 126,047,969 of record NC_056624.2, on the reverse strand, counting down.
ATCACCACCTTGGACGGTGTCGGGGGAAGATTCTCAGGATCACAGCTGCAGGAGAGCCTACTCCGGAACCACGTTAAATGTAATTTGGGCGTTCGTTGTAACAGACTTATAAACTATCTAGAATTAGTGCAACTAGAGTCTTACCTTTTGCGAGATCCTGTCTGTATAGGAATGCTCGTGCTGCGTATACTTGTCTTTTGTAGTATATCCTATTCGCAGCAATAGTCTTGTGGTAAATCTAAAGTACTGTAACTCTGTTCATGGTTGCACAGTTGTGTTTTGTCTGTAATCGTCTATGTTTAATTCTAATGTCTTTAAAGTTTCTGTATGATTCCGACATTATCATACAATCAGATTCAATTTGATCGACGCCAAAACAGCTTCATACGTACATCTCTTTCTTCTAGATCGTTTTTCCAGCGAAGCCGTCATATCAGAACACCGTAGTACTCATGCCAAGAGTACCACTTATTTATTTTCTTTCCGAAGAAATCCCCGAAGTACCACTCGTGCAGTACGTCAAGTTCAATCCAAGGATTTATACGAATGATCTATCACTGAGAAATGTTTGCATAAGAGTGATATATAATCAAGGTTCTACAGGTTTAGAATTGATGATTCCACTTTAACTTCTTTTCCCGGATGGGATGTGAGGGTAAGGAAGAATCAGTTATTCGACTACCTTTTCAATATTAATTATATACGACTCGTATACACGAGATGGTGATCGTGAAGCCCTGTATAAATTCTAAAATGGACTTCAGGACGGAGACCTGCCTAAGTATACGAGTAATCACATCGTCATGCGAACAAACTTAGAACCCAGTACGACTCCCGAAAACAGATCGCCCTATAGTTTAAACACCCTCGGAGATACCAGAACTGTACAAACCGCTTGACGAACTACACAGAAAGAGAATTAGAAGACTAGGCTTCTCACCCTAGAGAACCCCGGTCATATTCTCGCGGAGATCGACGGATTGCAACGTATGTGCCTCGGATATCGAGGACTCCGTCAAGATTTTCATAGAAATTGTTATCTCTGCCTCGCATAGACAAAATGGTCGAGCAAACGCAAGGAAAGAAACTACTTCCAGGAATGGATCTAAAATCCGAATATCACCAGTTCGAGTGTTAGGTGAGGATGTCCGGAAGACTATCTCCTGAACTCGATGTGGACACTTCGAGTTCGTAGTAATACCTTTCGGATAGGACCAATACGCCCATAGTTCTCATGAGCTAAATAAATAGAGTTACGTCTTTCTTACTAGGATCAGTCATCATTTCTCCATGTAATGACTTACTTATCTACCCTCGTAGTAAGAAGAAAGCCCATGGTAACATTCCTACAGAGGAACTTTTAGCAAAGTTCTCTAGGCTCGAGTTTTGAAATTGAAGAGTCAAATTTCTAGGACACACTGATAGTAATGTGAGAAATTTTGAGTACTCTTTCAATTTGTCAAAACCGTTGAGCATTTATCGACACCCGAGACGCCGACAGTTTTCGCCAGATTCTAGGTCTTACCGACCTACCGCCTTAGTTCATTCAGAACTCCTCGCAAGCTACAGAAACTCGTACAACTTTGACCCAGCAAGGGGTGGCCTTTGACTGGGAAGTTACGTAAGAAAAGGAACCTTTGAGATTCCAAGTGAGTGACCAAGTTCTTTAGGATAACTCACTCTGGGAATGGCTTAATACGCTTCGTAAAGCGTGGAAAGCTAAATCCAAGTTAGACAGGACCTCCGAGATTCTTATCAGAATCGGTCCTGTGCCTCACACAAACAAGACCTACTCCGCGAACTCAGTAACGTACTTTCTACTCTTCGCATCTCGATCGTGAAACCATACCTTTCCGTTAGGACTTTTTCAAGTCCACTCTTCGAGATCCTCAACTTCGTATTAGAACCGTAGTGACCCTCGACCGAGAGGTCAAGCGGACGAAGAAACGCCATCGCCAGTTAGTGAAGGTTCGTTGGAATGCCAATCGAGAACCCGTTATCAATTAGATGCACTAGAACCAATCAATTAGGAAGTTTCCTCCTCACGACTCGATCATTCGTGCATACTTCCTTGCTTAAATTCTAATTTCGGGACGAAATTCCTTCTAACGGGGGGATGATGTGACAACCCGATACTTCGAGTCAATGTAATGTAAAACCAATCAAATTTAGGTCAAAATGTAACTTTCCTAAAATCTTATTTGGGTCAAATAAAGTAGTAGGAATCGTATCAAGGTTTCCAAGCATATAAAGAACCCTAAAATCCGAGTTATAACGAAGAAGTTATGACCAACCGAAGATTCTCGGCAAAACCGGCATCAGCGATTAAACGTAAAACGCGAAATTTCGATGCAATAGTTTTTTGCCTTAAGTATCTAAATGAAAGTTATAGACAACCTCAGTCTATGATCGTACATAAAAAGAACGTCCAAATCTGACTTCGGATGTGAAAGTTATGAATTTTTGAAGAAATTCCTTAATCGCGTCATTTTATTAAATAAATAATAAAAATAATTTTGGAATTTGCCAACGGATTCTAAACGAAAGTTGTAGATCTTGGTCTCACCTTCGCGTGGATATAAAGAACGTCAAAAACGGAGTTCGTATGAGGGAGATATGAATTTTAGAAGTTTAATTAAAATAAATATAAATTTAATTATAAACTCCCAGTATTATCCGAAGGGGAGTCATCGGATAGGACCGAAGTACGCCCTGCGTACCTTCGTACGCCCCGCGTACTGAGATCAAGGGCCTCGGATCGTCCACGTCGCCCTATCCGACCCGTCCGACCCGTCCGAAGCGTCCGACCCGTCCGACCCGTCCGAAGCGTCCGACCCGCTGTCCCGTCCGACCCGCCGTCCCATCCGACCCGTCTCCCCAACAACCCGTCCCATCCGAAGCCGAGGCAGTCGAGGCTTCGGTCATGCATGACGTACGCGTACGCGCTGCGTACGAGCGTACGCCCCGCGTACCGAGGCGGTTCAGCCTTCCTATAAATAGGATGCGAGGGCTTCCGAGAAAAGGGCTCATTTCTCTCCTCTCTCTCACAATCTTGCCTCGTTTTCCGTGCCCGTTCAAACCCGAAGCTCTGGTCTTTTTGCTCAAGTCCCGATGGTCGATTTTACTCCCGAGATTCCCGAGAATCCCGAGAATCCCGAGAAAAATCCGTTTCCCGAGACGAAACTCTGCCCGGTTTTCCATCTCGCTATCTTCAAGCTTTCATGTGAGTTAATAACCCTTAACTAATGTTCTAAACTACTTTTAAATGCTTTATGGGGGGGGGGATACAAGTAGAACCATGCTAGTATTATATCAATCGCATGCGATTAATAAGTAGAATTACGCTAGTTATTACGTCAATCACATGTGATTAATATATAGCATTCAAGAGATTTGGCTACTCATTAGCCATTTTACTAAATAGTTTCCTTCAAATGATTTGTATAAACATTTTATATGTTTTAAACTACTTATTACACTTTACATTTTACCCGGTACATTACCTTTAAAACTTATTTACAACTGTGTTTCAATCAAATGTTTCCTTATACTCAAAACTATTTTATCATACTTATGCCTTCAATTTGTTTTATAGATCGACATCAAGTCGATCTTTTCTTAAAATAATATTTATGTTTCAAATGTCTTACAAAATTTATTTATGCTTTTATATTATAAATTGCATGCCTCTATATGTATAGTTATATAAGAAATGTTTAAAAGACTTAGGAAGGCTATCCACCCTATTTCCTTTTCGCGCCTTGAGATGTGGTCTGGTGGGATATTGGATACTCGTCCGAAGGTCGTTTAAATATTAGTTATATATCATGAGTACATATAAAGTCATAAAAGGTCCTTCTAGTTCATCCTATGCCCTTGGGTAGCAAGGGTATACATCCACGTCCATACATACCACTTAGATTACTAGTAAGCTACCATGTGGGTAGTTCAGGAAGATACTAGAACCATTACTAGAATGCGATATCATACAATGAGTCAGTTCATTCATGAGTCAATACTTTCTAAAACATTACTATACATGTACAACTATACTAGGACGAGAACATATACATCTATACTAGAACGTTTACATTACTATACTTGCCAGATAGAGAGAACACACATTACAGCTAGCACACGTAGAACCTTACCGTACTCTACTATAATATTTACATTATTATACTTATAGGAGTACTTATGCATAGATATATCAGTAGGAGTCCTATTACATTTTATATGTATCGACTCCGTTATTAAATCCGTGTTCTTACCTTTTCCTTGTGATAAGATCACATAATCGACGAGATAGAATGGATTATTATCCTAGTACCAGAGGATACGAGTTGGGGGGATTGACCATTCCTAGAATCTCTGTTAGCTACAGAGGTAAAAGTACATCTACGGATGTCAAACGGTTGGTACCTTTACAGGTGCACGATTAAGGGATTAACTATTCCTATACCCAGCTGTTAGCAACAGAGGTAAGAGTACGTCTACGGATGGATTAAAGTTAACGTTTACAGTACCAAAGGGTATGATTCAGGTTAGTTATATTATTACCCATAATTGTGACTCATTCACATAACCAATGAGGTAAAATTATATTTAGGTATCCTAGTACCAAAGGATAGAACTTCTTATAATGATAATAATAGTAACACAATTAGGTCTTGGTAAAAGACTACAAAGAGCACAGTTAAGTCTTGGTAGAAGACTCCTTTTGTTACTAATAGGAATCATAGGGATTCTAGGGTTTTTCAAACATTTACAGCTGATCTACAAACATTTTCATACTTTTATGAGCTTTCTTTCAAAACAATGTCAAGTCTTAAAAATTATAAGTTTTACAAATTAAGACACATTAATACTTATGATCTCACCAGCTTTATAGCTGATACTCGCTTTCAAAATTACTTGTATCCTCAGGTCATCATAGACAGGTACCGATGCAAGGAGAAAGGAAGATAGAGCTTATTCAAGACTTACCTTTCATTTTGATTTATGCTTTAGTGTTTATCAAAATTTGACAGAATACAATTGTATAATAATTATTTTATTAATGCAATGGATGATGTTGTTGCTTGTTTACTACTTTACATTGTTGTTGATATTATACTTGTCAAAAGGTATTGGTTTCTCGAAGTCCGATTAATTTCTGGGTACATGTAAAAGCTAGTGGGATCATAATTGTTTTGCTAGAATTACATGAGGACAATATTTTTTCGTAGGAAACATTATCTCTAGGGAACTTTTTTTATATGATAAACCTGGGGAGAGGGCACTCATACTTCGATTTGAATCTAAAATTTTCGATTGTATAGATTAGTAAAACTTAGTCAAAGACATATATGAATATCGTATTGACATGTTTCAGCATAAGAGATTCGATATGTAGAAATATTATAGCAAGGAATTGAACTAATATCAAATCCTTGTGTAGGGAATAATGAGTCGAGTCTCATATGCTTCAGATATAGGATCGATTACATATGCTACATTATTCACTTATTCTAATTTTTCAAATGCCTTTAGCATTGTGTGAAAATGTTTAGGATTTTGTGTGACTAAGCTGGTTAAACAAATGTCAAGAACATTCTAATGTTTTACCAAATATTGGTTGCTTGTTGACAGTTGGAAGTATGATATTATTAAGATAGACCATAGTGACATGTTTTGGATTGAGATCATCTTGGTCAGAATTGATGGTCGTATGGAAATATGGAAATGTTTCCATAGTGGGGTATGGTTGTTAAATATGCATGTAAGTTGGAAGCCTTAATGCAAGATAAGCGTTCTAAGAGTGTACCTTGAATTTGAAACTTCATAACCAATGCATTATTTCAAGTAACAAGTTCCTTTGGAACATTCTATGATATCGAAAGCTCAATCTCTGTGACTTTAGAACCTCGACATCATAGGAGGTCAATGCATGTGAAGTAGGAATTCCACCACATCTTAGATAGTAATAATAATTTGGAATTGTGAAACGAGCATCATTGGAGTAGTGTCCAGTCGATCTGTTCACCAAGGAAGGACCATGGAGAGGCGTAGTATGCATGTTTATAACATGTAATTACCGATGTTAGTTAATTCAAGTGGTTACTTGATTACTCGAAACATTATGCAATGAATAAATTCGTAATTGTTATGATGATTAAATAATAGGGATTTATTTATATTCAAGGGGTACGATACCATAGCTTATTAGTTTATTATTGTGTTTCACTTTGCATGTTTTACTTACTGAATAATTTTAATTATTTAAATTCCATATTCATTCTTACTTTTGGAAGTAAGTAGCGAATTAAGACTGTCATGAATTGTTTGTAGATTGTCTATAGGGATTGGACATTACTTATTGATTGCTACAATATTCATAAGTACATGGAAATAGGGTTTTTAAGTATTGGATAAACTCACTCTTAGAAATTACTTCATTGATTTAATCATGATTAATTCTAAGACGGTAATATCTTCTATTCTTCAAATAGAGATATATAAGCCATTTTTGCAAATTAGTTGTGCATTGGTTTACTCCAACACATCTCGTAACTCGGTGTTATAAAGTGTAATTTCATGCTTGATTTGGTGAGTTAAATGTATGACTATATAGTCAAAGTTTATTTGTTCCCTTTTTATTAATAGGAAAAGCGATATCTTTGGGCCCCTCAGTGATTTGAGTTGATCTATGTAAACCATGCACCTAGTCCGGACTAAATTCAGGTGTTCAATTTTGTAGTATGAATTTGATCATTAAACCGGAGCCTGAGAAAGAAAAAAATGAACATGAGGTTTATCATTTAGTCCATTATTTTGTTCATATGATATCTTGTAATGAAGGAATAGCTGATCACTTATTTTAGGGACAACGTTTGATTTGAATTAGAGTTGAAAGTGGCTTTGGAAAGCACACTTTGCTATTTGATTCGAGGTTGTACTTGTAGTTGTAGTTATAGACTTATCTAAGTAGGAAACTATCAGATTAAGCTGTCTATGGTCGTAAATAAATTGGTATATTCTTGTAATTAGATACAAAGTCCTTTTTGGGTTTCCCTCATAACTAGAACTTGGTTAGAGTGACATTTATAGAAAGAGGATAAATTTATTAGTTTATTATATGATTAATAAGTTGTAATAAATGATTTGTTATATATATAACATATTAATTAGAAATAGATAGTTGATTTGTTAATTTATGATATGATTAATAAATTACTGTGAAATAAATAAGAATTGATTAATTATGAATCAGAATTATTTGGAATCAATTCAGGATTAAATGGAATTAATTAAAGCTACATGTACTGAGCCGTAATTGATTAACAATAGAACAAAATTAAGGATCCATAAGCCTCCATCATATGGACGGTTTTTGATGCCCTATTAGGGTTTCTAAAAGCCTCTAAATGATAATTAGGAAACTATATAATTACATGAGTTGAAATATTAGTATTATATGTTCAAAATTTGCGTTTTAAGGGTTTCTAAAAAGCTATAAATAAGACCCTTGGGTCATCTATTTTCTATGAATCTTGTACCTAGGGAATTATGTTTTCCCTTGCTTTCCTCCTCTCTCATATCTTTTCTTTTAGTTATAGGGTTTGGGTGTGAGCCATTATAGGCATCATCCTTTTAATACTTAGCTTTCCACGACTAACAGATACAAGGGATTGAAGAGGTTTGTTTGCTACAACAAATCAAATATATGTAACCCTATCTTGGTATTTTTAGATTATATTAGGTTTCATGTTAGTTTTGTTGTTCAGTGTAGGATACCTTCAAAGTATTATGAAATAGATCCTTTAGGTTGCATGTGTCCTTAAGTTTTAAGAGTTTTTCTACAAGCACATAGTTTTTGTAACCTATAAAACTCATCATAATTTTGGTGGGAGTAGGCATACTTACCATTTTTTAGATGAGTTCTCCTACAACAACAACTATCATGCCAAAATTGACATGCATCACTTTGAGTTGCTTTATGGAAGGAAATTTCGGCCCCCATTTGTTGGGGGTGAGGTTAGTCATCGATTGATGCAGAACACCGAAGTAGTGCTCAAGACTATGGAGTTGATACAACAAGTATGTGGTAAATTGCAAACCGCACATAGTAGACATAATAGTTATGCTGATCGGCATCATTTCAACTTGGATTTCCATGTTGGGGATTTCATGGTTCTAAATTTGTCACCATGGAAGGGTGTCATCTGGTTCTGAAAGAGGGGAAAGTTGGGCCCTAGATATATCATTCCCTTCAGGGTTATTTCCCGGGTGGGCATGGTTGCTTAACAGTTAGATCTTCCCGAGGAGCTTAGTCAGATCCACAACACATTTTATGTTTCCTAGTTGTGGAAATGTTTAGTTGATGAGTCTGTAATGGTACTGTTATATGACATTCAGGTTGATGAGGGCCTGAACTATATAGGGCGGCCAATTTTTGATTATTGGTAGGAATACAAAGGTCATGCGCAAGAAGGAGCTAGTTTTGGTCAAGGTGCAATGTCAACACCAGAAGGGTTACAAATTTACTTGAGAACCCGGGGAAGAGATGATAGAGCATTACCCCGAGTTATTTGTAGCAGCGGATTTCAAGGACAAAATCTGATTCAAGTGGGGGAGAGTTATAACATTCGGTTTTCAAGTATGAATTTAATGCTTAAAAAACTGGTGGAATTTGGTGGCCACGGCGTGGTGTGGAAGGTCACCACGACGTATTGACAAGATTAAAACTTATAAGATCGATAGATTCAAAACAAGTAGAAGAATCAAACACCAAGAATAGATATCAAAGTTGTGCTGAATGCTTAAAATCATTGCCTTAGAAGAGCTCGATTAAGAACTGCTATTGTAAAGGCTAAGTAGGGTTACAAGATGATTGACAAAACACGGTGCATGCATGCACTATTTATACTCTAACCCTAGCACATTAATATCGGGTTGACAAACCCAACCCATTAAAAAAGATTAAAGAAAACAATACAATACAATTATTGACACAATAAAAAATAAACCCAACAATCTCCACCTTTGTCTCAATAAGGAAGGCAGATTCTTCATTATTGTTGTCACTTTTGAACTGTAAACAGCTTCGGCATAATCCCCAGTAGTGTCTTGCGAACAAGGACATACCAATTGATCATGTCCGAAAAGCACTTATTGTCCACAATGATGTTCGCTTTATTCTGACTCACGAAATCCACAAAGTAATCGAGATAGGATCAGGAGTATAGATGCTTGTCTACAAAATAGAAGCAGGCTCTGTGAAATTTCGCATCTGGCTTTTCTCTTATCTGAAAAGCTACACTCCAATCCTTCTTTCGTATCCTCCACAACTTCATCGTATCGAGGTCCTTCGGGAGAACAGTGGGTTTCTTGTGCAGAATAGTGGAAATCTCCACATCCATCTTCACAATCTATTGGATGTAACAGACCAACATTCATTTTAGATGTGCAATGATAGGCTCGAATTTTTGTTGATCCTTCATCAGCAGAAGTTACAAAGAAATCAAATCAAATGGGATGAAGCTCTTTGTTTCAAGTGGTCCATACACCTTAACAACTGTGATCTTCTTTGATCTCTATGTTTCGTATTGTGGCCTCACATGCTTTTGATAAAATGAGCAGAGCGCCTGATCAGCACCTTTGTCAGCCGGAGAAGCATTCTCAATTAAGTCAAAACTATGAAAAAGGAAATCCTTCGAAGTAATAGGCATATCAAGCTATAAATCCGAGGAATTCTCCAAGTTGAATGATCTAACGGGCTTAGCCAGTAAACGTTCAGATTGTTGACGGCTTCTTTCAGAATTCGCTCAAGTGTCCACAGAAGAAAGATAGTCTTTTGAGCTTTCAATGTTTCCTCTGCTTCACGAGCAAGCCTTGCTTTCGCTTTAGCTTCTCTGACTATATGATGATTTTCAGCGATTTCAACTCGACGAATCTTCCTTCGCAATTTTTCATTTTCATCAGGTTCTTCCTCTTTACTGTCATCGATAAGCTTCTCTTTGCCTCTCGAACTCGAATTTGCATTAACCTTCGGTTCGTTTATTTTGGGATGTTGTTCTTGATTATCACCCCCACCAGCTGGTTTCTTGACACCTTCGATTGTCACTTTTTGTGCTTCTTTCGTTGCTTCTCCCCCTTGTTTTGGAATGGAAGATTCCGAAACACCTTGGATTTTATCTAACATGGAGAATATAGGCTGTAAATTTTTTGAAAGATGTTGACGAACTGAGACTGTTAGAAGAGAATTGGGATTTTCAATCAGATTGTGCAACTCAGCATTCGCATCAGCAACACAACTTCGGATAACAACATTCTCAGAATTTAGATCAACAATCTGGGAATTGGCATGAGTTAACTTGACAGATAGAACTTTCACACACTCAGTTTTAACATCAATCTCATCCATAATCTTGTTTTCATGAGCCAAATCAACCTAAAGTTTGACGATTTTGGAAGAGATGGAAGTGTGAACTCTATATTGTCCGATTGAATGCCTGTGCGAACCTTCTCAATAGCATTGTTTTCAGTGTGAAGAGAAGTTCCAAGATTGGAAGTCACCTGATTCGCTTTTGCAGTGTTGGACTCAAAGGATTTTTGGAAAGTACCCATAAAGGCTTGAGCCTCAAATACTATTTTTGCGACTTTTCGGTCGTATCCTTGCAAGTCTGGGTAGAATTAGCAACTGCTTTGTTGGTGAGAGTAAGGTTGGAAGCATGCTCCTTTGTAAGCGTTTCCAAAAAGGCTTTGACAGAGGCATTAGAGTATTCATCACAAGAGGAATCTTTGGAAGACTCAATTAAAGAATCCAGTTTCGAATTCAGTTCCTTGAACTACTTTCAGGTCATGGGAGCATCATCTTTGTTACTCTCTAGTTGAATATTGAAAGGACTAACAAAAATCCTCAAAAGCTTCCTAATCATCACCAAAGACAGTATCAGGATCATCTTGACGCAGTGGTGAAATGGGAGTGAACTCTATACCAACAGAAATACCAGAAGCCCTTACCCTCATATCAGATACGTTGGCAGTGACTGGTGATGAACTTGTGGTTATTGTTGTGGTTGTTGTGGAGTCCGTGAACAATGGAGCAGTGCTGGTAGCGGTAATCTGTGGTTGCGAGACTCCAACATATATAGGTGGGCATGGAGCGATAGGAGTTGTAGATGAAGGAGGAGGAGAAGGTGGAGCAAAATCCTAGAAAAGTTTATCTGTAAGTGGAACAGAAGTTGGCATAGAGAAGGTTACCACAGGATTCAGAGTTATAGGCTCTGAAACCATAGGATGTGAAGTCGCAGCTTTATCATCATGTCCGTGTTGGACTTACTCTGGATTACGAATGTCCGAGATGGTATTGGACTGCGAATCACCCTCAACACTTGGAGTGGGCGTGAGTTTCCTGCGAGTGGTTTGCTTCTTTTTCTTTGGAGTCTGTGCAAGTTCCGAAGGTCCAACTTTTGTTTTTCTTTTTCCTCATTTCTTTGGCTTATCGGCCTCCACAAGAACTTGTCGCACTGCAGCAGTCAATGGACGAGGACCTGAAGTCGGTTTGCTACAATAGGCTTTAATGACTGCTCTGTCAGCCAGTACATTCCAAAGCATCGATTCAGGAATTGAACCAATAAATGAGAATCTAGAACTATCCGCTACTATAAATTTTGAGGTGTGAAAAATGGGAATATCGGCAACAATTGAACCTTTGAGCACCGGAATATGAAGGTGATTGATGGCCTTGTGAACAACAATGGACCTAAATCGAGCACAAGAATTGTCTGTGTGCCTTGTGAAAAAGAGTGTACTCTAGACAAGCTGAGTCCAAAGAATTGATCCATCGTCTAGATTAAACCCTGAATAAACACCATACATAATGGTAAGAAAAAACTGATGGGTTTTAGTCATATGAACATTCCTATGTGCACATACAAACCCTAATGCTTGGATCTAGGTTTCTCTAATTGAACATGCATTGTATACAAGACTTTTAATGATGATTCTAGTATAATAACATAAGAAAACCAGATCTTGAAGAGTACCTTAAGTTGCCTGCTTGAATCTTCTTGTCCTTGGAGCTTAGAGTCACAAGTGTCACTCCTCTAATGGCTTACAAACACCAACTTAGCAAGAGGATGATTGGAGAGAGAGGGGATGGAGCTAGAATCCGGCCAGGGTTCTTCCAAAGGCAAGAGTGCCGATTTCCTTGACCCCTTGGGTCTATTTATACTTGGAAGGCTCCTAAGGTTTCACCCTTAAACCCTAATTGGATAACTTAGGCCCTAAGCAATCCAATACCCTAATGATAAGCCTTGGACTAATTCTAGGTCTATCCAAAGCCCCAAAACCGTCCACCCGTTATCTATAAGGGATTATAGCCCAAAGTACAACTATCATACAATTGACAATTTATGCCCTTCTATATAATTAATCTCCTTAAGTCACCAAATTAATTCCTAATTAATTTATGACTTATATTAATCAAATAATAATATTATTACTCCTTATATTATTCTCATAATATATTAATAATATTTCTTCTCTCATTACAAATCATCCTGTCAAGTTGCTATGGTGAAGGCAACCCAAAAGGACCATGCACAATCGGGTCAAATACTTGCCTAATATAGTTGCAGCCATAGACACTATTCCAACAGTCTCCCACTTGGATAAGTCTAGTAACTATATATACATGTATAATCCGATTAGCAATCGTAGCTCTCAAAGACGCTGTCAAACTCTGATCTTATCAATCTTGTCCTTTAGAGAAGGGATCGTACAGTCCTCTGTTTAGATATCATGCAGGCATTTAGATGGAATCAATTGTCTAGCATTTGGTTTCTCGATCTCAGATTTATTTGACATAGAACTTAATCAAGCACATCAATTTAGTTCTGACCGGGCCCGACACATAAGTCAAATCAAATCATCGAGCGGCCGAGATATCGCTTTTACCCTCTTAGAACAAAAGTAACAGATAAACTTTGACTTATATGCATTTACTTATTCATTAATCAACTATACACAACAATGCGTTTTATAACATCAAGTTACTGATGCGGTTTCGCATTATCAATGAATAACCAATTAACAAATAACAAACCATATATCTAGGTTTTAAGACCATATGATATTAACGTCTTGCGATCACCCTTTTATCACATTCCATAAGGTGGTTCCAGCAAGCACGGGCTTGTTGCAATGCTCAAAACTAGTTCATAAGCACTCATGAACATTGTAGAAATCTTTTGCTATGCCTAATACCATTCAGACAATCTACACACCAATTCATGACAATCTTCATTCATACCTACTTCCAACATATGAACGATTTTGGACAATTTGAATAATTCGATTATTCTTAATAAACTCAATTATTCTGGAAGTCAAAACATGCAAAGTGAAACAATAGTTAGTAACATTATTCATAAATAATACTCCTTTATTTAATCATCAAATGTTAATTACATTTATCTATTACACGTTTATAATACTATCTAATCTATACTAATATCATCCTTCAGCCCAATACTCCTAGCATGATGCAAATGCTTAACCCTGCTCAGTCCCTTCGTAAGCGGATCTGCTGGGTTATCTTCTGATGATATCCTCCTAATCACGAGGTGTCCTTCTTCTACTTGATGATACTTTCTGTCGATATAACGAGATCTACCATGATCCCTCGGTTCCTTGGTCAAGGCAACCGCTCCTTCATTATCACAGAAAATCTCCATGGGCTCCTTTATGGCAGGTACAACTCCAAGATCACCGATGAAGTTCTTCAACCATATTGCCTCCTTTGACGCTTTGCTCGCTGCAATGTACTCTGATTTGCACGTTGAATCAGCTACGGTTTCCTGCTTGGAACTTTTCCAAGTCACTTCTCCTCCATTCAGGGTAAAGACCCAGCCAGACTGCGAACGGTAGTTGTCTCTGTCGTTCTGAAAGCTGGCGTCACTATACCCTCGCACCTTCAAGTCATCACTCCCTCCGAAGACTAAAAACCATTATTTGGTCCTCCGAAGGTACTTAATGATATTCTTAACTGCAATCCAATGGGCTATGCCAGGGTTCCCTTGATATCTACTAACCATGCTCAAAGCAAAGGCTACATCAGGGCGAGTACAAGTCATAGCATACATGATTGAGCCAACTGCGGAAGCGTATGGTACTCGGCTCATTTCTGCTATTTCGGCTTCGGTACTCGGACTTTGAGTCTTACTCAACTTGGCATTACTTTGTATCGGTAGTTCTCCCTTTTTCGAATTTTCCATACTAAAACGTTTTAGTACTTTATCTAAGTAAGTGTTCTGACTAAGTCCTATTAGTCTTTTACTTCGTTCTCTCATTATCCTTATTCCCAAAATATAGGAAGCCTCTCGGAGGTCCTTCATAGCGAAGCACTTCCCAAGCCAGGACTTAACTTCCTGTAGTGTCGGGACGACTTTTCCTATGAGTAGTATGTCATCGACATACAAAACGGGGAAGCTTACTATACTCCCACTGGCTTTGACATATACACATGATTCATCTTCACTTCGTACAAATCCAAACTCTTTGGCTTTCTCATCGAAGCAAAGATTCCATTTGCGAGACGCTTGCTTAAGTCCATAAATGGACTTCTCAAGCTTACACACTCTATTTGGATACTTCGGATCAACAAAACCCTCTGGCCGATCCATGTAAACATCCTCAACCAACTTCCCATTAAGGAAAGCGGTCTTGACATCCATTTGCCAAATAACATAATCATGAAATGCGGCAATTGCTAGCATCACTCTAATAGATTTTATCTTCGCAACTGGTGAGAAGGTCTCATCATAGTCAACTCCGGGAGTTTGAGTAAAGCCCTTCGCAACCAATCGCGCCTTATATGTGTGTACGTTTCCATCCACGTCGGTCTTCTTTTTGAAGATCCATTTGCACCCAACGGTCTTACGTTCGGGCACATTATCAACCAAATTCCAAACTTGACTGTCATACATGGACTAGATCTCGCTGTCCATTGCCTCTTTCCATTTCGCAGACTCTGGGCCTGCCATGGCTTCCTTATAGCTATTAGGTTCATCTAAATTTATTAGTGTACCATCACTAATATACGTGTCCCCTTCGGTAGTAATATGAAAACCATAAAACTGGGGTTGAACTCTAACTCTTTCGGAACGTCTAAAAGGTAATGTTTCGTCAATCGGTTCAACCGGAGTTTGCTCCTCAGGTTGAGTGCCAGCGGTAGGAGTTCCTTCATCAATCGACTATTGAATCTCTTCAAGCTCGATTTTCCTCCCACTGTCTCCTTGGCTTATGAGTTCTCGCTCTCGGAAAAATCCTCTCCTCGCAACGAAGACAAGATTGTCCTTCGGTCTATAGAAGAGATATCCAAAGGATTTCTGTGGGTAGCCGACGAAAATACATCGCTCACTACGACGTTCGAGCTTGTCGTGAGTATCTCGTCTTACGAAAGCCTCGCAACCCCAAACCTTTATATGTGCTAACGAGGGAGCTTTCCCTGTCCACATCTCGTGAGGTGTTTTGGCAACCTTCTTAGTAGGGACTCGGTTAAGGATATGGGCGGCAGTCTCTAAGGCATACCCCCAGAATGAGATAGGTAGTGAAGCACAACTCATCATAGAGCGGACCATGTCTAACAAGGTTCGATTACGCCTTTTGCCACACCATTCAACTGCGGTGTCCTAGGTGGCGTTAATTGTGAAACTATTCCACACTCCTTGAGATAGTCGTGGAATTCAAGACTTAGGTACTCTCCTCCTCGATCGGATCGAAGCATCTTGATTTTCCTGCCCAATTGATTCTCCACTTCATTCTGGAACTCTTTGAATTTTTCAAACGTTTCTGATTTTTGCTTGATTAAGTAGATATACCCATATCTACTATAGTCATCGGTAAAAGTCACATAGAAGCGGTTTCCATCCTTCGTGGGTTATCTAAAGGGTCCACATACATCGGTATGTATGAGGTCCAATAAACCCTCACCCCTTTCACATGTACTAGTGAAGGGTGACTTGGTCATCTTTCCAAGCAAACAAGACTCGCATATGTCATCTTCCCTAAGGTCGAATGACTCCAACACTCCATCCTTCGTGGAGTTGGGCTATGCGCTTCTTGTTGACATGTCCAAGACGGAAATGCCACAAGGATGCTCTATCCATATTATTGGAAGAATCCATGCATAAAACATCATTTCCTAGGTTACCTACAATCATAACAGTTTCATAAATTCCATTACATGGTATTGCTTCAAAATATAAGAAACCATTTAGATAAGCATAAATAGAACTATTCTCATTATTAAAAGAAAATCTAAATCCTTGTCTAAACAAACCATGAAATGAAATTATGTTTCTTGCCATTTCTAGCGAATAGCAAAAATTGTTCAAATCTAAACATAAACCATTCCTAAGCACTAGAGAATACACTCCAATCTTGGTCACAGGAAACGATCTTCTGTTCCCCATGATTAGATTTATTCTTCCATGCTCCACATCCCTATTTCTTCTTAGTCCCTGCAATTCAGAACAAATGTGGTAACCACACCTGGTATCGAGGACCCAAGAAATAGCATGAGATGAATTATTAGATTTAATTGTGTATATACCTGCGAAAGACGGCTTGATCTTTCCTTCCCTGATGGCTTGCAGGTAGTCTGGGCAGCTTCTCTTCCAATGCCCTATTTTGTGGCAGTGGTGGCACTCTGCCTCCTTTGGGTTAGGGTTAGGCTTAGCGGGATCAACTTTGGTCCCACTAGAAGAGGAACCATCTCGGGACTTTCCCTTGCGGTGGCTCTTAGATGGATCCTTCCTCTTCTTGCCTCTTCCTTGCCCAATTGCCAAAACATGAGCAGCGGGTGGATTAGGAGTGGGTGCAACAGACTTGTCCTTGAGGTTGCTCTCAGCAACCCTAAGGAGACCTTGGAGCTTACTTAGGGTGACCTCCTCCTTGTTCGTGTGGTAGGTCATCCTAAATTGATTGTAACACGTGGGCAAGGAGTGAAGCACCATGTCGATTGCCAAGTCTTCCCCAAAGTCAACATTCAACTTGCGAAGACGATCGACATACCTTTTCATCTTTTGCAGGTGCACGGTTAGAGATTCTCCATGACCCATTTTGGAAGAGATCATGTTAGTGAAGATCTCGTAAAGCTCCTGCCTCGCATTTTGATGGTATCTCTCCAATAAGTCTTGGTGCATTTCATACGGATACATGTCCTCGTAGGACTTTTGGAATTCGGCGTTCATTGTGGCTAATGTTCATGAGTCTCAAAAGCAGTCATTTCAGCCGGAGTAGCGATTTTTGGGTTGATTTTCTCGAGCTTCTCATCGAGGACATACTCCTTGTCCTCGTAGCGAGCAATCGTGCGAATGAATCTTATCCATTCGCTAAAGTTTGTCCCATCGAAAGTCACCTTTTGGCAAAGGCTCATCAATGTGAACGAGCTAGCAGCATTGTTCGCGTTCGACATCTACAAATAGAAAGGACAAAGATAGATTAGAATTTGAATCCCTGATTATCACCCAATAAGAAAAATTAGGGCTAAGATCCAACAACATTATTTACATATTAGAAAAGGGATGTCGTAATCTAACATGCAAACAATTTGAAGGTAAGTGAATGACGATTCACTAATTCTCCACCATGAAAACATAACTTTAAGTTCTAAATGTATTGAGAATTCCTAGGTTTGGATGAGATTCATTGAAACTTTTCAATGGCATGTTTAAATCTCGATATGCCCCTCTCATTTGTGACTGGGATACCGAGGATCACAAAGTGGGTGTGAATTACCATGCAAATTCACACGGTGCCTTCATTGTAACAATCACCTATTCGATGTGCCGGTAAACCACACACGCTCCATCGAACTATGCTAAACAATGAATCACCCTTTGCCACCTTTTCTTAGAACCAATTAGTGTGCCGGTAAACCACACACGCTCCACTAACTTCTTAGCAAGGGTGTAAAGTGTAATTTCATGGGATTGCATCAATTCACTTTTCCTAAAGTAACTAGGATTGGGAATTTTTTGAAAAACATGTAGTTACTTTGTATTTCATATTATACTTTTAATGAGGAGATGAGGTTGCCCTATCCTACCCGTTCGGCTAACGATCCTCCACCAATCAAGCAAGCGGTGGGTGTGAGTGTACACCCATTAAGCGCCATTTTATAGGCCGCAACCTTATACCCACCTTATAGACCGGCTTCGTGAATGAGGCCTACTAACGGTAAGACTAGCATTTTAATTATACATATACATATATATATATATATATAATATATATATATATATATATATATATATATATATATATATATTAAACTTGTAATATTATTGTATAGGGTTGAATTTTAAACTTGTAAAATTCTAGGGTTTGAAATTTAAATTGTCTAAATTAAACTTTTAATCACAAAACATAAATTTCAAAACTTGAGGGCAAGTTTTAAACTTTTCAAAACATAAGGGATCAAATAACAAATAATTCAAATTAACCATTTAATCGCATAATTATCTTTATTTGATTTATTTAATTATTTCTTGCAAAACAATTTACCAATTTAATTAAAATAATTAATCAATAATCACATAAGGAAATTAATATTCAATTAATTGATAAATATCTTCAATTAGGTCAAGAATATACTCAAATATATCTTAAAAGCGGATTTATATTGACCTATTAAGATTAAGGTAAGTATCCAAAAGATAAACAGCAAGAAATCCCGAAATTAGCTCTTTCTGACGCTCGAACTCGTCGAGTACCACAATGGACTCGCCGAGTTGAGCCTACTCGCCGAGTTCATCAGGCAGAATGACAAAATTCGAATTTTGCAAGCAACAATCAAGCAACCAATGCATCAATTAATTAGAAACCAATCAAGGCTCTGATACCACTGATGGGTTTTAGCCATATGAACATTCCTATGTGCACATACAAACCCTAATGCTTGGATCTAGGTTTCTCTAATTGAACATGCATTGTATCCAAGACTTCTAATGATGATTCTAGTATAATAACATAAGAAAACCAGATCTTGAAGAGTACCTTAAGTTGCCTGCTTGAATCTTCTTGTCCTTGGAGCTTAGAGTCACAAGTGTCACTCCTCTAATGGCTTACAAACACCAACTTAGCAAGAGGATGATTGGAGAGAGAGGGGATGGAGCTAGAATCCGGCCAGGGTTCTTCCAAAGGCAAGAGTGCCGATTTCCTTGACCCCTTGGGTCTATTTATACTTGGAAGGCTCCTAAGGTTTCACCCTTAAACCCTAATTGGATAACTTAGGCCCTAAGCAATCCAATACCCTAATGATAAGCCTTGGACTAATTCTAGGTCTATCCAAAGCCCCAAAACCGTCCACCCGTTATCTATAAGGGATTATAGCCCAAAGTACAACTATCATACAATTGACAATTTATGCCCTTCTATATAATTAATCTCCTTAAGTCACCAAATTAATTCCTAATTAATTTATGACTTATATTAATCAAATAATAATATTATTACTCCTTATATTATTCTCATAATATATTAATAATATTTCTTCTCTCATTACAAATCATCTTGTCAAGTTGCTATGGTGAAGGCAACCCAAAAGGACCATGCACAATCGGGTCAAATACTTGCCTAATATAGTTGCAGCCTTAGACACTATTCCAAAAAAAACTTACTAGAACTGTCAGACCCAGTTACTATCTCTGAAAAACTCTTGAAGAGCAGAGTAAATAAATCATTCCATATAGGAGGAAGGTTAGGCTTCTTGAATTTGGAGACGACAGCTAGGTATTCAATATATCACATATTATAGAACATCTCCAGAAGAGCAGATTTGGAATGGTTTTAGGATCGACCAACTCACTATCTTGAGAAAACCCTTGCAGGTGACAGAACCTGGTTTTGGTAATGTTGGTCTTCTGGTTGATAATATCATAAGTGATCATACCTTCCCCTTCTTGATAGCTAGTAGTAGAATACACCTTGAATAGATGAACGAAGGGAACAACCTCAGACATGGTAAGTGTTGGTGCTAGTGGTAAATGATGAAGACATTCGATGAGAGGCTGAAGAAACGCATCATACTTTGATGGATCAAGATCAAGAATTAGGTTTTGGTTGGCCTCGATACCCGATAAACTTGACGATGTAGTCTGACCAACAATAGAAGGAGTTTCAGATGAAGTTGCCATTTAATAGATTGGAGAAGATGATGAACGGTAACTGACAGAGAGAAAGGTTTTCTTGCGTCTGAGGAGTAATAACTTTGAAACAGTGAATAAAAGTGAACTATCAAATTTCCTTTTATATAATATGATTAAAGAGAGAAAAATTGACGTTTGGTGTTTTAAAATCCCGATAAAGTAGCCTTGAAAAGTGTGAAAGGCGTGTGTCAAGCGGCGTGATGTCACTGTCAGTTTGAAATTCCCTCGCGTCGTGATCACAATCTTATCTACTAAAAATCACCATTTCAGTTGCTAACTTTCGTAATTGATCACTATTTACTGTACTCCGAACCGGAAAGTAACGATTAAGACAACGACCTAGATTTTTGAAAATCACAAGGATCTTCGTGCAAGAGTATGCCAAAGATAAAGAAATAAAACAAGTTCCCTAAGGGATTCTATTGATTTCAATAAAGACATAAAGCAGATGGATCCCGAGCACCAATCTCTTCATTCACAGTCAAGAGAGACTTTGAAGTGCTTGTGTAGTGTCCCATTGAATTACGATCATCTTTTTTGTGGAGAAACAGTGAAAGGATTCTTTTAAATAAGGCGAAATGGGTGGCTTCCTCATCAACTATGTATGAAACTCAATATAAGTCCGAACGTTTGTATGAAGTACTTGTCTGACCAGTGAAGCCATAAGAACAAGTATGCTTTGGAAAAAATTAAGTGGTTGGATAATTTAAATCTCAAGAAAAATAAAAAAATGGATCTTTTGGGAAGAAAAGTCTTAGGTCTAGAACATTTCATTAAGATCTCAAAAAAAAAGATTTCAAGGTACGAACCACAAAAGTGAAGTTTCGTCAATTCCATGGTGATTAATCTAGAACATTTAAATTGTTCACCGTCAATGCGTAAATAAGTGTTGGATTTTGGGTTTCACTCAATTTGTGGTGATAAAGAATTTAAGATCATAAACACAGAAATTGAGCAACCGTAAACCTCAGTGGTAATTTCTGAGAGTCTCAAGGGTTACGAGAGTGGAAACGAATGTGATGGAGAAGTAATGGAGATGGTTCCGAAGAGAAATGTATGCTACACGAAAGTGACCAATCAGTCAACTCTTAACTCAATGTGAGAAGAGTAAGGTAGCTCAATGACTTATGTGAATATTAGCCTGGTTTGGAAGAAATGATTAGTATTACCAATTCATTAAGGCTTCAAACATAGAGTCTCAGAGGCTTTGGACTACATGCAGTAGCATGCTTCTAAGGACACATAACTAGTGTAAAGATTAGAAATTCAGTACCCGCCCCATCATTCGTAATTGAGAATATCATAAATAAATAAAATACTTTTGGATTTTGAATTTTTTGAAAAAGAGATAAAAATACAAAAATTAAATAAGAAGAAACACACAAAATATACAAAAGTATACAAGAAGCTCTGAACCTCCGAATGAATAGTGGACTGCGAGCCACTACGAGCATTCGCGGATGAACAGTAGATTACGAATCACTACGAGTGTTCGCACCCATTCACAGTTGAAAAGTTGACTGCGAATCGCTACGAGCATTCACACTCATTCGCAATTCAATCAATACTTTCCTAGTGCGAAGGTGGTTTCAGGACTGATTCAACTTCAACCATTCCTAAGCCTTGAAGAATGCGATTAAAGGTTTGTTATGGTAAGGCTTTAGTAAAGATGTCAGCCAGTTGATCAGCGGATCTAACAAAATGAATCTCGACTTTTCCATCTTCCATGTGATCTTGAATAAAGTGATACCTCAATGCAATGTGTTTGGTCTTGGAGTATTGCACTGGGTTGTGACAGATGCAAATGGAACTTTCGGAGTCATAGTATAAGGGTATTCTTTTCGTGTTTATGTCATAAACCTTTAATTGAATTTGAATCCATATCACCTGGGAGGTACAGGATGCAGCTGCAATATATTCAGCTTCGACAGTCGATAAGGAAACGCATGTCTGTTTCTTCGATTGCCAACTTACAAGTTTTCCGTCAAGAAATTGACATCCTCCAGTTATACTTTTGCGATCAAGACCGCAACCTCCGAGATCAGAATCAGAGAATGCTTGCACAAAGAACCTCGAACTAGATGGGTACCAAATTCCGAGCGAGGTTGTTCATTTTAGATATATGAAGATGTTCTTCACAACGGTCATGTGTGGTTCGCGAGGATTTTCTTGAAACCTAGCACAATAGCAAACAGAGAACATAATTTCTGGACGACTAGCCGTTAAATACATCAATGAACCTATAATTTGACGATAGAGTGTCATATCTGTAGCTGGTGTGTCCAAAGATGGTGTTTGCTTTCTTCCGAATGCCATTGGAACCTTCACCTTCAAATTTCCCACCATTCCAAACATCACAAGTAAGGTCTTCGTATAAGCCTCCTAGTTGATAAAGATTCCTTCATGACTCTTTCTTATATTCAAACCAAGGAAAAAGTTAATCGGACCCATTGAGCTCATCTCAAACTTAGTTTCCATCAACTTTTGGAACTCAGCAATTAATTTAGGATTAGTAGATTCGAAAATGATATCATCAACATAGATTTGGACGATCATCAAATGGTCACAATATTTCTTTCAAAAGAAGGTTGGGTCGACCGAGCCTTGTTTAAATTTAGACTGTTTTAAAAATCTAGTAAGAGTTTTATACTAGGCTCGTGGAGCTTGCATCAGACCATAGACTGCTTTGTCAAGAATGTAACACTGGTTCGGATATTTTTTTGTTCACGAATCCAGGTGGTTGTTCCACATACACCATGTCACACCCCAAAACCGAGAACGGCGGAATACGTTCTGGGGTGGAGGACGTCATGTACAGTATCATAACAATTGCATAATAGTAAAAACAAGCGACAACAACCATTGCATTAATATAGTAAGTTTAATTACAAGCGTGTTCTGTATAGTTTTGATAGACACCAAAAGTATAACAAAATAAAAGATGGGTCTTGTATATGCTCCATCTTCTCAAAAGCTGCACCAGTACCTGTCTATCTTTGACCTGAGGATACAAGTTATTTTGAAAACGAGTATCAGCATAAAGCTGATGAGTATATAAGATTTTATGTGTCATTTCTTGCATAAAAGTGTTTACAATCAATTAATATATGAGTTGAAATGAATGTTGAGAGTAGTAGAAATCCTTAGAAAATCCTATATTTTCCCGATTTAGATATGTGTAAGTTAAAATCCTTTGAGTGTGCAAAAGTATTTTCATTGAAACTATCAGTGCTAAAAATAAGTTAGTAAGTTTCATACTAGTAGCGTAGATGAGTAAAAGTATTGTTGGTTGACTGTAGTAGTGTTGCAAACTTCAATATATATTCATTTACTTCGGGAAATTAGATTAGTCATTAATTCTTAGTGTGTTAATTTGAATATAGATAAGATTTCTTATGTAACCGAACTGAATTATTATAGAGGTTCCGATAACCTTCCCGGTCATCCGCAGTGTAGTGTTGTAGTGCCATCCCTGGGCCTAGTCGGCTCGGACTGTAATTTAACAGTCGGGATGTAATAGCGTCCGTCCTGTATAGATCTATACATGTAGTGTTTCTTTCCTTTCGGGAAGCCCCGGTTACATGGTATTTACGTAGTAGAGTGTCGTATAGAGGAATAGTATGTTATATTCTGGATTAGTGTATTCTCTTGTATTATAGTATAGTAACTTTTAGTTATAGTATAGAGAGGGTTCTCTTAAACGTGTCTAAACTCATGATAGTTGTAGTTATAACGGGTATCCTAGTGATAGAGGTGTCAAGCAGTAGTGTTAACTATACCTATTATAGTTATATAGAGTGTAGAGTCACATGCCTTTGATTTATAAAGGTATTATATAAGATGAAGACTTTCATATCTAACACCATATATATGATATATAAGTAAGAAATCAACGACAGTAGGACGGATAACAATATACCCTAAGACCACAATGAAACAAGAACAGGAAATAAGGTGAGCTATCGGTCCTAAGTCCTTCAAGTCTTATTTATATAAATATATGGATGTCGATATAGTTTAAAATAAAAGTAATTTAAATAGAATTTGAAAATAGTTAAACAACAATTTAATTTAGAAAATGCGTTTGATGAATATTTAAAACAGTTTTATTGACAAATAGATAAAAGCATAGAGAGATCCTTTTTGGTTGTAACCTATAAATCACATATGATTAGGAACTAGAACTTGTTGCATTTACTTGTATCATCCCCTAAAACATGTAAAAACATTTTAAAAGGTTAATTAAGGGGTATGAACTCACCTGCAACGAGTAGATCGGGTGGAAGTATCGGATGAGCATTTGGTGTCAAGTAAATACTTGAACACACTTTATGACCCTAGTAACATATGAAGGCATATGTTTACAAGTAATTAGTGATTTAAACACTAATTAAACACATATAGACATCCTAATGTGAATAAAAGCTTTATGGTTGAGTGCTAGAAGGTTATTGGGTTGCAAGGAAGGAGTTTTAGGCCTCACTATGGAGTTTACTCGTCACAAACTCACCTTAGGTGATTTCACGGCTGGGAAACCACCTCCCCCATGAGTTTACGGCCGTAAACTCATGGGAGGAGTGTAATTGTGTGTTTTCAAGACTCTTGTGGCTCTAGAAGGGATTCCAAGGCAATATACAAGGCTTGAGGGGTGTTTAAGGTTCCAAAGGAGCACTCCCTTGGAGTTTGCGGTCCTAGGACCACTCCTTGGGAGTTTACGGTCGTAAACCCCATGGTTTATGGCCGTGAGCTCTTGGACACCCCCCATACTTCGATTTTGAGGTCATTTGTTCACTCCTAACAATTTCTAAGTAAAGGTATAAGGCTATTTAGGAGTTTAAAGGCTCATTTTGCATGGTTTAAGGGAGTTTACGGTCTAAGGATATTCTTGGGCCGTAAACTCTCTTTTAAGCCTCTAAACACAAGATTAAATGGCTAAAACACTTCTAGGGTATGTTCTAACTTAGCCTCTAAGCCTAAGGAAGGGATTTGGGACCATTTTGGCTCATTTTTACAGATTTTTGAGCCGTAAACTCCTTACACTTTGCCTTCTTGGACGATTTTTGAGCTATAATGACATGCAATGGTTTGTAGAACAAGCTAGGGTAAGTGTACTTACAGTTTGGAGCGGAAACTAGCGGATTTTGGGAGAATCGGGCCTTAAGGAGAGAGAGTAGAGAGAGAGACTAGTGTGGTAAAAGTTCTAACTTGGTGACTACTCAACCCTTATATAGGGTTTGAGTTTGTGGCCAGGTGGAATTTTACCCAATACCGACGTTAAACGGGGCTTAAATTTTTACCCGATTAAATGGTCGTAATTAAAAACTTTTTCCAACTAAACGGAAGGGTAATTCACGTGTTTTTATTCATTTCATTACGACGTTAATAACATAAAATAAAATAAAATAAAACGTTTATTGATTTGTCTACCCCAAATTAACGGAACCTTTATAAAATAGAATATTCTATTAACGGAAACGGGTTATAATGATGGAATAAATTTTTGGGTTGTCACACACTATTTCTTCTAATTCTCCGCTTAGAAAGGAACACTTAACGTCCATTTGATAGACTTCAAAGTTCTTGTGTGCTGTATATGCCAGAAAGATGCAAACTAACTCTAGCCTTGCTACTGGTGCAAAAGTCTCCTCATATTCAATCCCTTCTTCTTGGCAATACCCTTTTACGACTAACCACGCCTTGTTTTGCATCACATTTCCCTCTTTGTCGAGCTTATTTCTGAACAACAATTTAAGACCAACGATGGAAGCATCCTTCAGAGTTGGAATTAACCTCCACACCTTGTTTCGTTCAAACTCATTGAGCTCCTCCTGCTTTTCTTGCACCCAATCAAAATGATCAAGGGCAATCTTAACGTTTTTTGGATAAATTTTGGAGATCAACGAATTGAACATGTAAAATTCCATTTTGGAGAATAATGCAGTCTGATTCGCCTTTTGTTGTGCTCTTGTAAGAAATCCTGCAGAGGCTTCTCCGATTACTTGTGTTTTGGGATGATCTCTGGTCCATTTGACTAGAGGAAAGTAGTTTGGATCATAAGATGGATCTATTTCATCATTTATTTCATCAAATTCAAATTGAGCATCCGAATCATCATTCGTATTCTCATTCTCCCCCTCGAATGATGCATTTGGCTCTTCATTCAGAGTTGAATCCTCCCCCTGGAATGGTGGTTCTAAGCTGATTTCAGGGGCTTCATTCTCCCCCTGAACAGGTGTATGAGATGAAGAGGTTGATGTGAAACCCTCCCCCTGATGTGGAGCATTCACAGCTTGTGGTCAAGATGCCATTTTATCATAAATTTATTAGTGTATGACATCCATGTTTGGAATGGTGGTTCTAAGCTAATTTTAGGAGCATTCGCAGCCTAAGGTGGAGCCTCGCTCGGTATACATATCAGCACATAACACATGCAACATTCATGCATACATCTAGCATCCTATCATAGATAATTATGTGCCGATATTGGTGCCTTCAACCAGCTAAGTACAGTGAGGAAACTCACCTAACACTGTCGAATCTAACAGATAAATCTCTGGCCGCAGGCCCACTAAAATCCCCGCATTATCAATCACAAAATAATCATCCAATCAATAATAGAATCCTGACCTACACTAAGAGTCCAAACTAGGGTAAAAGACCATTTTACCCTTTCCCTAACTTGTCCCAAGGTCGCCTAATCTAATTGTCCAAAGGTCTAATTTCCATAATAATCACTCAAAGCCCAATATGGCCCAATTTTCCAAATTAGGCCCAAATCAATTTCATGGGCCTACAACCAAGAGTTCAATAAAATATTAACAACCCATTAATAAAATTCAGATGGCCCAATAAGGCCCAGACAATATAGTCCACCATGGCCAAAAATAAAAGATCCCATGAACCTAAGCCCACTAATGAGTACGCATGGCATATTGAGCTCGTACGCTCAGGGTACTCGCTTAAAATTATGTACGCGTAACGTACTTGCGTGTACCTCCAGCGTACTCCACCCTTTTGACAAACCCTCACTTTTAGCTATTAATCGATTAAGACTTCAACCCGAACTCGGTTCTGAATTTCTTAAGTTGGTTTATCACATAAAGTTGCCAACTTTACATGCATGCATGGCTTAATGAGTCTCTTAGAGATCAAAAGAGCTTAACAAATGTCTAAACACATGCATGAGACCACAAATTCCCTAAATCTTTGCATTTTCATGGACAAAGGTACCAAAAGGGTCATAGATCTACCAAGAATCACTTCTGGAGTGACGCAAGAGGCTCAACAATCAAACCATGGACTCAAAGAGCATAAAATGGCACCAAACTAGATCTAGGATTATGGATTAGCAAGATGGAAGCTTTTTACCTCACAAGGAAAGCAAATGAAGAGCTAATCTCATATCTTCAAGCTCCAAGCACAACTCCAAATGGTTCACTTCTTCTTCTCCTTCACAATGCACCAAAAATCACACTTTAAGGCTCAAACTCTCAAGATCTCACTTAGTGTTCGATTTTCTAGACAAGAAGGGATGGAGGATGCTAAAACATGACCTAGTGAGGCTATCACAAGGTTTAAACAAGGTGCAATACCCTAAAATTATGGTTTCTCTTATCTGCATGTACACAAGTGTACACCCTACATACGTGTCCGAGGGCTCGATCATGCATCGGGCTAGTACGCTAAGTGTACCACCCTATATACTCAACGTACTAGCCTTAAGGACCATTTTGCAAACTTTTTCGAGTAGGGCTTAAATATGAAACTTGCGATTTTCCAAGTGTTACAATTCACCCCCACTTGAATCAAACTCAGTCCTCGAAGTCCACCGCACTGAATAACTCTAGATAATGCTCCCTCATTTCATCCTCCGGCTCCCAAGTCCACTCTGAACCCTTGCAGTGATGTCATTGCACCTCTACCAATTCCATGACCTTGTCCCTCAACGTTTTCGTCTTTCGATGAAGAATCGTCATCGGTCTCTCAATATAATTCAAACGATCATCCAACTAAATATCCTCCAACGGTACCACTGTGGAATCATCCACTAAGCACCTCCGCAACGGAGAGACATGGAACATGCTATGAATCTGATTGAGCTCATCTAGAAGATGCAAGCGACATGAAACCCGACCCACTCGAGCCAAAACCCTAAAGGGACCAATATACCTGGGGCCCAACTTCCCCTCTTCCTGAATCGGATGACAACTTTCCAAGATGACACCTTCAGGAGGACCATATCCCCCACCTGGAACTCTAATTTCGATTGGCATCATTTGACCTAACTCTTCTATCGAATTTGAGCTGTCTGGAGCCTACTCTGATCCTACTGAATTAACTCAGTGGTCCTAAGGAACATCTCGGTGCTCCCCATAACTCGTTAACCGACCTCGCTCCAACAAATCAGGGTCCTACATTTCCTCCCATAAAGCATCTCAAAAGGAGGTTGATCAATATTGGCATGATAACTATTGTTATATGAAAATTTTACTAATGGAAGATACCTATCCCAACTCGCGGAATTCAAAACAATTCTCCCCCACTTAGATTCGTCGAAGCTCTCCTATCCCACAAAATTTGATGGATTCCTAACCCATCTTACCTTCATCTAATATAAACCGTCGACGACCTGCGCTTACCAATACTAGCGTTCCATTACTATCTAATCTTGACGATCGCCCAACTCTTGAAACCCAGAAGAATACTCCCTGAAATCTTATTAAGTTTGATAACTCTAATATAAACCGTCGACGACCTGCGCTTACCAATACTAGCGTTCCATTACTATCTAATCTTGACAGATACCATAACCCTTGCTTTGAACTGACAAATCTTTACCCCAACTTCCTATCCTCCGTAGAATCTCTAAATTCTAACCATCACCAACCCTTGCGATAATAAAATTCCCCTGGCACTTCCAATGAAAAAACACACTCATGCGGTTGCCACCTTCATCTTCTTGATACTGTTCCTTCTCTAGCAACGAGAGTGATTGGATCCAAAGGTCCTGTCGTAGACGACTGCCAATCCCACCTGAACAATGCTATCACGCCCACACTCCGAATTTCCTGAAGAACTAGTCCTGCTGATTCAACCAAAGATATCTCAATCAAAACCCCTGACTAAACCCTACAAAAAAAGATGGAACTAAAACCGATCAACTGAATCCTGCTCAGCAAGATGCGACCCTCCAATAATTCCATACCAATACAAGATTCCAAGGCAAATCCAATTACTAATAGTGAATAAAGTAAAAGATAACATATCCGCATTAGCATCTAATGAAACTTCGGCATCCACCGACTACCATCGCAATGCCCGACTCTTTGCTGTCTTGGCTCCTTAGCGGAATACTACATCCCCTTCAAAAAGCGGTCCACGTTATGCAAAATGGCATAGGATAGATCTTTGAACGATGACTTACACAAAAAAATATGAACTTTGAACCTTGGGTGAGGCTAGTGGAAACTTTCCGATGTCACAACTCCAAACCTAGCAATAGCGACCTACACCTTCCAAACTACGGAGTGTACAGAGGACTGAGCTCTAATTGATGAATTCTGGAATTTATGTTATGGCTAACAGTCCTACCATTCAAAATTCCATAAACAACATGGCAGACAAGTTCATGTAATTAAAGTGATCATTCAACTACACATAACTTGAATCTAAGCAATAAATATTAAAACTTTTAACATGCTATGTAATGATAAGTCAAACACAAGCTAAACCAACTTCTTAAAATCCGTGAGAAGTAAGAAACTAACATGTAGCATTAGGGTTCATCTACACTAAACAAAAGATTAATGATTAAACTCATAATTGCATAAAATAAACAAATAAAGACATAAGAAAGTAGACTAGACATGATCAATCTGATGCAAAGCGAATGTGTGATGTGATCTCTTGCTATAATCTTCAAAACTCTTGATCACCAATCTTACTCTCCTTCCAAGGTTTTATTTTCGTAGCTTCTCTGTCCCAAAATTCATCTTAAAAACCTCTAAATTCTCCCATAAGGAGATTTATCAATTGATATATATATATATATATATATATATATATATATATATATAGTTTCCATAAAAGCACTACCCACATCGACACCAATAAGGTGTCACGACATGAACTCACTAATTATTTGTATTCGACACGGAAACTTCGACTCCGCATAGGAAACTTCTGGTGATATCGTGGTCACAACGTGAATAGCAATGCCTCACGTCGTGAGCTTCTTTATCACATATAGAATCAAGATCTTTCTTGATGCCACATCGTGGACTTCACAATTCCATTTTATGGGAAATGTATTTCCACATGATTTTCTCCTTTAAGCTCTAAGCTTCAACTCCAATCCTTCTAATATTCAGCTTTCGTCGTTTTTAGTCTTTTTTCTTCAAGAGTGTCTTCTTTTGGCTAAAAAATGTAATTTAGCTTAATAAGTACCAAATATCTATGCATTTAACCAAAATATAGTTTAAAATGCTGTAAAATAATGCCTAGAAATGTGTATAAATATGGCAATAGCACAAGACTAAAGCTGCTGGAACTTGATTATGATACTGAGTGATTAAGATAGAACCTATAATAGTATTTAGGACCATTAGGTTTTTACACCGCAACTTATGCGTGTACTGATTATGACATACTTAGGATTTTTGTATTTTGAAACAACATTTGTACTCTAGATATTTTAATAAAACGAGACAGGTTTTGCAAAATGTTTTATTATACTGGGATTTTCTGCAAACACAGATAACATGGTTTAAAAGCAAACTTTTTTTAGTTCTAGGAAATATGGATGACAAAGTTGGTATCAGAGCATTAGTTTAGGTGAACCATGAATAGGGATAATTTCTAGACTTTAACTTAGATTGCAAAGTGAAGATGGTGAGGTGTGTCTTGTATATTTTAGGTTGTATACCTAAACTGATATAGGTCTTATTTGCTATTATGTGCTAATATATTTATTTTATAGCATGCCTTAGGTTGTGTACCTTACTTGATATTATGTGCACTAGCATACATTAAGAGAGATGTCTTATATGTTAATATGTCGTAAGTGATATGTATTATAGTATGCATTAGGTTGCATACCTAGATTGCTAACACCTGAAAATATTTAAGGCATTTGAACTTGATTTGGAAGATGAAATTTAATGTATTCGGGATTCTAAACATATAATGAATGTACTAAAGCTGCCATGTAACTTTTCGTAGTGATAAGGAGACTTACAATAGTTAACATCAATAAGTTCTTAAGTAATGTAATATTACCTTCAGAGTGATATTGTGCATTTGAGGTACATTTACTTTAGGTGACATAATAGACATTTGGCATATGCAACCGAGAACAACAAAAAGTCCATGAGTTCTAAATATGGCCAGATTGAAGCAGTGATTGCTTACGAATTTAGAAATGCTAAAGATGGAGATAAATACTTTGACGATATCGAAATTGAAGTTATATAAGATGTCATGCTGAATTTAGAGGATTTTGAGCAAAATGTCAAGAATAATGCTAACAGAGTTTCCAAACTCAATAAACTGGGTACTTGTTTGTCAATAATAAGTGGTATGTAATTCAAGTGGTGTCTTAAGAGTTGATCGGTACGTTATACAGGATGCCCCGACTTGGTATTTAAAATACAAAGTGATAATTGACTTCTATCACATCCTTACATGGATTCCTTAATATGTTAAGCCGAATTTAACATACGTGATTAGGAACCAAGTTGAAGCTGAAGTGGTAATACATCTATAGTGTGGCACGAGGAAAAAATACCAATGGCAGGAATGAGACGGAACCAATTTGGAGCTAGTAGACTTGCTAATATTTATTCATACGAAATGAATGTAAAAGGAAATAGATGTGGATGAAATGCGGATTCCCTACGATTGACTACTACAACGGGATGAATGTTATGGAAGGATGAAATGATATACATGGTTACATGCATATCTCAAAGGGTGGTTCAAATAGTTTGAGGAGTGTTTATCTCCATATTATTCATACCACTAACCTCATACGTAGTGTTTCATGTAGACTAGGGACTATACGAGAAAAAATTTATACGAAGACTTTGGAAGTGTAATTCCTAGTGACTTAGGAAAAGTGTTAAAATATGTTATATTGGGAATTTGCATTGAAGGGATCCAAAAGGAGTCTAGGAAATTTTATATGTGCTTCGTAAAGCACATAACTATTGTTAGGAGGTTCGTAGAGATGTGGAAATCCTAGTGGACACTACCAAATTTTTTTGCATGTGCTCGTTTGGACATATACGTATATGTTAAATTACTTTATGGTTGTCATGGGTAATGACTTGGGAACTACGGGGTAAATCATGTGACGAGTATGGATAAGTGTGAGAGGTAGTATAGGCCTACACTACCGGAAGCACAAGATACATATTTAGATCAAGAAGAGTCACAAAGTTACTAAGGCACTAGTAGTTGGGTGGATAGTATGGATAGCACTAAATTCATTTTACCTATTTCCATCATAACCTAGAACTTGGTGATGTCAAGGCGAAAGGTTTTGTTTTGGGCCCAAGTGGCAGTGAAGGATTGAGTCCAGGTAATGTAGATTTGCATGAGTGAGTTGATTTATTCATAGAATCTTTTTTGATGTAGTAACCGGCTTTAGTCAGGAGATTTATGAAGGAGGAGATCGAGGTGATCGACAGAGTGATTGCATCCTTCATTGAGGCTGAGCATCCAGTAGTTATAATTGTTACATGTTGTGATCTAGTTGTATGCCGACCTATCATGTTCAAAGGAGAAAGGATCAGGTTGTTAACATAATATGGAAGGTGTCTTCTGTGTTAGTGTTTGTCTCGTGGAGGAAAGAGTTTTGTTCTTGTATAATTTTTGTGACGTATAATGGAAGATCATTAGAATATGACTATTCGTTTGGGTACTACAGCTGAAGTAAATACATTATCTTGGGACTACGACTCAGTTCAGGAAGTAACGGGTGTCTTTTATGAATGCCAAGTTTGTGAATCAAGAATTGGGACTAAAGGTCCATTGGATGATGAAAGAGCAAATGTTGGTTCAGGCACCACCATCAGCAAATATTCTCAAACCTTTTAATTCTCTCTAAGGAGGCTAATGGAGTTGTAGTCGTTGAAGCTAGTATATAAAGGTGCATGCAAGTGTCTCTCGTGCGTTTGCAACCAAGATCTTTAGAGATGATCAGGAAAATCATTACAAGAGGATCAATTAGAGCGTAAAAAGGTTGATCATCCCAAGAGAATAGGGATGAATTTAGTTATTAATACCCTCTTATACCATACGTATACATTGGTAGATGACATCGTGCTTGTCGTAATTTCGATCAGACTATTGTTATGTTATACGAGAAAATGACTCATTGTGGACGCAAGTAGTAATAATACATTGGGGATGTTAAATTCACTAATATGACAATCAAGAGTTTTTTCCATGAAGAAAGTGACCTACAAATCACAAAGTCGGAACCAATTTAGGTTTTTATTGCTTAAATTATTTTATATAAATTTAATTTACATCAAATGTCATTATTGTTTTTAAAGCATGTTTATTGCGCATGCAAGTGTCTCTCGTGCGTTTGCACCCAAGTTCTTCAGAGATGATAGAGAAAATCATTACCAGAGGATCAATTAGAGTGCAACGAGGTTGATCGTCCCAAGAGAATAGGGATGGATGGGACTGAGTTTAGCGACCGTCGTTGTTACTAGTAAATTCCATTTCGTTATACACTCTTATACCATTTTGTATACGTATACATTGGTAGACAACATCATGCTTGTCGTAATCTTGATCAGACTATGGTTATGTTATACGAGAAAATAACTCGTTGTGGGCACAAGCAGTAATACTATTTTGGGAATGTTAAATTCATTGATATGACAATCAGGAGTTTTTTCCAATAAGAAAGTGAGCTACAAATTACAAAGGCATAACCAATTTAGGGTTTTATCGGTTTAAGTATTTTATATAAATTTAATTCACATCAAATGTCATAATTGTTTTTATAGCATCTTTATTGCCATTAGTTTTTATTGTCAAATTCGAATATCTAAAATACTTTTTGTAAGTCCATAATTTGTCTGTGTATCAATCAGATTCGTTTGATGGTGCGGAATCCCAATTAAACGGATGATGTCAGATCAAATAGAAGAGAAGGAGAAGAAGAATAATATGAATCTTGTTTGAATTGATTAGAATGAAGTTCCCTTACAAGATTCATACACAACACACACTTGTTCTTCCCTCTACCATACACTCTCTATTGTTTCATCAATCTCTACTCCTCACCCCTAACACCTATATATACACAAGGGAAATATGGGCTAACTGAACATGGGCTGTAAATGGGTTTACGACCGTAAACACGGTCGTAAACACGTATACGGCCGTAAACACCAAATTGTTTACGGTCCAAGACACAAAAATACATTTTTCTAGAAAAGTAAAGTATAAACCATATTTTTGACCCAACAATCTCCCCCTTGGTTTATAGCTTTCTTTTCTTAAATGACCCAACAAGCTCCCCCTAAAAAGTAGTGGGCTTTTCTTGTTAATCTTCATTGGGAGATTGGCTTCAGCATTTATCTTCAAATTCTTCACAACTTCAAGATGTACTTTATGAATCTTCAATGAATCACTTCATCTTGAGCACTTGAGCTTTTCTTCAAGATTTGACTCTGAACGCACATTGGGTGAGGAGGCTTCTTGTACTGATTCTTGAAAGATGGCGCTTTCAGCTTGAGAATCTTCAGAGAGAACATCAGAGAGAAATAATCTTTTGGATCGCTTCAGCAGGTTTAAGACAGCAGCAGACTGATTGAGGAGGCTTCAATGCAATCCGTCACATAATCTTCAATTTCAGCTTCACCTTGCTTCTGGGGTTGAAAGATTGAATTTGAAAGAATAATCTTCATTTCTTGTTCCTTCGAATGAGAATTCTTCAATGCTCACGGACGAAGCCTTTGGCTCAAAAATCTTCGATACAAACTCCATGAGTTTCATCTTCACCTGAATTCACTTTTCAAGACAAAACAAAACTAAAAGAAAACTTAGAACAAAAAGTAAAACAGAAATAACACTATTTTTTTATTTTGATTTTTTTTAATTCTCCTCCTTTTATTTAAATTAGAAGAACACTATGAACAAACTTAACAAAAAAAACAAAAATAATAGCTAACTTTAAGAGTGATTTGGGATCAAAGTTTTAGACAGCCTTTATCCGTTTGTCAATACCTCTCCCTTCATGAATAGATATGGTCAATCGTCGGTATTGTGGTCCACTTAAACACGAGAGATTGTGACAAAATTAGGACATACTATAAGTGACAAGACAATATGATCCTAAGTTCCTAGATAATATTCCTTAAGGACCATTCAGCTGACGACGACTAAAGATATTGTTATCCACCTAAATTGAGCAGCGAGATCTACAAACAACCTATATGTGTTCAATTTTAATTGTAATAGAACGTGTTTCCCGCTTCCTGGCATGCCCCAGCCATCAAGGACTTCCAAAATACTCCTTACACCGGGTGAGCAGACAATTATTAAGAGAGAAGATAGATTTAGAATGCATATGTTGTACATCCAGGTCGGATCTCTTCCAATCACGCAAAGGATGAAACGTATGACTAACTGAAGTTTTAGAGGGATCAAAAAGAGAATGGCGCATATACTGTGTACCAAGTCGGATTTTGAGTCACGCAGAGGAGACAGTATATGGCTAACAGATAGAAAGAATTGCATAGAAAGAAGATGCAAAGAAATAGAATGGCATATGTTACATTCCAGGTCGAATCTCTCGATCACGTAGAGGAGGCAACATATGACTAACAGACTGAAAGAAAGAAAATAACCTTCTACAGACCTAATTTATCGTTATTCCCCAGTCACCCCATCCAACCGGAATTAAGTATAGAATCCTCACATCGAGGAAAAGTGAATCCACAGTTCTAGATACAGGTTCTTTAGTGAGACCGGTAGATTCCCATGTATACCTCCCTGCTCAACTTATTCGAGCGTCGTATTGTCAGGCTAAATGGATCTATCTAGGTCAAGATTTTTCAAGTCTCTAGATCTTTCGTGCCTACCATCGCATCAAACACAGATCCTAGACAATTCAGATTCAGTCCCTTACACATATTCGGATTGCCTGTTATCACATGATTATATCACTTCCCAAAACATCTCCTTCAAGCACATTTCATTTACACCATTTTTTTATTTTCTGATTTTGTAATGTTTTTGGATTTTTATTTTATTTTCTAATTTTTGTTTTGTTTTTATTTCTCCCCCTAAATTTGTGCAAAGGAGAGAAACGAAAGTAAATGCGCAAATTTAAACTATCCTAAAACAAAATTTAGTCTTTAAAGCGAATCAGCTTAAGAAAAACTCAGGAGTATAGAGAAGAAAATTCAAACCATAAGTCACCAATTGAATTTGCATTCAGAAGGTATGAGAACAGCACGCATAATCGCAGAACAGATCCAAAAATTCTTCATGTCATTAAGCACTAATCCCACGAGTGACCCCTTCTTTTCTTCTTTTCCCGCAAATGACACATACTCTCAAACAAAGTTCTGAGAGATGTCCCCTATCATGTGTCTGGAACAACCACTACCAACAAACCGAAGTCTGATGATATGCCTCCATAGCTGCTCCGACACAGAGCGGGATCAATTGGTCTTAGGAACCCAGTCCATTTTGAAACTGGGTCAACCTTTGTCATCAACACACGATACTTTCTCCCATGACATATCCTTCTTATCACAAACAGAAGATGTAGAAATATTAGAATCATTAATTAATTTGGGAGATTGAACCTTTGGTACCCATTTGTAGTCGGGTTTAACCCATTTCTTGTTGGATCAAATGGGTGCCTCGGCACTTGCTTTTGATCTTGATGTCGGCCGTTGAGATGACTTTGACCCAATCGGTCTTTCTTTCACTGGAGCATCTCTTGGATTGGGCTTCTTGGCCGACACTCCCTTCTTGCCTTTGGGATTCAGATTATTGGCCTTCTGCGCGTTCCAGTCACCATTGTCTGAACTTGACCTAGAAGGGTTTCCTTTGAAGTATCTCCCACTTGGTGCGCTTTTCCATCCTTGTGCATAGTAGAGAACGTACGCGCGATTAGGACAATTTCTGGCAATGTGTCCAAGTGTTCCATAGTGAAAACATGTCCTTTTCTTCACTGTGAAGTTGTTTCTTCCTGCCCCTGGTGACGTATCCATGCATTGTCTCTTATTGATCCCACATGCACACTTGCAACAAGCACTCTGTTGCGCTAGAATTGGAGGCATGTATTTCTCAACGGCAGGTTTGTTAGGAGTAACAGAATTCGAAGCAACAGATTCTGAGTTCAAGGTGTCATTGGTTTGTTCAGTAGTGCTCTCCTTGTTCTCATCTTCTGCTACTTTACCTACACATGAAGTAGAAACATTAGTATTTTCAACATTAATAACTCCTCCTGACATAAATCCAACTCGTTTTCCATATTGAAGATGTGCCTCCCTGACAATTTCTTCCTGAGTCATAGGGATGGATGTGTAGTTATGATTGAAAGGTAGAGGAACACTATCATACCCTAGACTCTTGTTTTGATTATCTTTAAATTTTAATTGGGTTTCAAATAAGGACTCGACTGTCTGACTTGACGCGGTATAATTTTTGAAACTAATGTCTGTTTTTCCACACTTAATTTTCAAAGTGTCAAGTTCTTCAGTTAAAGCAGCAAGTTGTCTCTTAATATAGTCATAATTTTCACACTTATTGCTATACTCTTCCTGAAGTTTCCTAAAGTCTTTGGTTTTTGCTTCTAATTCAGCCTTCAGGGGTTTCTGTCCTTTCCTGAGTTGATATCCTTCATATCTCAAGTCCTCAACTTCCCTTTTTAATAAATCAATTTGTTCCCGAAGAAATTTAATCGTAGTTTCACAAGCTGGAGTACATGTAACTTCAGTGACCGGATTGTTTTCAGAACTCATTGTTTTCTACACTTCAAAGCATCAAGTTCTTCAATTACATCAGCAAGACTAAGATGATTGAGATCTTTTGTCTTCTTGATGATAGCCACGTTCATATCCCACGATTTCGGAAGTGAATTCAGTAGCTTTTTGTTTATCTCAAACTTAGACAAGAAGATCCCAACTATATTCATCTTAGTAGTAAGTGTAGTAAATCGTTGCAACTGAGTTTCGAGGGTTTCTGTAGGGATATAATCGAAAATGTTGAAATTTTGTCTTAACATATCCTGACGACTCTCTTTCATGTTTTCAACTCCCTCGTAGACCTTAAAATCAATTAAAAAGCACAACTAGAAGTCAAAATCAAACTTAAAAGTCAAACCCTTTGATTATAAACCTCAAAAGTCAACCTTAAAAGTCAAATTTAAAAGTTTAAACTCAAAAGTCAAACTTAAAAGTCAAACCGAAAAGCTAAATTTGAAATTTTAAAAATTAAACGAAAAAGTCAAAGTTTAAACTCAAAGGTCAAACTTGGAAGTCAAAGTCAAAATTTAAATAAAAAATCAAAAATAAAAGTCAAAAATAAAATTTTTTATTATTTTTTATTATATTATTATTATTATTATTAATTTTAATTTTTGTTTTATTTTGGATGAAAAAGGAATTTAAAAATAAAAAAAAATTGAGTTTTGGGGTTAAAAGTGTCAAATTTCAAAAGTAGGTGCGAAAGTGAGTCTTTATCAATTAAAATCAGGAGTAATGAATCAAGATTCAGGTTGTTTCAACTGGTAAGGCGTTGAAGAAGGAAGAATGGGAGACCCAGGTTCGATCCCAGGCGTCGACAATTTCGCTCCTCCCTTTTCTTTTTAAATGAAGCGCGGCTACTGATCTAATTTCCTCAGCCGATCAACGAGCCTATCCCACCAAGCCGAGCCACAAGTCGCCGAACCTTAAATTCCGGCCGCAAACCGCCGGCCTCAAACCTTCGGCGACCGTAAACTCTGGCCGTGAACTCCAAAACCCTAGCCGCCGGCCGCAAACTCCGCCACAGCCTCGCAGGTTTCGACCAAAAACACCGATTTTTCGAATTTGAAGCTCTAAAACTCGATCAAAAACCCTTTTTTATGAAAAACACGAAGAACAAACCCCCCCCCCCCCCCTTATTTTTCAGATATCTATCTAAAAACGCAAAAATATTTCGAAAATAAGATCAAATAATGCCCCAAATCTGACAAAATTGACTAT
Organism: Lactuca sativa; assembly: GCF_002870075.4. Taxonomy (NCBI): domain Eukaryota; kingdom Viridiplantae; phylum Streptophyta; class Magnoliopsida; order Asterales; family Asteraceae; genus Lactuca; species Lactuca sativa. The sequence goes on along the minus strand of NC_056624.2, from coordinate 126,008,545 downwards.
ACAACCAAGCTCTGATACCAATTGTAAGTCCCCAATTTGCCTGTGTATCAATCAGATCCGTTTGATGGTGCGGAATCCCAATCAAACAGATGATGTCAGATCAAATAGAAGAGAAGGAGAAGAAGAATAATATGAATCTTGTTTGAATTGATTAGAATGAAGTTCCTTTCACAAGATTCACACAGTTACACACATACCCTCCTTTCTCTCTCTCTGGCCGTAAACTCTCTTCTATTCATCAATCTCTACTCCTCACCCTAACACCTATATATATACAAGGGAATATGGGCTTGGTGAACATGGTCCGTAAATGGGTTTACGGCCGTAAACACAACCGTAAACACCAAGCTGTTTACAGTCCTACACATAAAAATACATTTTTCTAGAAAAGCAAAGTATAAACCATGTTTTTGACCCAACACTTTTTTTCAATTGTCACAACCAATTGAGATAAATAGATTTGGTTGTTATCTTCTTCCATAACTACTTATTCCTTCATTCCATCCTCTTTCTCCCCCCTCAACTTTATCTATCTCTCTCTCTCTCTCTCTCTCTCTCTCTCTCTCTCTCTCTGTGTGTGTATATATATATATATATATATATATATATATATATATATATATATATATACATACATATATATAGAGAGTCAAGATCAAATAAGAAGGAAATTTTGGTAGGAAGGTAATAAGTTTTTTTCTACATATTTTTTTAGCAAACAAACAAAATGAATCATTAGATGATTCAAAAGTAAGATGATTCACAAGAAAAAAAATTCCTAAAAAAACATCTTCATGATTCATTTTTAAGTAATTAAAAAAAAAATACACTTTAATGACAATTTTAGTGAATAGCAACAAAATCGTTGTATAAATGAATCATCGTGATGTTTTTTTGAGATTTTTTTGGTGAATCATGTTATTTTTTATTCATCTAGTGATTCATTTGTTTTGTTTGTCAAAAAAACATGTAGAAAAAAAACTTCTTACCTTCCTACTAATAAAAAAATTCTTACCGGATCTATATTCTATATATATATATATATATATATATATATATATATATATATATATATATATATATATATATACACACACACACATATATATATATTTACCTTTTTGAACCATACTTTATACTATTGGGCTTATTTGTGTTGTGTCAAATGTGTGCATAGTTTAGTATGTTTTATTTTGGTTTGGGCCTGTCCATTCTCGAATCCACTTAGTTTGTTAGACTATTTATATTGTGCATGCATGTAATTTTAGGGTTAATGTTTTGTAACCCTAATTGTCGTACGCTCTTATAGAGAAGTTCTTGAGAACTATTCTAGAGCAGTTTAATCAATGCATTCGGCACATGTTTGATCTTCATTGTTCTGGCCTTTAATTCACTCTATTATTATAGAATATTTCGATCTCATTTATTGTTCCTACAATTGGTATCAGAGCAGGAGATAATATAATTAATCGTTACTCTTTTGTCGAGTTCTCTTAGGGTTTTACGTGTTTCTTGGATCTGTTCTAGATCTAGATCTTTGGTTTTTACCGTAAACTCGATTATCGTTTTACACATATGATTCTATATGTGTTTCTGTGAATTCTCGACATCATGCAGAACAAATATCCTCATTCTCTATTGTTCAATCTCTCTAGTAATATTGAATCTACGACAAGGATTCCAACCCTCTTCCTGCAAGATTATGAAGTTTGGGTGTTGCACTTTGAAGACTATGTTCTTGGTATTGACAAACATGGTTCAACCATATGGCAATCAATGACACAGGAGACGTTCTTGCATACATCGACCAGGAGGGTAATCAAGACTCAGGTTGATTACATTGAACTTCTTGTTGAACACACTGCAATTCCTCAGGATGAAAAAGATAAGCTAATGAGCAACATAAAGGAAATGATAATTATATGATTTTCTCTTGCTCCAGACACTTTACGTATCGTAAGTGCATGTATTACTGCTAAGGAAATATGGAATACGTTGAAGGAACTGTATTATGGAGACGATGATCTAGAACACTCTTTACAAACAACTCTTTTGTCTAAGTTTGGTTCATTTTTTCAAAAACCTAATGAGAAGTTGGATCCAACTTTCAATCGCTTCAACCACTTGTTAAGTAGAATGCTCAAATATAATCTTGAGCGACAAGTCATTGAATAGAAAGTGAATGAAAATAATGACTTAGATGTTAAATCAGAATTCGAAGAGGTGAATGTTGAACTTGATGCAACCTATGATCAGAATTATCCTCCAATGACAAAGTAGACCAAAGATCATCCAAGATCTCAAGTAATCGAAGACTCATCTTCAAGCGTTCTTACCAGGGCTCAACAAAAAGTGAAACAAACTGCATTATTTTCAAAGTTTGAATTTTGTATGGTTAATTCATTCATTTCTAAAATTGAGCCTAAAACTATGAAAAATGCTCTTGATCATGCTGATTGGGTTTAAGCAATGTATGAAGAACTTAATGAATTTAAGAGAAATAAAATATGGAGATTAGTTCCTACTTCGAAGGATACTTCTGTTGTCGTAATGAAATGGGTGTTTCGGAACAAGATGGATAAAGAGGGGAACGTGATTCACAATAAGGCACGTTTAGTGGTGAAAGGATATTGTCAAGAGGAAGGAATAAACTATGAAGAAACGTTCGCACCGGCTCCTAGGTTGGAATCCATTCGGATTTTTCTTGCATATGCCGCTCACAAGAATTTTGAAGTCTATCATATGGATTTGAAGTGTGTGTTTCTGAATGGCGAACTCAAGGAGACTATATGTGTGGAACAACCACCAGGTTTCGTGAATGAAAAATATTTGAATCATTGCTATGTTCTGGATAAGGCAGTGTATGGTTTGAAACAAGATCCACGTGCATGGTATGAAACTCTGACTCGTTTTCTTAAGCATTCAAAATTTAAACAAGGTTCGGTTGACCCAACCTTCTTTCTCAAGAAAGATGGTAACCATTTGATGATCGTCCAAATTTACGTTGATGATATTATTTTCGGATCCAATAATCCTAAATTAACAGGTAAATTCTGAAAATTAATAGAAACTAAATTTGGGATGAGCTTAATGGTTCCTATTAACTTTTTCCTTGGTTTAAACATTATATAGAATCTAGAGGGAACCAAGCCTACACGAAGATATTACATGCTAAATTCGGAATGGTGCATGGGTGACTCAAACGTCAAAGGTCTAATGGCTTTCGGAACGAAACTTACTTCATCCTTGGACAAGAAAGCAACTGATATCATTCTATATCAACAGATGATTGGTTATTTAATGTATCTAACATCGAGTCATCATGATATTATGTTTGATGTATGTTATTGTGCCAAGTTTCAGGCGAATCCCCGTGAACCACATATGGTAGTTGTGAAGAACATATTCTGATACCTCAAAAAAACATCTCTCAAAATTTGGTATCCTTCTAATTCCAGATTCTTTATGCAAGCATATTCCGATGTTGATCTTGGTGGATGTGGCATTATCGTAAAAGCACTTTTGGGGGTTGTTAGTTTCTGCATGGCAATCTTATAAGTTGGAAATCTAAGAAGCAGACTTGTGTCTCCCTATCTACAGCTGAATCTGAATATATAGCAGTAGCATCATGTACATCGCAAGTAGTATGGATTAGATTATGGAATTAACATGAAGCGAATCCCATTATATTGTGATTCTGAAAGTGCTATAAGGATATGCCACAATCCAGTGCAACACTCAAAGATGAAACATATAGCACTGCGATATCACTTCATAAAGGATCATGTTGAGGATGGCAATGTTGAAGTCAATTTTGTTAGATCCTCAGATCAGTTGGCATACATCTTTACAAAAGCCCTACCTGAAACAACATTCAATCGGATTTTACTAGGTTTAGGCATGATTGAAGCAGACTTAGTTCCGAATTTCCCTTCGTAATCCGATTTTATTGTTCATGTTACGAAATGTTCCGAGCTTCAGAGTGCTTCGAATTCAGTTTTCAAATTCCGATTGGTTCCAAGCTTCGGAATGGTTTGGAATCCACTGTTATTTGGAGTTTCGGAATTCTATATATCCATGGTACATTAAGTCTCTTCCGATTAGCTCCAAGCTTCGGAATGATTCGGAAGTTACTGTTCATTTGTGTTTCTAAATTTATTTATCTTTAACTTTTCTTTATGTATGTTTTATCTTTTAAATAAAATCAAAAATTACAAAAATATTTTTCTTAATTTCTGTTTTATCTTTTTCAGAAGATCAAAAATTACAAAATTATTTTTCTTTAATTATGTTTTATATTTTTCAGAAAATCAATAATTCATAAGAATATTTTCTTTATTTCTATCTTTATGTGTTCTCTCCCGAATACCTTTTCAGAAGATAATGGTCATCTGATTTGGGAAGCAATCACTCTAGGTCCGTTCGTTCACACAGAGACCAAAAGTACAATCAGAAACCAGAAAGAATACAACCAACTGCGTCTTGATGTGAAGGACGTGCCTCAAGATGAAAAAGACAAACTCTTAAGCAACATTAAAGCAATGAGGATCATTAGATTCGCTTTGTAAGCAGATACTTTTCGTCTTGTAAGTTCATGTGACACAGTAAAGGCTATATGGGATAGGTTGAGGGAGCTCTATTCCACAGACGCGGATCTAGAACACTCAACTCAAACACTCTTGTTATCCGATTTTTGCGAGTTCGTTCAAAAGCTTGAAGAAACTATGCGTGCCACTTTTAATCAATATAATCATATTCTCAGTAAGATGACGAAGCACGGGATTGGACATGAGGTGATTAAGCAAAAGGTCACGTTCATGAACGGATTACGATCAGAATGGAAGGCAGTGGTGTCAACTGTAAAAGCACACGAATAGTTCAAGAACTATAGTCTTGCGAGACTTGTAGGAATTCTGAAGGCGCAAGAGAGTGAAGTAATGAAATAAGCAAAGGTGGTGTCTAGGATGGGGCCTTTAGCCTTAGTTGCGAAAGGAAAGACTGTTGTTGATGACGGATCTGATTCAGATCATTCTGAGTACGAGCTATCAAACGAATATTTTGCTTTAATAGTGTCTAACCCTAAACATTTTGCTAGGAAGAAGTTTCCCTCAAGAAAAAATAGGAACTGGCAGGGAAGCTATAGCTCAGAGAAAGTGAAAGTGGAGAACAAAAGTGGATCTCAGAAAGATGAAGAGAAGAGGAGAAAAACGTAGTTGGTGACTCCGGATACGATTGTAATTATCGTCATGGTAAAAACCATCTTGCAAAGGAGTGCATGTTACGAATGAAGAATGATAAGAATGAAGGAGAGGATGAGGAGGCCTATCACACGCGAAAGCTGGAAGAGATTAGGAAGAAGAAATCTAATGATAATTCTATGCCTGCTTTTATTGTATAGAAAAACTTGGCTCAAGGTGAGTTCGGAGGATTGGAAGTCTGGTCGACAAACTTGAGGATGAAGAAGTACGCAAGCCCACACATGGAAGGGCGTTTGTTGTGAAAGAACAGAATTCGCAGTACCTAGGAAGATGCTTGATGGTGACTAAAGGCGAATCGCATATGCAGGAGAATGCAAGTGGGAGTGGAAGGAGCGAAGATAACTGTTTCGCGGCAAGGCCTGTTTCAGAACCGATCAATGAATGCGAACAGCTGATCAATAAGGTAAATTCCATTCTTGAATCACTTAATATTCGTGTATCAAGATACGAAACACAACTTAACGATATAAAATTCACCTTTTCAAGTATAAGCTATAGTTTAAAGCGAACCCGGCTTTCAAACTCTAACCTAACCGATCAATTGAGCAAGGCAACATCAAACAGTGAGGAGAGGCATATGTGGATCCAGAAGGTTGAGTCGGATTTGTCTAAGTCTAGGGACGAATCTATTTATTTGTAGAGAGATAATTTAATGCTTTTAAAACAGCGAAACATTTTTTTGTTTGATTGTAAAAAGACTTTACTTTAATATTACTCAACTGCACCTTAATTGTGAAATCGTAAGAAAATCCACAAAATGATTTTGCCATTTCTTAAATTAAAGGAAGACGAAAAAGACACAGACTGCTACAATTGCGAATCTATTGTTTGGTCTGAAGAAACTTATTATGCATACAAAGTCGGACTTGAACGTATTAAAAATTACATTAAGTCCAAGGACCACAAAAATATGTTGAAACAACTTTTGGATGAAAATGATAAAAAGTAGATCAAATCTGATACTGTACAAAAATTTGATTCATTGAATGCCAATTTGAGTTCAGAAAATAAAAAAAAAATGTTGAAAGCGCTTCTGAATTCGATGAGAATAGTGATATGAGTGACATTTCTATAGAGGATGAGGTTGACTGTTCAGCGTTTGTTAAAAATCAATCTCAACCTGCGAAATTTCTTATTTCTGAAAAAATTATGGTGAGTTCGCAAGAGTTGTTCAAAACAAACCTAAAATTTTGTAAGTAAAAACAACTGTTTTTCCGAAATTTCAAACAACACCCAATCAAGTTTTTAAAGGCAATGGGGTAACCGAAAATCAAACCGTCAGGCTAAAGACCATTGTCGACGAAGACAACAAATACGGATGTGATGAACACTTTTGGTCAGCTCCCATAGATATTCTTGACGAAACCGTTGGTTTATCTGAAAGAACTTCTTGGAATGTCAAAGGAAGATACGTGGCTGAACCTTTAAATAATCACTCAACATTTACAAAAGGTAGCCCAAGTGGTACCAAGGAGGTTCGTAGAGAACCTAACCCTGTGAAGAGCGAACCCGAAGTGAGGAAAGCGAATCCGAAGGTGAACATCCACAAGTCATCAAAGCAACTTGCTAATCAAAAACGACAAAGGAATGACAGATACAGAAGAAATCTCAATGAAAGGAAACAATTTTGGCAATCCCAAAATTCAGATTATGTTCGCTGCGAAAGGAGAATGAATCACAAAGCGAAAGCTCCTTCGCAAATGAACTCCAACCAGTGTTCACATTGTTGTTATCATAGTCCAAGGGACTCTCAGCAAAAAGGGACTCCAAAACCCTTCTTCACAAAGCGAAAAATGGAGAAACCAAATCCTTGTCACTCTCAATCCACGAAGTCTACGACTAATAACATCAAAGGCAAGGGAAAGCTATTTTTGGAGCCGAAAGCTCCAACTAAGAAAACAAATGTTAACCCTAAGGAAGCTGAAAAGAAGCCCGCCAAGTATCAAGCTGATAACAAGAATAAAACTTCTGATTCTAAAGAAACTAACTCAAAAGATAACAAAATCAAAGTTTTCACCATCAAACGAAAAGGTGAAACCACTGTTATAAAACGAACATATATGGTTGATCTTGATATTACTTTTCCTAGTTCTGTGAAAAGCTCACAAGGACCCAAGAAACTTTGGGTTCCTAAATCTGCTTAAATTTTGCAGGTTATCCGTAACAAACAGTTCGACACTGAACGGTACATCAACAGTGGCTGTTCTCGTCACATGACAGGAAGAAAGGAGGAACTACGAGACTTCAGGGCTCTCAAGGATTACGTCAACGTAAAATACGGGAATAATTCTTTTGGAAAAATAAAAGGCTACGGCATGATAACGAATGGGGAATTTTCTATTCGTAAAGTGGCTTATGTTGAAGGCTTGTAGCACAACCTAACCAGTGTCTCGCAGTTGGTTGTAGGAACTGGATTGAAAGTGTCATTTGACGACGAAGGATCAGAAATCGTTGAAAAGAAATCCAAGATTGTTCTTCTAAAATCACAACGAAAAGGTGAAATGTATCCATTGAATCTGAATCTGATACGAGGAAAGCCTACCATTTTCCTGCTTACAAAAGCTCACTCAGATGAAAGCTGGTTATGGCATAGGCATCTTTCGCACTTAAACTTCAAAGACATCAACAAGCTCGTTCTTGGTGATCATGTGCGAGGACTTCCTCAACTGAAATTCGACAAGGATCATTTGTGTGAAACATGTAAGATGGGAAAGCAAAGTCGAAAAATTCATCCTACTATTATGAACACGAAATTCATCGAACCTTTGGAACTTCTACACATCGACCTTTACAGGTCGTCTGCTATTGAAAGCGTTGGTGATAGTAAGTATATTCTGGTAATTGTAGATGATTTTTCACGTTTCAATTGGGTGTTCTTTCTTAGACAGATATCTGAAGCAATGCCAAAGCTCAAGGACTTTATCAAGCAAATTAAACTTCAACTGCGAAAGCTGGTTCACAACGTTCGCATCGACAACGGGCTAGAATTCAAAAACCAAGTGTTTGAAGAATTTCTTGCTAAAAAGGGAGTCACACACAACTTCTCTCCTCCCTACACTCCATAACATAATGGCGTAGTTGAAAGACGAAACTGTTTCTTATGTGAAGCTACATGAACCATGCTAACGTTCGCATGTCTGCCACTATACTTCTGGGCTGACGCGATAGCCACTGCTTGCTTTCCCCAAAATTGATCCATCCTAAAAAAGTGATTCTCAATAACTCCTTATGAAATTATAAATAATCACAAACCTAACGCTAAGTTTTTCCATGTTTTGGTTCCAAGTGTTTCATCTTCAACTCCAAAGAACAAAGGAACAAGTTTGATGTGAAAGCTAACGAAGGTATATTCTTGGGATACTCACTAACATCCAAGACATATAGGGTTCACAACAAACACTCAAAGAAGATAAAAGAAACCTACTATGTCACGTTTGATGGCATTTATCTAAAGCAAATTCAGTTGAACAAAAGTCCGTTCAAGGAAATCTTTCCTAAACCTTGTCAAGCAGTTATTCCTATGTCCAAGCTTTATGAAGAGTTCATGTTACTCTTTTATGAACCTGAGAAAGCTATCACATCTGAAGCTAAGGCAGCAGATAATGAAGACGACGAACTTAAGGCAATTATCGATTATGTTGGTAAAGACATGCCTCAACAGCCATCCACTGTGAATGACCCTCGAAACACATGCACAACTTTCCAGGGGGGAGAATTCTGGGTCTAACACACAATTCCACGAGGAGGATGCTACACCTCTAACCACGAATGTTTCTCTGCAGAGGGATTCTAACCTGAAAGCGAAGCAAACTGCATTATTCTCCAAAGTTGAATTTTGTATGTTTAATTCGTTCGTATCCAATATTGAACCCAAAATCGTCAACACCGCTCTCGATCATTCTGATTGGGTGCAAGCGATGCAAGATGAACTCAACGAGTTCGAACGAAACAAAGTTTGGAGACTAATTCCAACTCCCCCAAACGCATCGGTTGTTGGTTTAAAATGGGTGTTTTAGAATAAAATGGATAAAGAAGGGAATGTGATCAGGAACAAAGCTAGGCTTGTGGTCAAAGGTTATTGCCAAGAAGAAGGGATTGACTACGAAGAGACCTTCGCACCCATTGCAAGGTTGGAATCCGTTCGCATCTTCTTGGCATATGCAGCACACAAAAATTTTGAAGTTTTTCAAATGGATGTGAAGTGTGCATTCTTAAATGGCAAACTGGAAAAGAGCGTTTATGTGAAGCAACCACCTGGATTTGTAAACAAAAAATATCCCAACCACTGTTATATTCTTGACAATGCTTTTTACGGTCTAAAGCAAGCTCCAAGAGCCTGGTATGAAACACTAACTCGTTTTCTTAAAATGTATAAATTCAAGCAAGGTTCGGTTGACCCAACCTTCTTTCGCAAGAAAGAGGGTGAACACTTGATGATTGTACAAATTTATGTTAATGACATCATCTTAGAATCCACTAATCCTAGCCTAACAGCTGAGTTCCGAAAGCTGATGGAAACTAAGTTTGAGATGAGCTCAATGAGTCCAATTAACTTTTTTCTTGGATTAATCATTAGACAGGACTGGAAGGAATTTTCATCAATCAGGAGGCTTACACGAAGACACTACTTGCTAAGTTTGGAATGTTGGGAGACTCAAATACGAAGGTTCCAATGGCATTCAGAACAAAACTGACTCCTTCGCTGGATAAAACAGCTGCTGATAAAACCCTTTATCATCAGATGATAGGTTCACTCATGTATCTAACTACTAGTAGACCAGATATTATGTTTTTAGTTTGTTATTGTGCTAGGTTCCAAGCCAACCCACACGAACCTCATATGGTGGCTGTCAAGAATATCTCCCGGTATCTAAAACAAACTTCATCTCTTGGAATATGGTATCATGTGAACTCAAGTTTCTTCGTACAAGCATTTTCAGATGCTGACTTAGGCGGTTGCGGTTTGGATAGAAAAAGCACAACTGGTGGCTGCCAATTTCTTGATGGCAAGCTGGTAAGTTGGAAATCAAAGAAACAAACATGCTTTTCGCTGTCAACAGCTGAGGCTGAATACATAGCTGCAGTTTCGTGCACATCTCAAGTCATTTGGATTCAAAGCCAGCTTCGTGATTATGGCTTAAGTATGAAAAGAATTCCTCTCTATTGTGACTTCGAAAGTGCCATTCGCAATTCTCATAACCCAGTGCAACACTCAAAGACCAAACACATAGTACTGAGGTATCACTTTATCAAGGATCATGTGGAAGATGGCAATGTCGAGATTCATTTCGTAAGATCCGCTGATCAATTGGCTGACATTTATACCAAGGCCCTACCTGAAGCAACATTTAATAGAATCCTTCAAGGGCTGATCAATTGGCTGATCATGTGGAATGATGGAAGCTGATTATGTACCAAAACCATTTTTGCACTCATAAAATCTTCACTGTGAATCGGTGCGAACGTTCGTAGGCTTTCGCAGTCAACTGTTTATTCACAGTCTTTTTTATGGATGCGAATGAATGTGAACGTTCGTAGTAGTTCGCAGAGCATTGTTCATTCGTGGTTTGGTATTTCATATATCCTTTTGTATATTTTGTATATCCTTGCTTATCTTCATTTTTAATTTGTATATTTTATTTTTTTTACTTAATTTATTATTTTTATTTTTTTTCATTTTCAGAAAATCACCAAAAGCCAAAAATAATTTATTTGTTTTATTTTATTGTTTTTAAGAAAAAACAAAATCAAAAAAATATTTTTAATTTTTGTTTATTTTTATTTCTTTTCTTTTTACAAAATATCAAAATTTCCAAAAATTATAGATTCACACCAAGATTATAGACGAAGATGTTCGCAACATTTATCAACTTGTGTGATGGGGCAGGTGTAAATCTTGTTACTTATGTATTAGCTAAGTGTCCCTAGAAGCATGTTGCTGCATGTTGACCTAAGCCTCAACGACTAAACTGTGAAGCCTTAACGAGTTGATACCACCAATCAATTCTTCCAATTCAGGCTATGAATTCACATTAGTCATGAGCTACCTTACTCTTCTCACATTGAGTTAAGAGTTGTCTGCATGGTCACTTTCTCATTGCAGAGGTACTTTCACTTTCTTGTAACCACCTACTCTCTTCCATCACTTTCGCATCCATAAATGTAACCCTTGAGACTCTCAGAAATTACCACTGAGGTTTATGCTTACACAAACATCTGTGTTAATGATATTAGTTTCGTTCTACCACGAACTGAGTGAAACCCAAAATTCAATACCTTATATGTATTGACGGTGAACAATCAAACGTTCTAGAATTTTCACCCAAGAATTAATGAAAGTCCACATTCGTAGTGTAACGACCCAATTTTTACGTCCGAAAATTTCATTTTTAGAATATTACTTTAGAAAACATTAATAATTAAAAACATTGTCTAAATAAAAAGAAACATTGTTTGTTCACACCATAACACATTGCAACCATGTTCTCAAAAGCCAAACCGTACATCCCATCAAAATATCAGAGTACAATCCCAGTAAATCTCATAAATGCGGAAACCGAAGAGTGTGTGTATGACGTGCCGCTACCGCGCCGGCTCCTTCCCCTTCGATGCAGAGGTACCTGAAAACAAAACTGTAAACGTAAGCACAAAGCTTAGTGAGTTCCCCCAACGTACCGCATACCATACAAACACATAACATATATACTGCCAGGCTATTCTGGGGTGCCTGACTACCCGGTACGGCCATTCTGGGGTGCCGACCTACCCATACGGCCATTCTGGGGTACCGTCTTACCCGTGTCAAGCCATTCTGGGGTGCTGACTACCCATCGGTCCTAACAACCGATCCTCGGGGACTATTTCACCCCCTACTACTACGATCACATATAACATAACAAGCCAGCATGCAAACATATCATCACATACTGTCGGACGTATCTGGGGTGTCCGACTACCCTTCGGTCCTAACAACCGAACTCTACTACTATCACATACAACATATCATGCCAGCATATAACATATCAGGTAGTAGCAAACCTAGATGATATCACAAAGACAATCATCTAACATACAACTCCTACTGGTGGGTCGGCATTGTGGCCGTAGACCCACCGCTACTGGAAGGTAACTCACCTCAAAGTAGCTGCTGAACTGATCGGGAACTAACTGACTGCTGCTGCTCCGGGAGTCCTCCGGCTGCAATTTCCACGACATACTCAATCAAACACTGCTAACTGTCCTTTAGGTAAAATGACCATTTTACCCCTGGATTAACTCTAAGCCAAAGCTGGAGTCAACTTTCAGTTGACCCGACTCGCCGAGTGGATCACCACTCGCCGAGTCCCTAGCAAACCAATGTCCTGGGTCCCTGGTTCTACTCGTCGAGTCGGGCTATGACTCGACGAGTTCACCTTCTATCTGCCATTCAACACCTTCATCCTACTCGCCGAGTTGTATGAACAACTCGTCGAGTTCATCTTCATCCGATGAACACTTTATGCTAAGACTCGCCGAGTTGTATGAACAACTCGTCGAGTCTGTTCTTGAGCTATGAAGATTGCCTTGGACTCGCCGAGTCAGGGCATTGACTCGCCGAGTCCTAACATGGGTGAGTTCAGCTCCCAACTCACCGAGTCACCCCCTGTGACTCAAGGCTCAACTCGACACATGAAGAAGGGACCAATTCGGTGACTCGCGACCAGACTCGCCGAGTCACCTATGCGACTCGCCGAGTCGTCGCCATGCACTCCTTAAATATACCGATTTGCTCGGTTCCAGACCATGCCATTCATAGATCTGGACTTCTAGGACACGAATCACACGTAAAGTTTCCAACTTTACGTGTGGATATTCACCAATATGGATTATAAGGCTCAAAATGTCTCAAAATGGTAGATCTAGGGCTAACAAGCCTCATGAGGCCAAACAGCTAACAGATCTGAGCTCCTGGAGCTCAATCTTACATAGATCCAAAGGCCAAACGCCTTATTACAACATATAATGAACATGCAAACTTGGGGAATTGACCAAGAAGGACCCAAATGAAGTTTTAAGCATAGAATCAAGGGGAAAACGGGTTATACCTCAAAGGAAATGTTGAAATGACACAAGGATGGCTGATCTCCTTCTCCTCTTCTTGATCTACTCCTCTTACTCTTCAAAACCTTCAAGAACACACCAAGAACACCTCAAAATCTCAAGGAAACAAGGAAAAACGATGTAGGGGGAGTTCTGGGGGTGAATGGGGACGAGTTGGGGCGGAATGAGAGTTTAAATAGGGTGCAAACCCTTGAAACTTAGGGTTTCATCCCGCAGCGGTGACTCGCCGAGTCCCGGATATGGACTCGTCGAGTCGCCTACTTAAAACGCGTCCTGAGTCTCGTCCCTACTCGGCGAGTCGGACCCTATGACTCGCCGAGTCTAAGGCTAAATTAGGGCAATGCTCAAATAAAATTCACATACCGGAAACCAGGTGCTACAAATCTCCCCCACTTATTTTAGACTTCGTCCTCGAAGTCTGCTGCCTGATCCTGAAACAGCTCGGGGTAGTGCTCCATCATCTCGTCTACCGGCTCCCAAGTCCACTCTGAACCCTTGCGGTGCTGCCATTGCACCTTCACTAGCTCCACCCTCTTGTTCCTTAAATCCTTCGACTTCCTGTCGAGGATTGCGACTGGGCGCTCGATGTAGTTCAGGCTGTCATCAACCTGAATATCCTCCAAAGGTACTACTGCAGAATCGTCCACTAGGCACTTCCGCAACTGCGAAACATGGAAAGTGCTGTGGATCTGGCTAAGCTCGGCTGGCAGATCCAGCCTATATGCTACCTTGCCCACCCGGGCCAAAACCCTGAACGGTCCGATGAATCGCGGGCCCAACTTGCCCCGCTTCCTGAATCGGATGACGCCTTTCCACGGTGACACCTTCAGGAGGACCATATCCCCGACCTGGAACTCTAAATCGGATCGACGCTTGTCGGCATAACTTTTCTGTCGACTCTGAGCAGTTTGAAGCCTGCTCCGGACCTGCTGTATCCTCTCAGTCGTCTTGAGCACCACTTCGGTGCTTCCCATAACTCTCTGGCCAACCTCACCCCAGCATATCGGGGTCCTACACCTCCGTCCGTACAACATCTCGAAGGGAGGGCGGTCGATACTCGCGTGATAGCTGTTGTTGTAGGAGAACTCAGCCAAAGGAAGATAGGTATCCCAGCTACCACCGAAATCCAGAACACACGCCCGCAACATGTCCTCCAAGGTCTGGATGGTCCGCTCACTCTGTCCATCTGTCTGCGGGTGAAAGGCGGTGCTGAAATGCAGACGAGTGCCCAACTCGTCATGGAATCTCTTCCAAAACCTGGAAGTAAAACGCACATCCCTGTCCGAGATCACCGATACTGGCACCCCATGCCGTGCCACAATTTCCTTGATATAGATGTCGGCCAATTTCTCGGCCGATATGCTCTCCGGAATCGGAATAAAGTGAGCACTCTTGGTCAATCTATCCACGATGACCCAAATCGAATCCACTCCACGCGCGGTCCTGGGAAGCTTCGTGATAAAATCCATCGTGATATCTTCCCACTTCCACAGTGGAATGTCCAACGGCTGCATCTTGCCATGCGGCCTCTGATGTTCGGCCTTGACCTTCCTGCAGGTCAAGCACCGCTCGACGTACCATGCCACATCCCGCTTCATGCAGGGCCACCAATAGTCTAGACGAAGATCCCTATACATCTTCGTCGCCCCGGGATGAATAGAGAATCGGGACTTGTGCGCCTCCTCCATCAAAATCTGGCGCACGCCCCCGCGATACGGCACCCACACCCTATGGTGTAGTGTCAATAACCCTCGGCTATCATAATCGAAGGAGGAAACCTGACCTACTACGCGCTCGTTCTTCCGATGCTCCTCCTTGATAGCCTCCTGTTGAGCTTCCCGAATCTGCTCCAACAGGGGAGTCACCACAGTCATCCTCAAACAGGCGTCCCTGATCGGCGCCGTCTTGCGGCTAAGCGCATCGGCCACCACATTGGCCTTTCCCGGGTGGTAAAGGATCTCGCAATCATAATCCTTCACCACATCCAACCACCGACGCTGCCTCATGTTCAGATTCGGCTGGTCCATGAGGTACCTCAAGCTCTTGTGGTCCGTGTAGATGGTACACCGAACCCCATAGAGGTAATGTCGCCAAATCTTGAGGGCAAATACCACCGCCCCCAACTCCAAATCGTGCGTCGGGTAGTTCGCCTCGTGAGGCTTGAGCTGCCTCGAAGCGTAAGCAATGACATGCCCCCTTTGCATCAGCACCGCGCCCAACCCAGAAATGGACGCATCGCAATAAACCACGAAATCCTCTACGCCCTCTGGCAGGGCTAAGATCGGCGCCTCACACAATCTCTGTCTCAGCGTCTCAAATGCAGCCTGCTGCTCGGGTCCCCACCGAAAGACCACGGCTTTCTTCGTCAGCCGCGTCAGGGGCACGGCTATCTTGGAGAAATCCTGGATAAATCTCCGATAGTAGCCTGCCAATCCTAGGAAGCTCCGAATCTCAGATGGGGACTTCGGAACCTCCCATCTCATCACGGCCTCGACCTTGGCCGGATCGACCAGAATCCCGTTCTGGTTGACGAGGTGCCCCAGAAATTGCACCTCGCGCAACCAAAACTCACACTTGGAGAACTTGGCATACAAGCTCTCCCTCCTCAGGGTCTCTAACACCTCTCTCAAATGCTCCTCATGTTCCTCCCGGGTCTTGGAATAAACCAAGATATCATCGATAAAGACTATCACAGACCGGTCCAGCATCGGTCTGCATACACGGTTCATGAGGTCCATGAACGCGGCAGGAGCATTGGTGAGCCCAAACGGCATCACCACAAACTCGTAATGGCCATAGCGCGTCCGAAACGCGGTCTTCTGCATATCCTCCTCCCTGACCCTCATCTGATGATAACCCGAACGCAAATCAATCTTGGAGAACCAAGATGCGCCCTGAAGTTGGTCAAAGAGGTCATCAATCCTCGGAAGCGGGTAACGGTTCTTCACCGTTACCTTGTTCAGCTCCCGATAATCTATACACATCCGATGCGACCCATCCTTCTTCTTCACAAACAGAATCGGGGCTCCCCAGGGCGAACTGCTCGGCCGAATAAATCCCTTGTCCAGCAGCTCCTGCAGCTGCGTAGACAACTCCTGCATCTCGGGAGGAGCCAACCGATACGGTGCTTTGGCTATCGGAGCCGCACCGGGAACGAGGTCAATCCTGAACTCCACCTGTCGCTCCGGAGGTATCCCAGGTAGTTCCTCCGGAAAAACATCAGCAAAATCTCGAACCACCGGGACCCCGCTCACGGTCGCCTTACCCGCCTCCCGGGTGTCCATCACGTACGCGACATAACCCGCGCATCCCTGCTGAAGGTAGCGCCTAGCCCTCGCTGCTGAACATACAGTGGGTCCACACTGCGGCCGCTCTCCATGAATCACTAACTCTCCCCCGCTTGGGGTCTTGACTCGCACTAGCTGCTGTGCGCAATCTATCACTGCCCCATTAGGACTCAACCAATCCATACCAATAATCACCTTGTTCCCACGCAATGGAATGGGAACCAAGTCTACCAGGTAACACTCCTCAAACAGTCGCAGGGCACAATCTCGAAACACCATCGATGCTCGCACCGATCGATCATCGGCAATCTCTACCTCTAACGGGCAATCTAACTCGCCTGAAATCTCATGAAATCTCTTGCTAAGAGCAAGAGAAACGAACGATCGGGATGCACCCGAGTCAAACAATACCTGAACCGGGATGCCGTTCACATGGAACGATCCCGTCACCACATCGGGCGCGGCGCGTGCCTCCTCGGCAGTCAACTGAAATGCCCGACTCCTCACCACTGGAGCCTCTGCCTTGCCCTGACGGCCATCCGTGATCCGCAGGGTCGCTGGGGCTGGCGCCTTCACTGGCGCTGAAGCTGTCCACATGGGGCAATTGGCCTTCTTGTGGCCCCTCTGGTTGCAGTGGAAATACAGCAACTCCGATGTCTGAACAACGGTCACAGGAGCAGTGCAATCCCTGCTGATATGCCCAAACTTGCCGCACTTGTAGCAGCCTGACGATCCCATCCTGCACGCCCCCTCGTGCGGCCTGCCGCACCTCCTGCAGCGGCTCGGTCCCGACTGGCCTTTCGGCCTCCCATCTGATCCCTTGGGCTTCTTCCCCGAAGCCCCCGATGACTGACCATCCTCAAGTTTCCGTTTCCGGATGTGCTCCAAATCTATCTCTCTCTCCCTAGCCCTGGCAATCATGGAGTCCAGGGTAGGGCAAGCCGAAAAACTAACATGCTCCCGAATGTCAGCTCGTAGCATATCGTGGTAACGAGTCCTCCTCATATCCTCGTCACCTGCATACTGGGGCACCAATAAAGCCCTCTCCCGAAACTTGGCGGTGATCTCCGCCACGGTCTCTGTCGTCTGCCTCATGTCTAAGAACTCCCTGGCCAGCTGCTGAAGCTCGACCGCTGGCGCAAACTCTGCCCTGAACCTAGCCATAAAGTCCGACCAGGTCATTGCCTCGATAGCCGAGGCTCCCATCGAGTCACCCACTGACTCCCACCAATCTCGGGCCCGGTCCCGAAAACACCCTGCTGCGTACCTCACCTTCGACCCCTCGGGGCAGAAGCTGATCAACTGGGCGGACTCGATATCCGCAATCCACCGCCTGGCGACAATGGGGTCCTTCACCCCATGAAATCCGACGCACCACTGCTCCTGAAGTCCTTGAAGGACAGTGCGCGAGATCCTGACTGGCTAGAGGCCAAGTCGCTCCTGAATGCCCGTAGGCGATCCTCCATCATCTCCACGATCCCTTCCTTGATCGACCCAAAGATGATGGGGGTCGACTCAAGGATGCCCCTAGTGATCTCCGACGTGATGAACTCACGTAGCCTCTCCTCAATCGGCTCGGTACCAGATCCCGAACCTGACCCCTCTCCTGACCCGCCATCTGTCGGTCTCGGTCGAAGTACCACCATTCTGCAAAACATCAATAATAATCCTTAGTGGTACTGCTACTTTCTGAGGGATCTCGACTACTTACAGGTTCCTTGGTCTCGTCTTGGCCTTCCTCGGCTCGGGTACGGATCCTCTGCTTTCAGTAGTACGGGCCCATACTACCTTCCACATCTATCCGTACCTTCTCCGAGGAATTCCTCGACTCCACCAACTCCCCTCTACTACTGCTACTCTCCGATATTCTCACCCTAGGCTTGCCCTAGGGAGAACTCAAGTTCAACACAACTGGTCCTCAGCTGCTGTAGGTCTCCTCATAATGCAAGTTAGCCACCACCTAAACACCACCACCTGTGATGAGGATTAGATCATCCTTCAAGTAAAAGGTCCGTCCCTACAACGGTTGGACTCAAACAAGAGCTGCGCAATAGGGCCAGTTCCAACACTCTGGGATTATTCAACCCCGATTACATGTGGTGTGACGTGTTTACCTAGTGGCTCACTCCCATTACTCAGAATCCCACCGAGCACGAAGCAAGCAGCATTCGGATAAGGAAAAACAGACTCAAGCCAAAACTGTTCTTAGAACAAGAAACGACACTTAACATAGGATGCTAAGCTCATACTATCAGGCATAACCTAAACAGGCTACCCTACTGCTGTCTACTCAATTCTAGCATGCAATATTCAATAAGCTGTAACAAATAAACAGGCACATAAGGCATCACTCCTAGATCCTTAGCCTATTCTAGCATGCAATATTCATAAAGCTGATAAACATAACATAAACTTGTATGGGTACTATGGGGAATACTTACTCGAGCTCGGCCGGTCGCGCACGTCACACACTTTACTCTTTCTCGTGACTCTTTTCCGGGTTTTAAAGAATAATTTCTTTTGGAAAAATCTTTCAATCCCTCGGTTTGAGTCCAAACACTCCCGAAGGCGTGTCCGAATCCCTCAAACCAGGGCTCTGATACCAACTTGTAACGACCCAATTTTTACGTCCGAAAATTTCATTTTTAGAATATTACTTTAGAAAACATTAATAATTAAAAACATTGTCTAAATAAAAAGAAACATTGTTTGTTCACACCATAACACATTGCAACCATGTTCTCAAAAGCCAAACCGTACATCCCATCAAAATATCAGAGTACAATCCCAGTAAATCTCATAAATGCGGAAACCGAAAAGTGTGTGTATGACGTGCCGCTACCGCGCCGGCTCCTTCCCCTTCGATGCAGAGGTACCTGAAAACAAAACTGTAAACGTAAGCACAAAGCTTAGTGAGTTCCCCCAACGTACCGCATACCATACAAACACATAACATATATACTGCCAGGCTATTCTGGGGTGCCTGACTACCCGGTACGGCCATTCTGGGGTGCCGACCTACCCATACGGCCATTCTGGGGTGCCGTCTTACCCGTGTCAAGCCATTCTGGGGTGCTGACTACCCATCGGTCCTAACAACCGATCCTCGGGGACTATTTCACCCCCTACTACTACGATCACATATAACATAACAAGCCAGCATGCAAACATATCATCACATACTGTCGGACGTATCTGGGGTGTCCGACTACCCTTCGGTCCTAACAACCGAACTCTACTACTATCACATACAACATATCATGCCAGCATATAACATATCAGGTAGTAGCAAACCTAGATGATATCACAAAGACAATCATCTAACATACAACTCCTACTGGTGGGTCGGCATTGTGGCCGTAGACCCACCGCTACTGGAAGGTAACTCACCTCAAAGTAGCTGCTGAACTGATCGGGAACTAACTGACTGCTGCTGCTCCGGGAGTCCTCCGGCTGCAATTTCCACGACATACTCAATCAAACACTGCTAACTGTCCTTTAGGTAAAATGACCATTTTACCCCTGGATTAACTCTAAGCCAAAGCTGGAGTCAACTTTCAGTTGACCCGACTCGCCGAGTGGATCACCACTCGCCGAGTCCCTAGCAAACCAATGTCCTGGGTCCCTGGTTCTACTCGTCGAGTCGGGCTATGACTCGACGAGTTCACTTTCTATCTGCCATTCAACACCTTCATCCTACTCGCCGAGTTGTATGAACAACTCGTCGAGTTCATCTTCATCCGATGAACACTTTATGCTAAGACTCGCCGAGTTGTATGAACAACTCGTCGAGTCTGTTCTTGAGCTATGAAGATTGCCTTGGACTCGCCGAGTCAGGGCATTGACTCGCCGAGTCCTAACATGGGTGAGTTCAGCTCCCAACTCACCGAGTCACCCCCTGTGACTCAAGGCTCAACTCGACACATGAAGAAGGGACCAATTCGGTGACTCGCGACCAGACTCGCCGAGTCACCTATGCGACTCGCCGAGTCGTCGCCATGCACTCCTTAAATATACCGATTTGCTCGGTTCCAGACCATGCCATTCATAGATCTGGACTTCTAGGACACGAATCACACGTAAAGTTTCCAACTTTACGTGTGGATATTCACCAATATGGATTATAAGGCTCAAAATGTCTCAAAATGGTAGATCTAGGGCTAACAAGCCTCATGAGGCCAAAAAGCTAACAGATCTGAGCTCCTGGAGCTCAATCTTACATAGATCCAAAGGCCAAACGCCTTATTACAACATATAATGAACATGCAAACTTGGGGAATTGACCAAGAAGGACCCAAATGAAGTTTTAAGGATAGAATCAAGGGGAAAACGGGTTATACCTCAAAGGAAATGTTGAAATGACACAAGGATGGCTGATCTCCTTCTCCTCTTCTTGATCTACTCCTCTTACTCTTCAAAACCTTCAAGAACACACCAAGAACACCTCAAACTCTCAAGGAAACAAGGAAAAACGATGTAGGGGGAGTTCTGGGGGTGAATGGGGACGAGTTGGGGCGGAATGAGAGTTTAAATAGGGTGCAAACCCTTGAAACTTAGGGTTTCATCCCGCAGCGGTGACTCGCCGAGTCCCGGATATGGACTCGTCGAGTCGCCTACTTAAAACGCGTCCTGAGTCTCGTCCCTACTCGGCGAGTCGGACCCTATGACTCGCCGAGTCTAAGGCTAAATTAGGGCAATGCTCAAATAAAATTCACATACCGGAAACCAGGTGCTACACGTAGTCGGTACCAAGAAATCTCTTTTCTTTTGAGAGATCCTAATGAAGTGTTGTCGTCCCAAGACATTTCTTCTAATGGATCCAGTTTAATTTCTTTTTGAGATTTCAATATTTTTACAAACTCATTTACATAAATTCCCAACCTACTCATTCAACTGACTACACTGGTCACACGAGTACCTTTTCCAACTTTTCCACTTCTGTCAAGTTCGTAGTTTGGATGAAGGATGAACCACCTTTATAAGCCTTATTAAAAGATGCCTTTCAGTGTTTCTCATCAAACATTTGATCGTATTCAACAGGAAACCACACACACACTTCTTAGTCTCTCTTGACTATGAAGGAAGAGATATTTGCATGGGATCCATAGATTTATGTCTCTAGTTAGACATCACAATATCCCACAGATAAAATTTGTTTTATTTCTTTTTCGTTGACACTCTTGCACGAAGATCTTAATGATTTTCCAAAAGTCTAGTTCGTGGTTACTAATAACTTTCAGGTTCGCAGTTGTATTCAATGTGCTTTCTTTACTGCAAAAGGAGACGAGCTGACGCGGCAAGTTTTTTAAAAGATAAGAATTCAAACGAGCGCATGAAAAGTTGAATGGACAGCTACTAATACACCGCGTGACGCATGCCTCTGACTCATCACAGCTGTAAAATCGCGCTTTTTCAGACGACGGCTCAGTTTTCAAGATACTCTCTCTCCGGATTTTCCTCACCAAATCCAATCGTATATAAAGGTTTTGACGGTTACATCACTCTTTACCACTTTCAAAATCTCCAAACGATTTTTGGCAATCACAAAGCTCTCCGATGTTCATCTTCTTCTTCAAGCTTCATCAATGGCGGCTTCATCTGAGAATCTTTCTATTCAAGACCAAACTACTCATTCATCTCTTCTGGCTGTTAAGCAACATCAAAACCTCATCATCGATCTTGATCCAGTTAGATATGATCCATTTCTATTACCACTTATTGAGTGCTTGAAATACTCCCCTCTCACGATTGCTTTGTCTCAAGTTGAAAATGTTCCACTATCGATTCTCTCCAAAGCATACACAACGGCCAACTATGTTAAGGAAGAACAAAGGATATACTTCGACATCCATAATCATGCAACCTCGATTTCCAAAGCCCGCTTGTGCAATCTGTTAGGGTTTCCTCAATCTGATAACATGGTCAACCTAGAAACCATCTCTAACGCTGCTATCTTGGAGATGTTTTATCAAATGGGGTACAAGGAAACTCTCACTGTTGTTTCCAAGTTCAAGAAACCCAATTTTCCACCTACATGGAACGCCCTATTCACTATCTTGTTCAAAGCATTGTCTAAAAGGGTCACTGGCAATGACTGTGCAAGCAAGCTTTTCATGGTTCTGATGTATGGCATGTATACTAGTCTAAATGTTGACTATGGTTCTATCATCTAGGTTCAACTGATCCAGAGCACTCACTCTGTTACTCGTCACTGTGAGATCTCTTGTGCAAGATTCTAGACCATCGTTGTCAACAAGGCAATCAAGCAGCTCAAGATTCCAGTGATGTCTGATGCACTGATGGCTTCCATTGCAACACTCCATACAACTGGTATTATTATGGTGGATCGATCAAAGTTTTCCTTCGTTGGCTCGATCTGGAGATTATGTTTCGTGATGTTCCTCCCATAAGTAAAATTCTAGAGGGTTATCGTGCTCTTACTCCTTCAGGACCTCATCCATTGTCTGACGAATTTCAAGCAATTTTGCCTGAGGCAGATAAAGCCAAGAAAGGGGGCATAGGGTCTAAGAAAGCTACTCAGAAAAACACTGTGAAAGAAGGACCTTCTGAGGCTGCAAAACCTCCCTCTAAGAAGCGAAAGGCTCATGCTGCTTTAACTGATGCACCAAAGCGAAGGAAGCTAGCAACCTGCTAGAAAGTGAAAGTCTCCCACTCCTACACCATCTCAGAGTGAAGGAGAAAATTCTGACTCCGAAACTGATTCGAACATTCGCATTGAGGAGGATCCACCAATTCGTAATGAAGAAGATAAACCCGCTCGCACTGAAGAACAAGAATTTGTTCGCATCAAGGAGGTAGAACACATTCACAACAAACCACCTGTTCACACTAAGGCTTCATCTCTGAATCATGAGGTAACTCCACCACTTAATGATTTTGTTCCTTCTCCACCTCCCTCACCAAAACAACTGCTTCTATCCCAATCACCATTGCACCTATGCCACCACTAGTATCATCTCAACCATCCACAACTATTCCAGTCTCAATCCCTATTTTCACCGAATCCACCATTTCGCACCACACCTCTGCTACACCTGTAAGCTCAGTCAACTTATCTGATACGGGGGCTAACACTTCAGATTTTTAAAGCCATGTTACACCACCTATCTCTCCCATTCGCATTGATGACTCTGAAATGCTTTTTGGAGATGATGAAGATGATGATTTGGACGGATTCGCTTACAGTCCTTTGTAAATAAGGATTGACAGTGAAGATGAAGTCTCCACTATGAAAGGGGAACTCAAATCTCTTCATGAGAAGATTGACCAACTCCTTCTCGCATCCCAAGTCTCCACCTCTGAGGCCTACTCCAAAGCTGTTGTTGAATCAATCCTTGAACGAGTTACGAAAGAACATTCTGCCAATGTCTCTACTTTGTCCAAAGTAGTTTCTAACTCTACTGATGTCTGCAAGGCTACGACCGAAAAATTCGATAAACTAATTGCTGACACAATGGAATTTATGGAGGATTACAAAACCACCTACAATGCCAACACTGTGACTGCGAACAAGGCCATTCAGAATGTTGGTGCCCTGTTCCAAACGGAAAAGGCGAACTTTGTTGAGCTTCGCAATGCGCTTCAGTCTGATCATGAAGCATTCCAGTCTTCTATCGCTGCAAAAATACAAAGCTACAGGAGGATCTGGCAATAGAAAATAAGATCATGGATGCTCTCGCCATTAAGGAGGAAAAGTGTAAGGTGTTGGAAACCAAGCTTCACTACGCTCAATATCAGGTCGATGATTTGATAGCAAAGAAGGCAGTCACTCGTAGTTGTATCTCCGATGTCACTGGACTGCTCTCTGATATCATTGAGACTCATGATCCAATTATCTCCATAACAGTAAAGAAGCATTTGTCTGAAATGCTAAGACTGGTATTTGCTATGTTACACTGTTTGGAGGGTGTTTCGAAGCCGATGTTTGTTCCGAAACAAGGGGAGAAGGCAGCTCCAAAGTTCAAACAAATGAACCCCCCAAAGATCCAATTAAACCTCCTGTCATCAAGCAAGAACCAAAGAAGAAAGAAAAGCTACTTAGTGAAGAACCCATTATTGATGATAGTGAAGACGAAGAGCCAGATGAAGTTGAGCTTAAAAGGCAGAAGGCTCGTGAGGCAGATACTGATGAACATGCTCGCATCGTTAGAGAGGCAGAAGAAAAAGAAAGAGTTGAAAAGGAAGCTCAGGCCACTCTTAAGAGCAAAATGATATTATTTCCTAAGTGGACCCTGAAGCGCATGCAAAACCAAGTTATGGATATGCCAAGCCAGTATTGGCTGGATCCAATTGCTTCTTTTGAAATCCAAAACACACAGGATTCGCAATTGGACCTGCCTATCACACCAAAGGCATTCAGGTTTCGTTCTTTTATAAAGGTTGCCAATGTACCTTTCACAGATAGCACTGCGGATCAAATGTTGTTTGCCTTCTACTTGAAGCACATGAAGCCCCAGTACGAGACTTGGAGTGCGAGCAAGATTACTGTTGTGAAGATCACAGGGCCGTTCGAGACCAAAAGCTTCGCTAATGTGAAGTTTAAAGTTGCGAGAGGATTAGCATCTCAAGCCTGCGAATTCACTCTCGCAGACCCGCTTTATTTGAACCCCCATGATTGGATGGTGATATACAATATTCTGCTAAGAAACAAGGAGAAGTACGAACCTGTGGTGTCCCATCTTCAACTGTTGATCAAATCTTATATTCAAGAAGTTGGAATGATGGATGTGGAGATTGCCACTGTTTTGAGGCAAAAACCAAGCATTGTTCCGAAGGAAGCTCCGACAGACTTCGAGAAGCTCAATCCAGGAAAAAATTTCAAGGAAGGATGGTTTGTGGTGTACACGTCTAGAGATCGTCCAGAGCAGATCAACGCAAGTTATTCTTTCATCTCGAAGACAAACACTTATTTACTACTTCCTGTCTGGAGTTTATTTTGGAGTTGATTGCGAAGTTTAGAGGCAACAACAAGGACGATGTGAAGTGTTTCAGTGATGTGATCACTTGGTATATTCAATTTCGCAAGCTGCTGTTGAGCTTCATTCCCAAGGTCTACGAAGTGCAGAAGCGAATCAAGAACTAAATGGCTATGGTCTCAATTGACGCAAAGGGGGAAATTGTTGAAGATTTAGTGTTGCGTCATTGGGCCTGTTTTGTTAAGTCCATTTTGTATAAACAAGTTAGGCCTGTCCACTCGTATTTACTGCTAGGGTTATAGTATATAAGGTGCATGCATGCTACGTATTTTTGTTAACTCTCATAATTATCTTTGTAACCCTACTTTTACGCCTCTACAGAAGCAATTCTTCATCGAGTTCTTATGAGGAGTGACTATTAATCATTCAGATCCTGTTTGATCATATCGTGTTCTTGTTTACCTGTTTTAATTTATTCGATCATTAAGGATTTATTCCTATCACTACTTTTAATTCTGAATGGTTACTTTCAATCTGAGAACATATCATTTTTACAAATCTGGTGGATTGGCTGATTATTACGAATGTGTCAATATCGAAACGACGGTTTCTTGGAAATAAGATTTCAAATCAGGCGAGTCTTTTGAATTCTCTGACATCATGCATGTCTGTTAGAACGACGTCTGGCACATACAAATGTCATGATTTTCAAGGCTGATTTACCGGGATATGGGAATGTGGAACGGCAGTTATCTCTCACCACTTTTCATTGACGTATAAATGGGGTTTCGACGGTTTGTTTTCTCTCACCTCTCACAAAGTATTCAAAATTGTCAAGGAAAAAACCCTTTTCTCTCTCTACTGTTCATCGTCTTGCTCAAAGCAACATTGGGCGGATCATCTGAAACTACTTCATTCGCTGACCAATCTACATCGGTATCATGCTCAACGTCAAGCCAAATGAGAATCTGATTCTCGATCTCGACTCATATCGCTACAATGAAGCCCTAAGGCCTATGATCGAATGCTCATGGTTCTTGCCAGTGGCTCAAGTTTTAACCATGGCAGTATCCGTTCCTTTGGTCCATCTTTCTAAGGCTTATTCGTCTGCGAACTACCGTTAATCTGAGGGACTCATTCACTTCGAGGTAACTTCTAACAAGACCTTGATCTCCAAGTCCCGTTTCTGCAAACTTTTAGGGTTTGTTCATCTGAAGGACTCGTGGATCCAGAATCGATTTAAACTTCTGTTCTCATTGATATGTTTTACTAGATGGGATATATTGGAGATATATCATTATTGTCAAAGTTCAGGATGCCCTTTCTTCCTCCAATGTGGAATGGGCTGTTCACTCTTCTATTCAAGAGCTTCTCAGAAAGAGTTGCAGGCTTTGATAGCGCAAGCAGGGTGTCCTATACTATTATGTATGGCCTCTACCATGGAGTAAATCTCGATTTTGGTTCTATCTTATGCACTCAATTGATACAAAGCACAGTATCCACCACCCGCTACACTAAGATCTCCTATGCTCGCTTTTGGTCTATTCTGGTCAAACGATCCCTAAGCCACTTCAAGGTTCCACAGATGGATGAATTGATATTTACTTCCACTTTGATTCTGAAAACATTAACTTTTATGATCTCCGATCCGAGAAAGTTCAGCTTTGTTGGTTCTATTCCAGAAGCCATGTTGGTAAAAGTTCCCACAGACAATGCGATAGTGAACGAATATTGCAAGCTACCTACATCTAGAGTTTGCCCTATGATAGAGGAATTATAAAAGGTCATGGAGGAAGGTAACAAAACAAAGAGGGGAGGTAAGTGAAAAGCAAAAGATGCTCCTCTAAAGTAGTGAAAACTCCGAAGAAGGTCAAGACGCAGGCTAGGACACCGAGATCTCCATCTCCGGTTGCTCACGAGGATTCGGATTCCCAAACGATTTTGGAAATTTGAGGGAATGCCACAGTTCATAATGAAGTTGAGGATACTGCTTCAACTTCAGAACTCATTCCTACTGATTCAATTCCAAAGGTATCCATTCCAACTCCTTCTTCTGTTCCTTTTTCAGACAACTTTCATATTCCCACTCCACCATCCTCTCCTATCACCACAACTATTCCGATCACTTTCATTCGTCCATTACCACCGAATTTTTCTGTTGGAATTTCGTTTCCTCAAATCTCTATTCCCTTAACCTCCACCATATTTTTTTAATCTACCCCTCCACCAGAATTCACTGTTACCAAGTCCGTTCCGGAGGAGGTACATACTTCCGGCATTCATTTCAACGTACATGATACGGGGGCATATGTAGGATTTCATTTTTGGTGATGATCCAGAAGCCTTTACCAATTTCGTTTTTAGCCCCTTCAGGGTTAATGTCAATAGTGACGATGATGATGCCCTTATGACAAAAGGGTAGTTCAAGCAACTCAATGAAAAATTGGATTCACTCTTCGAATCTTCCAAATCTTCACCCAACTGGGAATACATGCTGACATCTCACCGAGCTGCAGTGGAGATGTTGACAAAGGAAAATGCCAAAGACCTTGAATCATCGTTCAAGGCAATTAAAGAATCTGAACAAATAATTTACGAAGCGGCCGCAAAAGTCGAAAAACTACATGAAGATGTAACTAAATTTGTGGCTGAGTTCAGAACCTCCTCTGACTTAAATACCAAAGCCATGAACAAAGTCATTGTAGGATTTCGTTTTTCTTCTTTACAAGCTGAGAAGGAGGCTCTCTCACTTGTCCATTATGAAATAAAGATTGACCATTCTTAACTCAATGCATCCATTGTCTCAAAGATAGAAAATTTTCAAAAAGACCTTACTCCTGAAAACAATATCATGGATCAACTGGCAGAGAATACACAAAAGGCCAAGGTTCTTTCAGTAAAGTTGCAGTATACAAACAAGCGTGTTGATGACTTGGAATCCGAGAAGACAGTCATCAAAGTCGTGCTTCTGAAATTAATCAGTATCTGCAACGTCTTGTCGAGACTCGTGACTCCGTATTCACAGTCTCTGTTAGACAACATCTTTCGGATAAACTTCAACCAATGTTTGCAATGTTAAATCAAATAGAAGGTGTTTCGAGCAGTGGTGCTCTTCCGAAACAAGGGCGAGAAGTCAAAGAAGATAATGGAGAACCTCAAGCAAAGCAAACCACTGGTGAACAAAAACCGAAGGTGAATGATCAGAATGGTAATTAAGATGATGCATCAAACAAAGGAAAAGAGAAACTTGTTGATGATGATGAGGAATAAGAAGAGCTTTCTGAATCAGAGAAGCTTGTGCGCAAGAACAGAGACAAAGAACTTGATGATCTTCTGAAGCTTCGGAAAGAGTTAGAAGCACAAGAAGCGGAGAATAAAATTGCAAAAGTGACGCTTGAAACTTATAAATGACTTTTTCCTCCATGTTCAATTGATAGAATTCAGAGAGAAGCCAGTGATGCTCCAAACGTCTATTGGCTTGAGCCTATGGTATCATTTCATCAGAATAACCAAGCAGACTGTCAGTTTGACTTACTGATTACTCCCGGGGCTTTTCTGTTTCGGTGTTTTGAGAAGATATAAAAGACTCTGATTTCAGACAAAGGGGTGAATCTTAAACTCTTCAATTTTTACTTAAAGTTTGCTAAGCCTCAATATCATTCTTGGAGCCTAAAGATGATTGTGGCATTGAAGGTTTGCTCAGAAATGCCTACTGAAGTCTTTGTGAACATTAGATTCAAGGGGTTTCGGGGAACCGATAAAGTTTTGGATAAAGTTACTTCGGCGGATTGCCATTTATGAATTCGTACAACTGGATCTTATTGTTTAGCATTGTCATGAAGGATGAGAAGAAATACGAACCCATCGTTGCCCATCTGAAAAAGATGCTCGTCTGTTATGTCTTAGAGATTGCGAAGATGGATGTGGAAATAGCGTTGGTGTTGAAGAAAAGGCCCATTTTGGAATCTGAAGAGCAGCCTCAGGACATTAAGAGGATGAAGCTGGGAGTTATTCAGAAAGAGCACTGGAGCGTTGCATATAATCGAAAGTCTAGTGAAAAGGTTCAAGAGTGTGTTCTTTCTGAGAGACAAACATCTCTACTCAACCACTACTCTGAAGACTATTCTTGCAATGGTTGAAACTTGCAAGGCGAACTCTGCTGCAGATCTGAAGTGCTTTTCGGATATGATCAGTTGGTATCTCTGTGTCTGAAATGTGCTTCTCGATGTGATGCCCAAACTTTTCAACACGTAGAGAAGGAAAGAGTGAAGACTCTCCTTCAGAATTTGACACAAATAGGGATATTGTTGGGCTTATTTGTCTTGTGTCAAATGTGTGCACAGTTTCGTATGTTTTAATCCGGTTTGGGTCTGTCCATTCTCGGATCCACTTAGTTTGTTAGACTATTTATATTGTACATGCATGTAACTTTAGGGTTAACATTTTGTAACCCTAATTATCGTACGCTCTTACAGAGAAGTTCTTGAGAACTCTTCCAGAGCTGTTTAATCAAAGCATTCAGACAAAATTATAAAAATGGTCCCTGTGGTATGCATTTTTTGGGGGTTTTAGTCCAAACCCTGACTTTTTTTTGGCTTCATGGTCCTTTTGACTATGTTTGCTTGTGATTTTGGTCCCTCGGAAAACTAAAAAGACTAAAATGCCCTTTCTAATATATTTTTATATTTTTTCTATTTAATTTAAAAGAAAAAAATAAATAACTAATTTGGGCCCACATCTCTCTCTCTCTCTCTCAATCGTGTTTCTTGTTCTTGAAAATACACAAGTTCTTCAACACATACACATAAAATTTGGAAAATGATTCACACGGGTTCATATTTTTGGGTGGGATCTATTTTTCGTTTTTGGAAATCAATTCATATGTTCACATGGAAATCAATTCACAGGTTTGCACTTTAACACACACTGACACACACACGAACAATATATTTTCTGGGTTTGCTCTTCAAGAACAACAGATGAAATTGATTGAGAAGTTGAAGACCCAAGAACTTACAAAATTGTGTGTACAGGGCTTCAAAACCGAAGACAAAAACTAAAAATCTATCCTGGGAGCTCAAATTGTGTGTGCACAACTTCAAAATCAAACCCAGTAAGCTCAAAATCATGTGTGCAAATCTTCTAAATAGAACCTAGTTCTAGAAACTTAAAAAAAAACGTTTGTGCATAGTTTCAAAATCAATATGAGAAACTTCCAAAATCTTGTGTGCATAGCTTCAAATTTGAACCCAAAAACCTCAAACTTGTGTGTGCATACCCTCAAAATCAACTAGTCTCCAAATAGGGTAAATCGATTGTATCCTAATCTCGGTTTCAAAATTATTTCTTAAACAAAACTACACACGAAGATGAACATGAAGATACATGGTTTGGTGTATCGACAAACCAAGCTTCTCTAACCATTCCTTATTCTTTAATCGATTGTTGGAACAAAGGTTTAAGAAAGATCCAATTTCCCACAAATTATCACTCATCCATAGAAGCTTTGAGAGCAATAACTGACAGTGAATTGCTTAGATGGGAAAGAAATTTCGATCAGAGATTGAAAGAGTGCACCGACTAATTTTTTGGGGTGAAGAAGACATCATTGCCACCGCCATATCCTGTTACGATCTAGGTGAGTAAACTAGGAATATGCTTGGTTCCTCATCTTGTTTGTATTCTTCTGGGTTGTCCTCCGATTCATCAGCCGGAAGGGCCTTCTTCCCATGTCTCCGGTGATCTAACTTGACCAGTCTTTAGAGAGCTTTAGAAAGAGAAGGGAGAGAGATCAACGACCAGAGCCTAGAGTGAAAATAGGTGGTGAACATGCGACTCCCAAATTGATAGAGAGAAAGAGAGAGAGAGAGAGAGAGAGAGAGAGAGAGAGAGAGAGAGAAAGAAAGAAAGAAAGAAAGATCCCTCTCTTTATTTATTATTTTTTAAAATAGATAAATGTATATTAAATTAAAAAAATGAAAGAAAAATAAAAAATAAATGCATGAGGGGCATTAAAGTCATTTCAGTTTCTCGAGGGACCAAATCCACAAAAAAACTAGCTCAAAAGAACCACTAATCCAAAAAAGTCGGGGTTTGGACTAAAAACCCAAAAAATGCATACCACGGGGACCATTTTTGCAATTTTCTCAAGCATTTGGCACACGTTTGATCTTCATTGTTCTTGTCTTTAATTCACTCCATTATTATAGAATCCTTCGATCTCATTTATTGCTCTTACATCTACAAATGACTAATATTTTCACTCTTGTTCCTACAAATTGTATATATTGGTCTCAAAATGTCCATGTTATCCTATGATCATCACTCTAATAAATTCTATTACAAGTTCTCAAATTCTAAAATAGTTTGTGGAGAAGGGCCATCTGCCTTTTGTTAAAGAACCCAACACATCATCACAACCTAACACATATTTTTCATCCTCTTATCCACCCACCAATAATCTTACCGGTAGTGGTGGTTAAACAAAACATCTAAAACCTAAACATGGTCACAATAACCTATTGATAGCTCCATATTTGCCCTTCGCCTCCCTTTTGATGTATGTGAACATATCGTGGATACAACCCAATGTAATCTATATGATATCCTCCTAGCATGATAATCCCATTCATGGGTGAGTCCCCATATATAAGCACCCTATAAACACAGATTACTTATTGAAAGACATATCCTAACCCAATACCAAACTATAATAATCCAAGTTAATTCCATACCATTATTTTCCTCTCCACTTGAATGTTATATTTTAAGACATAATATCAAATATTTAGAGTGACATATTCACTATGAGTGAAGCTTCTGACATCCAATGAGGACTTGTAATTTTAATAAAATACCAATGCCTTTGGTGCATATTAACAAGAGATTCAAATCCCCACTCTGGTTTCAATGTAATCAAGATATCATACTACAACCAAACCATACATATTGTAAATGCATCCACTTTGCTTTCCCTCACTTCACATATGTTGATCGAGGTAAAAGCTATTCACCATGAACCTATGTTTAAGATACTTCTACTACAACATAGGTTGAAATTATTTCATTCTTCCATAACTGCATTATCAAGCAAGGTTGGTACCTCCGTTGGGACTATTTCCATCAAGTTTAACAACTTATAATTTAATATGATCATCTTGAAGACTCAAGTTAATCTTTTACAAAACTTTATGTCCCAATAGAGCTACTTAGAAACCAAGTTATCATGCATCTTCTCACCATGTTGTCCGCTCTTACAACAACTTCAAACCAATTTGGAACTATACTCAGCCAACTAAATGAATATATTCCCAGTCTATACTCTTTAGACATCTTTGATGACCTTACTTATCTATAAAATGAAATTAAGAATGCTTTTTAAAGATAATAAGCCTATTTCCCTTGTTTTCCAAGATTAATAACTTTGTCACCTCTCTTCAAACTCTCTTTACTAAAACCAACACCCTCATATCTACCACCAATTAAACTTTCAAGAATATTTCTTGATTACAGAAAGTTCTCCATCCTTACCCACTAACCACTTAGAATCTCTATCTATTTAATCAATAATCATATTCCCACTACCTTATCATCCTATAAATTAAATCATATTGGAATATATAACAAGTCTAATTGCATATATGCATGACTTCCTACAACCTTACATACCTTTTCCTTAGCCTTATATACCTACCATAATATTATTACAACCATTAGATCTAACCCATACAATTACGAATCTTATATCTCTTATATTCCTTATGTTATCAACCGACTATAAACCTTCTTATTCAACATATGTGCTATCTATACATGATATACCTCAAGTAGCACCAAAAGCTCTAATAGCTTCATATACATTCTACTTAGCATTATCCCTATTGATGATGCCAAAACAGGAGAATTATCAAAGGTAGTTTTCTTTTGAAGGGGATGAAGAAGAATCATTTGATTAACAGGGGGTTGTAGACATATACTTCTACCTCCTTAATAATCAACCCATTAAATTGTTCATATTACCACTATCCATGCATATCAATGGAGATAAAAAAAATATGGGAGCCATCCACAAATGGTGATGATATTCACATCAACTTTGTGTTATATAAATAAGCTCCAATAACTTCAGAAATTATCAAACTATCTATGTTAACTAATTTACTTACAACAAATCCTCCACAAACGAAACACATACTCTACATATTATACTATGTCTAAAAATACAAGTGCATACTATTAAGATGGAGGAGGAAAAATAGTTTCCCCCAGAGAGTAACAAGGTTCTCCTCTACAACAAAATACGTGATGCTTCATTTGTCTTTGCTTGAGACCTTGTCGTTGAGGGATAATCTAAACCTATTGGAACTACTATTATTGAGTAGTAACAAATCACTCCATAAAATTAAGGTAACAAAGAGAATAAAAATGATAGCTAAACTAAATAAAGGAATAAATATGCAAGGATACTCTAATGTTTACATTAAGAGGATCCTTCCAAAGAAGATTATAAAAGTCTGATGCGTTAAGCCAAACGCTTCATAATATTTCAAGTATAAGAGAAAAGAAATTCAACACACGGACTATTGTGGATGAAATTAATGTTAATAGGTTGATGGGTATAGAGAGTTGCTATATAATAAACTAATAATAGTTTAGACTAATCTAATAGTCAAGGTAATGAAGATGGACATCATTCCTTAATAAGAAATAAACATAGTTGTTAAGGGTCCTATGAGAAGATCACATAAACAAAGAAGAGAACTAACAACTAAAACTATTGTTTTACTTCAATCTAGAAATCGTATGATAAATATCAAGATGCCAATGGGAGTAGAACAATTAAGACATGCTTATCACTAAACCTATACATGGGATGTTTTATCATGATGATGATGGCTAAACATCCTTTTATAAAACTACATACATTACAAAGGCCCTTATTTCTTGTTTGTTTGATTAAAGATTGGAGTGTAAGAAGAATGATATGGCATAAGGGAATTCATTTGTTTATCTACTTGCAACTAGAAAAAAGAAGATATGAGCAAAAGCGGGTTAACTATATGTAGTTAAAGCAATAAATTGTTGATGAGCCTAATGAGTACCAAGATTATCCTTATACTTCCAAGTATATATGAGTTGATGTATATATGTACAATGTATTTCTAATCTATTAGTTTTGCTAGTACTGAAGAAATCTTGTGTCTTATAAGACTCATACATAGAAACAATTTCTTTTGTAACCTATATTGTTAGGTTTTAATATTTTAAAATAGAAAGAGATTGTTAGGATTAAACCTTATGATATGATGATTGTTAAGACGTTGTAACGAAGTTGCCATGACCAGAACTGCAACAATATACTATGTTAGTGGTTAGAGATAATCACTTATATAATTCTATGATCAATGTGCAGATGCCAAATTAGATTAGAATTATAAAATAACTCATAAATCATTTGAAAAATAATTGATATTTTAGACAGAAATTACAAAGTATCTAAAAATAGATATGTAAGGTGCATCTAACTGACTTAGAATTTCCTTTTTATATGATAAGTATGTTAATTTGGTAAACACATTCTCCGATAAGTATATCACACTTGCATTGAATAGGTACATAATAAAAACTAGAAAACCTTCTAAGTGTTGGTTTCACAAAGAGGCCTCTTCATAGACTCTTCAGAGTTGCATTCCAAATATATTCAATAAAAAGGCCTCAATGTTATATATCATCATAAATCTTTAGAGATATTTGGTCGACTCTTTAAACGACTTAACAATGGCTTCTAACTTTAGAGTTAGTGTTATATCACTTTTCATGATCTAACAATCTCCCTCTAACTGATCATTAAGTTGTAAGTCTACATCGTCTCTCTTTTGATCAATACTATTCTTTGCTTCTCTAAAACATTATATTGTCTCTAAGCACAATGATACATTCAAGATATGTTGCTTTAAGTTATTGTTTGAATTTTTTCCTTTTTCAAAAACCATTTGGGTACTTAATAACTCTAAGTTTTCTTCACTTAACTACATGAAATCTAATGCTTTATGTTATTGTTTGAATTTTTTTGCTTTTTCAAAAACCAGATGGGTACTTAATAACTCTAAGTTTTCATCACTTTACGACATGAAATCTAGTAAACATGAAAAGTTCTTCTTGTTGACTTAACCTTGTAAACCACTCTCACTTCCCATTGTAGAAATATTTGGGCAGCTGTATGTTAGGAGCTGGAATTTCTAATTATGTCCTTTTCCGAAAAGTTTTCCAATCTCCACATAAGTTCTAACAAGCTATCATTATGGACCTAAGTTATCAACTTTGAATTCAAAGTATGAGATCAAAGTCCCTAAATTTCAAGGATGAATGTTTACCACTTTGTATTAATAAAACGCAAGAGTTTTGAAATACTTTTTTCTTGAATTCTTTTTATTCTATGCTCAAACCAAAATTAATTGATATTTCAAGTGTTCGATTTTAAAAGTAAAAGGACCTGTCTTCACTGTACTACACTCTTTGAGACCTAGTTTATAAGGGCCCAAAGATTTCTGTTGGCCCAAGTTGGAGAAGATTTTGTGATCGATACAAAATTTATGAATACGATTTAAAATTATGATAATTGATTTGAAATATTTGACCTAAATTATTCTAAATACAACAAAAAAAAATAGAACTAGATTAATCGGGTTGATATGAAAAAGTAGACAAAAAAATGCTTTAAAAAGACTGATTTTAAAGGTAGACGTAAGTTAATTAACTATCCGTAACATTAATTTTCAAAACCAACAATTACAGGTCCATATGATCCATTTGTAATCAAATAAATTGACTTGTTAGTAAACCAAAGCATGATCAACGTTTCTCACATATCCACTACATGCTTTTACATTATTTATTAATTAATTGTATATACAAAATAAATTAATTAGGATACTTTGGAGGTGTATATTTCATAACTAGTTTATAACCCGTGGAAATCATGATTACAAAATTGATTAAATATTTATAATAAAATTCAAAATTATTAATCAATTATTTTATATAAAATTTTAAATACATTATTAATTAAGAGATTTTTTTATTAGTTATGTAAAATTATAATTATTGATTCAAATAAATATGTGTAATTAATTTATCATATATATTAGACTCTTTTTATTTGTGAACTAATAAAAACAATAATATAAAATTTAAAATTTAAAATAAAGAATAAATAGATTGACAAATAACATCACATTAATTAGGAGGTTTAATGAATTTAAAATGGAGAATTAATAGAATGACAAGTGACATCATATTAATTAGGAATTCTAATATTATGACACTTGGCAAAACGACTACTCTTTTATTAGAATAAATTGTATATACAAAATAAATTAATTAGGATACTTTGGAGGTGTATATTTCATAATAGATAGATTATAACCGTCCAAACCACAATGGGTATGTTTAATATATAT
This sequence comes from Lactuca sativa, assembly GCF_002870075.4. NCBI lineage: Eukaryota > Viridiplantae > Streptophyta > Magnoliopsida > Asterales > Asteraceae > Lactuca > Lactuca sativa. The sequence continues at coordinate 125,971,505 of NC_056624.2, read as the reverse complement.
ATATATATATATATATATATATATATATATATATATATATATATATATATATATATATATATATATATAAAAGTTCAGGTTCATTTGAGACCATTCTAATTTTGTGAGACCGTGAGACCAAATCTAAAAATAATTTTAAAATGCAAAATAAATGGAAAAATCCAAAAATTCTTTATTTAAATATTATTTTCGGAACTTGAATTAACTAAAATAAATAAATAAATAAAAATAAAAAAATTAAAAATAAAATAAAATAAAAATAAAAATAAAAAAATCCTGTTTTTTTAAAAGGGTTAATGTCATAAAAACCCTCAAGTTTTCAGGATTTTATCGGTTTTGCCCAAAGTTGAAATTTATGTCCGTTTTTACCCAAACATTTTCGAAAAAATGTTCGGTTTTACCCTTTTACCGGTGATAACAGGTTTTCCAGGTTACCATTATATTAAATTCGCAAAAAAAAACCCATCAGTTTACCATTTTTGTTTTGCGTTTTTACCCTTAAGTTTATAATTTTTCTTACACTTTTACCCTAAGTATATTTTTTTCATAATATACATATTCATATGATTTTTCTGCTTGAATACGTATAATATGAAAAAAAAAATACATAGGGTAAAAGTGTAAAAAAAATTATAAACTTAAGGGTAAAACGTAAAAAAAGTGTAAACTTAAGGGGTTTTTTTTGCGAAGTTAATATAATGGTAACCTGTTATCACCGGTAAAAGGGTAAAACCGAACATTTTTTGGAAAATGTTAGGGTAAAAACGGACATAAAATTCAACTTTGGATAAAACCGACAAAACCCTGAAAACTTAAGGGTTTTAATGACATTAACCCTTTTGAAAAATACGTGAAATATTCTAATAGAATATTACACTGTACATATTCTAAAAAATAATTTTAAAATGCAAAATAAATGGAAAAATCTAAAAATTCTTTTTTTTTTTAAATATTATTTTCGGAACTTGAATTAACTAAAAAAATAAAAAAAAATCCCGTTTTTTTTGAAAAAATACGTGAAATATTCTAATAGAATATTACACTATACTTATTCTAAAAATAATTTTAAAATGCAAAATAAATGGAAAAATCCAAAAATTCTTTTTTCAAATAATATTTTCGGAACTTGAATTAACTAAAAAAAATTAAAAATAAATAAAAAAATGCGTCTCACGGTCTCACAAAATTAGGTCGTCTCACATGAACCTAACCTTATATATATGTTAGTGTTGTAAAAATTCCGATTAATCTTCGATTACTCCCTAGACATTACTCGACCGACTAGAGGGCGCCTAACGATTAATCACTGCATACATAATGAGTGAAACAGTATAAAACGATAAAATTTTAACATTTTGAAGAAGTTCAATCTCAATGAAAACGATTTGTGGTATGATTAGCATTGTACTAATCAAATTAACCTATTTTGCTATGATATTGGTAACATTTACGAACTTTGATATTATATTAGTCATATTTAATTTTTTAAAATTGAACAAATTAGCAATTAATGGTCCCCGGTTAATCTCCGTCTAGCCGATTAATCCTTTAACCCCAGTGTATATATATATATATATATATATATATATATATATATATATATATATATATATATATATATATATATATATATATATATATATGTCAAGGTTGTAGAAAATGTTAGAAGTTAGCTAGACGGTGGACTGGGGTCTAGGGATTAATCGGCTAGGCGGGGATTAATCGGGGGATTAATCGACCATTAATTATTAAGAAAATTATTCAAAATTTTATAAATATAACTTTAGTCGTAAGAATATAAATTAATAAACATAAAAGTTTAATAATAAGTTTAACAAACACAACAATTTATCATCCAATTAATAAGAAAAGTTATTCAAATTTTAATATATTTTAAGAAAAGAAGTAAATTTGGGTATTATATATTTCAAAACATATAAATTTTGAAAATTTTGGAGAAAAATTTAAAATTTAATTGTTAATTTTTTTATATATTAGTTGAACATTGAGATACTATGAGCTTTTGAAATTTTGAAAATTTTGGTTTAATATTTAAATTATTGAAAATTTGAAAATTTGGCCGATTAGGCCGCCTAGGACCGATTAGGACCACCTAGGACCGATTATAACCGTCTAGCTCCGACTTTGACCCCCTTTGACCAAAACCGATTAGGCCGACCGATTAACCTTAATCCTATTCGGTTGAAGACCGCCTAGCAATTAATCCCCGATTAATCGGCCGTCTAGACCGATGTTTACAACACTGATATATATATATATATATATATATATATATATATATATATATATATATATATATATATATATATATATATATATATATATATATATAGTCTATTGTTAGTAATTCTGAATTAATTTGTTAAGTAAAATAAACATAATTCATTTAATATATTTCAAAAATGTTATTAGAATATAATTTTGTGTTTTTATAATTTGAATTGAAGTTAATTTGTTACCAACATAAGGAAATGATAGAAATCATAGAAAAATATCACGTGTCAAAACATAAACATGTGTAATTTTTATGTTTCATTTATTAGAATGCTTATTAGAATAGGTAGATGGTAAGCACGACATCTTATGTATAATATTTCGGTTTTTGTGTATTTGAACTTGAGCTATGATTTTTGTAATGCAAATCAATGAAGATATATATATATATATATATATATATATATATATATATATATATATATATATATATATATATATATATATATATATATATATATATAATTAATGAAAATTTCGAAAACCAGATTGACCAAACAGTTGAACTAGTTGATCTGTGACTTGGACACGATACCGGGTCAACTAAAAAAACAATTTCTAAGAACTGAATCTTTTGTAATAGATCATTAACCATTGATTATACTAATACATTCAAGCACCCTATAAATCTATTAGAAAAACATGTTTTCTCTTGCTTTTTTTTTTAACTTGGCTTATAAAATGTTAAAATTCTAAATTTTTGCATCATCTTACAAAATACAAAAGTAACTTCTGAATAGCTTTTAGAAGCTTGTGAAATTTAGCTTTCATATAATTTTATATTTTTAAAATTTTAATAAAACTACAAAATTCAGCTTCCTATTACCAAAAAAAACAACTTATTCTTGCTCACCTAGTTTTATCAATCATATTTTAGATATAAATAAATTGTTAAATAATTTTGTTTGGAGTTATATAAATCAAAATGAGTGGGTCCAATGACAGATAGCCTTGGATCCCATATCCCATGGGACCATAACATTGCATTAATCAGTATTTCATGGACAAACAAAAAGGTTATCTCATCCCCATAATTCTCACATACCTTTTTCTTCCATCACTGGTTTCAAATTAAGGTTGTTATCATGCAATAAATTGTACTTGAAGCGATGATAATTGCATATGTAAACCTTTTTATTACCGGAAAAACGGTTTACCATCATTACTATTCCATCCAAAAGCTAAAATTTATAGCAAAAGGAAATTGGAGCTATAATGACTGCGTTGATTATGCAGTTTGACGATGTGAGATGACCATTTATAACTTTTAGTCCATGAGTTCCATTTCATTTGCATCATGGTATTGAATACGTATACGAGTAAATATGTAATGTGAAGAAGAGCACAGAGAATTATGAAAAACTAGATGAATGCCCTCGCGTTGCGCAGAAACATTTATATAGTTGAAGTTTTTACAAATATATGATTTTTTAAATATAACAATAACGTTGTTGTTAAATTTGATATAATAATTTATATATACTAAATTGATATAATATATTGATTATTTTGAATTATATAATAATATATACATTTATTATAACTTCTTAATCTCAATCGTTTGAATAACTTCTACCCGCGAGTTACACATGAATAAAATTAAATATAATATATGATTTGATGTTATTTATAGTTATTTTTGTTGTTAATTAATTTTTTAAAATTTATTTGCTTAATGTTTTAATTTCTATCATTATAATTATTTAAAACATCAAACATTGTTTTTTATTTTAAAGCTAACAATATAATCATTTATATAGAGTTGTTTTTAGCTATTGTTTTGTAAGTTATTTTAAGCTACTTATTTAAAAACTTTTAACGATTATAAAAATATATTTAAGAAATATTTTAGTTAAATTGAAATTACAATTTAGTTTTTGCTTTTATCACTACAATTTATCACTTTTAACTATTTATAAAATATTCTTTAGTTTTTTAAATGGAACTGAAATTTATATTTGAGTTGACATTGTAATACGCAGAAATACCTATATAGTTGAAGTCATTACAAATATATATTTTTTAAAAATATAACACTAACGTTGTTGTTAAATTTGATATCATAATTCGTATATTAATTTGATATAATATATTGACTATTTTGAATTATATGATAATATATAAATCTATTATAACGTCATAATCTCAATCGTTTGAATGACTTCTACTCGCGAGTTACACATCAATAAAATTAAATATTATATATGGTTTAATATTATTTATAGTTGTTATTTTTAACTAATTTTTTAAAATATATTTGCTTAATGTTTTAATTTCTATCATTATAATTATTGAAAACATCAAACATTATTTTTTGATTTTAAAGGTAACAATATAATCATTTATATAAAATTATTTTTAACTATTGTTATTATAAGTTATTTTAAGCTACTTATTTGAAAACTTTTAACGATTATATAAATATATTTAGGAAATATTTTAGTTAAACTGATATTACAATTTAGTTTTTGCATTTATCACTATAATTTATCACTTTTAACTATTTACAAAATATTATTTGGTTTTTTTAGTGGAACTGAAATTTATATTTAAGTTGATACTGTAATGTTATATTTAAATTAACAATTTAAGTATTTTGTCCAAACTGTTCAAAAATTGTCGTTTTAAACTGATAATGGTTTACATGCAACAACATTTTAAATCTAATAAATTAAGTTAAATATGTTAAAATTTAAAGACATAACTTTATAAATAGAAGTAAAGATATTATTTTAAAATTGAAATTTAGTCTATTTATGATTACACTTTAGGTTTGATATTTATTTAACCTTATTAACCAACTTACAATCATTGTTAGAAAGACACTACAATTTATCACTTTTAATTATTTATAAAATAATCTTTGGGTTGTTTAAGTTAAATAAAATTTATATTTAAGTTGAGCCTATAATGTTATATTTTAATTAATAAGTTAAGTATTTTATACAAATTGTTCAAAAATTATACCTTGAAAATGATAATGGTTTACATTCAATAATATATTAAAACTAATAAATTAAGTATAATATGTTAAAAGTTAAAAAACATAATTTTATAAGTAGAATTAAAGATATTATTTTAATATTGAAATTTAGTTTATATATGAATACACTTTAGATTTGATATTTATTTAACCTAATTACCAAATTATAATTATTATTATAAAGAAATTGAAAAGTCATGGGAGTTTCAAATGAATGTGGTAAAAGGAAAAAAGAATGGGGGTTTCAAATGCATGAGATTCAAGAAAAAATGCTAGCTTTATAAGTATGTATGATGATATAATCGCAAGAAAGATAAGGTCCACATGGCCATAACATATAAAACCAAGCTAACATATCTAGCTTCGGGTTCCAATTTTAATTGCAACTAAGTAAGTAGTAATTATGAGTGACAAAATAAATAGGTCGAATATTTTATATAATAATTCAAAATAAGTAAAGTCTTAGGTTAAAACAAATTGATTTTCATGGGTTAATTTGGAAACAATTTTATTATTGTCACGCAATAAAGCAATAGAGAACAATAAAATAATACAAGGATTTAATGTTGTTCGATCGATATGGCATTCGTTTACGGGCAAGAACCAAAGAAATCTTCTATTACTAATGCCTTGTTCCTGAGTTTAAGCAAAGAAAAGAAAAGAAAGCAACGAAAGAAAAGAAGAGAAAGAAAAGGATAAGACAATTTTCTTTTGTGTTCCCGAGTTGTAAAGAATTGAAAGGAAAATTAATTACTTTGTTCTTTCTTTCCAAATCGGAAGGAAATTTAGGAAGGAAAATGATCATTCCATTTCTTTTCTTTAATGAAACTCGAGAACATCAATTTATTTTATTTTCTTCTCATTTTCATTCATTTCCTTTCTTTTCTCTCGTTAAGTTGAACTTGAAAACAAGGTGTAATTGTTTCAAAAGTGATTATATTGAAATTCCTAACTACTGATACTTCGAACAATAAAACCCTATTAACTAGGTGGATTGACTTCAAAATCCCTTGCTTAATGTTGTTGTTTGGCTAGTTTCTTGCTAGTTTGTTTCTAATAAAATCGCCACCGTTCTAAAAGAAACTCTAGGGCTGAGCCCATATACATAGAAACACAGAATAACTAAATGTATCCATACTACATGAGAGTAGTGCTTTTCTATGTATAGCTTAAGGCCTATTCGATCCTAAGCCTACTCCAAATACTTATCATGTCGATATATGGTGTTAGTTTTGTCTCACTTCCTTTATAGTCGAGTTATCTACTCGGCTCACCAAATTTCAAGCCACACATTAACAATTATTATTTATTCCTGCAAATTAAAGACAAAGATAATAAAAGGAAGCTTATGTTTTCTAAGTTGATTTCAAAAAGGTATATGATTTATAGGTTGTTCATTACTACGGTATAATTATATTGTACTTTTGGACAATTTGCATTACATGATACCATCCATGTGGTTTCTAATTTTTTCCATGTTGGTCTAGCCGAATAAATCGAACCGTTAAAGGGTGGTAGATGTTTTGTACATGAGGGTATTTTCGTTTGTAAATTGTCGCCATTACAATCTCATATACCTATAAATTGACAGTTAACAAAAACCAAGAAACCCTGGTATCTCTTTAATTAACTCAAGAGGCTCATTAACCCCTAACTAGTTCATATTTCCAAGATAATCAACATTTTAAAAAGGAAAATTAACACTATAGCACAACTAAATTTTGACTTGGTTTCGGATTCGTCACTAAAGTCTTTTTTTTTTGAGCAAATAGTCTCTCAACTTTCAAATTACTTGCCAATTATGCCATTATGAAACAAATGAAGGAGTTGTCCGGTTACTAAGCTTATGAGGTGTGTCATGTTACATTTGAGTCACCACCAACACTTGCCTATGTGGCGCTGATATGGCCTCCACATGGATTTTTTTAATATTTTTTTTATAATCTTTTTCTATTATTATTATTATTATTATTATTATTATTATTATTATTATTATTATTATTATTAGTATTATTATAATATATATATATATATATATATATATATATATATTAATTTCAAACTCCATTAAGGAACAATTCTTCACTGAGATTGGTGAGTATTTTTTTTATTATCCTTTTTTCCTTTATTGGTCTATTTTGGACCACTTTTATATTTTTTTTCTCCAGCGGTCAAGGATACTGTTCATTCTGTACACGGGTCGTCTTCTACTTTACCACCGCTACTTTCATTGGTTTGGTCCTTCCACGTAACCATCTACCGCCTCAAATCTCTCGCCTTGCACCTTCCCATATTTCACATTCCATCTTCAGTCTTCTCTCATATGCATCTTCCAGTGATTTCTCTTATTTCAATCGATGGAACCCTCCCGAGTTCTACACGGCAATAAGAAAGATAACCCTCCCTATTGTTGTTTGGATTTTGGGTATTCTGTCTCTTGCTTCTATTTGATTTTCAATCATTTAATTCAATGGATCCTTCTGGAATACAAATCCACCCCCAGCGACCAATGATGGCAACGAACAGCCGTTTTCCATCGTCGCTTTTTCCACCTCCTGCTCCACTTTAGGAGGTCGACATCTTCGTCACCCGGTGATGTTCTTCTGAGTTCGAAGATGAAGGGTAGGTTTTAGGGCTGCAAAGACCCGCCACCATCTGCACGCTTGCAACCATCAACAATCGTAGATTTTCTATGTGCTTTCTCTCCTGCTTCAGTTATTGGATGTGTACGTCGATTTCTTTTTTCTTAATCTTTCAGGTTTGTTTTTTGGGATTTTAGTATGCTATCCATGTGTTCGATCAAATTTCTTGAAGCTGGTACAACTAAATGAATATATTAAACTATTAGTAACTACTATTGATGTTCTTTTTCTTTTTCTTTTCTCCCAAAATCAGATGTTTCAGCTATGAATTGATTGAGGTCGGGACAATTCTATCATGTATATTAGAGTTACAAACATTGTCAGGAGTAATTGATATGTAGCAGTGAAGGTACCTGTCGACTACTCTACCCAGGTGAATTTTTTCATCTGTTTCTATGAGTCGATATTGTAAGTCTGTTTCAAATGCCCCTTTTGACATTCCAATTTGAAATAATTAGAAAGAATTAAAACCATGATACCACCTCTACATGCTTTGCACTCGTACCCTTTTGACAATTTCAAACCAAAAAATCAAAGAATTGTTAACTCATTTTCACTCAATAAAAATCCCTTTTTTGCAATTTCTTTAATCCTTCAGAATGTTTAACAGAATAGAGAGACATGGGGATTCCGACTCGAGCAGTAGGGGTGGATCGTCTTAGCCATAAAGTCGCGTTGATGAGAGAATCACTACAGAATAGTCAATTGATCACGAACAACATGGTTTCCATGTTGGGTTCTTTTGATCATCGTCTCTCCGCCCTAGAAACTGCCATGCATCCGACTCAGGTAAAGTTGATCATTTTATGATCTGTTTTCCGACTTTACTCATTTCCCACTTCAGATATTTGTATCAAAAACATTCTTCTTGTTCATTTATTGTCTTTACCTTTATTATACTCATAGTTCTACATTTATTACTTGAGTAATTTGTTTGTAACACCGTAAATTTTCAAACAAAATTTTCATTTTAAAATCACATAAATCTCATCAACACATTTCACAAAAATCCCCAATTGTCAAATTATCGAAAACACATTTTGATAATTGTTGAATACAATCCAGGATCCTCCAAAAACATAACCCCATCTTGTGTGTACAATCAAGACGGAGCCTTCCCGCGATCCTGAGAAATACCTGAAACACATATCACATAACACGGTAAGCACAAAGCTTAGTGAGTTCCCCAAAAAACCACATACACAAATAATAAGCCTCTCATGGCTATAACTCGGCATGGACCCTCCGGTCTCATGCGTCTCGTTGTGGACCCTCCGGTCATGTGTCTCAGTGAGCACCCTCCAGTCTCACAGCTCGGTTTGGACCCTCCAATCTAGTATCTCAATGAAGACACTCTGGTCCCACAACTCGGTTTGGACCCTCTGGTCCTATCTCAATAAGCACGGAATACAACATGTATATCACACAGACAAAATGTATAATATCATATAACTCAAGTAAGCACATAGGACCCTCCGGTCGCACAAAGATACCACTTATGGTAAGTATAGTGAGAAGATTCACCTTGAAAGCAAGCAAGGAAACTGAATACCCCTCAAACAGTCTAATCCCCGCTTACATGAATAAGCATCTCTAATTAACACTTAAAGATCACCACTCTAAATAAACTCATGATAGCCCCTCTTTAACTCTTGGGATGGGTAAAAGACCATTTTACCCCTCCATAACCTCTATCCCTCAAGTTTGACCAAACCCTAAAGTCAACAGAAGTCAACACTCGAGTCAACAGTCCATGTTGACCCAGCTCGTCAAGTGCATCTATGCGACTCGTCAAGTCCATTAGGTTCCTCAGAACCCTCATGAAAGTCCAACTCAACTCGCCGAGTTGGCCCATCAACTCGTCAAGTTGCCACGTGTTCAGTCTCATCGGGAAAACCCTAGCCGACTCGTCGAGTCGGCTCATTGACTCAGCGAGTCCATTTAGTCTGTATTCTCATTCAAACGTTATAAGGCAGATCTACCACTCCAACCTCTAGATCTAGTCTCCCAAGGCTCGAATGTCACGTAAAGCTTTGATCTTTACGTTCTTGCATGGAATATTTACTCCATAATGCCAATACAAGCTTCAACATGGGTTTGGTGCTCATAGGCTTCCCTCTAGCTCCATAAAGCTTGGGTATTTAGGCTCACAAGACCTCCTACAATGTAGATATGAGGTTTCAACCTCAGATATGCTCAATGGACTCAATAACACAAGAAGGATGGGGAAAATCCCTATAACTCCCCCAAACTAAGATCTTACAAGAAATATGATCAAGATAGCACCTTTTTACCTCAAACATAAGCTATCCACTGAGAACCTCTTGATCCAAACGTCCCTCCTTGCTCCAAGTCTTAATGCTTTCCTCTTCTTCTCTCAAGGTGCACTAAAATGCTCAAGATAGCCTCTCCTTCTCAAACAACAAGCTAAAACTCGATTAGGGTTCTTCACAGTACTCAAGGGTGATGAGGGAGGCGGAAATGAGGCTTAAGGCCCTTTAAATAGGACACAAACCCAGAGATTTAGGGTTTCCTCACACAACGCCAACTCGGCGAGTCGGCTCTCTGACTCGTCGAGTTGGTCATTAAACCCACGTGGCCAAAACCGTCTCCACTCGCCGAGTTAGGCATCCGACTCGTCAAGTTGCTCTTCCATAATGAATATAAATTGCTTAAATATGATACCTAAAATTTGGGGATGTTACATTGTTGATTTCTCTCTTCAGTCTCGACTGGTATTGCTAGACTTGACTGGAACAGCTAATTATAAGCAGATATTGATCTTAAGCATTAACTCAATGTTTGAGTTTTCAAACATTGTCCCTGCGCATCATAGATTTGTTCTCACAATGTTTTTCCCTTTAACGGTTAAATTTAGATAGGTAAAGTGGGTTGGACGAAAATTGGAAAATTTAGACACGAAGTTGATACAAAATCAAAAACTTGGACGAAAATTACAATATTCTTTAAAACATATGGAACATTTTTGAAATTTATTCATCTTAGATATTTGGATTGTCTGATTGGTTTTCACCAAATTACTATTTTGGATTTCCAATTAGTTTTTATTATAAAATAAGAACATAATAGTTTAAAAAATAAATAAATAACAATTTACCATCTATTTAATTATGATTATATTTTTAGTATATAACTTTAATCTTTTATTAATTTACAAATTTGTTTCTTAATAGATTAGAAAGTTTCAATCAAATCAATAAAAGACATGATATCTATTTTTTATCAGAAGTTTTATATATATATATATATATATATATATATATATATATATATATATATATATATATATTAGTAGTTGCTAATAAAATTTAATTTACAATTAAATAATTTTCTTTTACTTTTTCTACGAAGTTAGCTAATATTTAAATTATATAATTTTACAATATCTACGGTGTTGAATATTGAATTGTAAAAACCTAATCCTATCGAATTTTAGCTTGATTCGTTCATAATGGATTTGAACTTAGTTTATATTAGGGTAAATTACACCATTAGTCCCTCGTGCATGTATCCAAAAGCACGTTTGGTCCCTATTTTCAAAAATTAACTTGGACGGTCCCTAGGTTTGTTTTTTCTTACACGCTTAGTCCCTCCAGACATAAAAAGACTATTTTACCCTTAACAATTTCTTTTTTAATTTTCTTTTATTATTTTATTATTTTTACATTAAAAAGAAAAAAAGAAAAAAAAAACGTATCTTCAACCCCCCCCCCCCCCCCATTTTTTTTCTTTCCCCGTACTCGTTTCCCCCTTTTCCTCTAACTATCGACAAACTGCAACCATGAAGCAGCCACCGACGAAATCTATTCATCCACTGTCTTCTCTCTTCTGCAACCCAACGGACGACCACACATCTCATCCATTTCTTTATGTGCATCTCACGAACTCTATCTCAGCCACCATAGGAGCAAGGCAATCATCAGAGCAGCCATTGCCGCCATCATTCATCGTCTGTACACCACCCTTCAAATGCACTCCTACCAACACCCTTCATCTGCGTCATCATCCTCGTTGAACAGAAAAAGAAGAACGAACTGAGAAGATAGAACGAACTACCAACACCCTTCATCTTCATCTATGTCATCATCCTCATTCCCGACGATAGGGTAGCAGATCTGGTTTCTGATTCTCGATCTGTGTTTGTCGATGGAACTGAGAAGATAGAATAAGGTTTCACTATTGGAGGGGAATGAAGAAGGTAGTATTTGAGGCGGTTGCACCGGAAAATATGGGTGGTCAATCGTTGCACCAAACCTTAGCCGCCTCCTGTTTTTCCGGTGAGAGGGTATTGATACTGCAGCACTCCCTACGTGTAACAGCCCGAAATCTCAGGTATTGTTTAAATTATGTTTTTGGGTGATTTAAGAGGGGACTCGGCGAGTTGGGGCCTAGACTCGCCGAGTAGGATCGCAGACTTAGTCGCGGGATCGCGACTGGACTCGACGAGTCCAGGTATGGACTCGGCGAGTCGACGCTGTTTAGCGGAAACCCTAACCGTTCAGGTTTGGGACGTATAAAAGGGACCCATTGGCCGTCATTGTTCGTTTTAGCCTTCTGAGAAGAACCCTAAATCGATTTAGTGCAGCTGGAGCAAGGATCTTAGGCCATTGTTGGTTATAGAAGAGTGGTTGTGCAAGGAAGAGGAAGGATTGACTAAAAGAGCAGCAAGGGGTCACATTCTGAGGATTGGGAATACAGAGAATACATCATCCAGGTAAGAATTCGTGTATGCTCTGCTATATTGATGTATTTATGAAATTAGGGTTTATAGAACCCATTTAGTGATTTGATGAAGTAGTGCCTTGTTACCCCACGATTATAATCTTGTAGTAGGACCTTTAGAGGTCCAGAAGGTCCCATGCATGTGTATTTCGGGACGAGACCTATCTCAGGAAGCAGTTACTCGCCTGCATGGCATGGACTCGCCGAGTTGTTCTTCAGACTCGGCGAGTAGCTTGAAGATTTACTGGGACTCGCCGAGTTGCTCATCAGACTCGGCGAGTGGAGTCGGGGTGGCCCCGCGATTCTTCCAGGAGTAACTCGTCGGGTCGAGGAGGGTACTCGACGAGTAGATAAGGAATCTCAGTAAGTTGGAGGACGTCTAGACTCGCCGAGTCGCCATGGTACTCGCCGAGTCCTGTCGAGTTGTCAGTTGACCGTTGACCAGAGTTGACCTAAGTCTGACTTCTTAGGGATAGTCACACTTAGAAGATATAAGTATTACTGAGATATGTAATGTTATAGGGAGGTTGTAGCTCGTCAGTTGTGCACGAGTCATTTTGGGATTTGCTAGCGTTCAGCTTCTACGAGGTGAGTCTTCTCACTATACTGTACCCGGAAGGGTTTGATTGTGTGACCGGAAGGTTGAATATGATATGTGATATGTATGCTATATGTGGTAAGTTATCTGTTATATGTGCTATGTATGTTATGGGCCGGAAGGCGATTATATTATGGGCCGGAAGGCATTATGTTATGGGCCGGAAGGCGATGTGATGTGTGATGGACCGGAAGGTCGGCGTGGGTAAGGCCGGAAGGTTTACCCAGCAGGGACGGAAGTCCCCTGAGACACATGGACCGGAAGGTCGGGCCTGGAAAGGCGTATGTGCGTAAGTTGTATATTGGGGAACTCACTAAGCATTTATGCTTACAGTTGTTGTGTATGTGTTTCAGGTACTAGCGAGGACCGTGGGAAGGCGCCGGCATGATCGATACACACTGAAGATTGTCTTTATGATCTTGGGATTTTAAATAAATGTATTTGACAGAATACTTAACTACTTATGTCTGGTTTTAAATGGAATTAATTATGTTTTTAAAATAAAAAAAAAAATTTGTTTGAAAAATTTGAGTTGTTACAATTGGTATCAGAGCCTTGGTTTGAGGGATTCGGGTGCACCTTCGGGGGTAACTGAACTCAAACCGAGGAATTTAGGAAACTTTTCAAATAAAGGCATAAACGTTGTAAATGGTTTTGTGGTAAGCAAGAAAGAAGCAGTGTGTACGATCAGTCAGCGCCCGAACGGTAAAGATCCCCAAAATACCTTACAATATTATATGATGTGAATTGTTATGCATGCTAGAAGACTAGGTATTCATGATAGGACTAGAGTGGCCTGAATTGTGATGCCTTAGTCTAGGGAAGTTTGCTTGTATGAGATGCTTTGCTCGTATGCGGGTAGATAGTGCGTATCAGAAGTAGAGTACTCACTATCCGAAGTTTGGGGAGGAGGACTTGGGATGAACACTGATGCGGTGTGATCGGTAGTATTGGGCCCGTACTACCGAGGACACCGGGTCAGTGGGAGACCCAAGTAAGAATCCCTGGATATCGGGGACGGGATAGGGTTGCGTTATCAAGTGCAATTACACTTGATGGAGTCTCTGATAGTTTTATGTTGTATTTCAGAGACATCATGGTTAGACCACGCCACGGAGCGAGTACGAGCGGTGTGAGTGACGAGGATATTCGTTAAATGATTCATGAGGAGGTGGCGGCGGCGATCCGGGCCGAGATCCCGGAGATGTTTGGGTCTATCAAGACCACCCTGATGGAGACGTTCGACGAGCGGTACGCCGCATTGACTGAGGCTGCAACCGCTGCAGCTACCGCAGCTGTGGCCGCTGCTAGGCCACAGGGGGGCGACTCATTGCTGTTCCGAGAGTTCAGCAACACGAAGCCACCAGAGTTCGATGGGACGCAGGATCCGATTACTGCGATGAGGTGGATCGCGGATATAGAGGGGTGCTTCTATACTTGTTCATGCCCGGAGCACCTGAGGGTACGGTTCGCTTTGAACCAGCTCCGTTTGGGAGCGAAGGACTGGTGGAAGTTCGTGACAGCGAATTTCACTGTGGCAGAGACTACAGCGGTGACATGGGAGGGGTTTACTGCCATGTTCAGGGATGAGTACGTTCCCCCGGTGGAGAGGGAACGATTGGTGCAGGAGTTCTTAACCCTCAAGCAGGGTACCGATTCGGTTGCGGTGATTACACGGAAGTTTCATGAGAGGGCGATGTTTTGCCCTGAGCTGGTGTCCTCAGAACAGGCTCGGATGAGCCGATACTTGGGTGTCTTGAGGAGGGATATTCGGGAGTTTGTGTCGAACTCCACTTACCATACTTTTGCTGAGCTTCAGGCGAATGCCAGGAAGCGCGAGATCGAGTTGGAGACCCAGGCTAGGGAGGAGGCCGAGTCTCAGCGGGTGGATCGGCGACCGGCTCAGTTCCAGCCGGCAGCCAAGCGGACCAAGTCCGCTGATTCGAGGACAGGAGGTTCGAAGGGTCGCACTTGCGGGAAGTGCGGCAAGAGTCATGATGGAGTATGCCGATCTGGTGCTTGCTACAAGTGTGGCAAGGAGGGGCACATTGCTAGGGAGTGCCCCAAGGGATTTACGGTTTGCTTTCATTGCAACCAGACTGGCCATAGGAAGGCCGAGTGCCCTCAGCTTCTTCAGGGATCTGCACCTGCTGCCGGAGTTACCGCGACTCGACCGGTGAAGGCCGAGGCCCCGAGGGCTCGGGGAAGAGCCTTTCAGCTGACTGCGGAAGAGGTCCGCGCTGCGCCCGATGTTGTGGCAGGTATGTTGTAATTCATGTAATTATTTTAATGTCGTTATGTTATGCTTATGTTATTATGCGCGTAGGTACTTTCCTTGTGAACTCTGTGCCTGCCTTAGTGTTATTTGACTCGGGTGCGAGTAGGTCCTTTGTGTCCTTGGCCTTTAGTCAGCATATTGGCGTTAGTCGTGAGTCGTTGAGTCGACCTTTGAGAGTCTCTATAGCTGACGAGAAGGTGATTTGTGCTACGGAGGTTCTTCGGGGATGTGTACTAGAGATTTTCGGGGTTGGATTCCCGATTGATCTGATTCCTATCGCGATGGGGGATGTCTGTGTCATCGTGGGCATGGACTGGCTGAGCCGGTTCGGCGCTGTCATCGACTGTGAGCGTCAGTTGGTGACTATACGAGACCCTAGAGGGGGAGTTCTTTCGGTATACGGCGAGGGTACTCGTTCAGGATCAGCTTTTTGTTCGGCCGCTAGGGCGAGGCAGTGTCTACGGCAGGGCTGTAAGGGCTTCGTGGCGTATGTGATGGATACGCGGGAGGTTTCTGAGAAACCGAAGTCAGTTGAGGAAGTTCCGGTGGTGCGCGAGTTTTCAGATGTCTTTCCCGAGGAGTTGCCGGGAGTACCGCCTGTGAGGCAAGTAGAGTTTAGTATCGATCTGGTTCCGGGGGCAGCGCCTATTGCCAAAGTGCCCTATCGTCTTGCACCTCCAGAGATGCAAGAGTTGTCCTCGCAACTCCAAGAGTTGCTGGGGAAGGGATTCATTCGGCCGAGCAGCTCGCCATGGGGAGCACCTATTCTGTTCGTTAAAAAGAAGGATGGTTCACACCGGATGTGCATTGATTACCGGGAGTTGAACAAGCTAACGGTCAAGAACCGTTACCCATTGCCGAGGATCGATGATTTATTCGATCAGTTGCAGGGAGCATCTTGGTTTTCCAAGATTGATCTGAGGTCAGGATACCATCAGGTGAGAGTACGGGATGAAGACGTCCAGAAGACAGCGTTTAGGACGCGATATGGACATTATGAGTTTGTGGTGATGCCTTTTGGACTCACCAATGCCCCGGCTGTGTTCATGGATCTCATGAACAGGGTATGCAGACCGATGTTGGATCGGTCAGTGATCGTATTTATCGACGACATTCTGGTGTATTCGAAATCTAGAGAGCAGCATGAGGAGCATTTGAGGGAGGTCCTGGAGGTATTGAGGTCGGAGAAGCTTTATGCAAAGTTCTCCAAATGTGACTTCTGGTTGCGGGAGGTCCAGTTTCTAGGACATGTGGTTAATCAGAAAGGGATATTGGTCGATCCGGCCAAGGTTGAGGCGGTGATGAGTTGGGAGGTGCCGAAGTCACCCTCTGAGATCAGAAGTTTCCTTGGGTTGGCAGGGTATTATCGGAGATTTATCAAGGATTTCTCCAAGATCGCAGTGCCACTCACCAGATTGACCCGGAAGGGTGTTACATTCTCATGGGGGCCTGAGCAGCAGACCTCCTTTGAGACACTTCGCCAGAGATTGTGCGAAGCCCCGGTATTAGCTCTCCCAGAGGGGATGGAAGATTTCGTGGTATATTGCGACGCATCGATTTCGGGATTGGGTGCAGTGTTGATGCAGAGGGGTCATGTGATAGCTTATGCGTCAAGGCAGCTGAAGCTTCATGAGACGAGATATCCCACGCATGATTTAGAATTGGGGGCAGTAGTGTTCGCTCTCAAAATTTGGCGTCACTACTTGTATGGGGTTCGATGTACGATATACACGGACCATAAGAGTTTGAAGTATTTGATGGATCAACCCAACCTAAATATGCGTCAGAGGAGGTGGTTGGATGTGGTCAAGGATTATGATTGTGAGATCCTGTACCACCCAGGCAAGGCTAATGTGGTAGCCGATGCATTGAGCCGCAGGGCGGAGAGCACTCCACTGCGAGATGTATGCTTGAGACTGACTGTGATGACTCCAGTATTGGACGCTATTCGTGGGGCCCAGGCAGAGGCTGTGCGACCAGAAATACAGAAGAAAGAGCGGGTTGTGGGGTTAATCTCAGAGTTTGTCAAGGATAGTCGAGGCCTTATGACGTTTCAGGGTCGGATTTGGGTACCGTTCGTGGGCGGTACGCGTATTACGTTGATGGAAGAGGCTCATAGATCGAAATTCTCGATCCATCCCGGTGCTACAAAGATGTATTTGGATTTAAGGAAGGAATATTGGTGGCCCTGTATGAAGAGGGACGTGGCATGGTTCGTTGAGAGGTGCTTGACCTGCCGTAGGGTTAAGGCTGAGCACCAGAGACCGCATGGCAAGTTACAGCCATTGGAGATTCCCGAGTGGAAGTGGGAACAGATTACTATGGATTTTATCACCAAATTGCCGAGGACTGCTAGGGGAGTTGACGCAATTTGGGTGATCGTGGATAGGTTGACAAAGAGTGCACACTTCCTTGCCATCAGTGAGAGTTCTTCGGCGGAGAAATTGGCGGAGATATACGTGAGAGAGGTGGTATCTCGGCACGGGGTGCCAATCTCGATTGTGTCAGACCGTGATGTGCGCTTTACTTCCAGATTCTGGAAGAAATTCCATGAGGAGCTGGGTACTAAATTGCATTTTAGTACCGCATACCATCCCCAGACAGACGGTCAGAGCGAGCGGACAATTCAGACGCTGGAGGACATGCTCCGAGCGTGTGTGTTAGACTTCGGGGGTAGTTGGGATGCGTATTTACCATTGGCAGAGTTCTCCTACAACAACAGCCATCATTCGAGCATTGGTATGCCACCTTTCGAGCTGTTGTATGGTAGGAGGTGTCGGACCCCCATTTGCTGGGGAGAGGTGGGACAGAGAGTGATGGGCAGCACGGAGATCGTGCTCCAGACGACAGAGCAGATTCAGCGAGTGAGACAAAGGTTATTGACTGCCCAGAGCCGACAGAAGAGTTATGCAGACAGGCGCCGATCCGAGCTTGAATTTCAAGTCGGCGATTTCGTTCTCCTGAAGGTCTCTCCTTGGAAAGGAGTGATTCGGTTCAGGAAGAGAGGTAAGTTGGGGCCCCGGTATATTGGGCCATTTCGTGTGATTGCAAGGATAGGTCGGGTAGCCTACCGGTTGGAGTTGCCAGCGGAGTTGGGTCAGATCCATGACACTTTTCATGTGTCGCAGTTGAGGAAGTGCATAGCCGATGAGTCGGCAGTGGTTCCATTGGAGGATATTCAGGTGGATGCGAGCCTGAATTACGCGGAGAGACCAGTGGCTATCAGGGATCGGAAGATCAAGGTTCTGAGGAACAAGGAGGTACCTCTGGTGTTGGTTCAATGGCAACACCGTAAAGGATCAGAAATGACTTGGGAACCGGAACGTGAGATGCGGGAGCAGCATCCGGAACTATTTGCGGAGTGAGACTTCGAGGGCGAAGTCTAATCCAAGTGGGGGAGAGTTGTAACAGCCCGAAATCTCAGGTATTGTTTAAATTATGTTTTTGGGTGATTTAAGAGGGGACTCGGCGAGTTGGGGCCTAGACTCGCCGAGTAGGATCGCAGACTTAGTCGCGGGATCGCGACTGGACTCGACGAGTCCAGGTATGGACTCGGCGAGTCGACGCTGTTTAGCGGAAACCCTAACCGTTCAGGTTTGGGACGTATAAAAGGGACCCATTGGCCGTCATTGTTCGTTTTAGCCTTCTGAGAAGAACCCTAAATCGATTTAGTGCAGCTGGAGCAAGGATCTTAGGCCATTGTTGGTTATAGAAGAGTGGTTGTGCAAGGAAGAGGAAGGATTGACTAAAAGAGCAGCAAGGGGTCACATTCTGAGGATTGGGAATACAGAGAATACATCATCCAGGTAAGAATTCGTGTATGCTCTGCTATATTGATGTATTTATGAAATTAGGGTTTATAGAACCCATTTAGTGATTTGATGAAGTAGTGCCTTGTTACCCCACGATTATAATCTTGTAGTAGGACCTTTAGAGGTCCAGAAGGTCCCATGCATGTATATTTCGGGACGAGACCTATCTCAGGAAGCAGTTACTCGCCTGCATGGCATGGACTCGCCGAGTTGTTCTTCAGACTCGGCGAGTAGCTTGAAGATTTACTGGGACTCGCCGAGTTGCTCATCAGACTCGGCGAGTGGAGTCGGGGTGGCCCCGCGATTCTTCCAGGAGTAACTCGTCGGGTCGAGGAGGGTACTCGACGAGTAGATAAGGAATCTCAGTAAGTTGGAGGACGTCTAGACTCGCCGAGTCGCCATGGTACTCGCCGAGTCCGGTCGAGTTGTCAGTTGACCGTTGACCAGAGTTGACCTAAGTCTGACTTCTTAGGGATAGTCACACTTAGAAGATATAAGTATTACTGAGATATGTAATGTTATAGGGAGGTTGTAGCTCGTCAGTTGTGCACGAGTCATTTTGGGATTTGCTAGCGTTCAGCTTCTACGAGGTGAGTCTTCTCACTATACTGTACCCGGAAGGGTTTGATTGTGTGACCGGAAGGTTGAATATGATATGTGATATGTATGCTATATGTGGTAAGTTATCTGTTATATGTGCTATGTATGTTATGGGCCGGAAGGCGATTATATTATGGGCCGGAAGGCATTATGTTATGGGTCGGAAGGCGATGTGATGTGTGATGGACCGGAAGGTCGGCGTGGGTAAGGCCGGAAGGTTTACCCAGCAGGGACGGAAGTCCCCTGAGACACATGGACCGGAAGGTCGGGCCTGGAAAGGCGTATGTGCGTAAGTTGTATATTGGGGAACTCACTAAGCATTTATGCTTACAGTTGTTGTGTATGTGTTTCAGGTACTAGCGAGGACCGTGGGAAGGCGCCGGCATGATCGATACACACTGAAGATTGTCTTTATGATCTTGGGATTTTAAATAAATGTATTTGACAGAATACTTAACTACTTATGTCTGGTTTTAAATGGAATTAATTATGTTTTTAAAATAAAAAAAAAATTTTGTTTGAAAAATTTGAGTTGTTACACTACGCTTCTACCTTACCCTTCAGATCTGCACTCCAGCAAAAGGCTAGATCCTCTGACGGTAATGATGATGGAGTGGTGACAAGTAGTGTTCAAATGGGTTGGTTATCGGTTGTTGTACAGGAGGGTGGCGATGGTGAAGGAGGTGGTGGTTTTGTGGTTATTTTTCCGGGGAACAAGTGGTGTTTAGTTGTGCATTCTGGTGATGGTTGTGGAGATTTCAGTGGCGGTTGTGCATTCCGGTGGTGTGTGTGCAGTCAAGTGGTGGTGGTGGTGCTTAAGTCTTCTTCAACAAAACAAAAAGATAGATATATAGATATTAAGTTTAATAAATTAATAATAAATATTAAAAATAAATGAAAAATAAATTATAAAGGGCATTTTAGTCATTCCAATTCTCACAAGGGACAAAGCATGCAAATTTAAAGCAATGAGGGACGAAATATGTACCTTTTTACGATATAAGGGACGGTCCGAGTTAATTTTTAAAAATAAGGACTAAACATGTTTTTTGGCACCTGCACGGGGGACTATTGGTGTAATTTACCCTTTATACTATTCATATCCATGTTTTGAGAATCAAAAGCAATTTGCATTTATTTGATCGTATCAATCAAACTAATCCCTCCAAACAAACACATGTAATGATTCTGTAAGTCGAAGCTATTTGGATGACATTCTACGATCAATAGAAATTTGATTAAAATTGTAGGGATGGATCACATTCTTTTAGGGAGAATTTCATATATGCCCTTTTTAAACATCAAAATATCATATTTACCCAACTAATTTCTAAATATCATATTTACCCTTCATAAAATTTCTAAATATCATATTTACCATTCATAAAATTTTAAAATATCATATATATGTCCTTTTTAAACATCAAAATATCATATATGCCCTTCTTAAATATCAAAATATCGTATATGTACTTTTTAAACATCAAAATGTCAATGGTAATATCTTAAATATCCTCCATTTAGAACATGATAATAATCAACAACAAAAACTAAACAATCAAAATATACATTCCATAGAGAGGGTTGAAGATGAATCTTTTTGTTTGTCAAAATGGCGACATTCCAACAATTTAGAAGTTCACATTCCATTATCATAGACATAAGGATAATATGGTTAAAATTTGTAATTATTATAATAATTCTAAGGTATAAAAAATGATTATAAAATACTAAAAAAATTATAATAAAGGAGTTGGGTAAATATGATATTTTGAAGGTTTATTAAGGGTAAATATGATATTAAGAATTAAGCTGGGCAAATATGATATTTTGAGGTTTAAGCGGGGTATATATGAAATTCTCCCATTTTTTTTAATTCATCCACAAATTTTGCCTTGGATCATGGGATTCCCTCTTCGGAATTCAAAATTAATAGTGGTCTTCGTCAAGGAAGCCCACCTTTTTTTATTTATCATTGCTATGAAAAGACTTTATATTCTGCTCGAAGAGGCGTATTGTGCTCGAAGAAGTCATTTCTAAATATAATTAAAAGTGAACCCTTAATTCTAAACTAAATAAATCAGGACCATTGATTGTATTTCAATCTTATATTTTCCACCTTTGGATTATTTGTTGACATCATCTTTGTCAACCCTTTAATTTTGTCCACAATTTTTATAAAACATACATTACGTTTTAAATTAGGACTTCTATTAATGACAATTAAATATCACCAAAATCTCTAAATATAATTAAAAGGAAACCCTTAATTCTAAACTGAATAAATCAGGACCATTGATTGTATTTCAATCTTATATTTTCCACCTTTGGATTATTTGTTCACATCATTTTTGACAACCCTTTAATTTTGTCCACAAACTTTATAAAACGTATATTACATTTTAACTTAGGAATTCTATTAATGACAATTAAATATCAACAAAAATAAAATGAATTAAATTAGGAATTCTATTAATTACAATTAAATCTCATAAAAATAAAATGAATTAAATTAGGAATTCTATTAATTACAATTAAATCTAACAAAAATCAAATGCATTAAATTAGGGATTCTATTAATGACAATTAAATCTCACCAAAAATAAAATAAAATAAATACCCCGCCTCACCCCTCATTACAAGTACTCATATGCTTTCCCCTTCATTTTTTTTATATAATTTATCTAACCTAAATTTTGTAGTGGAGAAGAAAATTGGGGAAAGAAGAAATAGAATATTTGTGGGCTTCGATCTGTGTGGATCATTCGTGTGTTCGATCATCATGGAAGAAGAACGAATGATATAGAGATAAATTTCTTTGGATTTTACTTTAATTTGATCATAATTTAGATCGATTTTGGGTACGTTTTAGATTATGTTTCTTTTATTATGTTTTAACTATGAAGTTCCAATCTATAAAACCTTTCGATTTAAGTTTAAATCCATAATGGTTATGTTTTCTGAATCTATTTCAATTTTTGTTCTTATGATATGTATTGTTGATTTTGATTTTTTAAGTTATAGGTATCTGGAGAGCAAAAGGATGGACACAGCAGCACCACTACCTCTCATCCATTGTTTCCATTTGGAAGATATGTCCACTATGTAGTGAATTTGTATATGTCGATTTTATTTTTTATTTTTACATTTTTGTATATGAATTTAGTCAATGATTTTTTTGTGGTTTACCAGGTCATGAATGGAAGATATATTCGAGTCAATATCTATAATACTTTACCTATTTGATCCCTTCCAGGATTTGGAGATGGAATTCAAACCCTTATATCAGTGAGTGGTCCACATATTCTACAACTTAATAAAACCCAGTGGTGATATGTGTTTTGATTTATTGTAAAAAAACATCTTTTTATAAAAATACAAATTGGGCTCTTAGAAATAAGTTATTCACCGATCCTTTTTTAATACAAAAAAAAACATCTTTTAGACTCAATAGCAAAGAAAAGACAAAGTTTTAGTATACAACGTAAATAGATTACATCGATAAATCTTATTGGAAAATGTTTGGGATTGATTAATTTTGGTTATTTAGCGGTATTTTTTTTTGTTTAACTTGCGTTGTCTAGGCATGCCGAGAAGTATAGCAAGAACCTTGCACAACCTTGTTCTTTCTTTTAACTGGTTTAAATCTTCTTATTGAGTTTACTTTATCAAGGATAAATGGGTACACCATACACTCTTGAAAATAGTGTTGGAAACCTTGTGAGTATCAAGATTTTCTCAACAATAAGAGAATATATTAGTATAAAAGTTGGAATATAAAACATTTTTAATTACATAATAATAACTAAACAAATATATGTGAAGGATTATCTTTATACTTTAAATTGCAATATATAACATAAAAATCATATGAAATTTTCATTATGTTCCATTCCACGCCTCACAAACATGTTTCGGGAAGAGAATTATTCATTCTATTATCTTGCTTTACGATTACCTATCCATTCCATTTATTTGTTGTTCCATTCTTTGCAACCTAACATATCTCAAAAAAGTAATTCAAAAATCCATCACAAAATAGAAAATGTTTTATAAACTCCTATAAGGGAAGAAGAAAGATATGACAAAATGAGTGTATGGTGTTAATCTAATTTTGATGTTTTTTCGTCTCTATTTGCTTGTTTCTAGCTTGTTTGTAGTATTGTTTATAAAATATTGTTCTTATATTTGAAAGTTCATTTTACACTTTTTTTCATCTTTTTGTGTGTATATTTTAATCTTTCAGGTTTTTTAGAGTATTTGAGGCACCGTTTTTGCTTAGGAGTATGGTGAAGTCAAGGGCCATAAAATTGGGGTAGTTGTATTTAGAGCCACTTTAATATTGAAGATTTTTTGACATTAATTTCAATAATCATATGTACCCTAGAAGAGACATCATAACTATAGTTTATTTTTTTATAACATTTTCTATTTTTTTTTAAATGTTGTACAGGTGATGGCTACAAGGTGTGGTCACTCATGTCTAGGATCAAGTGTAATTTGGTAACTCTTTAAATATTACACTCTATTAAAGAGTACAAACGGATATTTTTGACTTTTGGTTCCTTATGAAAGATGCAAGGGTGCAACGTACCTTGAGTAATCCTCCAAAACAGGCAATGAACTTTGAACTGTAGTAACTCTTGAATCAATTCCCAAATTGCACATCAAACTTCCAACATTAAACCTTGAACATTTTCAATTAATGTTATCGAGTTGCTATGCATTTGATTATTTAGGTATATCATAAATTGTTAGGTTCCCCTATTGATTTTACTACTTTAACATATACAAATGATAGATACCTATAATACCTACAAATAGGAGAGTATTGTCTTTTCTTTGTGAAATATCTAATAGCTAATTTGACAGTAGCGTTTCTGTTTTACAATAATAAGATTTGAATGACCGATTTTAAATAATCATTCTATAAAATCATTTAAAAACCAAAACTATTCCTTTTTATATACTATTACGTTAATAATGCAAAAGTTAAACCATAATCTTTTGTTTTATTAGTTGTCTTAATTCTAAAAGTTATATAATTATTACGTAAATCTGATCATTTATTTAGCTTATTTTAAAATAATTTACATTATAATCGTACTTATTTATTTGTGGAATTAAACTAGAATGATAACAATATATTAATTAATTTTGTGTGTGTGTATATATATATATATATATATATATATATATATATATATATATATATATATATATATATATATATATATATATATAGTTATTTAGTTATATTATAATATAAGTTTTTAAATAAGACATAACGAGGTTACCAACTTATAAAAATAAAAATAGTATAACAACCAATTAATCGATTCTCTATTTCATTATGATCTTTAAACAATTAATTTTTGTTATACGAAAATTTTGTCTAAATATATAAAAGTAATCATGTTTTAATTTGTCAAATTATAAAAGTAATCATGGTTTATGTTTTTAATATATGAAAACCATATTATGAAAAAGAGTACAAGCATCAACCTGTTTTAAAATAAACTTCACATATTATTTTAGTTTTTAAACAAATATTTTGACAAAATAAATATTTATTTTATTTAGGATTAGTGTATACTTATATATGAATGAGAGATGATATAAGAACAATATATTTCGTGTTCTTTAAAGTATAGCATGTTCCCGCTAAGAACATATACAAATTTGCATTCAAAATAAGTTTAATTTTTTAACCAATTTGCTAATATTTATTGCAACACACCCTCCCTATAAACCTTAAGCCCATAAATAAATGTCTGAAACTAATCATCAAAAGAAACTATTTAGTATTGTTGCATCACTTATAGTCGAAATAAACTATTCCAATGATTCCTCTATGTCCGCATGAAGATGACATGTTTCCATTCAAGCTGATAAGAAAACAATTTCTAATTTGATTATGTTTTACAATGACAATCAATAAAGTTCGGGACCAAACAATTCCAAATGTAGGTATTTATCTCCCAGAATCGATTTCTCGTCTGGCCAACTTTATGTGGCATTGTCTAGAGGGATATCACATGCCAATACAAAAGTATTAGATAACTCTGACGAACAGTTCAATGACAGTGAAGTCTATACATCAAATATGGGCGAAAAAGAGGATATCATTGCTCTATAGCTATTTATCTTCCACAATCATTTGGAGGCAAGACCATTTTATTTGGATGTGACTTTAAACAAATTCTTCCAGTAATACAAAGAGGTAATCATTCAAATATTGTGCAGACATCATATTCATCCAAAATATGGCGTGAATGTACAGTTTTACGTTTAACCGTAAACATGAGGCTTTAGTTTGGTTGTCTAACTAATGATTTGGATGAGACAAAAACATTTAATGAGTGGATTCTTAAAATTGGTGAAGGTAATACTGGTGGTTCTAATGATGGTGAAGTTGAAGTTGAATTTCCAGAAGACATTATCGTTCACTCTACAGGTGGCCATATTCATTCAATTGTATCCACCATTTATCCATCATTTGAAAACATTTTAGGATTGATGAAAGATGAAGGGAAAACATATATGAGTTCAAATTCTTTACGTGAGACAAAGGTACCAATTTTTTTTAAGGATGCAATCTACTCTTCAGTAGTGTTGAATGGTTTTAAAACATCTAGAATTTACAACCATAAACTTACACTAAAAATAGGTGTTCCAGTCATGTTACTTCATAATATCGACCAAACCAAAGGACTATGCAATGGTACTAGATTACAGATTATTAGACTTGGAAGACACGTCATTGAAGCCTAAATCATATATGCTAAATTCTTCAACGAGACTACTTATATACCTTGCATAAAGTTAACTCCATCTAATAAAAGAATCTCATTACGTTTTCAACGAAGCTAATTCCCCATAGTTGTTTACTTTGTTATGGCCATTAACAAAAGTCAATGACAACAATTATCAAATGTTGGATTATACTTGCGTAGACATGTCTTCACTCATTGTCAGTTATATGTTTTTTGTTTCTCGTGTCTTAAGTGAAAAATGATTGAGGGTACTCATATATGACGAGGAAGGTCATCCAACTAATAAAACAAAAGGTTATGTCTACAAAGAGGTCCTTCAACGATTATAGATATTCAGGTGTTTCATTGTTTTTTTTTCAGACATTTCAATGTTACCCAGTGTTCTAAAAGGCGCGCCATGGCGTGAGGCGTGGCTCCATCGTTACGAAAAGCCTCATAACGTTGTTGTTAGGCGTGACACGTGGCAAGGCGTGATATGGCGCGTTATGGCGTGTTATGGCGCGTGTTTTTTCGTTTGAGACACGTTTTTTTGCTCTTTGTATGTCTTTTCTAATCGGAGATATAGGTATTGTGGTTTTCGTTAAATTTTTGTTACTAGTTATTGATCTAACACTTATAAAAAGTAGTTATATTTAATATAAATTTATATTTATGTGGTAATATAATTTTAAATTAATACAAAATCGCCGCCTTACATCACGCCTGGAAAAATGTCATGACTCGTTAAACTTACGGCTTGACCTTGCCGCCACGCCACGCCTCACGCCATTTAGAACCTTGATGTTACCAATAATGCTAAGTCTGTTTCTGTTACGTTATCTTTTTTTATAGTGCCAACTTTTTAAAACCTTTATATGTATATTTTTATATGTTTCTCCGCCTTTTACGTGTGTCATAATCTAGTTGGAAATTATATGAAGAGCTCAATTGGGTAACAATGGGTTAGTTAGATCTCATCTCCTTTTTGGAGATGATGTTATATTTATTATAGAATTATCTTAAAATAATGATAGGTTTATCATTTAAATATAACATTGTTTTACCTCGTTTCTGCTTTTAAAACTAACTTGCAAAAAAGTAATTTGATTGGAGTTTGGTGTTTCATATTACAAGGTATAAAAGTTCGGCTTCCATTATGGAGTGTTGTCCAACTAAACTTCCTTTCATATATCTTGGTTCATCTATAAGAGGCAAAACGTATCAAGTGTAAGAATGGAAGAGAATTAGCACCCCGACTAGTTTTTCTTAAAAATAACTATCAGTTCGTGGAAGTCTTTGGTATTTATTTCCTATCAATTTTAAAGCCCCATAAAGTATTTTCAAAGTTTTATAGAATTTATGATAATGAATTTTTAGGGAGGTGAGTTGCGAGAAAATATAATTTGATGGGTCAAATGGAAGCATGTATTGGCTCCTAAACAATAAGATGGTTTAGAAATTGGAAATCTCTTTGCTTTTAATCGTGATGTTCTTTTTCAGTGGTAGTGACAATTTCTTAATGAATCGAACTCTACATGGATTTCAGTCATCAAGCTTTATTCATGGATTGGATGGTGGCTTACATGCAAACATGTTTAACTTTTTAGAGTTTTGAGAAATATTGTTAATTCCCTTAATGATTTACATAACAAATAAATTGATGTTACTTCTTTTTCCGTAAGAAAATGGGTAACGAATTTACTACTAGCTTTTGGAAGGAGATTTGGTTTGGTGACCTACTTCAAATGCGTTTCGTGTTATTACATTATCTAGAAGATAATAGTAAAGAGTAAATTGCATAAACTCGCAAACTTTATTATTGAAGAAAACTATCTCAAAAACTCCAATTCCACTATTACAGGATCCTATCAGGCATCTATATATACCGAACAAAACACATCAGTATAAGCCTAGGAAACTGAAAGTAAACATCTAATACTTTCCATATAAAATAGTCCTTATTACTCAAGGAACCTATGAAACCTTGAACAACACTCCAAGGTACTTGGACAGCACTCCAAGTTATCGCCATCTGGGTCAGAACACGTAATGCTCCCATATCTGACTCAGATATTCGCCAACAATCACCCCCTGAATTTCTGAGTCGAGGATAATTCTTGCACGCCAAGCAATGCTCTCATCTCTGCGAACCTTATTCGAGCTAAGGCCTTTGTAAGTGGATCTGCTCGTTGCTTATCTCCTGAAACATGCTCAACAATCACTTGCTCATTTTCAACACGTTCTCGAATGAAGTGGAATCGAGTGTGAATGTGCTTGCTTCTTCCATGAAAGACGGGATTCTTTGACAATGCTATTGCTGATTTGTTGTCTATGCGAATCAGCACCTTCTGTTTCTTCATTCCTGTCAGCTCAGCCAATAACTCCCTTAACCAAACCGCCTGACACGCAGCTGCAGTAGCTGCCATGAACTCTGCTTCACATGATGACAATGCTACTGTATCTTGCTTTTGGGAGCACCAAGTAATAGGTGAGTCACAAAGGTAGAAGACATGCCCTGTTGTACTTCTGCCATCATCAATATCCACATTGTGACTACTATCACTGTAACCTATCAAGCTCATATTTTTACTTCGTTTGTATACAATCCCAAAAGATGGAGTACCACGCAAGTAACGAAGAATTTGCTTAATAGCGCGTGCATGAGATTCTCTTGGGCTTTGCATATAACGACTAACTACTCCAACCGAATATGCTAAATCTGGAAGCGTGTGTAAGAGATATCGTAAGCAACCTACTATTTTTCGATAATAGGTAGCTTCAACTTCTGGTTCATCTTCAGCTTTTGACAACTTTAGTCCTGGCTCCATCGGACATTGAGTTGCATTACACTCTTGCATGCCTGCCTCTTTTAGAATCTTCATAGCATAACTCTCTTGCTTCACCTTTACACAACCATTTTCTTGCAATACTTCAATACCCAAGTAGCAAGTTAGTTCACCACGGTCTGACATTTCAAACTGTAATGCCATTAGTCTCTTGAATTGGTTTATAAACTCTAATCTTGTTCCCGTTACAAACAAATCATCTACATAAACCGCAACTATTATGTACTCTCCATTTGCAACCTTTCTATAAACCGCATTTTCTTGCATGCACCGTTTAAAACCCATATTTTTCAACGTGTTATTAAGCTTCAAATTCCATGCTCTTGGAGATTGTCGGAGACCGTACAACGCTTTTGCCAATTTGTATACTTTTGTTTCTTCACCTTGATTTACGAAACCTTCCGGTTGGCAAACGTACACTTCTTCCTTTAAATCTCCATATAAAAATGCAGTTTTTACATCTAAGTGATGAATCTTCCATCCGTTCCCGGCTGCGAGAGCAATCAATAATCTTATTGTCTCAAGTCGAGCTACTGGCGCGAATACTTCATCAAAATCAATGTCTTGCTCTTGTACATAGCCTTTTGCTACTAGACGCGCTTTGTACCTTGTAATCACACCATTTGTATTTCTTTTAATTTTATACAACCATCTTAACCCGATAGGCTTAATATCTTTAGGCGGAGGAGCTAATTTCCAAGTATTATTTTTCTCGATGGAGTCAATTTCGGCCTTCATTGCATCGAGCCAATTCTTGTTCACTTTGGCTTCCTTAAAGTTCTTCGGTTCTTCATCGAATGACAACATTAAATGATCCACATCTAGCTCGTAGTCATTTAATCTTCTTGGCAACAATGAAGTTCGAGTGGACCGCCGAAGTGGGACAAAACTTGCATCATTATTTTGATCATCAACAGGTTGTGATGGGCTGCCATCATCACTATAAGTGTCATTATACTGATGTGTTTTGTTCGGTATATATAGATGCCTGATAGGATCCTGTAATAGTGGAATTGGAGTTTTTGAGATAGTTTTCTTCAATAATAAAGTTTGCGAGTTTATGCAATTTACTCTTTAATTGGTATCAGAGCAAAGGGATAGAAGGAACCTGTGTTGTGAATTTCTGCTGTGGTGAACACCATCTACGAATTTTTGTAACACCAAGAATTTAAAAATAATTTTTCGCATTTAATAAAGACAAACTTCATTTAATATTCATAAAAACATCATTGTTTGTAATTCATTTCATAACATATATAAAAACCCCAAGATCACATAATATAAAAATCCCGCGTGTGTGCACTGATCAGGCCGGCGCCTTCCCGCGATCCTCACTAGTACCTGAAACAAATAACACCAACACTTTAAGCATAAAGCTTAGTGAGTTCCCCAAAATACCATATAACACATATTAGCCACTCGAGGCTATAACTCTGTGGGTCCGTGCACCCATACTCTGTGAACCCTCAGGTTCTAACTCTATAAACAAGCATAGCATAAATCACATAGAAGAATGCAGTGCAACACATAACATACATAGCATACAAATACTCTATCATATAACTCTGGTTACCTACTCAAGGTAAAGTATAGTGAGAAGACTCACCTCGCGTGTCTTGATATCTCACAACCTGGGAATCCCTCGTGCCCGATTCTCCGAGCTCTAATCCTCCTATAACATCATAATGTCCCTAGTTAACACTTTATATCTCTAATGTTGACTATCCCTAAGAAGTCAACACAGGTCCACTCTGGTCAACGGTCAACGGTCAACTTTGACCGGACTCGGCGAGTGCTAGGGCGACTCGGCGAGTCTACACGTTCTCACCAATTCTCTAAGATTCCCTTTCTACACGTCGAGTATCCCCCCTGACTCGACGAGTTCCTCCTGGAAGAATCGCGGGGCCACCCCGACTCAACTCGCTGAGTCTGAAGAACAACTCGGCGAGTCCCAGTTCGACTCATACCACCTGTTAACCCTCTCTAACTCGCCCTGACTCACCGATCCAACTCATAACCCGGACAGGACCAC
Organism: Lactuca sativa; assembly: GCF_002870075.4. Lineage (NCBI taxonomy): Eukaryota > Viridiplantae > Streptophyta > Magnoliopsida > Asterales > Asteraceae > Lactuca > Lactuca sativa. The sequence goes on along the minus strand of NC_056624.2, from coordinate 125,939,921 downwards.
TCTAAGGCAATCTTCAAGCTACTCGCCGAGTCTGTTCATCGGACTCGGCGAGTCCATGCCATGCAACCGCTCAAACTGCTTTCTAAGGTCAGATCTGCTCCGACAGTTCACAGGTCTGGCCTTCCTAAACTGGTTCATCACGTAAAGCCCTCATTTCGGTGCTCATAATACACCCCATGACTCATAATTTACGTTTTGACCTAAGGCATAAGGATTCCAATCCAAAACCTCCATTGATTCCCGAAATGCTCAGGCATGGGACATTCTGGACTTCCAAGGGTCCCAATATAGGGTTCCAATCACTTGGGGGACTAAGGAAACACTCAATCTAGCCACAAAAGGGTTCAATAAACCCTAAATCCATATACACATCAACATAGAAGAATGCAACTCGAAAATATTACCTGAATAACGTTGCTCTGTGTCCCAAATCCTCAGAATGTGGCTTCTCTTGTTGTTCCCCTAACCAAGCCTCCTCCTCCTTGCAAAATAACACTTCCAAGATCAATAATGGTCTTTTACCTTGCTCCAGATGCTCACAATCGAATTAGGGTTTCTCTCAAAGGACTAGGATGAACAATGACGGCCATAAGGCCCCTTATATATGTCCCAAACCTGGACGGTTAGGGTTTCGCTAAATAGCGCAGACTCACCGAGTCCATATCCGGACTCGTCGAGTCCAGTCGCGAACCCGCGACCACATCCGCGATCCTACTCGGCGAGTCTGAGCTCCAACTCGCCGAGTCCCCTCTTAAAACACCCAAAAATCATAAATATAACGATACCTGGAATTCCGGGCTGTTACAACTCTCCCCCACTAGGACTAGACTTCGCCCTCGAAGTCTCACTCTGAAAATAGCTCCGGATGCTGCTCCCGCATCTCATGCTCCGGCTCCCAGGTCATTTCCGATCCCTTCCGGTGCTGCCACTGAACTAACACCAGAGGTATCTCCTTATTCCTCAGAACCTTGATCTTCCGATCTCTGATGGCCACTGGTCTCTCGGCATAATTCAGGCTCGCATCCACCTGAATGTCCTCTAATGGAACCACTGCCGACTCGTCGGCTATACACTTTCTCAATTGCGACACATGAAAAGTGTCGTGGATCTGACTCAATTCCGCTAGCAACTCCAAACGGTAGGCTACCCGGCCTACCCTCGTAATCACACGAAAAGGCCCAATATACCGGGGCCCCAACTTGCCCCTCTTCCTGAATCGAATCACTCATTTCCAAGGAGAGACCTTCAGGAGTACGAAGTCGCCGACTTGAAACTCAAGCTCGGACCGGCGTCTGTCTGCATAACTTTTCTGTCAGCTCTGGGCGGTCAATAACCTCTGTCTAACCTGCTGAATCTGCTCTATCGTCTGAAGCACGATCTCTGTACTTCCCATCACTCTCTGTCCCACTTCTCCCCAACAAATGGGGGTCCAACACCTCCTACCATACAACAGCTCAAAGGGGGGCATACCGATGCTCGAATGATGGCTGTTGTTGTAGGAAAACTCCGCCAAGGGCAAATACGCATCCCAGCTACCCCCAAAATCCAACACACACGCCCGAAGCATGTCCTCGAGCATCTGAATCGTCCGCTCACTCTGACCGTCTGTCTGGGGATGATATGCGGTACTAAAATGCAATCTAGTACCCAACTCCTCATGAAATTTCTTCCAGAACCTGGAAGTGAAACGCACATCACGATCTAAAACGATCGAGATTGGCACCCCATGCCGAGATACTACTTCTCTCACATACACCTCCGCCAATTTCTCTGCTGAAGAACTCTCACTAATGGCAAGGAAGTGAGCGCTCTTCGTCAATCTGTCTACAATCACCCAAATTGCATCAACTCCTCTGGCAGTCCTCGGCAATTTGGTGATGAAATCCATAGTGATCTGTTCCCACTTCCACTCGGGAACCTCCAATGGCTACAACTTGCCATGCGGTCTCTGGTGCTCGGCCTTGACCCTACGGCAGGTCAAGCACCTCTCGACAAACCACGCGACGTCCCTCTTCATGCAGGGCCACCAATATTCTCTCCTCAAATCCAAATACATCTTTGTAGCCCCGGGATGGATCGAGAATTTCGATCGATGTGCCTCCTCCATCAAAGTAGTACGCGTACCGCCCACAAACGGTACCCAAATCCGACCCTGAAAGGTCATCAACCCTCGAACATCGGTAACGAACTCTGAAACCAAACCAACGACCCGTTCCCTCTTCTGCATCTCCGGTTGCATAGCCTCAGACTGTGCCCCACGAATGGCATCCAGTACTGGAGCTATCACAGTCAACCTGAAACATACATTTCGTAGTGGAGTGCTCTCCCCCTTACGGCTCAACGCATCTGCTACCACATTAGCTTTGCCCGGGTGGTACAGGATCTCGCAATCATAATCCTTGACCACATCCAACCACCTCCTCTGACGCATGTTTAGGTTGGGCTGGTCCATCAAGTACTTCAAACTCTTATGGTCCGTGTATATCGTGCAACGAACCCCATACAAGTAATGACGCCAAATCTTGAGGGCGAACACTACCGCCCCCAGCTCTAGATCATGCGTGGGATATCTCATCTCGTGAGGCTTCAGCTGCCTCGATGCATATGCTATTACATGCCCTCTTTGCATCAGAACTGCACCCAACCCCGAAATAGATGCATCACAATAAACTACAAAATCCTCCATCCCTTCCGGGAGAGCTAACACCGGGGCTTCGCACAATCTCTGGCGAAGTGTCTCAAAAGAGGTCTGTTGCTCGGGTCCCCATGAGAATGCAACCCCCTTTCGGGTCAATCTAGTGAGTGGCACTGCAATTCTGGAGAAGTCCTTAATAAATCTCCGATAATACCCTGCCAATCCAAGGAAACTCCTGATCTCAGAGGGTGACTTCGGCACCTCCCAACTCATCACCGCCTCAACCTTGGCCGGATCGACCAATATCCCTTCCTGATTAACAACATGTCCTAGGAATTGGACCTCCCGCAACCAGAAGTCACACTTGGAGAACTTTGCATAAAGCTTCTCCGATCTCAAAACCCCAAGGACCTCCCTCAAATGTTCCTCATGCTGCTCTCTAGATCTCGAATACACCAAAATATCATCGATAAATACAATCACTGACCGATCCAACATCGGCCTACATACCCTGTTCATGAGATCCATGAATACAGCCGGGGCGTTGGTGAGCCCAAAAGGCATCACCACAAACTCATAATGCCCATATCGCGTCCTGAATGCTGTCTTCTGTACGTCCTCATCCCGCACTTTCACTTGATGATATCCCGACCTCAAGTCGATCTTGGAAAACCAAGATGCTCCCTGCAACTGATCAAATAAATCGTCGATCCTCGGTAATGGGTAACGGTTCTTGACTGTCAACTTGTTCAACTCCCGGTAATCAATGCACATCCGGTGTGAACCATCTTTCTTCTTGACGAACAGAATAGGTGCTCCCCACGGCGAGCTGCTCGGCCGAATGAATCCCTTCCCCAGCAACTCCTGAAGCTGCGAGGATAACTCTTGCATCTCTGGAGGTGCAAGATGATAAGGCACCTTAGCGATAGGCGCAGCTCCCGGAATCAAATCAATACCAAACTCCACTTGCCTCACAGGAGGTACTCCCGGCAGCTCCTCGGGAAAGACATCTGGAAACTCACGCACCACCGGTACCTCCTCAACTGAACTCGGTCTCTTGGAAGTCGCTCGCGTATCCATCACATACGCCACAAAACCCTTACAGCCCTGCTGTAGACACTGCCTCGCTTTGGCGGCCGAACAAAAGGCTGATCCCGAACGCGTACCCTCGCCGTACACCGAAAGAACTCCCCCACTAGGGTCTCGTATAGTCACCAGCTGACGTTCGCAGTCGATGACTGCGCTAAATCGGCTCAACCAGTCCATGCCCACAATGACACAGACATCACCCATCGCGATAGGAATCAGGTCAATCGGAAACTCAACCCCAAAAATCTCTAACACACATCCCCGGAAAACCCCCGTGGCACAAATCACTCTATCATCAGCTATGGAAACTCTCAGAGGCCGACTCAATGCCTCACGACTAACACTGATATGCTAACTAAAGGCCAGAGATACAAAAGACCGACTCGCACCCGAGTCAAATAACACTAAAGCAGGCACATAACTCACAAGGAAGGTACCTACGCATAACCTAATATAAGCATAATATTTCAACATCAATATAAATACATGAAAGGAAACGTACCCGCCACCACATCGGGCGCAGCGCGGACTTCCTCCGCAGTCAGCTGGAAGGCTCTCCCTCGAGCTCTCGGTGCTTCGGTCTTCATAGGCCGACTCTCTGTAGCTCTGATGGCGGCAGGAGCAGATCCCTGAGGTGCTCCGCGCAGCTGCGGACACTCAGCCTTCCGGTGTCCAGTCTGGTTGCAGTGAAAGCACACTGCAAACCCCTTGGGGCAGTCCTTGGCCATGTGCCCCTCCTTGCCACATTTGTAGCAAGACCCCGCTCGACAAACTCCGTCATGCCCCTTGCCGCACTTTCCGCAAGTGCGGCCCTTCTGGCTCCCTGGTCTGGGATCAGCATGCTTGGCCCGCTTGGCGGCCGGCTGCGACTGTGCCGGTCGCCGATCCCTCCCCTGAGACTCCGCCTCCTCCCTGGCCTGAGTCTCAAGCTCGATCTCCCTCTTCCGGGCATTTGCCTGAAGCTCGGCAAATGTCCGGTACGAGGACTTTGCAGCGAACTCCCGAATATCTCGCCTCAAGACGCTCAAGTAGCGGCTCATACGTGCCTGCTCAGTGGGCACGTGCTCAGGGCAGAACATCGCCCTCTCGTGGAACATCCTCGTGATTGCTGTAACAGACTCAGTACCCTGCTTGAGGGTCAGAAACTCCTGTGCTAAACGCTCCCTCTCCACCTGGGGAACGTACTCATCTCGAAACATGGTGATGAACCTCTCCCAGGTCACCGCAGAAAGCTCAGCAGGCGTATAATGCGCCGTTGCAAACTTCCACCAGTCCTTCGCTCCCAAGCGAAGCTGGTTCAGCGCGAATCGGACCTTCAAATGCTCAGGAGACGAGCAAGTGAAGAAGCATCCCTCAATATCAGATATCCACCTCATCGCTGCCACCGGACCTTGGGTCCCATCGAACTCTAATGGTTTTGTGTTGCTGAATTCCCGGAATAGTAACGCATCCCCACCTTGCGGCCTTGCAGCAGTCACCGCTGCGGTAGCCGCTGCAGCAGCAGCCTCAGTAAGAGCGGCATAACGCTCGTCGAACGTCTCAATCAGCGTGGTCTTTATGGACCCAAACATCTCCGGAATCTCTGCCCTGATGGCTGCAGCTACCTCCTCCTGGATGATCCGGCGGATATCCTCCTCACTGGTACCACTGCTCTCAGACGTGAAACGTGTCCTCACCATGATCTACCGCTGAAATACGACATACAATAAATTTAGAATCCCCACGAACACACTCACACTCGTCAACTCTTTCCTCCTTGATTCTTGGCATTCCAAAGATTCTTACTTGGGCTGCACCCCGCTCCGGTGCTTCCAGTAGTACGGGCCCAATACTACTGTCCGCACCGCACCAGAATACACTCCAAGTCCTCCTCTTCGGATTCCAGGTCTCAAGTACTCTATCATGCGTAGACCACTCTCTAATATATCTATCATAAGTCCCTCGCTGCTACCTACTCACTCTCAAGCATCTCATAGCAGCTCACCTCTCCCTAGACTAAGGCATCACAAATCAGGCCAATCTATTCCTAGTAGCAATGCCTAGCCTACTCTAGCATGCAGATACATCATATCAATATTAACATCACATAATGTAAGGGTATTTTGGGAAATCACCGTTCGGGCGCGGACTGATCGTACACACATCTCTTGCTCTGCGTCTTTTCAAAAATCTTTTAATCTTTTGAAAATTACATCTCAATCCTCAGTTTGAGTTCAAATACGCCCGAAGGTGTACTCGAATCCCTCAAACCAAGGCTCTGATACCAAATTGTAACACCAAGAATTTAAAAATAATTTTTCGCATTTAATAAAGACAAACTTCATTTAATATTCATAAAAACATCATTGTTTGTAATTCATTTCATAACATATATAAAAACCCCAAGATCACATACTATAAAAATCCCGCGTGTGTGCACTGATCAGGCCGGTGCCTTCCCACGATCCTCACTAGTACCTGAAACAAATAACACCAACACTGTAAGCATAAAGCTTAGTGAGTTCCCCAAAATACCATATAACACATATTAGCCACTCGAGGCTATAACTCTGTGGGTCCGTGCACCCATACTCTGTGAACCCTCAGGTTCTAACTCTGTAAACAAGCATAGCATAAATCACATAGAAGAATGCAGTGCAACACATAACATACATAGCATACAAATACTCTATCATATAACTCAGGTTACCTACTCAAGGTAAAGTATAGTGAGAAGACTCACCTCGCGTGTCTCGATATCTCACAACCTGGGAATCCCTCGTGCCCGATTCTCCGAGCTCTAATCCTCCTATAACATCATAATGTCCCTAGTTAACACTTTATATCTCTAATGTTGACTATCCCTAAGAAGTCAACACAGGTCCACTCTGGTCAACGGTCAACGGTCAACTTTGACTGGACTCGGCGAGTGCTAGGGAGACTCGGCGAGTCTACACGTTCTCACCAATTCTCTAAGATTCCCTTTCTACACGTCGAGTATCCCCCCTGACTCGATGAGTTCCTCCTGGAAGAATCGCGGGGCCACCCCGACTCAACTCGCCGAGTCTGAAGAACAACTCGGCGAGTCCCAGTTCGACTCAGACCACCTGTTAACCCTTTCTAACTCGCCCTGACTCACCGATCCAACTCATAACCCGGACAGGACCACTCTAAGGCAATCTTCAAGCTACTCGCCGAGTCTGTTCATCGGACTCGGCGATTCCATGCCATGCAACCGCTCAAACTGCTTTCTAAGGTCAGATCTGCTCCGACAGTTCACAGGTCTGGCCTTCCTAAACTGGTTCATCACGTAAAGCCCTCATTTCGGTGCTCATAATACACCCCATGACTCATAATTTACGTTTTGACCTAAGGCATAAGGATTCCAATCCAAAATCTCCATTGATTCCCGAAATGCTCAGGCATGGGACATTCTGGACTTCCAAGGGTCCCAATATAGGGTTCCAATCACTTGGGGGACTAAGGAAACACTCAATCTAGCCACAAAAGGGTTCAATAAACCCTAAATCCATATACACATCAACATAGAAGAATGCAACTCGAAAATATTACCTGAATAACGTTGCTCTGTGTCCCCAATCCTCATAATGTGGCTTCTCTTATTGTTCCCTTAACCAAGCCTCCTCCTCCTTGCAAAATAACACTTCCAAGATCAATAATGGTCTTCTACCTTGCTCCAGATGCTCACAATCGAATTAGGGTTTCTCTCAAAGGACTAGGATGAATAATGACGGCCATAAGGCCCCTTATATATGTCCCAAACCTGGACGGTTAGGGTTTCGCTAAACAGCGCAGACTCGCCGAGTCCATATCCGGACTCGTCGAGTCCAGTCGCGAACCCGCGACCAAATCCGCGATCCTACTCGGCGAGTCTGAGCTCCAACTCGCCGAGTCCCCTCTTAAAACACCCAAAAATCATAAATATAACGATACCTGGAATTCCGGGCTGTTACAATTTTCTGCTTGAGTTTGAAGCAGTTCTGTTCGTGTGGAGAGTTACCAGTGTAAAAGCTTTGCTGTTTTCGTGAGCCTGAGCCTTTGACAGACAAGGTAACATCAGGAGAAGAGAATCTGATTTCAGAGAAGGAGTTCGTGTGCAGAACCTTTAGAACTCTGGTTCTTCTATTGTATACCTGCTGTGGAGAGAGACCCTGTGTGGAGACATAAAGCAGTAAACCTGTTCGGAACAGTGAATTGTTGGATCCTGTTCGCAAAGAGTGATCGACCGCTACTCGGTGTTCTTGCTGTGAAATCGTCTACGTGTGTCTGCCTCGTGTGGTGTGGTCCTGCTTGTAGAGATCGAGAACCTGCAACAGATCGGTGAAAAAGGCGTCTTTTGCCCTAAAGAACGTGTATTTTTTGTTTGACTTTGGGCCTTATTCTCATTCGTGTTTGGCTTATTCTAATTGGCCCAAATTTGTCCAACTTTGAATTAAAGGAGCAATTACATTAATTCAATTCACGTGAGAATTTATTTTTCGAAAAAAAAACAAATCAATTTTTTTATTTGTGTAGAGTAATCAAAAATTGAACCGAGATGTCGGGAGGAGAATCGTCCCAACCCCCGGCTAAGGAACATATGTCGTTCACGTCCAATGTCCGATTTTGACATCGACGAACTACACAATTTGGAGGATGCGCATGGAGGTGCTACTCGGGATTCATGGCGTTTGGGATGTAATTGATCCCGGACTAGATGATGTGAAGAAAAACAACATCGTGAAAGGATTGTTGTTTCAATCGATTTCGGAGGATTTAATCCTTCAAATCGGTAATTTGAAAACTAGAAAAGAGATGTGGGAAGCGATTAAAACTCGTAACCTAGAAGCTGATCGTGTGAAGGAAGCCCGACTCCAAACTCTAATCACGGAATTCGAAAATTTAAAGATGAGTGATACTAGTACGATAGACGAGTTCGCTGCTAAATTATCCGGGATTGCTTCAAAATCTGCTTCACTAGGAGAGGTCATGACCGAACAAAAGCTTGCGAAGAAGTTTCTTACGAGCCTCCCTAGGAGGTTTGTCCACATAGTTGCAGCCCTTGAACAAGTTTTGGACCTTAAAACGATTGGCTTTGAAGACGTGGTTGGTCGCTTAAAAGCTTATGAAGAAAGAATCAAGGGTGAAAACAAAGTAATCGAGACTCAAAATAAATTACTTTATTCCAAAACCGAATCATCCAACAGAAACACTGATTCATCAAGAGGTAGAGGTCGGGGTTCAAATAACCGAGGAAGAGGACGAGGTGGTGGACGTGACGGTGGACGTGGTCGGGGTAATACCCAAAATCACGGTCACTCGGAATCCTCTAAAAATCGTGAAGATCAAAAGCAAAAAGGAAAACAACGCGAGCAAAGAGATCTCTCAAATATTCAATGTTACCGGTGTGACAAGTATGGTCACTTTGCTTCAAGATGCCCGGACCGAATAAAAAATCATGAGGCTAACCTTAATCAGACACACGAAGGAAATACAAATCATGAAGAAGGAACGTTCTTTATGATGAATACAATTCAAGAAACGGTGTTCTTGAATGAAGACAAATATATCCCTCCAAAAGTTGAAGCAAATGCCGATGAAGACGGAATTTGGTACTTAGATAATGGTGCGAGTAACCACATGACCGGAAACTACTCTTATTTTTCTGAATTAAATAAAAACATAACGGGTAGAGTGAGATTTGGAGATGGATCGTGTGTTAGCATTAAAGGAAAAGGGTCAATTTTGTTCGAAGGGAAAAGTGGTGAGCAAAAATTAATGAAAGATATTTATTATATCCCATCACTTCGTAGCAATGTTATTAGCCTCGGGCAATCTACAATAGCCGGTTGTGATATTCGGATGCGAGGTGATTTCCTAACCATGAGAGATGGAGACGGAAGATTACTTATGAAAGTCCCGAGAAGTACAAACCGACTCTATAAAATAAAGTTAAAAGTTGGAAAACCACATTGCTTACAAGCCAAGTTTAATGATGAAGCTTGGTTATGGCACGCGCGACTTGGCCACATTAATTTTGGCGCGATAAACTTGATGCACAAGCTAGCTAAAGGGATACCGGCAATCCAACATCAAGACAAACTTTGTGAATCTTGCATGTTTGGAAAACAAACAAAGCAGTCGTTTGCAAAGAAAACTAATTATAGAGCTACATATATTCTCGAGATGGTGCATGGAGATATTTGTGGACCGGTTGATCCCCCCACCCAAGCGGGTAATATTTATATTCTAGTTCTTATTGATGATTATTCTAGATATATGTGGTCTTTTCTTTTGAAGCACAAAAGTGATGCATCCGGGATTATTAAAAGATTCAAGATATCAATTGAAAAACGAACCGGTAAAGAGATCAAGACTTTCCATACGGATAGAGGTGGAGAATTCACATCAACCGAGTTGAATCGTTTTTGTGATGAAGAAGGGATTTCACGTATGTTGACGGCTCCTTATGCACCTCAACAAAACGGTATAGTCGAACGGAGAAATCGGACGCTACTCGAGATGACACGGTGCCTAATGAAAGCAAAAGATATTCCAAACCACTTTTGGGGCGAAGCGGTACAACATGCAACGTTTATCATAAATCGTACACCTACTCGAGCATTGATAGGTGCTACACCATTCGAGAAATTTTATGGTGAAAAACCAAATCTTGAAGACTTGAAAGTATTTAGTTGTGTTGCATATGAAAGAGTAGTCTCTAAACACTTGAAGAAGCTTGATGATAGGTCACGACCGTTGGTATATTTTGGAAAGGAACCCAATTCGGGAGGATTTCGATTATATAACCCGCGAGAAAATAAAATTATTATTAGTGCCCATGTAATGTGTGATGAAAATAAGACATGTCAATGGAATAATGAACCCAATAATCAAGATGGAAATGGACCGGGTACATTTACGGTCTTGTGGAGTAATGGTCAAGCAACCCAAGATAATGGTGGTTCGAGCCCAACTACAACAGAAACCGAACAGTTCACTGATCCGGCACAAACCGCTCTGATACCAATTAAAGAGTAAATTGCATAAACTCGCAAACTTTATTATTGAAGAAAACTATCTCAAAAACTCCAATTCCACTATTACAGGATCCTATCAGACATCTATATATACCGAACAAAACACATCAGTATAAGCCTAGGAAACTGAAAGTAAACATCTAATAATTTCCATATAAAATAGTCCTTATTACTCAAGGAACCTATGAAACCTTGAACAACACTCCAAGGTACTTGGACAGCACTCCAAGTTATCGCCATCTGGGTCAGAACACGTAATGCTCCCATATCTGACTCAGATATTCGCCAACAAATAGAAATTATTTCGTGAAGGATGGATTTCTTCATTAAGATCCAAGAGGGGTGGAAATCACTCATTATGAAGCCCTATGGGATATTATTTATCTTATCATATCAACTGGAAATGTAGATTGGTATTTAGAATATGTGATAGATTTCATGGTAGCTTCGTCAAGGAGATATATTGATATGAGACTTTAGAAGTTGGAACTCAAGCAATTTAATAGAATGATTTTTTTTTCATAAAGCTAACATCTTGAGTTGGAGAATTTTTTTGGATCGATTTACTTTGAGAATCCATTTGGAAAAAGGAGGGGTGGAAGTTGACTCTTTTAATTGTCCTAGATTTGAATTATGACACAGCCTGATGGCTTTATTAATCTAAAGCACCTTCATAAGGTTTGCAAGCATAATAAATTGATATACGGAATAAAAAGCATCTCGGAGCTAGAATCTGCATTTTGGTGAAAAATAAGAGTTTAGTCTTATCAAGCACCAAATAAGCATTGTGTTTGAAAGCATGTTAGTTGGAGCACAATTGTCATTTTGCTCTTGATTTTAAGACATAATACTTATTGGAAACAACATGCATGCCATACATTGTAAGAAGTTGATGCGTATTGGGTGGGTAGAGGTGTTTATGAACAAGTGAGAGAAAGACAAACGTGGCAAAAAGAAGCCCAACATAAGATGGACGTAACTTTTGATTCATAAGGAATTTTAAGGCCTATGATACATCATCGAAAATATCTTAAGAGTCACAGCTCCTAAAAAGTTGGTTAACCACAATGTTTTAAAAACCGATTTTTTAGTTGAACCGGTATGGTGACCGGTTCAAGTTCAACCGGTTTAACCGGTTCGACCGTTAGGTGAACCGGTTTCTATAGTTTTCATGTTTTTTTTTCTATTTTCCTACACGTACATACATATATAAATTATGAATTTGATGTTTAAAAATTTAAATATTAAAAATACATATAAAAATAAGTTGTAGATGAATACAAATACATTAAAATAACATATAACCATAAGTTTTAGTGTTTTATATCAATCCATATACGTAAAAAAGAAAATAAAGTATAATATCGAAACAAAATATAGTTTTAGATGAATGCAAACACATCAAAAAAAATTATAAAATTTGTCATATGTTTTTATTTAGAAAAAACTAAATAGATTTGAAAAAAATCACCAAAGTTTATTATGTAAATGGTTTTTTTTCATATGGTTTTATTAGGTTTAACCGGTTCAACCGGTTTATTTTGACTGGTTCAACCGGTTTTTTCTAAAAACCGAACGGTTCAATCCGGTTCAGAAATCAATGTAAAACCGGTGATAGTTGAACCGCTCCCTCTCCCGGTTCCCGATCCAACCGGTTCGACTGGCCGGTTCAAACCGGTTTTTAAAACATTGGTTAACCATCAAATTCCACTATTTAGGCCTCTAAATGAAGATTTCCCTAATTTTGGTACATTTCCCTGATTTTTGCAATTCTATTTTAATGATAATTTTAGTTGTACCAACCAAATTTGTAATATCCTAAAAATATTAAGTAAAATTTTTTATTTTTAAATCAACCAAGACCATCAATCATTCATTTTAAACCATTAAAGTGTGACAAAAAATAGTTATCAGAGTACAATTCCAAAATCATAAAATATTAAACACAAATGGATGCGATGCGATCATGTAGGGTCATTCCCTTTTGAACCGGAAGTACCTGAAGAACATTTAAACAAAAATCGTAAATACAAAGCTTAGTAAATTCCCCAAAAACCAGATATCATACATACAATGGGCTCCGTCCTACATCGGGCCCTGCCTGACATCGGACCCCACTCGGTACAGATATATCAGTAACATGTGGTGGGCCCCGCTCAACATATTCATCAGACCCCGCCCGATATACATACAAACACATGCAAGAGTCACACAGGCAGCTTGCATCCTATATAGCTTGCATCCTATATACATACAAATATTTTTTTAGGCCACCAAAATTTATTTTTGTTGACTAATCAACTTGTGGTAAAAACATCATAAATTCCTCCATAAAATTCCAAAAGACTTGCCGTTTTTTCATTAGAAACTACATATCTAGAGATTTCCAAACACAAATAATACATGATTTTTTTTTAATTCCTATATCATTCCATACTACCTATTGAATTAGGTTAAAAAGTATTTTTTTTTTTCAGAAAATCGAACATTTCTTTTTGTACAATGGACAACGTGTGACAAAAACGTCATAACCTACTCTACAAAACTCCAAAACACTTGTCATTTTTTCATTGGAATCTACACATCCATAGTTTACCAGAAATATATAATACATTATTTTTTGATTTATGGGTCGCTCCATAATTCAGATTGAAGTTGTTCCAAAATTAGATTTTTAGACCACCAAAAATAATTTTGTGCACCGGACGACGTATGGAAAAAATATTGTAACTTCCTCGATAGAACTCCAAAAAAATATCGTAACTTCCTCAACCATCTACTATTTGTCAATGTCTACCGCCTACCTCCTATCGATATGTTTATTATTTATGATTACTCTTTATGTATATGGTCTACATTTATGCCAATTACCCATCATCTATCGTTTAGCAATGCCTGTCATTGCCCACATATCGTCTAGACATCTACCATCTCTGTCTACCATTTATCTACATCTTTAAGATCACCATACAAAACCACAACCTTGGGCCTAAAATTCTAGCACTAGTGCAACCTCCCATTTTCAAACTTAAGTTGGCCTCTAGCGTTTAGGTGATGTTAGACTTCATAAAGGATTGTGATTATATTTCCTTATCTTGTACTTTCTATATTTATCTTTATCTTAGGGTTATCACATCATGCTTATATGTAGGGCTTAGTTTTCTTTGGATTGTAAGCGAAAATCACAATCAATAGAGAAACACATGTTATATTTTTTATAACTAGTATTTGAGCTTGCGTTTTGCCGCAGTTTTTAATGTGCTTTTATTACGTATTAGGAATGAAAATTAATTAAATCAGTATAATATATCACAGTTTATTGTAGTGTCATAAGTATATCAATGTACAATAGTGAAATCTTCAAAAAAATATTGTTCAAAGAATAAAAACGCATCTTAGTGGCTTAAGATAGTAAAACCCTGCTAATGACATATGTTGCAGGGCGGACCTAGGGGTGGTCCATGGTGGCACTGACAACCCCTAACTTTTCAGGCCGCAATGGAAAAATTTTCGAAAATTTTATTTTTTCTACTACAATGCAACCCCTAACTTTCATATGCAACCCTTACTGTAAAATCCTACGTCCGCCCCTGATATGTTGTATAAATACTTTTAGTTTGCCCACCGTGTATTACAACGGATCATGTTGTATAAATACTTTTAGTTTGCCCACCGTGTATTACAACGGGTCGTAGAAAAATATAGAGGTCAGTATCATTGTACAAACGGATCTTTCAATATGTATTTATAAAAATATAGTTTTTCAGAAGAGAAAATGAAAAAAAAAAATTCGTTGAAAAAAAAATAAAAAAGGGTATCACGGCGTAATAACATATTGATTATAATGGTAAAAATCGAAAAAAAAAAAAAAAAAAAAAAAAGGAAAGAGGTTGCAGATGACAAGTTAATTGAATTGTAAGGGCATAAAGTGAAAAAAAAAAACAGAAAAAAGTCTATAAGTGTAAATTGGATGGATAGTTTATGAATAGAAAGTGAAAGTGTAAAGACTATTTCTGCAAGTTAAGCAGAATAAATTAACAATTGAAGCGGAGCACCAAACCATATGCATTACAAAATCGCTTGTACATTATGCTCTAGGAGATGTATTTTTAGCTACACTACATCTCCCTTCACATTGAGAATTTAGTAATTATATATATTTATAATATCTCTTATTGCATTAGAGAACTAAAACATGATTACAAGATGAATACAAATAAAAAGGGAAAGCCTTGTTCATACTTGCCGTCTCCCAAAAAACATAAATGCAAGAACAAAAGGGATATGTTTCTTAAAAATAGTCATTCAATATCCTTCTAGAAGTTTATAATATTGTGCAAAAAAATATGTGTAAGGACATCTTTGTAATGAATTAAGTGATTATAAGAAAAACTTAAAATCATGCAAGTTAGTTTGGACCCAAGTTAGAGCCCTTGTTCGAATGTTATGGTGGTCTCAAATCGGACATCGATCAAGAGTGGCAACACAACTCTAAGGTTCCAATGTTCCATTTAGGGGTGTAAACGATCCGAGCCGAGCCTGAGCCTGGTCAGGTTCGGCTCGGGCTCGTTTAAGTTATATAAGGCTCGAACTCGGCTTGATTCGAGCTTCCTTGTACTGAGCTCGGCTCGAGCTCGTAAAGAATTATACAAGCTCGGCTCGGGCTCGGGCTCGACTCGTTTTTTATCTGACGTGTCTAAATAAGCTTAAGCTCGGCTCGAGCTCGTTAAGAAGCTCGTTTACTAATACCCTAAATCCATAATTTCCCTAATATGTTTTTATTTTAATATATTTAAATAATATTAAATTATATTATATAAAGGTTCGTTTAGGCTCGCGAGCCTAATCAAGCTTAATGACATAGGCTTGAGCTCGAGCTCAGCTCGGGCTCGTTTAAAATCGATTTCAGGTCGAACTTTTAATGATCCGATCTCGAGTAGCTTGGCTCGTTTTCACCCCTAGTTCCATTGCCTTTGTTCCACACGATTTTTTCCTTGAGGGGCTTGATTACACTAAAACTTATACAACTAGCCGGTGTTCTTGGCAATGTAGACACATTCATCTCATTGATCCAGTAAGTCGAGTCCAGTCCAGTCCAGAACCTTATACGGTCATGCCAATTCCCTTTCATTTTGGGACATGACCGTGTACCGGGTTGGTTTTTACTCCTAGAGTCTTCCTATACATATAAAATTGATGGGGTTCCTTCAAGAGGAGCAATTTTGGATGATTTTGGATGCCATTGGATGTGATTTGGAGGTTATTTGTCATATTTTATACACATAACTTTGATTCTTAGGTGTTGTTTGTTTTGGAAGTGGTTAAATGTTTTTTGTCTTTTTTCATGTTTGCAGAAGAAGACATGCATTTGAAAAACGTCTACCCGTCAGAGAGGAAAAATGCTCAAAAAATACTTTTATAGAAAAACAAACAAGGTCTTAGTATTTAATACACATTTGTAATCGTTTCATTCAAGTTCTCTTTTGAATATGAATCTGTCCTCATCTTCCCTCGTCTAAATATGAAACATCCTCATCTTCTATTACAATACATCATCGCTAGATAGTTTGGGTATTTGTGCTTGATGATTTTGTTCAATTCATTTTCCATACTAGGTTCTTAGTACTAATTCACATCCGTTTGTTAGCTAAATATTTTGTCTAATAATTGGCAATATTTGGTAGCATGAAACTCCTTCCGTATATTCATATCATTACACGTGATACACGTGGACCCACAAGTGAAGAAATATCGTCAAAAACAACATATGAACACATGAGAGGAATCATATAGATTGAAAAACATACATACAAGAAGGACAAAAGAAAGGGTGAGATGTGTCACTAGGTGAAACTTTAGGGTAGATTTTGAACAATTTCTGACTTGGCTGATGCAACAAAGGCCACACATACAATAAAGGTTTTGTGTCATGCACTCACGTGGAGGTTACATCCAACACATATATTGTCAACAGTCATCCCTGAAGTTTACAGATTGAAACGAAAATACCCTCCACTTTTTCAAAAGTTCCCAAGATCAACCCCTCAACTTTCATACAACTAAATCCAAAAGCCCAAACAACTTTATCATTAACAAACTTCTCCAAGAATAGCAAAAATCCAAAAAGAAACTATAGCAAGACTCATGCTTTTCAGAGACTTTGCCATTGCCACATCACATCCCTTCATTCACTTTGAATTAAGAGAACTTTTCAAATTCAACCCACAAAATAATTTTTTTTCAAAAAAGGCCCAAAACTACCTACCACATAAAAAGGTCATCACATGTACCAAACTAAACCCTACAAATTGACCCAACTAAAAAACCAAAAGAAAAACAAAAAAAGAAAATTATATAACATAGGTAGATTTCAGAATTAGGGTTTCTTTTAGGGTTAAGGGCAATTTGGGTTTTTACCAGGGCCTCCATAGTAAAAGTAATGACCCCAATCACTATTGCTTCCAGTTTGAACATCATAACAGTTGGATTGCTCTGTGAAAGTGCCGATATCTTTAGGAGCTTTTAGATTATTTTCTTTATCAACAACTTGAATGTTCCTGAAATAGCTTGCTTTCCCGAATCCTTCTTCGGGGAACTGCCCGCTGCCCATTTGAGTCGATGTGTGCTGCCCGTCAGGCTCTGAATTCACCACCTCTCCTCCCCATTCAATCATGGAAGCACTGTCGGCGAGATATGAAAACAAGAACGATGGCCAGTATCCCAATACGTATCCATTCCCAAATTGCATCCACCAATTTCCCTCTTTTTGATCCTGAAATTTTATCATAAATCGATTATTTTAGTAGATTAATTAATTTAAACAATTTCGATTAATGTGAGAATATGATATGATGTCACATTTAATAGATTCACCACCAATTTAATAATTTGCCAATTTTAATAATTTAGAAATTACAAAATTGTTCTATAAATCAACCATGAATTTAATACCCATTTTCTAAGAAGATAATCAAAAGAATGCTCAGAATATGATATGGATGTGACATTTAATAAATTCAGCATCCGGTTAATAATTTACAACTTACAAAATTGTTTTATAAATGGTCCCTATCCACAAGAAAGAACTTAAAGAGAAATTTTATAAATAAAAATCATATTCGCAATTACATCATGACATTGTTTATATGTTACGAAATGATGTTTAAACAAATAATTGTTTTTGTTGCGACTAAAAAGTAATTTCACAATTGACATATTAAAAAAAAAATGTTAAATAGGACCACTAATTTGGGTCATTTTGATGATAATCAAAAAGATTCGCTCACAGCATTTGTTCCAAGATTATATTCTTCTGAAAGACCTTTGTTTTTTCAGTTCAAGAAAATGAAAAAATATATAAAAAAAAGTGACACCTTTTCTTTGTAAGGAATAAAGACCACTTTTACCAATTAAATAATAAGTACAATCGAGTAAGTGCTATCTTTAAAGTAATTAAAAATTAATTAGTGGGCTTTTAGGTAAGTGGGTTAATTTTGTAATTTACCTTCCAGACAAGGATACTTATATCATATTGTGAATTCCTATACGCAGAAACAGGGGAAATACTTGCACCCATTGCTATGTTGTTGTTGATTTGAATAAATCCAGAACATAGTAGATTATAACATCCAGTCGCTTGATACGCATCACTCTACAAAATTAAATATTCCAAAATAAATTAATAAATAATAAATAAATAAATTCCCATTTAAGTTCATCAAAATATATTTTTTAGATTTAAAAATTCGTTACTTACAGTCCAATAAGTGAAAAGTCGTGTGTTATTATCACCATAAAGATCCGGACTCACCTGAAAATTAATCGAACATTTTTAACATCATATTCAACAAGATTGTAACGTATTTATTTATTTCTTTCGTTGTTTGTTTATTTATTTATTTATTTATTTATACCTGCCAACCAGCTTCAATACTATTAAGATCTTCACCAAAAGAACCACCTAAAATCCAGATTTGCGATAAGCTAAATTCATTTGATTGTTGTATTTTTGGTTCCCAAACATTCATGGTAGCTTTTGCTCCATAAAATTTGTCTCCTTCAACATAAGCTATTGCATGCTACACATGTCATAAAGAACACAATAAAAAAACAACATTTTAAATCAGTTAAAATCCAAAAAGATACACACTCAAAAGTCAATAAAATGCATTTAAACTTGAGTCATAAAAGGTTATGTTATGTTACATTCAAATTGAAAAAGAAAACATACCCATTGAAAATTGGTACAAAACGAACATGGGTTTTTTAATTCTTGTCAGAAAGATTGAAAATTGTGTATTTTTTTTTTATTTTTATTTAAGTTCAATAATTTCGCACTTAATTACCTGATGTCCACTTTCATTAACAAGATCAGGATCTGCAGATTTGGGGATGCTCCGAGGTAAAGGAATGCTTGATTGCTTCTTCTTCCCATATCTTTTCACAGAGCTAGCTCGAAGAACATCGTCTTCTTTTGTTCTTCGAATGGGTATTGTATCTTCAGGGCACATGCCATTAACATGCCATAGTTGATGGATTGAGTTTTCTCTTTCTTTCGACTCTGTTTTGACCTTTTCTGAATCGTAAAGCCCTTCTGGATGATAATTTGGTCTCATCTGAACGAAATCGAAAAGGAGAAGTTAATAATGAGAAGTTTTGTGAATGATGTAATGAAATTGAAATCATTAGAGTGAAAGTGGAACCTGGATTTTGTGGTCTTTGAGGAATGGATGATCGAAAGCTGGTTGATGAGAGATGTGTATACAGTCAATCTTATCTCCATCTGGACTCTGAGAAATCATGCAAACAATAATCAAATCAACTGTTGATTCGCAATAATTGATATAAAATCGATACAAATCGGGGGTTTTTGTAAAGTGAAAGAAGCAAAATGTATGAACATTGAACACATGAGGTGTTTCTAAACGCTTGAAGAAGAAATTAGAAGAAAATAAACGAATAATTTGAAGTTAAGCGAACCTCAATGGTTTTAACCGGGGGTTTGTTGAGGCGTTTCAGGTGTTTATGAACTTGAAGCTTCTGCCTGGAAGCTGGTGGTTGTCGAGCAGCGCAAGATAGCGAGGTCAGACTCAAAACGATGAAGATGAACAGGAAAACTCCATTATTAAGCCCTATTCTTTTCCGGCTTCTGCTAAAATACGCGACTGCCATTTTCAAAAGCTGTGAAAAGAAACCAAACCCAGAAGCGAGAGAGAAAAAGCTTTTTGTCTTCCCAACTACAAGCTCCCACTGATACTCACATCCACCATGATTAAGCAACACACACAGTCACTCTGCTTATCCTACGCACCTCCTAAGCTCGAAGTGTGTCTCTCTCTTTCTTTCAAGATTCTCTCTCTAGATTGATTTTCAGTGTATTTTGGATTTATAAACACGAGGGGTGAAGGAGAATGCTGAAAAAGAAAGAAGTGTGCCTGTGTGTGAAGCAGTGAAGAGGGTACGATAGAGAAAATGGGTGGGGATGAATTTCCATGAACGGCCACCCAATGGTTTTGTTTGTCGTTTTCACTGATATTTACGATGTTGCCACTCACCCATTTCAAACTCATTTTTTTTCTTTTTAATTTTGACCATACTACCTTTTTTTTTCTTCTATTTCTTTATCCATTGTTTAAAGTAATTTTTTCTGTTTTTAATTAAAGAAAACAAATAAAGAGTCTATTTTGTCTAGGACCAACTATTCATAAAAGGAAAAAATTGAGATACTAAGTTTTCGTTATAAAGCTATGCATAGTTCGACAAAAACAAATCAATTGAGCAATTTAATGGAGTTTGGTTTTATATGAAGTGATGTATTGGTTTGAGATTCTTTATTACTATATGATTTGAAATGGCAAACGTGTTATTCGATCTTAAGTTTCCATTCATTACCATTAGATTGATTAGATAAAAAAAAATGTTATAGAAAATTTGTAAATAAGGGAAAGTACAATCTCATACACAAAATAGAATTACATTGACAAAGTTGACCATTTGACATTTTTAATGACATTCAAAAAATTACATTTTAATAGACAAAACTGCAAATTTAATCTTTGTGGTTTGCAAAAAATATTGGATAGGATCCAAAAAGTTTTCGACTTTCATGGAAGGTCCAAAATCAAGGTTTTTCTGTGTTTTTAGTCCAAAAAAATTGAAATGACGGTTATATCCTTTCAATTTCTTTTTTATTATTTTTTTCATTTTTTAAATACTATTTTAATTTAAAAAATAAAATAAAATAATTTTATCTCTCTCTCTCTCTCTCTCTCTCTCTCTCTCTCTCTCTCTCTCTCTCTCTCTCTCTCTCTCTCTCTCTCTCTCTCTCTCTCTCTCTCTCTCTCTCTCTCTCTCTCTCTCTCTCTCTCTCTCTCTCTCTCTCTCTCGTCACTAAAAAAGAAAAGTCAAAACCCAACCCACTTCTTCTTCTTCCCCAATACAAATTTGATGAACCCAATTCATTTGTGAATGGGAAGACTTCATCTTCTTCCATGTTTGCTAGAACCCTAACTTTTCCCATTATTTATCAGCCGGTTTTTATTTGATGATTCTTACAATCCATACCACCAACAATAGATCCACGAATTCACCACCACCACCACTACTTCATTACTCCTACCACCATCAACATCGCGTTCTTGTTGTATGGATTCCGACCAGCTCCACCACATCTTCCATAGGTTCGATAAAAATAAAGATTCCAGAATCACCAAACAAAAATGAAGATTTCGTTCTAATCAAAGTCCGATTTTGACTTTTCAGTCAAACATTGTTCTTCTCGTTGCAATCTCTTTTCATGTTGTTGTAACATATTTGATAAAACGGAATAAGTATCATCAAAGTGGGATGGATGTGCTGTTGTAACAACATAGAGTTGAATGTATGATAGTCAAACAGTCAACAATTAACCCCAAATCTGTAAACTAGTGCAAACTGTTTCTGGGCATCACATTCCTGGTCGAGTTTTAAAGAAGTAAGGGGTAAGGGGATAAGAAATTGTGACACACCTCATCTTTAGATTCGGTGCCATAGAAGGCAGCAACAGTAGCATCAAGTAAAGCAACATCAATCGGGTGACCTAAATTCCTATGCTTCTCCGCCGCTATTGTAGAGAAATTGTGCAAGTGTAAAACTTTAGATGAAATCCTCGTGTGATTTTTTTTTTTGCAGAAAAATCCTGTTACAGGAAGCAGTGTACATACGAAACCCTAAAGAGCGAAAATCAGGAAGACGGACTATACATATTCTAGATGGAAGATAAGTAAATATAAATAAATAAGACAACATCAAAATAAAGCAAAACAAATGTTAGATATATATATATATATATATATATATATATATATATATATATATATATATATATATATATATATATATATATATATATATATATATAGAGAGAGAGAGAGAGAGAGAGAAATATTTTATTTTCTTTTTTAAATTAAAATTGTATTTAAAAAATGAAAAAAAATAATAAAAAAGAAAGTAAAAGGGTATAACCGTCATTTCAAGTTTTTTTGGACTAAAAACACAGAAAAACTTGATTTTGGACCTTCCATGGAAGTCGAAAACTTTTTGGACCGTATCCAAAGTTTTTTACAAACCACAAGGACTAAATTTGCAGTTTTGTCTTTTTAATATAAAATAACTTGATTTTTATTCGGTGTTGTAAAATGTGTGTAACGGCAGCAAGTGACAATTTAGACTCTCGAAAAAACTTAGGGAAATTGACTTATTAAGGTGTTTAATTTTTCGATTTGTTTACATCTGCGTAAATAACTTATTATTGTACACATCTAGATAACAAACTTTTAAAAAACGTTCATATATGACCACTATGACCGGTTGTATTTAATGGAGGACTCAGCGAGTCCATACGTGGACTCGGCGAGTCCACGCTGTTTAATGAAACCCTAATTTCTCGAGTTTGGGACCTATATAAGGACCCTTATAGCCACCATTTGCGGCTACCAGACCCTTGAGAGAAACCCTAATAGTGCTTGAGCGTTTGTGAGAGAGAAGAAGCCATTATTGGACCTTTGTGGGTTTGTTTTGCAATAAGAGGTTGATTCCAGCTTAGAGGAGGCCAAGGAGGTTGCTTATTTATGGATTGCAAGCAAAGGACATCATCCTTGAGGTAGCATATCGATCCTTTTTCTGTTTTGTTAAAGAATCCATGGATCTAGGGTTTTCTATACCCTTTATTGGGTTGATTTGTTGGGAATATGGTCCCTTATCATGTTTAGATATCAGATCTGGATCCATAGTGGTCCAGAGAATTTATTCCATCTTGCTTTATGAGGAGTTATGGAAGAAATGGACTTAGGATGTTGTATTTGGGGCTAAATCATCAAGTAGTGTCATTTGGACGTTGCATGAGTATCAAGTTCGAACCTTTTCGTGTTTATTGAGCTTGGGAAGGTTAGAACTATGGATTAGAGGAACAGATCTGACCTCAGAAGGTCATTTGAGTGTGAGCATGGAATGAAATCGCCGAGTCCATGAGCGGACTCGACGAGTCGAGTCGAGGTTGCCCCGCGATTCGTGACAGGTGTAACTCGTTGAGTGGAAGAAAGACTCGACGAGCCAAGAGAGTCTGAAAGAATTCAGAGGAGCCACTTGGACTCGCCGAGTCGGGTCAAAGTTGACCGTTGACTTTAGGGTTCTAGTCAAGACTAGTTTAGTAGAGTTCAGGGAAGCATAGAATGGCCTTCTACTCAGTCTGTAGAGATGAGATCATGGGAGAGTATTGATCGAGAATGTTATTTGAATAATAGGAGGAGGCTAGGTCGGGACGTGCAACACGAGAGTTTATCCGACTTCATTGAGGTGAGTCTTCTCACTATACTGTACCTGGAAGGGTACCTATGTGTGACCGAAAGGTCTTGTATGATAGGATGTATGTGCTATATGCGGTTATGTGATATGTATGTGCTGTTGGATTAGTGTCTAAGCCCATAACTATTTTGGTATGTACTTGACCCGATGGTGCATGGTCCTTTTGGGTTGCCTTCACCAAAGCAACTTGATAGGATGAATTATGGAGAGAAAGGATTAAATATGATTTATTAATATATTATGAGAATAATATATTAAAGGAGAAATCATATTGTTTAATTAATATTAGTCAAGAATTAATAAGAATTAAGTTTGTGACTAAAAGACATTAATTAAACTTAAGGGACTAGAACTGTCAATTGTATGATAGTTGAATATTGAGCTAATGGACTCCATATTAAAGGAGTGGACGAATTCTATGGGGAAACCCATTAAAAATCTTCCTAGGCCTTTAAGGAAGGAGCCCATGGGTTGCTTAGGGCTTAAGCATCCAAATTACGGTTTCCTTGTTAGATAACCCTAATAGCCTCACTATTTAAAGAACCCTTATGCCCCAAAAACGTGGTGAACTGGTCTTCAAGGGTTTCCACACGTTTTAGGCAGCCTCCTTCTGTTCTCTTCTTCATCCTCTTGCCCTTGGTGTTTGTGAACCATTAGAGGAGTGACATTTGTGACTCTAAGCTCTCTAAAGTCGATACAAGAAGGATTTGAGATTGTTATTGCTACATAACAATCAAGGTATGATCTAAACCCTAATTTATATGTTATATTGATTATCATATGCTAGATCTAGGGTTTATAGTCTTGGATGAATTGAATGTACAATAGAGAAACCTAGACCAAGCATTAGGGTTTGTATGAGCACATAGGATGTTATTATGGCCAAAACCCATCAGATCCATATCTCTAGAAGCCTCTTCTGATAAAATGGTAGCAGATTTGAGCTCCTTAAGCCGTCTAGATTGCCCTCATTCCTTCTTCCTTGCAAAATCACACTAGAGATGATGAAAATGGCTTCCTCTCTCTCTCTCTCTCTCTCTCTCTACACTCTCTGTTTCTCTGGTGCTCTCAAGGGTGAAGGTGGCTGCAAATGAGGGCCATAAGATCCCTTAAATAGGGAACAGGACCGAGGATTTAGGGTTTCTACCCACATCGCGGACTCGTCGAATCCCTTCATTAAATCCAGTCAGCAAATCGCGATCCTACTCGACGAGTCTAGGCGTCAACTCGTCGAGTCCCTCTTTTGACAAAAATAAATAATTAAAATATGATACCTGGAATTCCGAATGTTATAATTCTCCCCCACTAGAATCAGACTTTGCCATCGAAGTCTCGCTCTGCAAACAACTCTGGATGCTGCTCCCGCATCTCTAACTCCGGCTCCCAAGTCATATCGGACCCTCTCCTATGCTGCCACTGGACCTGAACTAGGGGCACCCCCTTGTTTCCTCAGAACCTTGATCCTCCGATCCAGGATCACGATCGGCCACTCAACATAATTCAGGCTCGCATCCACCTGTATATCCTCTAGTGGCACTACCACTGACTCGTCGGTTATACACTTCCTCAACTGAGACACGTGGAAGGTATCATGTATCTGGCTCAACTCCGCAGGTGGCTTTAAACAATACGCTACCCTGCCCACCCTTGCGAACACCCTGAAAGGACCAATGTACCGGGGCCCCAGCTTTCCCCTCTTCCTGAATCGGATCACTTCTTTCCAAGGAGATACCTTCAGGAGAATGAAGTCACCAACCTGAAACTCGAGCTCGGATCGTCGCCTATCCGCATAGCTTTTCTGACGAATCTGAGCTGTCAGCAACCTTTGTCTGACCTGCTATATCTGCTCATTCGTTTGAAGCACTATCTCAGTGCTACCCATCACTTGCTGCCTCACCTCCCCCCAACAGATGGGAGTCTGACGCCTCCTCCCATACAACAACTCGAAGGGAGGCATACCAATACTCGAATGGTGGCTATTATTATAGGAAAACTCAGCCAATGGTAGGTACGTGTCCCAACTTCCTCCGAAGTCCAACACACATGATCGAAGCATGTCCTCGAGCATCTGAATCGTCCATTCACTCTGTCCGTCTGTCTATGGGTGGTAAGCGATGTTGAAATGCAACCTCGTACCCAACTCCTCATGGAACTTCTTCCAGAACCTGGAAGTAAAACACACGTCTTGATCTGACACAATCGAGATTGGTACCCCATGCGGTGACACCACCCCCCCTTACGTATATCTTTGCCAGTCTATCCGTGGAAGAGCTATCACTCATGGCAAGGAAGTGAGCGCTCTTCGTCAGCCGGTCAACGATCACCCAAATTGCATCGACACCCCTCGCGGTCCTCGACAATTTGGTGATGAAATCCATAGAAATTTGTTCCCACTTTCACTGAGGAGCCTCAAGTGGCTACAACTTGCCATGCAGACGTTCATGCTCGGCCTTAACCCTGCGACAGGTCAAGCACCTCTCAACAAACCACGCCACATCCCTCTTCATACAGGGCCACCAATACGCTCTCTTCAGGTCCAAATACATCTTAGTGGCCCCAGGATGGATCGAGATCCTCAATCTGTGTGCCTCCTCCATCAGGATGGTACGTGCCCCGCCCACAAACGACACCCAAATCCGACCCTGAAAGGTCAAAAGTCCTTGGCTATCGGTAACGAACTCTGATACCTGCCCAATGACCTGCTCTCTCTTGCGGTTCTCCAGTCTCACAACCTCTGCTTGGGCCTCTCGTATGGTATCCAACACCGGAGTCATCACCGTCATCCTCATACAAATGTCTCGTATCGGGGCACTCCTCACCATGCGGCTCAGGGCATCGGCTACAACGTTAGCCTTGCTCGGGTGGTACAGGATCTCGCAGTCATAATCCTTTACCACATCTAACCATCTCCTCTGGCGCAAGTTCAGGTTGGGTTGATCCATCAAGTACTTCAAACTCTTGTGGTCCGGGTATATGGTACACCGAACCCCATACAAATAATGACGCCATATCTTGAGGGTGAACACCACTGCCACTAACTCTAAATCGTGGGTGGGATACCTTATCTCATGGGGCTTTAGCTGCCTCGATGCATATGCTATCACGTGCCCTCTCTGCGTAAGCACCGCACCCAACCCCGATATCGATGCGTTGCATCCCTTCTGGAAGGGATAACACCGGGGCTTCGCTAAATCTATGGCGAAGCGTCTCAAATGAGGCCTGCTGCTCTGGACCCAACTAAAATTCACGCCCTTCCGGGTCAACCTGGTGAGAGGAATGTCAATCTTGGAGAAATCCCTGATAAACCTCTGATAGTAGCCGGCCAATCCCAGAAAACTTCTGATCTTGATGGGGGATCTCGACATCTCCCACCTCATCACAGCCTCAATCTTGGCCGGATCGACCAATATCCCATTTTGGTTGACGAGATGCCCTAAGAACTGGACCTCTCGTAACCAGAAATCGCACTTAGAGAATTTGGCGTAAAGCCTCTCCGATCTCAATACCCCAAGAATCTCCATCAAATGCTCCTCATGTTGTTCCCTAGATCTCGAATACACTAGAATATCATCGATGAACACGATCACCGACCTATCCAACATCGGCCTTCATACTCTGTTCATGAGATCCATGAACGTTGCTAGCGCATTGGTGAGTCCGAAAGGCATCACCACAAACTCGTAATGCCCGTAACGAGTCCTAAACGCCGTCTTCTGGATATCCTCATCACGTACTCTCATCTGATGATATCCAGACCTCAAGTCTATCTTGGAGAACCAAGATGCTCCCTACCACTGATCGAACAGGTCGTTGATCCTCGGTAGTGGATAAAGGTTCTTGACCGTCAACTTGTTCAACTCTCGGTAATAAATGCACATTCGGTGTGAACCATCCTTTTTCTTGACAAAAAGGATCGACGCTCCCCATGGTGAGCTACTCGGTCTGATAAATCCTTTCCCCAACAACTCCTAAAGCTGTGAGCATAACTCCTGCATCTCTGGTGGCATAAGGCAATAGGTTGCCTTGGCAATAGGTGTTGCCCTCGGAACCAAATCAATGCGGAATTGCACCTGCCTCTCGGGAGGCACACCCGGTAACTCCTCGGGAAAAACATCCAGGAACTCACGCACTATCAGTACATCATCGAACGAGCTCTGCCTCTCTGCGGCCACTCGTGTATCCATCACATAGGCTACGAATACTTTACAGCCCTACTATAAACTCTGTCTTGCTCTGGCAGCCGAACAAAAAGCTGACCCCGATCGGGTACCCTCGCCATACACCGTAAGTACTCCCCCACTTGGGTCTCGTATCATCACCAACTGGAGCTCGCAATCTATAACAGCTCCAAATCGGCTCAACCAATCCATGCCCACAATGACACAAACGTCCCCCATCGCGATCGGGACAAGATCTATCGAAAACTCAACACCGAAGATCTCGAGTATACACCCTCGGATCACATCTGTAGCATAAACCACTCGCTCGTCAGCTATGGAAACTCAAAGAGGTTGACTCAATGCCTCTCGACAGATACTGATGTGCTGGCTAAAAGCTAAAGATATGAAAGATCGAGTCACTCCCGAGTCAAATAACACCAAAGCAGGTACAGAACTCACAAAAAAGTACCTACACATATCATAAAATAAGCACAATATCTAAAACTCAGAATAAATAATGAAAGGATGCATACCTGCCACGACATCAGGCGCTGCGCGGACCTCCTCCGCTGTCAACTGGAAGGCTCTCCCGCGAGCCTTCGGCGCCTCAGCCTTCGCTGGTCAGATTTCAGTAGCTCGGGCAGCAGGTGCAGATCCCTGTGCTAATCCCTGCAGCAGCTATGGGGACTCGGCCTTCCGATGGCCGGTCTGGTTGCAATGAAAGCAAACCAAGAATCCCTTGGGGAAATCCCTCGCAAAATGCCCCTCCTTCCCACACTTGTAACACACCCCAGCTCTGCAGACTCCCTCGTGACTCTTGTCACACTTCCCACAGGTGTGGCCTTCGGACCTACATATCTCGAATCAGCGGGCTTTTCCCGCTTGGCGGCCAGCTGAGCCTACGTTGGTCGTCTGTCTCTCCTCTGAGACTCGGTCTCCTCCCTGACCTGAGTCTCCAGCTCAATCTCCCTCTTCCGGGCATTTGCCTGAAGCTCAGCAAATGTACGGTATGATGAGTTTTCCACAAACTCACGAATGTCCCTCCTCAGTATGCTTAAGTATCGGCTCATGCATGTCTGCTCAGATGACACATGCTCAGGGCAAAACAACGCCCTCTCGTGAAACATCCGTTTGATCACCGTCACGGACTCTGTCCCCTGCTTGAGGGAAAAGAACTCCTGAGCCAACCGTTCCCTCTCCATCGGGGGAACATACTCATCCCTGAACATGGTGGTGAACCTCTCCCAGGCTACCGCCAAGATCTCCACCGTAGTAATCTACTAGGGGAACATACTCATCCCTGAACATGGTGGTGAACCTCTCGCTCAGATGCTCCGGACATGAACAGGTGTAGAAGCATCCCTCGATATCAGAAATCCATCTCATCGTAGCAATCAGATCCTGCGTCCCATCAAACTCCGGTGGCTTCGTGGTGCTGAACTCCCAGAACAGCAACGAGTCACCCCCCTGAGGTCTAGCAGCAGCCACAACTGCAGTAGCTACAGCAGCCGCAACCTCAGTAACCGTTGCGTATCTCTCGTCAAACGTCTCAATCAGGGTGGTCTTGATAGACCCAAATATCTCTGGTATCTCTACGTGGATAGCCGCAACCACCTCATTGTGGATCATCTGATGAAGCTCCTCGTCACTCACGCCGCTGGTCTCTGGTCTGTGGCGTGTCCCAACCATGATGTCTCTGAAATACAACATAAAAATATCAGAGATTCTCTCGAGTACACTCGCACTCGATAACTCAACCCTACTTGCTCCCTAGTACCCTTAGGATTCTTACTTGGACTGCGCACTGATCCGGTGTATTTAGTAGTACGGGTCCCTATACTACCTTCCACACCGCATCAACATTCATTCCAAGTCCTCCTCCTAGGATCCTAGATCACAAGTACTCTACATCGCGCTATGTATATGCTACTCTTCGGTAGACTTCTCATAAGCTCCTTACTGCTACCTACTCACCCTCGAAGCATCTCATAGTAGCAGTACTCTCCTAGGCTAAGGCATCACAAATCAGGCCACTCTAGTCCTACATATGAATACCGAGCCTACTCTAGCATGCACAACATAATATAATATCTCATAACACATAATGTAAGGGGTATTTTGGGAAATCACCATTCGGGCGCTGGCAGATCTTACACACTGCTCCTTTATGCTTTTCTCAAGGTCTTTTACTCTTTATAAAAATTGTTACTTTTTATGAAAACATTCTCAAATCCTCAGCTTGAGTTCAGATACACCCAAAGGTGCATCCGAATCCCTCAAACCAAGGCTCTGATACCAACTTGTAACAACGTAAAAATTTTAAAACTATTTTTCATTTTAAAAACAACCATAACTCATATAATAGTTCTCAAAATCTCATAATGTAGAATGTCATAATAACAAATCCCAGAATCTCAAACAACTCTTCCTCCAGTGTGTACAAATCATGATGACGCCTTCCCGCGATCCTCGCTGGTACCTGAAACACATATCACACAAACGGTAAGCATAAAAGCTTAGTGAGTTCCCTAAAATACCACATACGCCACTCATGGCTATATCGCAATACGACCCTCCGGTCGATGTGTCTCAGTGGGACCCTCCAACCCCGTAGCTCGTTGGACCCTCTCGTCCGATCATTGCTCGTTGGACCCTCCGGTCTGGTCTGATTGAGGACCCTCTGGCCTCATGAGTCATTGGACCCTCTGATCCGGTCTATATAACACATAACATACATATAGCACAATGCACATAATATCAAACATACACATAAAACATAAGACCCTCCGGTCTGTACATAGCTACCACTCTAGGTAATGTATAGTGAGAAGACTCACCTCGTATGAAGTCAGATAAACTCTCATGCTTGAATATCTCGACCTAGCCTCCTCCTATCAATAGGATAACATCTCTAATCAAAATCCACTCATGTTCTCATCTCTAATAATGGGTAGAAGACCATTCTACCCTTCTCTGACCTCTCTTGAATCAGCTTGACCAAAATCGCATGGTCAACTCTAGTCAATGGTCAAACTTTGACCAGACTCGTTGAGTGCACATGGGTGAATCGGCGAGTCCAAGCATGTCCTTTGAAGCCTTCTAAGGCCTCACTCGACTCGTCGAGTGGACCTTCCACTCGACGGGTTACCACTGGTCATGAATCGCGGGGCAACCGCGACTCGATTCGTCGAGTTCTCTTTTGGACTCGGTGAGTTTCTTCCATAGCCACACTCAAATGGCCTTCTGAGGTCAAATCTGTTTCTCTAACCTATAGATCTGACTTCCCAATGCTCAATAATCACGTAAAGGTCCAATCTTGTCACTCATGCAACGTCCATAATGCTTCTTTTGGTGAAAAGCTTTCAAAATGGCACCCTAGGTTCATACCTCTAATGGAACAGCATAAAGAAAAATGGTTGGGACTCTATGGACCTCTTAAGGTCCAGATCTAAGAGTTATTCCACCTTGGGGACCTCATAAGCTTCGACTCCAAGCTAAAGAAGGGGTAAGAAAACCCTAGATTCAAGTAGATCACCATAAACACAAGATTGAGCATAGATCCATATCTCTAGAAGCCTCTTCTGATAAAATGGTAGCAGATCTGAGCTCCTTAAGCCGTCTAGCTTGCCCCCCTTCCTTCTTCCTTGCAAAATCACACTAGAGATGATGAAAATGGCTTCCTCTCTCTCTCTCTCTACACGCTCTCTATTTCTCTGGTGCTCTCAAGGGTGAAGGTGGCCGCAAACGAGGGCCATAAGATCCCTTAAATAGGGAACATGACCGAGGATTTGGGGTTTTTGTCCACAGTGCGGACTCGTCGAGTCGACTCCCCGACTCGTTGAGTCCCTTCATTAAATCCAGTCAACAAATCGCGATCCTACTCGACGAGTCTAGGCGTCAACTCGTCGAGTCCCTCTTTTGACAAAAATAAATAATTAAAATATGATACCCCGAATTCCGGATGCTACAATCTATCCTTCATTTTGGTCATGATCATGGAAGCAATGATCTTATACCTCTCCTGTCGAGTACTTTGATGGTACCTTTCCATCAAGTCCTGGTGCACTTCATAAGGCCAAAAGTCCTCATATGACTTTTGGAGCTCAGTAGTTATGGTTGC
The DNA here is from genome assembly GCF_002870075.4 of Lactuca sativa. Classification (NCBI taxonomy): domain Eukaryota; kingdom Viridiplantae; phylum Streptophyta; class Magnoliopsida; order Asterales; family Asteraceae; genus Lactuca; species Lactuca sativa. The sequence goes on along the minus strand of NC_056624.2, from coordinate 125,908,058 downwards.
GGTCATTATACACGACACTTTGGTCACATCCCTCTCATGAGTTTTGTACTCAACAATCTATTCGGGAGTAGCAGTGGATTCATCAATCTCCCCAAGCTCTTTATAAAGGACATATTCTTTGTCCTCATAACGAATTTCCATTCTTATGTTTTGAATCCAATCATTGAAATTCGATCCATCGAAAATGACCCTACCACATAAGTTCATGAGGGAGAAAGAGCCGGAAGGGATTGGGTTGGAAGAATTGTTTGAAGCATACATATAAAAAGAAAGACAAAGTTTAGATTAGATAATGATCCTTAATATAACACCCAAAATGAGATATTAAGGCTAGGACCCAACACAATATTTTACAATTTGGAAGAGGGATGCTGTAATCCAATTGCAAAATATTTGAAGGTAGGTAAGTGACGATTTACCAATTTCCACCATGAAAAACAAAATTGAAGATTAGGTTTTAAATGAATTAAAATTCCTAGATTCTTTTGATATTCATTGAACTTTTCAATGGCTTGTTTAAATCTTGATTATGCCCTTCAAGTTTGTGACTGGGATATCGAGGATCACAAACAAGGTGTGAATAACCATGAAAATTAGCTTGGTACTCTTGATGTTACAAATCACCCAATGAATGTGCCGGTTAACCACACATGCTCTATTGATCAATCATTAACACTAAGCTACCGTTTGCTACACATTGTTAGTCCCAAATTAGTGTGTCGGTTAACCACGCATGCTCCACTAACGACTTAACAAGGTGCAAAGTGCAATTTCATGGAATAGTACCATTTTCACATTTTTCCTAAAGTAACTAAGACGGGGAATTATAAAAGTTTAGTTACTTTAATAATTTTCATTATATTTATTAATGAGAATTAGTGTCCTATCCTACCCGTTCGGCTAACGACCCTCCACCAGTTAAGGAAGCGGTTAGTGAGAGTGGACACCCATTAACCACCATTTTATAGGCAGTAACCATATACTCCCTTATAGACTGGCTTCGAGAATGAGACCTACTAACGCTAAGACTGACTTGTCTTATACATATATATTAGTATTAAACTTTAATGCTTTAATAGTATAAGGGTTGAATTTTAAACTTTTAAAACTCTAGAGTTTGGAATTAAAGTTTCATTAATGTAACTTTTCAAGTTCCAAAACTTGAGGAGAAGTTTTGTAACTTGTCAAGACTATTGAAATTCATGACTTATGAACTTTTGTGTTCCATGAATGAGACATTTCCAATTCGAAACTTATATACAAGTTATGAAACCTTCCAAGACTCTTAGAATTTTATAACTTACATTAGTTAATGATTTCATCAATAAAGACATTTCATGTTCCATAACTTAAGGACAAGTTATGGAGCTTAATCAAGAACACACATAGATCAAATTAACTAATCCAATTATGATATGATGATTGTTTACCAACTTGAACTAATTTGTTCATGTTACATGATAACTTCAAAATTTACAAATAACTAGTATTTACTAAAAATAAATTAGTTATCTTAGAATCTGACAACCATCATGTTATTGGATGGGGATTAACATTACCATGTCATTAAAATCAAATTTTATGAATCAAAACAGTTTGTGGTAATGTTCCTAATCCAAAACGGGCCAAAAACTCGAAAATTCTGCTCACAGACAGACCAACTCATCGAGTGCACTGAGGAACTCGACAAGTTCATCATCATAAGGCACCTACTCGTCGAGTTCATATATCAACTCGTTGAGTAGGCCTGGCAGAATCAAGTTTTGCAGTTTTTTTAGCTTTGAAAATTACACAGATGCATCAACACAATAGAAAACATCCTAGGCTCTGATACCACTGTTGGGCTTTATGTATTCTAACATTCCTATGGTGCACATACAACCCTAATGCTTTGGATCTACATTTTCTCTAATTAAACATGCAATAAACATTTTCCAAAGCATGAAGCCTAAACTAGCATGCCAGGTGATATTAGAATCATAAAAACTAGTTAGAATATTACCTTGTGTAGTAGCTTGAATATCTTAGGCTCAAGAAAGCTTAGCACCCCAAGTGTGATGTGTCAAATGGAATCACAAAACACCTAGAACAATTTGGATGAATATGGAGAGGTTATGGAGACTAGAAATGGGATTCTCCTAATCCATACACATTAGCCCATGACCCATCCATTTGATTTGGATAAATACTTCATGGATTAACCCATAAGCCCATCACAAATCAAACCATGGATCTTTAGCCCAACTCATATGTATCATATTAATTAGTCTCTTTTGATCACTAAACTAATTGTTGACCAATACTAATTAGATAATATGATTCCTCAATTAATATATTATACTTATAATATATTAATAAATCATAAATAACCTCTTACTCAAATATCATTCCTAACATATTGCTTTGCTGAATGCAACCCAAATGGACCATGCTACTATCGGGTCAAGTACATACCAATTATAGTTATTGGCTTAGACACCTAATCCAACATTTTTGGCGGTAGTAGAGGAGGAGGAGAAGGAAACGAAGAGTGATTATCCTTGATTTTTAAGTTTGTGTGGTTTTTGAGACAATTTATTTATTTGTTTTTATGTTTGGTAATGTAGGATTTAAGTAATTTTAGTTTTTTGTGGTTGTTTTCTTTTTTATTACTTTTTTGTTCTTGATTTCTCAGAAGTGTAGTTAGTTGATGAGAGGAGTTGATGATTTCCGAGAGAACGCGACAATGGCTTATGTGTGGGGTGAAACTAGCGACTTGAAAGGAAACGATTTTGAGTGTTGACGACGAGTGGTTAGTCATACTAAATGAATAAGAGCATTTTCCAGCAAAATAGAATGGTATACCACCTTGGTATTACTTTTTCTTGGCAATGAATCGAGTTGGACATAAGTTTTATTTTTCTAAGAAGAACGAAACCACGACATGGTCACATCTAACAACTACTTGGCGTCGAGGAATTTCGTGATTAAATTCCTGACTTTCTAAGACCATGATGTGTTTTTACAATACAACGTCGTGTTGCTACTCATGTTCACCATTTTTGGTTGCTTGTTTCACACCATTTGAAGTCCGTATTTCTTGGAGTATTGAAGACCATTCCAGCAGCAGTCCAAAGTACCATTTTCCAAGCCATCTCACGAGATGTCAACAACACAAGATTCAAGTTCAACCTTTCCACTTCTATCCCAAGGGGAGTCCGTTCCAATTTCTCTCTTTAATTTTATGCTCTTTTATTGTTAAAGCATGCATTGACGGCATTGAATGAAATAAGTGTGGGGTAGGGGGTTGACCATAGGAATAACAAGCATTATGAAAATTTTTATTATGAAAAGTGACTATGATTTTAAAAAATTAATAGAAAGATTTGAAATAATAATCTAAAATTGAACCTAGTTAAAATTGTTGTTATGTTGAGACCTAGGTTGTTAGTGTATTGTGGGACGATCCGATGCGATCCTCGATGTTTATTTGAGCCAACATATGTTCTAGTATATTTGTGGCTTCCCTGTCCTAGTGAAATCATGAGAAAAAAACACGGCCTTGCCAAATTTGAGAGATATAAAATGTTTTGGCTTTGGGAAAACCTAGACCTAATAAAAAACTATCAGTGACTGATTTATTTCCGGGGTCCTTTTTGTCAAAATAAAGCAAGTAAATTTTTCTAGTTTATCTGTTCACTTTTCTTTTTTGTTAAGTCTAGTTAGTATATAAATAAAGTAATAGTTTAGGAGTAGAGCCAATATGTGACCTTTGGGACTTGACCACTATTCCTCGCAGGTTATTTTTGTATATCTGTCCACCTGCAGTACATTAACGCGGATCGAAACGGAAAGAATGTCGCTATATGGGTTTCATCGAAAGTCATGGGTTCTATTAGTGACCGAAGGGCTTCCGAGTACTCCAATGAATCTTTTAGAAAGTCACGAACTATAAATTTATTAAACTCGCAACTAAGTTTAATTTTTAGTTATATATTTGCTTACATGTGATTATGGGAAGTTGAAGTATTGAGAAAAGATAAATATATATATATATATATATATATATATATATATATATATATATATATATATATATATATATATATATATATATATATATATATATATAGAAAAAGTGAAAAAAAAATAAAAAAAGGATAAAGAGAAAAAGCTCTACAAAAGGAAGATGTTGCAACAAATAAAAGTGTAGTTATATTTTTAGGAAATTATACTATATATTATTTTTCATTTTTGTTGAGTCACTTGACATTTGACAATAACTTTTGAGACGAAAGGGGTAAATAAAAGGGCATAGGAAGCTCAAATTCGGTATTTATAAATGTTACGGTTATTTTCTCAACCCTAGCAAGTGCTCTGAGTTTGAGTTGACTTTTGGAGAACTTAGAAGTGTTGGAACACAAAGGAAGCTCATATTTTGATTGAAGATTAGATTTAGAAGAGATTTGAGGCAATAACACTTCTTAAAACTTATTTACTTTATTCTTTATTATGATTTTTATTGTGAACTTCGTTTTTAATTTTTTGTTTCTAGAAATCGTGGGCTAAAAACCCTAACTTCTATTTAGAGTAGATGATCCTCTTTTTAACGAAAACTAATTATTTTGTTTATTGTTGAGGTTTTCTGAATTCGATGATCATTTTTATTTGCTAAACTTGAATCTTATGAATTTATGACCATCAAAGTTATAAGACTAGTGTTTTGATCATAAACCTAGGGTTAAATAAGAAGAATAGGTAAATTAATGTGGAAGCTAATATGTGATGATTATTCATGTATTGAATTGATGTTATTATCCATTAATATCAATCATAGTTCAAGTCTAACATAACTCGAATTGAATAATAATAATCTAATCTGTTTGTTCACCTGATCAATGCATGAATGAATTAGTTTTGCTAAAGGATTATTCTTTTGATCATAAATTTTAGTCAACTTTGGAATCAGTAAACAACAATCAATTTAATCCATTGTAATTATCGAAGAAATCAGCCATAGGAGTAATGCGAATCGAATCTAAACAGAAGTCCCTTTAATATCTTGTCTGAATTCTTAATTTGAATTGCTTTTGATAGTTTACTTGCTTTTAGAGATAATAGTTTTAAGTTTGTAGACTTGAAAAACTAGAAAACCCCTCTCTTTAACTAATTGTTTGAATTAGTTAACATTTAGTAGTATTTTAGCTGATATTTACGTTCTATGAGTTCGATGCCCTACTTACCTGAACTTTCCTGCTATTTGATTAGGCACACTACCTATCATGTATTAGTTAGTCTAGACATGTATTATCAAACTCAGACAAAATATCAATATAAGAAGATGAAGGAATTTTAAACGAGTTAAGAAGATCATGTACCATAACAGTCATCCGTAATTTAGTCGAATCCGTTGACACGAAATACCTCCTAGTAATCTCTTCCTCTTCACCCGTCTCATCTGAAACAACATTTTCCTCTTCATCTTCCTCCAATATTTCATACATTGCCCCATGATTTGGATTTCGCATCCCATCATCATCCGATCCAGAAGACCAGATATGATAAGTTGATTCTTCCTTGTCATCTCCTCTAGCTACCAAAGAAACACCCTTAGTGTGAGCTCTAATCTCCTCAATCTTTTCAACATATTATGCCTCATCCTTAACTCTCTCCTTCTTCTCTTCTTTCTTCCATATCATTCATTCCTTCACCAAATGATTCAAACCATTGCAGTAGTTACAGTCGTAACATGAGTCTCCTTTACGTTTCAACTCCTTCTTCTTCTCATACGAACTCTTAACATACTTCTTCTCCACATTTGACTCATCTTTCACACTTTTTCCAGTTGAAGACACACTCTTGTTCTCAGAATTGTTCTTAAACTTTCCATTGAAAGGCTTCTTGAAGAATTTATTCACTTTGTTGTTCGAGTAGTATGTGACTGCTTTATCGTTAGAGTTGAATAGGAATCCTTCTTCACTATCCTTCTCTTCTTCTCCAGAATCTGATTCCTTGACAACAACTTTCAATACCAAAGCTATTGGTCCTCAAAGACTAAATTCACTTTCTTTAAAAATGTCATTGATGCTGCTTTCATGTCATTTAATACATTATAAATTTTTTTCAGAGAGTCAACCATCAAAACATTCTTGAGACTTCATCATCAAGCTGACATTCCTCCACTCCTTTCGCAAGCCTATAAGAAAAATGAGATTGAACTCCAGGGACGAACGAGTCTCTCTATATCTAAAACAGTTGAAAATCAGTTCAGTCAATCAATCATATTACGATCTGATTGATTCATTGTCCTTCTGCTTGAATTTTCCCAACTCTAGCAAGCACTGTTTTACCGAACTATTCTTTGTTTTCTCATTACATTGATACTTCTCCTTCAAGGTATCCTTAATCTGCTTGGCTATAGAACATCCAGGAGCATAGTTGTAAACCATTGGTGGACGAGCACCACATAATTCACAAATATTTCTTATCATTCACCTTCATCTTGTTTCCTTGCATGATCATATATTCATTCGTAGCAGTAGTTCCTAAAGTAACAAGCCTCTCTGGAAGAAAAGGAGCATTACTCATAGATCGCATCAAATCTTCATCGATACCATTCAGATAGTCTTCCATCCTATTAATCCATTACTCACCATACTCCGGAATCGACATCAGAATCTTTGTTGACGATCTAAGCAAGTGACAGAAATTCGTCATTATGTTCAAATTGAAATTCGTCAATCTTTGTACGGATTTAGAAGAAAGAGGATTTTAGACTCAAACATAAATATAAGAGCGAAATCAACCAAAGATTGATAAGAAATCAAATGACCTAACACGTAGAGTGCATAATCAATTTAGTACAATCGATCAATACAAGTTTACTGATTCAAATTGCAGAAGATTTTGAATCAGAAACAATGAGTAAAAAAATGAAAAATAACAAGACACTTCAATCATTTGAGAATTATACTCTGATTACAATTGAAGTGTGTTAGGATTGATTATGAAAACAAATGATATTATGAAAGCAGTAAAGAACACAAGATCTAAATATTATCTAGTTGGCTCAAATATAAGTTTGTAAGAGTAAAAGAGTTCAAGAGTCCAAGTTGTAGGATGACGCTATAGAAACTTACTCTACTCTAGGTACCTATCCTATTTATTGGACACAAACAAACTCATAAAAAGTTACAAGGACTAAACATCAAAGTAATAAAACAATTATGCCATGTAAAATAGATAGAGTGCCAAATTCATGTTGATTTCGACACCTTACAGACTCTGACTAATTCGACTCCTCCCTATACACACACCCTACACAAAATCATCAAAATCATTTAAAAATAAGGGCTAAAAATAAAAGTCGAAATTAGCCAATGCAACCTAAAGGAAAGTTCTAGATCTTGTCGAGAGCTTTTTTTGGCAATATATAGAACGTCAAAAAATGGAGTTCGTATGAAGAAATTATGAATGTTTGAGGTTTTGTGAAAAGTGCCCCGATCAGGAAGATTGCACGTCCTGCATGCTTCTAGAAGGGGATACACAGACCACCAGATTTATGTCATGTGTCAGCACCAGACACACTCTTGAGTATGCTACGCGTACCACTTTAGTACGCTAGGCATAAATCACCTTTTTGGCCCTATAAACTTGCGTTTCCTGCCCATATGCTTCCAAAAACAAATATGTTTCTTTCCCTCTCGATTTCCATCCAAAAATCATTAGAAAATTTATTTTTATATTTTAGTTATATATTCAGGATATTATTATTATAATCTCGAATCTGGTCGATCCCGAGGCGACCTTCAAGTCCCGAGTCCCGACTCTACCCTAGATTAGCGGTGTCACGCATCTAGAGTGAGTTTCATGAACCCTTTTTCCATCGTTTTATAAAATATAGGTGTGTGTGTGTGTTGGGGGGGGGGGATACATGTTATAAAAATACTTTATCGATTTTACAAAATATAATTATTTGTAATATATTAGTAGTTTATTCGATAAATACGTTAGGATAATATATCGGTAGAAACTCTGCCTTCTGCCTACTTTTAATAAATGATATTATGCCTAGTCGTTATACTGACCAATTTTATAGGATAACCTTTCACTTAGTCATTATGATAGTCAATTTCAAGTGATAATTATTATACGCCACCGTTAATTTGCATATATAAATATCAGTGATTATTGTACACGGTCGTCACTTTATCCGTATAAATAGTGATATTTAGTATACATGGTCGTTACTCTGCCTGTATATATACTGATATTTAATATACGCCACCATTACTGTACCCGTATGAATATTGATAAATATTATACGTCGTCGTCACTATGCTTGTATATATAGTGATATTTAGTATACGATGTTGATACTCTGCCGTATAAATATCCATAAATACTATATGTTGTGATCTCTCTGCCCGTATAAATAGTGATACATAGTATACGTTGTCGTTACTCTGGTTGAAGCTCTAAGGCAATATTATACCCAACCGTCGTAGCAGTAGCCAAATTTAGGATAAGACACTGTCCCTAGTTGTTACTCTGCCTAAATATCCACTTTCCATATTAACTATAATTAATGTATATATATGTATCTGAAAATAATATATATATATATATATATATATATATATATATATATATATATATATATATATATATATACACTATATATATATATATATATATATATATATATATATACACAAACACACACACAAAATAATTATGAGATCTAAAATATATAATTTTAAAATATAAAACTAAAGGGGTTTATATTATGATAGTTATAGGAAATCACTCAATAAGAAAGATAAAAAAAGATATAATCACTCTAATAGAAGTATCCAAGGGGCATAATTTTGTAATAAAAGATATAATCACTCTAATAGAAGTATCAGATGGGCATACTTTTAGAATAAAAGATATACTCACTCTAATAGAAGTATCCAAGGGCGTAGTTCTGGAATAAAGATATAATCACTCTCAATAGAAGTATTGCTTTATACAAGCATACTTCTAGGATAAAAGATGATAATAGAAATATCCAAGGGGCATACTTCTGAAATATAAAGTATAGACGGTATGTGCCTATAAGATAATAATACTACATATAAGATAATATTATACTCCATTTCATAGGAGAAAACCTAAAGAGAATTGTAGTATGTGATAAAAAGTGAAACGTTAAAAGTTTAGTATCTAAAAATAGTAAAATATTATTAGAAAATACCTTAACAATATAAATCAAAATACTTTTATAACTTAATAAAGTCACACATAAAAAGTATTTACAAAGGTATAACACTCAAACCTGTGAGGTCACCAACATTATGTTGATGTTTTCAAAAAAGTGACATTTATGTCACTGAAAGCAGCAGTTGACCGAGGAAGCAATTGGATGACGTCTATCATTTATTTGTATGCCTACCTGTTAAGGAGCCTTTGTATTAGGAATTCTAATAATCCATTGTAATGTTTTATCTATCAATAAAAGTGACATTTATGTTTTATATTGTTTTGTACTATTCAATGTATCTTCAATGACTAAGATCCAATATCTCTACATTCCATAGCTCGACGTTTTCACTGCCGGCTGAGGGTGTGACAGATTGGTATCAAAGCTTTGGCTATAGCGAACAATTACTTCCTTAGGAAATACAACTATAGCCTAAGGGTTTATACTCCGAGTAGGTTTGTCCTTAAACCTAAAAATAAAAAGTATTATTATTAATTACCCCACTGATAGACTAGTTATGGGAGAGGTGCCTAGGCTTGAAATTTTAGCTTTGGGTTGCTGGATTTCAGAATAGCTATACGCCAAAATGGTGTTGCCCTCCGACTTTTCCTAGCTGGTTGATCCTCACTCGTTAGTCTTGAATTACAAAAGAAAAATTAATAAATCCCACAAACAAAACTTCATATAAAGAGTTTTATAAACTTAGTCCCTCGATGAGAAAACATCTAAATGTATACAACCAAATATATAGGAACCCAAACACAAAAGTTTAGATCAAATATGATATCTCAGATTAACATGAAATGTGAGCCGAGCCATAACTAGGTATAGCGTGTACACTCATGCTTAATTTTGGTTAGACCGACATATAACTAATCATGAATATGGTAGTTGATAGACTAAACTCTTGAGAAATCTATAGAGCTTAGAAACCCAATTATATAGACCAATACTATCTAGGGAAGATAGCACTGTCGTCATGCAAGAATGGAAGATCTTGGAAACAGGGTAATGGGACCATTTACAGAGAAAGATCAAGTTATGCCATCCACTCTTAAGACCAAGGATACCCATACTTTTCCCTAGCCCCGATAATGAGCCCGACAGGAAGGAGAATTCCTTAGAAATAAGTAAAGAGCCATCTGAATCATCATAAGAGCCCTCCAAGGACCCTTCAGAGTCCTTTGAGGTGAACGATCCTACTGAGGAAGAGACAAACCAGCCTAAGTAAGAAATTGATTTCTCACAGTACGAGAATAAAGAGGCTAGAAATCAACATAGGATTCGCTACCTATATTTTTCCCTCGAAACGTCATTTAGTTCCGCCATTCGTAGCCACATATATCGCGAGTCAATGATGAGTTGGGAATCATCAAAATAAGCACCACGAGCCTGTCTAATATGACCCAATAGTTATATGAGGACTTATGACAGGATAAAAGGATTGATTCTCCAGGCACAAGTTGCAGAGAAAAAATCATCACTGCAAAGGAAAATTCATGTGCGATAAAGATAAGAACTCGATCCACTAAACAAATAGCTCACTAACCAAGTATGGTAGGCTTTCGAGTTATGACATAAATCTAAAGATAATAAGAAGTTTAGTTATGCAAAAAATACGTATTGTCGCTATCCCCGTAGAGATAGCCTTTTAGTACATCAAATCTTTCCCCTCCTAACGTAGAAATTTTTGTGATATCTGTTTTTACACTAACTCGTGTGCTTAGCCATTACCACTCGCATCCGTAAAAGGCATCATCGGCTAATACACTCTCTTTCAATAAATGTATTAGGATCCAAACATACCTCATATAAAGGTCATAAGAAGAAACCCATGGCACAACCAAACCTTGTTGTAGCAGCCATTGAGGAGTTGATCATCAAATGGATCTTTGAAGCCCTAGATCATAGGAATGTCGAATCCGGACAAGGTAGAGGAACCGGAGGAGATAGTACATAGGGTGGTAATGGAAGCCACCCAAGGGCGTGTACTTATAAGGAGTACATGAACTGTAAATCCAAACCCTTTTATTGAAATGAAGTAGCAGTAGGACTGACTTGATGGATCAAGAAGATAGAGTCAGTATTTGAGATCAACTTCTGTGTTGAAAATTATAAGGTCAGGTTTGCTGCATGTACCTTCAAGGACATAACATTATCATGGTGGAATGGCCAAATGAAACCCATGAGAGTTAGTACAACTAATGTCATCTCTCAGGACGAGTTAAAATAACTACTAACTAAAGAGCATTGTCCCAGAGAATAGATGCAAAACCTAGAATAGGAGCTCTGGAATCTTACCATGCAAGATACATACATTGCAGCTTATACCAGTTGCTTTAATGATTTCGCCATCTTCTTTCCCAGTTTTTTCACCCCATAATACAAGAAAGTAAGAAAGGTAACATATGGGGTTTAGTAAAGGCTATCAAGGATTGGTTACGACTTCCAGGATAACTACTTATGATAGTGCCAAGGGTCTGGCTTTTACCCTGACCAATCAGGTAATCCATCAGGGCACCATATTTTTAAAGACTGATCCCTCGGGATTAGAAAGTAGAAAAAGAAAGCCTGATGAGGATTCAGAGCAAGTAGCATGGAAGAAACAAGACTTAGGGAAAGTCTTTGTAGCTAAGATTCCGCCACCCACTCCTTTAAGGTAGTATGTAAGAGATATTCTGTTATCGAATAAGTGCAACTACTATCATTTGGGTACATGTAGAGAGTTAATATATAATAAATGCGTCAAGAAGGGCCACATGGCTAAGAATTATAGGAGTCTGCCACTTACCACTACCCAATGACTTGGTATTGGCAAGAACCACAACTATTATGAATATGGAGAAGTAGGACACTTCAAAAGGGAATGCCCAAGGTTGGTAAATCAATGGGGTAATGGTCTAGGAAGAGCATTTATCATTGGGACCAGCGAAGCGGCTAAAAATCTTCCTTAAGAATTGGTAAGTCCTTCCTTATAACTTACGAGCAAACTAGATAACGATATAATTTTATAAACGTTAGATAAAGACACGTTAAAATATAAATCAAAGAAATGCACATTATGAATTATAGGATGAATACATAGGTTATATGATTCCAGAATAAAATAGTTTCAGAAAGTGTTGCTTATCTCTATTGGGCATCTCTCGTATTAGTCTAACCGTAATACGGAGGAATCAGATGGTCGAAAAACTATCTAATTTTAGCACCATGTGATAGTATTCACCAGATAAGTAGATAGCATTAGAATGGATGATAATGAAAGCTAAAATAATCCTTTGGTAATACTAGGATCAGGTGGGGATAACCGATTGTGTGCCTTGGCTATTGGAGTCGCACCTGGTACCAAATCAATCTGAAACTCAGCTTGCCTTACCGGAGGCAATCTAGGAAAATCCTTAAAAAAATACATTAGGATACTCCAGACAACTGGCACTTCATCAACCACCTTTTTTACCTCATATCTAGTATCCAACACATAATCCATGAAACAGTAACAACCCCATTGAAGATACCTTCAACCTCTTGCATCTGAACAGCAAGCTGGTCCATGCTGGGCACCCTCGAGTTGAATAATTAGTTCTCTCCTACTTGGGGTTTGAACCGGAACTAACTGGTGCTCACATTCATTCATTTCCCTATTAGGTCTCAGCCAACCCATCCCAATGATGACTTTGCTCTAATGCAAATGAATAGGAACCAAATCGATTAGGTACCTCACCTGGAACAACTCAAGAGTACAAACTGATTAACCCTCGATACTCTCATTGGGTGATCGTCGACAATCTTAACCTCTAAAGGGCACTCTAGCTCACCCGGAGCATCATCAAACTTATTGTTGAGTACAAAAGACACAAGTGATTGAGTAACACCCGAATCGAAAAGAACCATAGCAAGCAGTTCGTTCACTAAGAACATACCGAAACATCACAACATGAAACATAAGCATAAACAATAACGAAAGTGAGTAATAAATGGAAAACATACCCGTAACCACATTAGGAGTCAGACACGCCACATCGGCCGTCAGCTGAAAAGCCCTACTCTTTAGCACAGGGGCCACCTGTGACATCCCCAAATTCAAGATCATTCTAAAAATGTTATTTATGCTTATTTAAAAATCAAAGTATTCATTTTAAAGAATAATGTTGCAAAATTTGTTCCCAGAAAATAGGATAAGTATATTATCAAAGCATTTATGAAGAAATGTATTTTGTATTTGTTTATATTAAAACTTTGGGATGTCCTCGTCAATATAGAAACATAAGCATAGACAGACCTTACATTCATTTACACTAGTGATTTACATCTCCTTTAATCTCTCAGTGAAATGTAGCTTCGTATCGATACCTGTGATACAAGTCAACTGAGTGGGTCAGGTTGGGAAACCTGGTGAGTATATAGGGTTTTCAACCCAAAATAATTAAGTTATTATGTTTTATCATCAAACAAATAACCTAATTACCTATCCCCATTATCTTCTTTATTTCTTAAGGATCTACCCTAAGAATCATATCATTCACTCATTTATTCCTAAGGATTTTCCTAAGGAATAGGCATAAAGTCCATCACTGCCATGATTTATGTAACATGCACTAAGTCCATAGCTACTGATGTTATCTATTAGACACTAAGTCCATTGCTGCCAATATATGGTACTAAATCCATAGCTACCAATGTTCATCTGTAGGGTACTAAATCCATAGCTACCAATGTTCATTTATAAGGCACTAACTCCATAGTTGCCAATGTTCATTTATGAGGCACTAAGTTCATAGCTGCCAGGGTTTTTAGAGTACATCTGGTGAACACATCATTCGTAATACCTACAGGCTACGAGCATGTTAGTGTTCTGTCGGACTGTCTAGAATAGTCTGTGGTTGTCATATATACTCTGCTAGATGACTAGGCCAACGCTTGGGTCAAGGCTTCTCATCATCTCTCACCTCTCATCATCATTCTTCATCTTTCCACATATATATCATCTTTCATCTCTCATTATTCATCTCATCTTTCATCTACCCATTTTTACCCATTATAATTATAATTATAAAATAGGTATATAGTTTAAATCGAATAAAACATGTATATTTTGTTCATTCATAATAAATATCATGAACACAAATAATATGCACACATAGCACGTAATTTATATTAAATACGTCATTTCTATGTGTAAGATGAAAGTAACTATGTACTCACTTGTTAAGGTGATGACTCGAAATTCGAGCAGCGCTTCGCTTCTAGCAATCATCTTTTCCTTTAACGTAATCTAGCATTATTATCGCTAAGCCTTAGTCTATATTTATTGCAACTAATTATTAGTCTAGATTCATCATTAAATCAAAGTCTACTTTCATGATCTATCAAGTAAGGAACAACCAGGTAGGATCATATTGGAGGTAGGGTTCGTTTGGTATGCGAAATATACTGTTTGGAAATCCCACTTTAAACACCTCACTAAATCACAGCCTAGACGTCATCCCCGTAAGTAGATCAATCAGTATAACGACTTGGAATCACTGTAAATATTTTTTATAGGTTCATAATAATGATAATGAACTTAAAAATAAGTTATACGTAAAGTATGGTAAGCATAACTCAACTTACATGGGGTTTAGCGAGGAATCAGGCTCTGCGGGGGCAGAACTTCTGAGCCAAAATCTCTTCTTCTCGGAGCCTTCTAGTGCTCCGGGGCTTTCCTCTAGAAATTAGAAGTTACTATGGCTTTGGGAGAGGTTCAGAGAGAAGTTAGAGAGATAAAGAGAGAATGTCTAAGGTGTGAGGAAAATGGGATGCTCTTGTTGGATCCTGAAAGTGAACCTCTAGCAATCCTAAGTCCCAATGTCATTCCGAAGTCAGATGGTGTTCTGAAGTGAAAATTGATATGTCGTTGATTTAACATTGAAATCTCCTATAAATAGGAGTACATGAAACATGGTACTAACCAATTACAATCAAAGGACTGGATAAAAGAGTTACATCTGACACTCTGAATATCTGTATTTGACAAGTAAAGCTAAGTCCTATGACAAGTTAAATTAAACGAAAGACAAATACAATTAATGTAAAGAGACAAAACATAGATTCCGGATCATCAAACATTCCAGACATAAAATCCATTCCGGAATGCCTTCATTTCCAGTCGGAACACCACTAACATATCTTCAAGTCTGGACATAAAAAAATTCCGGAACAATCTTCACTTCAGAACACCATTTGACTTCGGAATGACATTGGGACTTAGGATTGCTAGATGTTCACTTTCAGGTTCCATCAATCTCCCCCTAAGTGAACTTAGCAATCAAGTCAGCTTAGATAGCTTCTTCCTTGATGAATGTGTAGGCTCTGAACAACCATTCTCGCACTTCGATGTACCAGGTCAACTGACCTACAAACATTGCCTTGACATGTTCCAGAGCTTCAAACTTGGATGCACGACTGATGAACTTTTGAAGAGCGTTGGTAAGAACCAGGTGTTTGTCAAGGAATCTTATAAATTCCTTCTTGTTTTTCTTCTTTGTTGTGTAGAAAAAACCTAGACCGGTTCATCAATTGGACCATCCGCAAGCAGTTCAACTTCAGGAAGCACAAAGTCGATTTTGGCAACAAAGTCTTCAGTTCTATATAAGTGAGCCAACTTGTAGTTGCGTCTGCAAAATTCCGCGACATAGTCTTATAGGAAACTTAGAGCAGCATGCTAAGCTACCATACCGATATGATCATTTTGGATTCGTTGAAAGTGAGCAGATAATGTAAGAATGTCATTCGGATTCATCGATGGGAAGTCAGCATTAGTGATGGTGCGGTAGGTTGGTTTGTTTCGGATGATGTGATATTGGAACAATGGGCAGTTAAGCTCAAATTTCACCAGGATCTTTCTTCCAAAACCATGAATCTTGATATTTCTCTTCCTTGTCCATGCTTCCTTTAGAGGTTGTGCATTCTTGGAGTAGAATGTTTTAAGCCTTTCTCGCTCAGTCCAGATTATCATCTCCGGATTGTCGTTAGGGTGAAGAGGAGAAAACTTGATGTAAAACTTGCTGTAGGAAGAGAGAGGAAGATCGAACTATTCAAAATCATCCGTCGGAACATCATAATACATGAAAGGAATGATTTGATGATCACAAAGGATGCCTTCACGGTATAGAGGGGATATTCCACGCATCAGATCAGGCTTATCCTTGAGAGCTTGGGTCCAAATGCTGTCCTCTAAATCTTTCTTGATATCCTCCTGAGACCATCCAAATTTTTGCTTTGTTGGAGGTCCGGAGTGGAAGGCTTGATGTTCAGTTGTATTGGGCTTTTTGCCTTTGTCATTTTTGATGGCGGAGATGACATGCGCCATGTTTTCATCTATCACAAATTCTAGAATGGACGTTGGAAGAGGTTCCTCCAGAATGTCATTAGGGATCCAGAGTGGGAACCATGGTCGATTGGATCAATTCTTGGAGTCGGAATTAGAGGCAACATTGAAGGAGTGGCTCGGAAGGCTTGAGTGGTGAGAAGTGTTTTTGCCTTATCCATTTGAATTGCCCTAAGAAGAGCATCAGGCAGAGAGGATGGCTAAGAAACTGCTGACTAGATCTTCTTTTCTTCTTTAGTCAACACCTTCAGAAAAATCTTGTTTGGGGATTTGAGGCCAAGTACTCCAATAGAAACATACTCCTCTTCTTCACTATCTTCTGCTCCTGAAACTTTGGGAGAGGATTCAGAAAGATTTTTCTGCTCATCATCATCACTTTCATCCGAGAGTGTGAACTCCGAGGCAGGTTTACAGACTTGGCTAGGGCCGGCCTTCTCCCCCTCTTGCATTGGTGGCATGAGAAACTGGTGCAAGTGATAGTGAAACTTTCAAATTAGTGAATCTGTTAAACACCTTTTGAAGATCGGTGCTGAGTTGGCGGGTGAGAGCATCATAAGCTTCGGAAGTTGGCACTTGAGATGCAAGATGATCGAACAAGTGTCCAAGGATGGCTAGAATCTCATCAAACTTATGATTCGGAACATCAACAATGTTCCAAGTAGATCGAAGCAATTTGATGAGAACTTGTTGAATAATTAAGTTCATCTCATCCTTCTTTTTGATTTCCATCTCCAGCCTCTGATTTTGTTTCTCATGACAAACACGGGTCTGCTTGATGAGATCATTGGTAGCAGCAACCAAGTCATCATGAACTTTGAGCATTGTAGTGATTGTAACATGGTAGTGGTCAACAGAGGCGTCATACTTTGCGTTAACCTATTCGATCGAATGTTTGAGCCGGAGTGAGATCAGTTGATCTAATTGTGCTTCTCGTTCGGCTATGGAAGGTCTGGACTGATTTGATAGGGGCTGGAGAATGGCATCAAGATTGGAGTCTAGTCCGGACACCTTTGTATCAATCTTAGAGTTGAGCTCCGCCACATTAGTCTCGAGAGTGGTGACCTTCTTCATTGTGTCTGAAACGTTGGATTGAATATCTAAAAGAGCTAATGGATCAATATGATTTCCCGCTGAGGATCTGTTGTCTGAGCTGGAAGGTTGAGGATTGTGTTTCGGAGATTCCGGGTTGATTGGAGTGACAGAAGGACCGTGTTTGTTGGTGGTTGCATCATCTTCTTGAACCTTAATGTTGGAGTTCGATTCATCATCCGGAGTGGATGAGGATGATCCAAAGTCAAAGGCAGACTTGGATGTAGACAACTTAGACTAGAATCGAACATGTGACATAAAGTGAGTATCCGGAATTATGGTACCATCATCATTCAGCATGACTTCTTCTAAAAGTTCTTCCTCATCAGTTTGGAAGGGATTGACAAGACGATTCACTGGAGTTTCTTGTGAGGCAAGCTCTTGATCAGCATCATCATCAGTAGGAGCAATGAATGGTTGATTGCTTTGAATTGATCGATTCTTCATGGAAATGAAAGTAGCTTCCACTTGAGATCGTGTAAGATCCGGACATCTTGACACAACCCTGTTAACATAATCTTCCCACATTGGATCATTAGTACTCGATCGTCCTGTACTCCTTCCGGGTATCAGACCAATTGTGGCATCCGAAGTTGAAGGGACAACTCCTTCCGGGGGGCAAGGAACTTTTGTCAAAACCTACATCACCTTGTTGGGAAGGAGAGGGTGGTTTATCAGTAGACTCCCCGTGTGTGTGTGCTTGTGGTATTGAAACATCGAGGGGTACCTCAGATGAGTGGACAGGTGGGGTGTTAGGACGGCCAAAGTTAGTCGGAATGTCTTGAGCTCCTTCCTGTTGAGAGGAAGAGCTGACTTTGGATCTCTTTTTTGGCTTTGACTTGGTGGGAGAAGTCTTACATTTGGCAGATTTTTTTGGTTTTCTTACGTCCGAATGATGTTGGCTTGGCCACTTCCGAAGTGGGCTCAAAGGGGACTTGGGAAGACTGTGTTGGGATGTACACAGTCGAAGTCTCCAAATGTTTTTGCAAATGGATTGATCCGGAAGGGATAAGGTCCAACATATGTTGAGGCAACCTTCGGAAAGGACCAAATGAAAATTGGTCTGATATTCTATAAGATTTAACAGCTTTAAAAGTAACATATACCTCCGGAGGAATCATGGCAACGAGAATAGGTTCGGAATATTCCCTGTAGAGTTCCTGAATTGTCAAAGCCCAGAACCTAAGGCTTGAAATCTCATTAATTTTCCTATTGATGGAAAACTGTTGAAAGTCCTGCCATAGCACTTCTGGAAGATCTATAGCATTGGTGCGACCGGAGAAGATACTGTAGACAACGTACAACCAATCTTTGCTGAGGATATCTATTACACCGTGCTTACCGGAAAACCCACGAATAATGAAGTGCATTTGTCACAACTAGGAAATTCGATTCCTTGTAAGCATTTAACAATGATAACAAATGTGAACCAACAATGTGAAAGCATGTAGGATGCTTATTCAATAACAACAAAATTTCAATCAAACACTTGATACAAGCACTGCAAATAGTTAACAAATAACTGGAAACCCTAGAAATCCTTGTTTAAGTCCATTTTGGACTAGGATTTCCTTATTGGGCCTAATGGGCCAATAAGCTTCCAATTTGACTATTTTGGGCTTAGAACTCTTAAATGGGCTCTAATTGGACCCACTTTCATTTATTCTAACATTTTAGGCCATATTAGGCCTTAAATAAAATAAAATACTTTAATGGGCCTTATTGGGCCATAACAAATCCAACTAACCTAAATGGGCCATAAAATTTATTCTCTTTGACAAATTGGGCCGTGAGGCACCCTAGGAGTCCAATGGGCCGAAAAACAATCAACATGGGCCCATGATTTTGATTTAAGCACCAAAGGCTCAACAATTCTTTTTTTCTTCCTCTCTCTCGGCCCATCTATATTTATATATAAAAAAAAGAAAAAAAAAGAAAGAGAAAAGAAATGGAAGTTGACTTTTGCTATGCCACCTCATTATTTTCTCTTGGATTTCCATGCATGTAACCCATAATTCCATGCAACCATCACTTCATTTAATCTCTCTTCCTCTCTCTCTTCTTCTCTCGGCCAAAACAACACAAACACACACATACACACTTCACTCAAAATTCTCTCAAAGAAACTCTTTCTTTTCTTCACCAAGTTTTCGAGATTAGGAAGCTTTTCAAGGAGATTGCCCCAAAAATTCATCATCTAAGGTAAGATCATGCTTAAATCTATGATCTAACTCACTTCTTTTCATCAAAAATCACCTCTTAATCCATTCAAATTCATGATCTTGCATCTTAGAACCCACTAAGTTCGAGAACCATCCAAGGAACTTGCTAGGGCCGAAAATAGCACCAAACTTCTCCCAATCTTCTTCAAAACCGAAACCACACTCAAGGTGAGCTTCATACCCCTTTCTTTTCGGTTTTTATGAGTTTTATGGGGGAGAATACAAGAAAAATGTGTAGATCTATGTGTATATGTATGCTATGTGTGATTTGATGCATGTATGTGTGTAGTTTCATGTGTATTGTGATGAATATGTTACCAAAAAGGGGTGTAAACCCGAGATCTAAGACATGAGAAAGGAAACAAAGATAACTTAAGCTATCTTACACTAAACAAGTCAAGAATAATAACTTATAAGGTCATGATGAACAAATTCTAACATAAAACCCATTTTTGGGATTAAATTGTCAAAAATACATACTTGGGGTAAAAATCAACAAGTCACGGTTTCTTGAAGGTTAAAAGGGTCAAAACAGTTTCTATAAATATTTTTCTGAGCATTAGAAATTTCAAGGGACTTAAAATGTAAATTTTTAGCCTATTGGGCTAATTATGGGCTTCTCGGCACAATAAGCCTCAAAATGCAAAAAGGATAAGTTTGAGGGGCTGGAAATGTAACTTTCTGTTAAACAGGGGGTAATTAGCATAACAAAATGTTTATAAGGGTCAAAAATGCTTTTCACTATAAAAAAGAACCAAAAATGCAAACTTTTTAGATTTTGGGTCAAAACTGTAAAAGTTGTGAAAATGAGTTCCTAACCGAGAATCACTATTCTGGAGGGGCTGAAGTTGTCAACAAAGTAAATTTTGGGTTAAAATGGTGTTTTCGTCAAATAAATAATACAAAAGTGTCAAAGAAAGGGTTTTAAGGACTAAAAATAAAATTCTTTTATATAAAAGGACCAAAAGTGTTACTTTTATAAAGGAAGGGTAGTGAAAACGGTCAAATTCCACTTTCAAACAAATTTATTCATTAATACAAAATACAAGATCCACGACTACCAACGAAACGGAAAACAAATACACTTTCAACAACAAACATCGTTACAAAACGAATTGATTCGGTCTCGAATCAATAACAAAACAAAATCGTTAAACCAAAGTATTTAAATAAACACACGATAACTATGATGAGCTAACTTACAAACTTTGGGCTTGGAAGTTTCAAATCATGCTTGTTGGGCCTTGCTAGCCCATTAACATGATCTTTGGGCCTAAAGGGAATATGCTTACGTGTTATTGGGCCTTCTATGACCCAATTCCATGTAAAAGGACTTTCAATAGCTCTAATGTGCTATTGGGCCATAGTGGCCCATTAGTACTGCTAGTGAGGTCGAGAAGTCAAATGCGAGTTGGGCCAAGTTTCTTTCGCATTCCCGATCGCCTTAAATAACTCACGGAAATAATGGGACTTTATACTCCCCTTTCTCCTCGGTTGTTGGGCTTATGAGAAATCCAATAAACAGATTCAGGGTGTTAATCAAGAGTAATCATGGTGGTTGGATTAAGTGAGTAGTAACGGGCGACGCCTTTAAGGATCGTTCGTAACCTGTAGTTATAAACTAGTCATCTTTATGCGTGATTATAACGAATCACAAACCCTAGTTAATCCAACGCTACCCGAGAAATCAAAAATCATTCGTCATAACGGTATAACAATAGAGAAATCATTGTATTTTATGTATTGGGAAAACATCGGGTTTTCCTGGGAAGTTCAACATTTTCACTTGCATGATTTATACAAAAGTTCAACAAGTATACATGTTTTGAAAATCAACAAGCATATATTTACGGATCTTCACACTTTTTATAAACAATGATCTTTTCAGAAAATATCAGATTTTGTAGGTTTTACAAACTACACCAAATCATTTTACCACAACATTACTTATGAACTCACCAACATTTCATATGTTGACGTTTTTAAAAAATAACTTGTATTCTCAGGTAACAGGTAAGCCGAAGAATAAGTACCAAGTAATGTCATGGTGTTTTGCTTAGATTATCTATCATGTAGTTTATGTTATGAAATTGTAATTCTAAAACAATGTACTGGATGTAAACAATATCAGTTGTAATATTTCAATGCATGGTGATGAATTATGTTATGATTCATGTATATTCATTGTTATGGTATTCAATTTAAGTCACAAGAGCCCTCAAACGTTTCCGCCGTCTGGTTCGGGGGTGTGACAGCATTAAAACAGTCCATAAGCCTGAGATAGCCAACATCTTGAAATTCTTTGCCATGTAGTCCTAGTTGTACCCAATGTGGTTCAAAAACAGTTGAAATTCATCTGGAGTTGGTTCTTGAACCATGAAAACTTTGGGGTTTTCTTCTACAACGATTTCCCTAAGGAATGTGGAATTGTGGATGGGCACTATTCTGTCGCTTGTGATTTTTGTTTCCAGTACATTTTCGTCAATTTTGATTCTCGTGAAGGTTGTGTGAAGTAAATGAAGTGGGAGAGGTGGTTTAGGGACTTTGGTGAGAGGGACGGAGATGGGGTGGTGTGCCATAAACTTGATCATGGATCTAATGGATTCATCGTAATCCATAGGGTTTAGTGAAAATAATTGAGTCGTATCTATGAGAAAGGGCTCAGGCGATGTTAATGATGATGATCCCTTGGATGGTTTCTTCTTTGCAATCGATTTCTTGGGAGTAGAGGTGATTTGAGTGGTTTTCTGGGAAGAGGATTGGGAAGCCATTGTTATAGAGAGTTGAGAGCTTGAAGAACATGATGACCACAAAGAGAGTTTAGGATGTTTGAGTGTATTTGGGCACACAAAGGGGTAAATGAGGGTTTTGGTAGTATTTATAGGTAAGTGAAATGGGTCGGGTTAAAAAAAATAATGATGAGGATCTGAAGTCAAATCGGCTTGCATTTATTGAGTAACCCATTTTTGGGGGTGACTTGACATAGGAAGGGAAACGTAGGGTTGGTTTGTAGCTAGAAGTGGAAAGCCCAAACGGCGATTTGATGGTTGCTTTTGGAGACGTGGGATCATGATACAAATTTCAAGGAAGATAAGGATCCTCAAATGTTACCGTTACAAGAAAAGCGTTTCTCCTTATTGACACTTGGGTTTCCAAATGATCGATTCCAGATAGTTTGAGATCCGGAAGGTAAAAGGTTGAGTTCCGGATAAAAAAAATAAGGAAATGGTCCGGAATGAGATCAGTCCGGAGTGAAGTTTAGAAATTCTGGAGTCAAAAATATTTTGTGATTCTGGAGCAAAAATTTGAAAAATTTGGAGTAAATTTTGAGAGAAGAATCTGGAGCAAAATTCCGAAAGGGTAATTTGAGTTTCGGAGTGAAAACTGAACGATTTTCCGGAAAAGGATTTGCAAGACATTCCGAAGCAAGGTTTGAAAAATTTTCAGAGTGAAATTTTGAAAATTCCGAGGTATAGAATTCAATACCTTTCCGGAGTGGAATTCCGGGGTGCTATTATGAAGTATATTCTGAGATGCAAAATTTGATCATTGTGACAGTGTGGACTATACGTATCAAGTGATAAGTTGAACTGTACAACTCAAAAGATCAAGGGGTGGTTAGTGATAAAAACAATTAAAATGGTCCTATTTATTCCGAGAGATAAATAGTTCCGAGATAAAAGGAATTTTGAGTTCGGAACCAATTTTCTAACTGATGTTGAGGATCAGGCATCATCATACCCATCTTGTTCAAAAAGCCATTGAATTTGGTTTCGTATAATGCCTTAGTAAAGACATCAACAATTTCATCGTTAGATAGAACAAAAATGAGTTCAATATTGCCATTTAAAACATGGTCTTTTATGAAATGGTACCGAATATCAATGTGCTTTGTCATGGAGTGTTGAATTGGATTGTGTGAAATTGCAATGGCACTTTAAGAATCACAGTAGATAAGAATTCATTGAAAACGATAACCATAATCCAAAAGTTGAGACTTCATCCATAGAACTTGAGAGGTACAATTGGCAGCAACAATGTATTCTGCTTCGGCTATAGAGAGTGCAATGCAGTTCTGTTTCTTGGATGACCAACTAACCAATCGACCACCTAAAAATTGACAGTCACCTGATGTGCTTTTTCTATCAAGTTAAAGACCACTATAGTTTTAATCTGAGTATGCTTGAAGTAGGAAACTCTCATTTGCTGAGTACCAAATTCCGATACTCTTTGTACCTTTGAGGTACCGAAAAATTTGTTTCACAGCCAAGAGATGAGACATCTTTGGGTTCACTTGAAATCTGGCACACAAACATGTTGCAAACATGATGTACGGACGACTTGTTGTGAGATAGAACAAAGATGTACTTCTCTTGGTGAATGATAGTTCCTCTGTTAGTCTGTTTGACTTGGAGACCAAGAAAGAAGCTTAACTCCCGATTCATGCTCATTTGGAATCGATTGATCATTAGTTTTGCAAAGTCATCAACCATTGATGAATCCGTAGACCCAAAAATGATGTCATCCACATAAATTTGGACCAGCATGAGGTGCTTTCTATTTGATCTTCAGAACAGGATAGGATCTAGAATACCTCTTTGGAAACCGGAGCGCTTGAGGAAGTCAGTGAGAGTCTCGTACCATACGCGAGGAGCTTGCTTGAGGCCATAAACTGGCTTTTGGAGTTTGTAGCAGTAGTTTGGAAATGAGAGATTAATGAATCCAGGAGACTGTTGAAGATATACTTCATTGTCAAGTTTACCATTTAGAAAAGCACTTTTGACATCCATTTGGTAAACTTTGAAGCCTTTGTGAGCAACATAAGCAAGAAAAATTATGATGGCTTCATGACGTGCAATAGGAGCAAAGGTCTCATCATAGTCGAGCCTTCAATCTGAGTAAATCCTTTAGCCACCAATCTTGCTTTATTTTGAATGATAACTCCTGCATCATCTAAATTGTTGAGAAACACCCATCTAGTACCGAAAATAGGTTAATTCCGAGGAGGAGGTAGGAGAGACCATACTTCATTTTTATCGAATTCGGCTAATTCTTCTTGCATGACTGTAATCCAGTCAACATGCTCTAATGCTTCCTTAATGGATTTGGGTTCAACCATGGAGATAAATGTCGAAAAATGACATTCATTTTGAACACTTGTGGTAGAGCGAGTTTGAACGCCAGCATTAGGGTTTCTAATAACTTGGTTTGGAGGGTCATACTTGGTCCTGGCATGTAACCTTGGAAGTTCTTGTGCAACAGATGATCCAATATCAACAATAGGATTAAGTTGCTCCCCATGAATGATTTGAATTTAAAGGTGATGCTCCCCCTGAACTTCTGAACCAGAGAGGTTGACATCATCATCAAATAGGAACTTAGAAAAAAATTTCGTTGTCATCTATGTTGATAGGATTGGAGTCGTCGAAGTCAACAGCTGCGTCTTGGAAACCATCTACATTTGATTCAAGTGAGGGTTGACCATTCTCCCCCTCAACCTAAGAAGGTTGAAACGGTTCAGAATCAAATGGAGAAAGAGAGGGTAGAGGACCGGAAACAGGTTGCGAGGTGGGAAGGGATGAGGAAGGTTGACTTGATTGAGATTCCGAATCAAGTGATGTTTCGAAAGGTCCAAACAGAGTTTCAAAATAAACTTCAAGAATTATCTGAACATTCTGACATTTTGAGGTTGGAGCATCGGACTCCATAATGTGAGTTGTAACATGTGAGGGAGCGGAATTCCGAACAAATTTGTCATCAAAGGTGACATCAAAACTTTCTTCAATAACTCGAGTTCGACGGTTGAGAGCTCGATATGCCTTTGACTTTGAAGAGTACCCAATAAAGATTGCTTCATCAGCTTTGGGTTGGAAATTTGTAAGCTGATCACGATTATTTTTTATGAAACATTGACATCCGAAGACATGGAGAAATGAAATACTTGGCTTCCAACCATTCATTGCTTTATACGGTGTCATGTTGAGGCGTAGATTGATGATACTTCTATTTTGAGCGAAGTACGCAGTTGATACTGCTTTAGCCCAGAGATAGAGTGGTAGATTTGTGAAGTTTAGCATGGATTGAACAGCTTCAACAAGAGTTCTATTGCGTCTTTCAAATACACCGTTCTGTTGTGGAGTGTAAGGAGCTGAGAAGTTGTGGTCAATTCCTTTCTTGGTGAGGAATTTCTCAATGGTAGAGTTAGTGAATCCAGAGCCATTTTCACTTCGGATTCTCCTAACTGGGAGTTTGATGAGAACTTCTATTCCTTTAATAAAGTTGATGAGTTCATAGGCTGTTTCTAATTTCAGCCTTAGGAAGAAGACCCAAGTGAACCTTGTAAAGTCATCAACAATCACAAGAATGTATTTCTTATGATGAAGACTCTCTACAGTGGATGGTCCACAAAGATCAATGTGCAGAAGCTCCAATGGTTCCAAGATTGATTTTTCGATAATAACAAGATGACCCTTCTTCGATTGCTTTTCACACTCACAAGCAGCACACAAATGATCATTTTCAAATTTGAGAATAGGTAAACCTCTCACCATTTCACCGGATACGAGATCATTCATGTACTAAAAGTTTAGATGAGCGAGCCTTCGGTGCCATAACCAACTGACGTCAGGAACAACTTTGGAGAGACAGAAGAGTTGCGGTTTGCCAATAATCATGTTGATGTCGAGTGGGTACATGTTCTTGTTCCGATTTGACTTGATTAAACACTATTTTTGGTCTTCAGCCATTACATAACTGTGCTTCTTGCAAAAGTTAACATGTCGATTTGATTCAGTGAGCTGAGAAACACTTTTCAAATTATGTTTCAGATCGGCTACATAGGCCACATTTGAGATAGAGAAATTTCCAATGGTGAGAATTCCATAACCACGAATTTGAGAATTATAGTTGTTTCCATATGTCACATAACCAGCATTTGGAGAGATCTTGAAATCTCGCAGAAAATCTTTCTGCTCGTCAATCAGTATATCATATTGTTTCTTGCTCCGAAGCATAAAGTTCCTGCAAAATTAGTGAGTGGTGGAGCTTTTAGGCTCCGAGTTAGGTTTTGGGACATAGGCACGGGCTTTGGACTTTGATTGTGACTTAGGAACAACTTTGTCTTTTCATCTATCCAGTAGTCATATTCAATGGCTTGATGGTTAGAAACAATATTCTTTGGACTTTGAGTTTCCAAAGTGGTGGGAACAACTGTGACCATCGGAACTGGAGTTGTATCAATGTGAGATTTGACTTTCCATACAAGATGCTGCTTTGAAGATTTTGAAAAATGTGTTTTCTCAACAATTTTTGATTTGCTTTACTACATACTTGTTTTTGAAAATTTAGGTTTAAAAATTATGCCATCAGATTTAGCAATGAAAGTGGATGAAATAGTCCGAGGAAAGGTGTTTTGAACGGACATGGTATTCACACAAGATTTAGGATGATTGGTAATGACCACTTTCTTTGGTTCTACAAGACTGAGAGAGTTAGAAGGTCTCTTGAGGATCTTGGTGGGTGTGAAGGAGCTTTGATTATGGATTGAGGAATGAAAATTCTGAGATACACTCTTTTTGGAGTTCTCAAGGAATCTTGAATTTTGTGTAGTCTTAACTTCCTTTTTGTGTGCATTTCGACCTTCCATTTTGGGATATACAATATCCTTCCTATTTTACATTGGCTTTCTTTTGGATTGAGACAAGGGTTTTGAAGTCTGGCCTACTCAGGGGTTATTGAACACAGGCTTAATGGGAACCAAATTTGTTTTTGAAATTACCTGTGGTTCAGAATCACATAAGATTGTCTCATCGACTTCACTATCTAGGGATACCCAAACACACTCTAATAGTTCAGATGAAGTTGATTACGAAAAGATTTCCTCAACAACACAGTTGTTAGGAGGGCTGAGGTTTGGATTTTGAACATCATACTTTTGAGTACTAGAGGTCCGATTCAGGTCTAGGTTTATCAGAGGCGGAAAGTGCTTGGAATCGGGACTCTTAACAACTATGGGTTGAAACTCAGGAATCAAGGATGCAAAGTGGTCTGTGGTCTCAAGAAGGGGTGACAAGGGAGAAATAGGGGTGTCCGAATGTTTGATGTTCGGAACCTCTCCCATGAATGTCAAAATTTTCAATTCCTTCAAGGGACGAGCAATTGGTTTCGGAAACTCGCAGCATCACCCTTCTGACTTCTAAATTCCGTAACTTTCACATACGAGCTCCATTTTCGACGTTCTTTATATCCATGCGTAGGTATTGACAAGATCTACTGTTAGATTAGGTGTCTAAGCCCATAACTATATTTGGTGCGTAGTTGATTTGATTATGAGCATGGTCCTTTTGGTTGCCTTCACTCATGCAACTTGATAGGATGACTAGAGGAGAGAGAGTAGGATTTATTTTATGAATAATAAATTGGTATTCAAATAGATTTTATTAATATATTATTTGGAAATCATATTATTAATTAGTAATTAATCAGAAACTAATTTGATATTGATTTTGGGATTAAAGGAACTGATTAATAATAAAGGGACTGGTTTTGTAAATCATTGATAGTTGCAAAATTGGGCTGATGGACTCCATAGAGTGGAGTGGACAAAATCCTATAAGGAGGCCCTATAGATTTTGTCCAGGCGATCTAAAGTGGAGCTCCATGGGCTGCTTAAGCCTTAAGCAGGAATTAGGGTTTACTCCAGAAACCCTAGCAGCCCACACAACTATATAAGGAACCCCTCTACATGAGAATTTCGGCCTATGCTAGAGAAACCCTAAGGATAGCCCATTTTCTTCTCTCCAAGTTATCTTTATTGTGTTGAGTGTTTGTGACCCCATTAGAGGTACAACACTTGGGGCACTAAGCTTTCAAGAATCAAGGACTTCAAGGATTGTTCTTGTTATTACAATATAACAAGTGAGGTAATATTATAACCCTAATATTTACATATATATATATATATATATATATATATATATATATATATATATATATATATATATATATGTGTGTGTGTGTGTGTGAATTTTGAATTGTATATACTAGATCTAGGGTTTTGCTTTGGATAATTGATTTGCATGTACAAATTGAGAAAAACCTAGATCCAAAGCATTAGGGTTGCATGTGCACCATAGGAATGTTGCAATACTCAAAACCCAATAGTGGTATCAGAGCTTAGGGTCTTTTTCTGTTATATTTGATGCATTTATGAATTGTTCAAAGCAAAAGGAAAATCGTTTTTTGTTTCTGCCGTGTTCATATTGGAACACGACGTGTTGGTCCTCCAAGACGTGTTATGGCATGACACAATGTGGTGACCAGTTAGTTGGCAGATTTTCGAATTTTTGGCTTAAATTAGATATGGATAATTGCCATAAGTTGTTTTACTAATTAAAATTCAAATTTTTTGATATGATAATGGATATCCTCATCTAATTGAAAGATACTTCTCAAATTATAAGATAATTATGATATTTTGTAATAAATTAATTATTTGTAAAATTTGATTTGAATTTTCTTGCCAATAAAAATAAAAGGTCAAACTTATCATAAAGATAAAATTATGTGATTAAGTTAATTGTTTGTTCTAGAAGTTTTCAAAAGTTTCAAAATTTGCCCTCAAGTTTTGGAATTTAAAGTTTGATTAAAAGTTTTAATTTTGAGATATTAAATTCTAAAACCCTAGTGTTTTAAAAGTTTGAAAATACACCCACATGGATTTTATCAATTATTTAAATTAAATGTTTTAATTAAAAGACTATTAATAAATCCATATATACGTTTAATTTAATTAAATTAAAAGATTAATTTATTAAGAGTTAAACCACTTAGTATATTAAATGTATAAAATACACCCTTATACTATATAAGATTAAAAGTCTAATTATATATATATATATATATATATATATATATATATATATATATATATATATATATATGTATATGTATATGTATATGTATATGTATATATTTAAGAAAAGTTCAGTCTTACCGTTCGTAGCCTCACTCACGAAGCTGGTCTATAAGGGGTGTTTAAGGAAGCAGCCTGTAAAATGACCGCCATTGGGTATCCACTCTTACCCACCGCACCCTGGACAAGTGGATGGTCATTAGTCGAACGGGTAGGATAGGGCTCTAAATTCTCATTAAAAGTATAATGAATTATAAAGTAACTAAACACTTTTATAAATTCCCAATCCTATTTCCTTTAGGAAAAATGTGAATTTGTTGCTAACCGATGAAATTGCACATTGCACCTCATTGGTCAGTTAGTGGAGCGTGTGTAGTTAACTGCCACACTAATGTGTACTAATGATGGATGGAAATGGGTAACTCGTAAATTATCATAGATCGATGGAGCCCGTATCGCTACCGGCACATTGATTTGGTGATAAATGACATCGAGAGCACCACGCTAATTTACATATTTATTCACACCATGTTTGTGATCCTCGGTATCCCAGTCACAAACTTGAAGAGCATAATCGAGATTAAACATGCCATTGAAAAGTTTAGTGAATCTCAAAAGATCTATGAATTTCATCTAAAACCTAATTCGTTTAAAATTTTGTTTTCATGGTGGAATTGGTAAATCGTCATTTACCTACCTTCAAATAATTTGCAATAGGATTACGGCATCCCTCTTCTGAATTGTAAAGTATTGTGTCGAGTCCTAGCCTTGATATTTCATTTGGGTGTTGTATTAAGGATTAAATCAACTAAATGGAACTTCTCCCCTTTTGTAGATGTCTAGTTTTGACAACTATGGTCTTCTTCAATCCTTTGGAAAAAAGCTTTCCTTCTAAAGATGATGTTCCAAGAGTCGATCAATGTGAAAGATCATTCCCTTCTTCGAGCATTGGTGGAACTGGAAATCCTACTTCTCTAGCTCCACCTCCTCCAGTGATTATCCCTGACGCACGGTTTCATCGACTTCAAAAAAGTTCAAGGTTACTCAAGCCCTATTGGCATGCAAGCACAAAGATGGAAACTCTATATGTGCACATGTTTTAAACATGAAGTCGCATCTTGATAGACTGGGAATGTTGGGTTTTGTTTTCCCAAAGGAAGTGGTAGTTGACTTGGTTCTTTAGTCTCTTCCCAATTTATATGGTCAGTTTGTTAAAGACTACTATATGATAGATCACGACGTGAGCCTTATTGATCTAAATTATTTCCTAATTGTTGTTGAAGCAGCAATGCTTTGGTGCACCTGTTAAGCAGATTCGTCTAGAAGATATACCTCCCAAATTTCCATAAACATTAGTGATGGCAAAGGTGATAGTACGGAAACGGTTTCTCCTCCTATGGAGAGAAATCGGACATGGTCAAAAAGTTTGATCATAAGAGAAAGGTAAATTATGAGATAGGCCCATGTGTCATTCCCAAAAAGTCCATATGTTTCTATTCCCAAGAGAAGGGGCATAGGATGCAAAGCTACCGTATCTACATAAAAGATCGCAAGGATAGTAAAGTCAAATTGTATGACTCTACTTTAGGTATATCCATAAGTTCATATTTATAGATTCTTAATACATGATGTGATAAGATTGTATTTTTATGTTTTGTAGGATCAAAGAGAAAAAAGGAAGCTTAAAAGAAGTGCAAGCTGAATCTGACTGTGAAGAGTTGGTTTTCGATGGCATGGTTCAAGATCAGATTTTTGAGTTGCTTAGGAGTTATGATAGATTGCTTAGGAATATTTATAAACATATTTTTCATTTGTATTTGCATTGTAAGGACAAGTTTCTATGCAATTTTTAAATAAAGTGAAATTTGATTTTATCTTATTTTACGTATCCTTGCAATGGCATTTGTGAAAAATGGTGTTTATATTTCTATTGTTAGCAATGTTGAAAGTGGATTTGACTCTTGATTATATCGTTTTTGGTAGTGTCTTAATTTACCAAGTGAGGAAGGATTCTCATCACCCAAGTTTCAATTGGACAGAACCTTGGAATCATGCAATATTGAATTATATGATGTATGAGAATCTTGATCGTTGGGAAATTGAGACTAATTCCTTGTTCACATGTATATGTGAGTCAAGTGAAAGACTAAAGGATCTAGTACACATTGATGTTCCCGGGTCTGATCCACCACAATGGAGGATAAGTCTATTCGTCATGATTTACTGATGGATCAGTAAATATGGTTATGCTTAAAAGATTAAGTGTAATTATAATACCTTGAAAAGTTTTAAAGTATAGCAAAACGAATAAAAGGAATCAATTAGGCAGAAAGATAAAAGTTTCTCCAATGTAAAAGGGAAGGATATCACTTTAGTATCATGTTTTATGATCATCCTAATGATTATGGAACCATGTCACAATTGATCCTTTAAGGACACCTTAGTGCATTTACATGACAAAGAAGAGGTATCGGGAATTGTTGAAATCGTTAAATTAAGAAGATGAGTCATACTTCGTTCCAAGATCAAGTTTTAGAGTCATACTCTAGAAACTACCTTGAGTAACATGTTCTAAGTAGGTTTATAACACCTCATGAAATGTAGAGTAGAAATGTATTCTAACTCTTGCGCATTTGAAATTGGTAGTTGTGATATTTTGGTTAAAACAAAGACCAACTAAGACCAATTAAATGAAGTGATTTCTTGATAAGAGCTCACACTAACTCTTGAATATTTGATTGTCAGGAAATGTTTCTTGACAGAGAATCTTATATGTCAAGAGGTCAGTGGGAGTCTAAATGCTTTTGAATAGTTTCATGAACTGATCAAGAATAAACCTTTTAGTAATCACTAACACACGACCTGAGGTTAACAACCTATCATGTTGACATATTCTTATTTCTGTGCCTATTCCAGTTAAATTGACTATGCATGTGAGTTCTTTGAGTTCTCATTTGATTGCATAAGGCAAATCACCTTGATCAGTGAAAGTAAATTGATCACTGTAGGTGAGCTGCTTAATAACCTGGAAGCACTGGTAGGCCCTTGTGCTGCTGGATGGCAAGAAATTAAGAGTAAATAGGTTCATTCCATATGAGTTTGAATTTGTCATAAACCTTGTCTTATGATAGTGGTTTGAAATGATAAGTTCACAGGGATAGGAACACATACACCATAAAATATAAGTGGCAAGAGGTTTCTCTCTACTTCATGAAAATGATTGTGAGGAAATGCTTTCATTAGAGGATTTTAAAAGGATTAAAGATAGCAGGTGTGATGATTGCGTTCTCGAATTCAGGTATTATTACGACATCCATCTTTATAGTTCTAATTGTGAGAAATGGCAATTAGTTTGAACATTCAGGACTTATTTCCATAAGTTCTGAAAAGGTTTAGGCATACACATAAGCTGACTAATGAAAGGTGTATGTGCTGGAGAAGTTTGGATAAAGACTTATCGAAGCACCGCATATCAAAAATATGAACTTTGGTATGAAAATAAATCGGTATTGATTTCTAAAAGCCCAGCTGATTTATGAGTACATGTCAAAGCTAGTGTGAGCATAATTTTTATGATGGTAAGAACATAATTGTTATGCTAGTGGGAACATAATTATTATGTTAAGTGTTGCAAGTTAGCAATGTTATTTATAGGAAACAAAATTCTAAATTTGCAAAGTTGCAGAATTTGGAAATTGTTTCGCTATAGTAAGGCTTAAGGGAGAGAGCATTTATACTTCATTTCACATCTAAAAGATTAGATTGAAATTTTAATCAAACTTAGTCATGAACATATATGAATATCATGTTGAAATGTTTCAACTTAGGAAATTCTATATATGGGAATATTTTAGCAAGAGACTGGTCATGTATCAAGTCTTTATGTATGACATTATAAATCGTATCCCATATGCTTCGGGTACTAGATCGATTACATATGTTATAATATTCTCCTTTTCTGATTTTTCCAAATGCCTAGTGCATTAAGAAGGAAAAAGGACGGGAGCTAGATATGACTAAAATTGTTTAACAACTGTCAAGGACAATCTAAGGTTTACCAAAGATTGGTTGCTTGGGGCAGTTGGAAGTATAGTAGTGTATAGACCATATTGACATATTCTGAGTAGATAGGATTCTATTAAGAATAGATTGTCATACAACAATTATGGAAATGATTCCATAATAGGAGATGGATGTTAAGAATCTATGTGTAAGTAAGAAACTTTTATGCAAGAAGGATGTTCAAGGAATGTACCTTGAATGTGAGTCTTCATTTATGGGGAATTGTCTTGTAAAAATCTCCAATTGAACGCTTTGTAATATTTTTGGCCAAGAATATGTGACTTTGGAGCCTCGACATTACAAAGGGATCGTTGCATGAAAGGTTAGACTCTAGCAGATTCTAGTAGTGGCAAGAATTTGGTATTCTTACACTTGTGATAAGGATTTGGAATTGTGAAATGAGCATCATTGGAAATGTGTTCAATTGATCTATTTCACGAGGAAAGGACCATATATAAACATAGTGTGCATGCATGGAGCATGGGGTGACTATTGTTTTAATACAAGTATTAAGTTGATTAGTCGAAAGAGTAAACAATGAATAAGGTCTAACTAATATCGTGATTAAATAATAAGTGTTTTATTTATATTCAAAAGTTTTGAGACCATATTGGATTAGATTATTCTTGTGTTTCACTTTGCATGTTTTACTTCCTGAATAACTAGGTTATTCAAACATCCACAGTCGATCATACTTTGGAAGTAAGTAATGAGGTAAGACTGTCATGAATCCGACTGTTGATTGTCTATATGCTTAGACATAGCAAATGTTTACTACAGTGTTCGTGAGTACTCCTGAAATAAGAATTTGAGTATTTGATTAAACCCACCCTCATTTGAATCACTTCATGGATTTTATCATGAGTGATTGTGAGACGATAATATCTTATATTCTTGAAACGGAGACATATAGTTGGTATTTATGAGTCGGTTGTGCGTTGATAATACGTAAACGCATCAGTAACTTGATGTTATAAAATGTATTGTTGTGTGTAATTTGATGAGTTAAATAGTACAAGGATATGAGTCGAATTTTATCCGTTCCTTTTACCCTAGATGGGTTAAAAGCGATATTTGTGGGCCCCTTGATGATTTTGTGATGACACCCTAAGCGCTTGGCCAAGCCTAGACTAAGTTGATGTGTTTAATTGTATTCTTTTGTCAGGCGTCATAAATCGGAAAGTCGGGAAACAAACCTTGGACAGAGAGAATGATTATAATCCATGTCTCATGAACATAAGATATCATGTATAATTGAGGAATATTTGATCCCTTTTCTAAAGGATGTACTACTGATAAGATCCGAGTTCGACAACGGCTATTGAAAGCTACGATTGCTGACCAGATTCTGAAGTCATACTTGCAATAATAGTTATTAGACTTATCCAAGTGGGAGATTGTTGGATTAGGTTTTTAAGCCCATAACTATATTTGGTGTGTACTTGATATGATTATGAGCATCGTCCTTTTAGGTTGCCTTCACTCATGCCACTTGATATGATGACTAGAGGATAGAGAGAGTATGATTTATTATATGAATAATAAATTTGCATTCATAATGATTTTATTAATATATTATAAGATTAATATATTATTTGGAAACCATATTATTAATTAGTAATTAATCAGAAATTAATTTGATATCAATTTTGGGATTAAAGGAACTGATTAATAATAGAGTCACTAGTTTTGCAAATCATTAATAGTTGCAAAACTGGACTGATGGACTCCATAGAGTGGAGAGGACAATATCCTATAAGGAAGCCTTATAGATTTCGTCCAAGGGCTCTAAAGTGGAGGTCCATGCGTTACCTAAGCCTTAAGCAGGAATTAGGGTTTCCTCCAGAAACCCTAGCAGCCCACACAACTATATAAGGAACCCCTCTACATGAGAATTTCGGCTTATTCTAGAGAAACCCTAAGGATAGCCGATTTTCTTCTCTCCAAGTCATCCTTGTTGTGTTGAGTGTTTGTGACTCCATTAGAGGTGCAACACATTGGGCACTAAGCTTTCAAGAGTCAAAGACTTGAAGGATTGTTCTTGTTGTTACAATATAACAAGTAAGGTAATCTTCTGACCCTAATACATACACGAATTTCGAATTGTATATACTAGATCTAGGGTTTTGCTTTGGATAATTGATTTGAATGTATAACTTGAGGAAAGCCTAGATCCAAAGCATTAGGGTTGCATGTGCACCATATTAATGTTGTAATGCTCAAAACCCATCATTACAACTCTCCTTTTGACTCCATCAGCTAATTCCTGACCAATTTTAAATTTAGTTGTATGAGAAGATTACACTGTTAACGATCGTGTAAAATTCATAACTTCTACATAAGAACTCTGTTTCCGACTCTCTTTTTATCGTTGAGAACCTCTTAATGAGATCTTCAATTCTCATTTAGGTTGTGTCGGCTAAAAATCGATCGATCTAAAATTCGAATTCCGGGATGTGCACTATTATGCCAAATCTTAGAAAAATCATAACTTCCTCATACTAAGTCAAATTTGGACATTCTTTTTATGCATGTTCTTGTTTTAACGTATAATACGACTTTCGTTAAGATCGCTAGGGCTATAAAGTAATTTATCAAAAAATCACTTTTTACATTACGCGGTGTCGTTCCGTTTTTGCCGTAAAACTTCGATGGGTCATAACTTCTTCGTTATAACTCGGATTTCAACGTTCTTTATATCTTCCATCAAAAAGTCATTTTTGATGCTTATTTTCGCTAAGTTGAATAGCTTAATCTGCAGGCGTTACAATTATCTCCCCCTTAGGATGATTACGTCATGAAATCATCAATGAGACAGAGTGTGTATAATGACTCCATACGTCATCTCTTCATCCTAGGTAATAATCTTAACTTCTATGTTCCTTTGAATGAGTATCTAACTCTTGGAGTTCTTACCGCAGGCTGTGCTCAATCTTGCACTCCCTCTTTATTCTATGTTGGACTTCCAACCGTAACCTTTGAGTTACAAAATCGATCCTTATTGTAGACTCCTACTTCTTCTTAAATAGACTTAACTTAATAGAAGTTCTTTACTTCGGTTATCAAGACAAACGGATGGGTCATGTTCTAATGACGTCTCATCGTATGATGCAATGGTTAGACTAAGGTCTCTTAGAGTCAAATTCCAGAATGGAATATACACTTCTTCATGTTCTTATGCGATATAATCACGTTATAGCATGTAGTACTTCTAGCTACAAGATTATTTACTTTAACGGTGATCGTGATACTTCTAATGATCGTTTCGATTATCTTTCACTTCAATCTTCTGGGTTAAGTCAGATACTACATCGATCTTGGTTCTCTAAACCATGTAACATACTTATCTAAGTCGAACTCGATTTGGTATGACCAATAGGGTCGGAATAACAATCAGCTTCTTAGTTATTACCAAAACGATGGTTACGACATACCTGAAGAAAACGGAATCAATTAGTAGCTTCTTGGTAACCTTGTGACTTTCCCTGATCCAAGTGCGAGTCCTGTGCTTCCGCTATTATAGGCGTCTACTACCTTTCACACCTACTCATACTTGTCCCAAGTATTGTCTTGCAGTCCCCAAGTTCTTATTTCATAAAATCACAAAACGATTTAACAAATATTCATTTGTCCAAAAAATCACAAAAAATTCCCTAGACTCCACTTGGCTTCAATAGTTAGCACTCACATAGCATACCCAACCTCCTCCCACTAATCTCGGGCTCACTCCCACAAACAACCTACAACGAACCTCACCTTTTACCCCTCAGGAAAAAACTTGTCTTCTAGGCACAATCAGTATCTGCTATCCACCACCTCACGACAACGGGGTCTTTCACACTGAAGAACTCTAGTGCCCCATACCTCTTGTAATCTATGATCCAATGAACTCGTGAAATCCATCGACAATTGGTTTGGTACCTGTGCCCAAGCTAGAACTAGATCCTAAACCTCCTGCTCCACAGCATGTCATCACCACACTATTGAAACACAATACACAAATGATCAGTTTACACACGAAGAGCTTTACACACCATAAGTTCCTCAGAATCATCATGACTTTCCTTGACTCGAGTATAGATCTTATGCTTTTAGTAATATGGGCCCAATACTACCTTCCACATGTATATATACCTCCTTCAAAGATAACATCAATTCCTCTAAGTCACTTCCCTATTGTCAAGATATTTACATGCACTATATAGCTTCCTATGCGCCAGAATGTCTCCTAGATTCCTAGAGTACCCTTCCTACCACTCTCCTCCATCAGCTACATAAAAGACTCCCTCTGATACGTTCTAACTACCTCACAAATAAAATTACATGTCACCGACACTAGATAATTCTTCAACTACTAGGTCCCACCCTATGACAGTTGGACACAAACAAGAGCTGCACAATAGAGTTCAACCTAACCATCTAAATTTACCTAGTCCCCATAACATGTAACTTAACTTATTCTCTTAATAGTTAGCTGACATCATTGGGGTCTCTAAAAGAACAAAGCAAGCATCATTCAAGCATCGAGTAACCCAATATGGTGCCTCACCTAATCAGGTCATTCTATCCGAAATCCGAAATCCGTACTAGCATGTAGTTCTACAAGCTCAATCAATCAGACATATAAAAGCAACTCTCCTAGCATTCTATCATGCAATGATGCACATATCCTTAGCCCTAATCTAACATGCAATTTTCATATACTTATATCAAAACAATAACATATCACATGTATGGGTATTTAGGGAAATACTTACTTGAGTCCGGCCGATGTCACGCATCACACCCTTTTTCATTGTATAATTATTCTTAGATAGTTGTTTCCTGTAAATTTTCTTATTAATTCCCCAGTTTGAGTTTAGAGACAATCAGGAGTGTACCTGAATCCCTCAAACCAAGGCTTTGATTCCAACTTGTAACGTCCCAAAAATTATAAGTGAAAATTTTCTTTAAGTCAACCAAAATAGCCATTCATTCATTCCAAGTACCTAATCAAAGTGTAAGGAAAGATATATGAAAAGTTATATGAGTACAAAAAAAATCATAGAATGCAGAAAACTGGTGGATGCTATGCGATCATGCCGAGCCCTTCCCTTTCAAACTAGAGGTACCTGAAAAAATTAAACCACAAACAGTAATAACAAAGCTTAGTGAGTTCCCATAAATACCACATACCATATACATACAAACAAGCCTTGCCCAAACCACATACAAGGATAACTAGCACATACGAGCATATCAACGAGTGTCACAAAGACCACTATCATCCAATGTAGACCAGTGGGCCGACATTGGTTCCTTCGACCCTTGAGTACGATGACGAGACTCACTTCAATCAATCAACGAATAGATCTCACACTCTAGCTGTTGGTGTGAAATTCTCTCTCACTAAACATAACCAAAACCAAACCCTAATTAGCAATCACGATAATTCTACAAGTCAACAATACCAGATACCACAATGAACCCTCATTCGGGAAAAAAAAACCATTTTGCGCTTCCAAATCCTTAACCCCTCTTAGTTGACCAAAATTTAAACTAGTCAAAAGGTCAACGGTCAACCCCTTGTTGACTCACATGCTACGTACATATCATTGTACATAGAGCGTAGATACTAATCTTGAAAGTGGGCCAAATTTAAGCTATGTCGGGGTATAACTCAGATTACGCCCCATATATTAAGCAGATAATTCCTTTTCATTTTGATCTCTTAATTCATAAAGACAAGTCACCAAATGTTTGAATGTAGTCCCAATATATGTCTTGAATGATAAAGTTGTTTAATTTATTCCTTTGCATGGCTACATGGAGCTCAAAGTCAAGCCCTAGCTACCTGACCTCTTCTATATTCAAAATCTCTTGCATGGACGAAAGGTAGGAACCAAGAATCCATTTTTATGTATAAACAACCATAGAAACTAGGAACCCTAAGGTCTAGAGTAGCTTATACTTACAATACTCAAGATCACCAGACAAAAGGTTGAGTAAAACAAGGATCCAATGAGATCTAACACATGGTTGAGAAAGATTCAAATTTTGTACCTACTAAAGCTGAGAAATGTATTGTAGGTTATGGAACAAGCTTGGGCTTTAACAAATCTTAAATCTTGACCTTCTCCTTCATCAAGATGCACCAAAACACACTAAAAAGGCTAAAAAAACTGCTCTAATGGATTAGGGTTTCGTTCTATAAGCTCACGAGGGTAGAGGTTGGTGGTAAGAAGGGCATAAAAGAGATTAAGGGCCTTAAATGGGGTCTAAGACACCAAAATTAGGATTTGCACCATGTACAGTTACGTCCTGCGTAACCTCGTTATGCCCCATGTAACCTGATTATGCCTCAGTTAGGGCATTAAGTCGCCGTATCCAAGCAATGAGTTAGGCCCTACGTAACCTGGCTAGCTACACCCTGCGTAGAGACAATATTTTCCAAAATAAATAAGTTTTAAAACATGAAGAAATATACCTGAAAATTGGGCGTTCATTCTTTTCTTTTTTTTTTTTTAATTTGAAAAGGTTTGATAGGATCTAGCACTTTTGTTTCACATGGTAAAAATTCAACATGATATTGGAAAATCACTTTTGATAATGGTTTTCTTCCTTTGATTACCCAAACTTTCTATGTTTCATAAATTGAATTTTCTACATATGTATCTGATTATTTCTTTCGACAATTTTCAAAAACCTCAAGTTTATCATTCAATTTATTTTCTTCAATATTTTTAGTTGAATAAGAACCTTCTTATGTTATTTTCAGATTGTCTTTATTTAACATTTCAATAAGTCTTTTTAAAGTTTATCATAATTTCCTTTTGTAAGAAACAATTTATTTGGAAAGTCTTTGAACTTAGTATATAAACCATCAATCTATTCAAGATAATGTTGACCTTTCTGATTTAACACTTTATTATATTTTTTAGAATCTTCAAACACACAATCTTGAACAACTCTAATCAACTCTTCACCATCAGAATCATTTTCAGAATTCTTCTTCATCATTTGTAATATCTTTGATTTTTACTTGAATTTTTTTTTTGAGAAATTACACTTTTTAGAAGATAAATTAGAATTATTCTTCGATATTGAATTAGTATAATCATCATCTTTAGTTAATGAATTAAATTTAATCACTGATAAATAAGAACAATCAACACTTAACTTTTCCTCTATCTCACTTAAAGTATATGGATTATAATCTAATACAACATAATGTTCCTATTTATTTTTGAGAGAATTTTCAGACAATTTCATGATGTGAACTTCTTAATTCACTTTTAATGTATCATTCATAATTTGAACATGTTCATAAGAATAAATATTTTTAACAGGAACAATACCATATACATTTGAATTGTTTGCTACATTATCTGATGAAACTATACTTTCACAATCAAATGACAATTCATCAACTTTCTCTTTCTTAAATGTGATGGATGTAAGTTATTTTCGGTGTTGTTCAGTGAAAATGGAATATTAATGATACATAAATGTTAGTTTTGCATAGAGACATTTTGCTGTGTTACAAAAAATGTTTTTTTTTTGTTTTAGTAACATACTATTTTCCTTTCTATGTAATCCCCTATCGTCTATGATGATTGACATCCTATTTGGAATTGCTTATATCTTAGAGTTCTTCTCCTCAAACTTATTTCTAGTTTCATAAAGTTTATCATGTGCTTTTTCTACATCACTACTGTTAGAAATAAGAAGGTTATTAATATATAAGCAATTAATCCTTTTCGATATCATTTAAAACAAGATGATAAGAAGATCAAGGGTTATTAAAAGTTTTAAGTGAGAGATATACCTTTTTAGTCATGGTTGACATCGAAGAAGAAGCAATGAAACATTTTCCATGGTAGCCATATACACCATCACCTATTTCAAGATTTACATCCTCATCTTCCTCATCTTCCTTATATTCTAATTCAGCTTTTTCATAAACATATTGAGCAAACATTGCTCCATGTGTTAGATTTCTCATCTCTTCATTATCATATCCATATGACCAGATCTAATATGTACCATCCTCAAAATTCCACCAGTTGTCCCACATGCCAAATTCTTAGTTTAGTTATTTAGCTTCTACTCATTCATATTCTTCAAAATACAATCTCGTGCTAAATGATTTGTAGCATTGTAGTAATTACAGTCATAACTAGAATCATCAAGAAGTTTATTCTTAAAATAGCTTTCACTTCTAGCAGAAAATTTGTTCACATTTTCAACATTCTTATTTTGAAAACCATTGCTGGTTCTTGAAGACCTGTTGTTTTTAAAATTTCCAGAAGTAGGTTTCTTATAGAAATTCTTTGATGAATTATTTGAATAGTAAGCAATACTTTCACTTTATGAATTTGTAAATAACCCCTATTCATCAACATCATCTTCAACATATGATTCATATTCTTTAATCGATTTTGTTTTTGAGATCAAGGCAATAAGAACTCCATATATAGCCCTCTCTTTCTCCTTATCTCCATTCATTCATTTAACATCATTTTTAGGAGCTCTGAGCATGTTGAAGGGAATATATAAAGAGTAAATATTGAAATTCTAATGAGATTTCATGAGAATAATGATACTTTTCCATTCTTTTCTTAGTCCTTGAATAAACAAGATATTCAACTCCAAAGCACTTCTTTTCAATTTATATTTTTCTATTTGATATACTAGATCCTTAAATCTATTGAAAACAATATCAATTAAAATATTATTATCTTTTTGTATAAATTCCGCGAGCTTAGAGAGAAGTTGAGCGATGGTGTAACATTTCGTTTAAAATAAAATAAATTAAATAAGTAAATAAATAAAAGAGATAGATAAATAAATAAATAATACACCCTAGAACTCCAAGATGTATTTTTATATTTTATTTTAGCCGTAAAGTTGTATTAAATTAGCGGGGTGTACACCTTGGGGTGTTAACAGTTATATTTTCTGGATATTGGCGGTCAAGTTGTAACATATGGACTAGTATTGAATAAGTTTTTGGAAGCATGGGGCTATAGAGTAAATTATGGACTTGAATAGAAAAGAATTGAAATGGAAGGGCCGGAAGTATCAAAAAAGGTATGAAGTTTGAAAATGGAGATGGGGACTTAAACCCGTCACCCCTCATCATGCCTCTCACTCAGCCGAAACCCTAACCCTAAATCATTCTTCAGCCGCCACCTTTTCTTTACAACATCCAACCACCACCGCCACCTCCTTGACGCCGCCTTGAACCACTGGAGTGACCTGCCGCTCCTCCCGCTGCCGACGAAGCCATGGACCGTCGAAGCTGATGTCATGGCTAATGTTACTGTTGTTCTCGGTTACGCATCCTTCATTTCCCTGATTCACTATCGGTCACGCCATCGATATCACCGATGGGTTATATCGTCACTGCTAGCGTCGTCGCTGCCACCATTTCGTGCCACTGCCCTTTCGTCGTCGTTCCGACAATCGTCCTCCTCCAGGAGCGAACTTAAAGCTACGTGATGGGTGTTTTCGCACGTGTGTACGTGTTTTAGTATATGTTGGTGTGTGTGTGTGTGTGTGTGTGTTTGTTGGCCGAAAAACAAAGAGGACCACCACAACAGCCAACCATGGAGGCTACCGCCATCCTGCCGCCACTAAGCACCACCTCAAGTGGTTGTGTCCATCTTTTATTGGTGTGATGTCGCATGGACATTTCTTGGCCAGAGAACCAAGAAAAACCCACCACCGGCTGCCACCTCCTACCACCATCTCCCATCATCTTGTTGGTGGTATTGGATATTTTGTATTATTTTTGGTGCAAGTATGTCTATGTATGATGTAGGGACTTTTATGTGTGCTTGTATTGTTGGATTTATCACTTGAAACTGCCACTGTCGCCGTGTGTGGGTGGCTACTGCCACCGATTGCCACCGACTACCACTGCCCGAGGTAGCATTGGGTGGTGCCTGATTTATTAATCTGTAAATTACCTCAACATCTAGCATTTAGTTCGAGTGGCACGAGTTTAGGGTTGGAAACCCTAATTAGAGTTTACAAAACCATAATGTCAAGAAATCCCTAGTTTTGGAGTTTTTTCAGGACCCACGTTAAAACTGTTAATTGAACTTTAAAAAATACTTAATAATGCCCTGCAATTAACTTAATGTAATATTAGACTTAATGAACTAAGTCCTTAAGGGGATAAGCGTGGAACACTAACCCTAGTTATCGTTTTATGTGGAAACCCTAGGATCAGGAAGCTCTATTTTTCAATTTAGGCTATTAGTTGGATTATTATTACACCCGAGAATAACTAAGTCAAACTAAAAGATCCCCTTTCTAAACGTTACAATATTACTCCAAACATGCTACATGCATATTCATAAAAATATTTTACATATATGGTTTTATTATAAAAGACTGGATACAAACCAACTAACGAGTATTACAAAGTTTTATATATATTACATAATTTCCCAGTGATTAATACATTAGATACAAAAGCTATATATTATCTATTCTACATCTTCTACCAGTACATGACTATACTAGATGCCTATCACCTGCAATAGTTTAAACGTTGAGAGGGATAAGCGGGTGACGCTTAGTGAGTTCAATAACAGTTACAATATAATGCTATGCCATATACATATCAATATGATAGAAGCAAAGAGGGACAAAGAACAACAAAGGCATATGTATATCATATGACAAGCTTTCTATATCAACCAACAATCCAATTCAATGATTTACAATCAATGAGACATAACAATTTCAACTTGATCTACATCAATAAAGCTTCAGCCCAAATGGCACAGAAAATACAATTTCGGATTATCATTTTTTCTAGAATATACAGGCTTTCAGCTCTACATAGCCCTATGCCAATACCAGAAGTTATACGAGTCATGCTCTACATGGCCAAAGGCACAAAGCCAATACCAGAAGTTATACGAGTCATGCTCTACATGG
This sequence comes from Lactuca sativa, assembly GCF_002870075.4. Lineage (NCBI taxonomy): Eukaryota > Viridiplantae > Streptophyta > Magnoliopsida > Asterales > Asteraceae > Lactuca > Lactuca sativa. The sequence continues at coordinate 125,863,245 of NC_056624.2, read as the reverse complement.
CCAAAGGCATAAATCCGATATAACACAGGAAAGTACATTGAATATATAACACACAACATACAATTGTCCCTATATTGAACTCACCATGAATTAACCGAATGATAAAATGATAATTTGGGCAGCACTTCGCCTCTAAAAATGACTTTCTTTGACGAAACCGGAGATTTTAGTTGAAAACCGGGCTTTACGCGGGCAAACTTTCGATTGAAAAGATTATGTTCTCGGGAACTTCGGGCCGTCGGGATTTGCTTCAGGTGTTAGGGATGTTACAGGGGCTTCAGGGGGCTTAAAAGTAGCTATAGAAGAAGTAGAGAGTGAGAGAAGATAGAGTTTGTAAAAAAACCCGGAGGTCTTACTTTCTATTTATAGGCTGAAAGTTCGACATTCACGTCATGAACCATGTATGTTCACGTCGTGAATTTGATCCTGATCCTCTCTTAGGCTTGTCGTGTGTCTTCTAGGCTTGAAAGGTGTCGTTCAACTAGTTCACGTCGTGAACGCAGTCAGGTCTCAAAGTTTGTGCTCCGGACTTCAAAAATCCATATATTTTGCATATGAGCTTCGTTTTTGACGTTCTTTATATCCAGGCGTAGGTGAAATTATGCTCTACAGCTTTCTTTTTGACTCTATTAGTTAATTTTGACTTTATTTTCAATATTATATTTTTAACGGGCCGAGACAGGAAAAGTACGTTAAAAATTCATAACTTCTTCATCCGACGTCCGTTTTCGTCTGTCTTTTTACTGTTGTACTACTATTGACGAGACCTTCGATTCTTGTTTTGGTTGTGTCGGCTAAAAATCACTCGATCTTTATTTCGAGTTTTTAGCTGTATACTGCTATACCGAAACTTAGAAAAAACATAACTTCCTCATACGAAGTCAGATTTGGACGTTATTTTTATGAAAATTCTTGGTTTAATGAATACTACAACTTTCATTTAGATCAATAAGGCTAAAAAGTAGTTTATAAAAAACTCACTTTTTACGTCTTATGGCGGCGTGTCGGTTCTGTCGCGAAACTTCAATAAATCATAACTTCTTCGTTATAACTCGGATTTCGATGAGGTTTTCATCTAAATGTTTCTAATGAGATAATCTACAACTTTCAACAACATTATTTTTACTTATTTCCAATTTTATATTTTTGTTACTTTTGATAATTGACTTTTGATTGGAATCTCATAAGACTTCAAATACTTTCCGAATGATTCTAAACATAGTTTTACTTCAATCTCATAAAACTATCTTGTTAGAACTCAACACTCAAAATCATATATTATTTAATAATATTCTTTTTTAAACAAAACATGATAACTGAACGTGTATGTTACACAAACCTTAATAAGTCCTACCCTTAGGTGATTAAATCCTTAATGGGTTAAGTATTCTTACTTAACCCTAATCGTCATTTTACGTTGAACCCTAATCGTCATTTCATGTGAGCTAGTCACAGTTGCAAGTGCCTATGACCTATGATCGAGTATTGAGTCAAGTATCTTCATGCATTTGATTGGAAGTGAGTCGAAGCTGGTAGAGTTCTTCGTTGCTACAATGGTTATCTATGCGTATATCTAGGTGAGTTTCGCCTCACTGTACCCGTGGGTCCAAAGAACCAATTCCGAACCACTAGTTTAGCTTATATGTTAGTAAAGGGATACCTTAGGGACTGTATATAGTCATGTAGGATAGCCTAAGGACTCCTGGTCTAAGATATCTTACCTGGTCTTTGTTTTGTTATGGTTCAAGAGTAGGATCACCTGTCCGGGTGACTATCTCACCTTTGAGTATATACGGCTATGCATTGCTTGGATTGTTGATATTTAGTATGTTGTTATACTATAGTGATCTGTTAGATCTGTTGGATTAGGTGTCTAAGCCCATAACTATTATTGGTATGTACTTGACCCGAGAGTAGCATGGTCCATTTGGGTTGCATGGCACCAGAACAATCTGAAGGATAGATAATTGAGAAGAGGTTATTTATGGTTTGTTAATATATTAGAAGTTCTAATATATTAATATGAAATCATATTATTTAATTAGTATTTATCAAGAATTAATTTGGAATTAATTTTGTGATCAAAAGAGACTAATTAAATATAAGGGGTTGATTTGGTAAATCATTCATTCTTATAAAGTGGGCTTATGATCCATAGTTCTTCATGTTGAGCTAAATCCATGTGGTAACCCATGGATACTCCATGGAGGTTTTAACCCATGGAGCATGAGGGATATGGAAATTCATTAGGGTTTACATGGTGTAACCCTAGTTTGCCACACTATATAAGAACCCCTATAGCTCATGAAATAGGACTTAAGTGGCATTAAGGAGTGATTAGTGGAAACACAAGAGGGCAGGCCGACTTTATGAGTGCAAGTGACATCTTCTCAAGGTCCTCCATTTGTTGGTGGTGTTTTGTGATACCATTTGAGGTGCAACACTTGGGGCACTAGGTTCTTAAATGTTTAAGTCTTCAACTACAATAAAAGGTATGTCATCTAACTTGTATTTCACGTTGTTTATACTCCATTGTATGCTAGTTAGGATGATGCTTTGGAATATTAAATGTATGTATGTATAATATATAAAACATATATCCAAAGCATCTAGGGTTGCATGTACACCATAGGAGTGTTAGAATGCTCAAAACCCTTTAGTGGTATCAGAGCCTAGGGTTGTTTTTGAAATATACTTGATGCTACTTGTTGTTTAAGCTTTAAAAATCGATTTTCTGCTGTTTTGGGCAGTGGACTCGCCGAGTCTACTAGGGGACTCACCGAGTCCAAGCACAAAACTGACCAACTCGCCGAGTTTGTTCATATACTCGACGAGTTGGTGCTCCAGAATGCATATTTTCAAGGTTTTTGGCTAGAATTGGACTAGGATCATTACCCTAAGCTGTTTTTGAACTTATAAACCTATTTTTGATGTGGTAATGATCATGCTTATCCAATTTAGAGGATAATTGTCAAAGGTTCATGTTTTGTATTAGTTTATATGATTATGCTAATTACATGAAATTTGTTTGATATGAATTATCTTGTTCATATGTGTTTAATCTAGATCATGGACATTATTTGACATGCTTGTTAGTTTATTTGATGATCTTTATGGCATTTAATGTACTCCATAACTTGTTCTCAAGTTATGGAAAATGAAAAATTTTTATTTTAAAGAATTCATTAAACTCATAGGTTATGGTGTTGAAGAGTCTTGTTTTCCATAAATGTTTTTATGAACTCCATAACTTGTCCTCAAGTTATGGATTTTCAAGAGTCTTTTCATTAAAGCCTATATAAAACTCATATGTTATGGATTCCAAAAGTTTTTGAAAAGTTCAAAACTTGCCCTCAGGTTTTGGAATTTGTAAATGTAGAGTCTTCTTTTGACACATTTAGCTCCAAGCCCTAGAATTTTAACACTTTAAACTTCAAACCTTATACTATTATAATATTATATGTTTAATATTTATATATGTATAAGAGTAAAGTCAGTCTTACTGTTAATAGGCCTCATTCACGAAGCCGGTCCATACGGAGGTATAAGGTTACTGCCTATAAAATGACAGTTTAATGGGTGTCCACTCTCACCCACCGCTTCCTTGACTGGTGGAGGGTCGTTAGCCGAACGGTTAGGATAGTCATCTAATTCTACCTTCATTAAAAGTATAATGATAAAGATAAAGTAACTAAACACTTATAAATTCCCAATCTTAGTTACTTTAAGAAAATGTGAATATGGTGCTAACCCATGAAATTGCACTTTGCACCTTGTGAAGTCGTTAGTGGAGCGTGTGTGGTTAATTGGCACACTAATTTGGACTGATAGTTCATGGCAAAAGGTAGCTTGATGTTAATCATAGATCAATGGAGTGTGTGTGGTTAACAGTGACAACCCGTAATTTCTATCTTGTGAAAGTCAAACTTGGTCAACTAAAGTCAAAGATATCAGTCAAAGGTCAATCTATTTTTCTTTTTATTACCTTATTATAGATAAGGTAATGAAACTATAGGTGTTTAAAACTAGCATCCTAAAGTGTTGTATGTTAAGTGGGAAAAACCATTTGGACCGAGGGCCGTGAACGAGGCTTCGGGCCGTGAACAACCTTCGGACCGTGAACGAGGCTTCAGGCCGAGAACAGCCTTCGGGCCGTGAACCTCAGTTTGCGGCTGTGAACTCACCCCTATATATAAAAGTTTTACTGATTTTTACCTCACTTCTCCACTTCCAACCGTGAACACCTCCCTTTTTTCTTTCAAGACCAACAACCATGAACACTTTTACTCCCTCAAATATCATCCTTTTTCTCTTCTTCTTCAAGGGAACTTGCTTAGGACCTTCAATCATTCACCAATCTTCAAGATCTTTGGGCCGTGAACACCTAGTTTTCGGCCGTGAGCTCAAGAACATTAAGTTTTCTTGGACTATGAACCCTTTCATCTGGCCGTGAACTCCTTGTAGCCTCCCATCTTTGCTTCTAACACTTCATTTGTAAGTGTTTCTTGCATCCTAGATCGTTTCTCAAATGCCTTAGAGGTTATAATTGCTAATTGAATTCCATTGTGTTGCACAAATTGCTATTTAGGACTTTTTTTGGCCCTGGAACTAGCTTGTGAAATCAAACACCCTATATCGAACTTTCATTCGAATCACTCACATTAGGTGAGTCCATTAGTGTAAGAATACTTAATTCTCGCCACTACTAGAATATGTTAGATTCTAACATTTTATGCAACGATCATTTTGTAATGTCACGACACAAAAGTCACCATGAGTCGGCCAACGAAATTACAAACTGCTCTATTGGACATTGTTACAAGACAATTCCATAGTCATGAAGTCTCATATTCAAAGTACATTCCTTTAAACATCCTTCTTGCATAAAAGTTTCTAATCTAGACATTGATTCTCGATATCCAACTCCTAATATGGAAATATTTCCATATTTTCCATATGACAACTCATCGTAAATAGAAGCTTATCTATTCATAATAATGTCAATATGGTCCATCCATGACTATACTTTCAACTGCCCACAAGCGACCAATCCTTGGCGAACCTTAGATTGTCCTTGGCAGTTGTTTAATTATTTTAGTCAAAACCGGTTCTATTTCCTTTTTCCCTATAAATGCCCCGGATCTTTGGAAAATTTTAGAACGGTCGAATATTATAGCATATGCAATTGATCCTATAACCGAAGCGTATGGGATGCAATTCATAATAAAAACTTGATACTTTACCAGTTTCTTACTATAATATCGTCATAATATTTCTATTTGCCGTGTTCTCAAAAATTCGAACTATGAAGAGGGATGCCGTAATCATAATCGTATTTTGAGAATGCAAATAATAAATATACACTTGACCAAATACAATTAAATTTCTAGATCTAAGTTTGTAGATTGAAAACGAAGTATAACATTTTCTCCCTTAATTATAGCAAAAACATCTCTTCAACCCCTGCAACCTTGGAAAGTGAAACTTTTGTTTTTCTATAATTAATATTGCCAACTGGCAATACTTAAATAATAAACATGCTCCCACTAACATGATCATTATATTCATTCCAACATAACCCTTATGCTCCTACTAGCTTTGACACATATTTAGGAACCAACTAAACTTCTAGGAATAAATACTTATTGACTTCCAAAGTTCAATGTTTCTAATACGATATGCTTCGATAAGCCTTTATCTAAGCTTCTCAAAATCACACACCTTTCCTTAGACAGCTCATATGTATGTCTAAACTAATTCAGAACTTATCTTACTAAGTCCTAAATGTTCAAACTAATTGCCAAATCTCACAATTCGAACTATGAAAAGGGATGTCGTAATCATAATCGAATTTGAGAATGCAATTTACATAGTTGCTATCTCCTTAAAATCTCTCTTAGTGAAAGCCTTTCCTCACAATCATTTTCATGAAGGAGTGAAACCTTATGACACTTAGATATTATGGTGTATGTGTTCCTATCCATGTGAATTTGCCATTACAATAATCGAAAGATAACGTTTGCAGCAAATTCAAACTCTTATGGACAGAACTTGTTCATTCTAAATTTCTTACCATCAAGGGTCCCACCATTGCTTCCAAGTTATCTAGCAGCTCACCTATGCCAGTCAATGTACTTTCATTGAACAAAGTGTTTTCCCTTATGCAACATATGCATAATCACTCAGCTGGATTGGCACATAAATAAAATTTTGTCAACACGATAGGTTACAAACCTCAAGTCGTGTGCTAGTGTTTACTCTTGATTAGTTCTTGAATCTTTTCAAGACCTTCAGACTCCCACTGACCTCATGACATATTAGATTCTCTTATCAAGAACATTTCTTGATAAACATATATCCAAGAGTTAGTGTGTGTCTATATCAGGACAAAACATTACACATATTTGGTCTTAGTTGGTCTTTGGCTTCTTCAAGACATCACAACATAGCAAATTCAAATGTGTAAGAGTAGAAAAAACAATTTTTCTACTTCACATTTGATGAGTGTGTGTCACTCAATTCACAATCTTTGATTATGATTCTAAGACTTGATTTTGGAACGAAGTATGACTCACTCTTTTGATTTAACCATTTCAACAATTTCCAATTCCTCTTCTTAGTCATACTGGTGCACTAAGATGTCCTTCGAGGATCAATTGTGATATGGTTCTTAATCATTAAGACGATCATAAAAACCGATACAAAAGTACTCTCCCTTATTCTTAGATTGGAGAAACTTTTACCTTTCTGCCTTCATTGATTCTTCTTATTCGTTCTGGTATTCATTGAAACTTTTCAGTAATTCAGAATTACACTTAATCTTGTAAGCATAACCACACTTACTAGACTTTTAGTAAATTATGACGAATAATTTTATTGTTATTTGTGGTGGACTTGACTAGTGCACAACATTGTGTTCTATTCCTTTAGTCCTTTACTTGACTCACATACTTGTGTGATCATGGAATTAGTCTCAATTACCTAAGTACCAAGATTTCCATACATCACATGATTCAAATCATATGATTCCAAGTTTCTGTCCAATTAAAACTTGGATGATGGGAATCTTTCCTTACTTAGAAAATTTTGACACTACCGTAAATAACATAACTAAGAATCATATCCATTATTAGAAATACACAAACATCAATTTTTCACAACGATTTCATTGCAAGGATATACAAAAATTAGATAAATCAAAAATTATTTTATTGATAAAAGCAGTGGAAAACATGTCCTTTCAATGAAAAATCAACTGAAAAACTATGTAATCAAATATTCCTAACAACTCTATTATAAATTTTTAAGCTCAAAATCTGATCTTCAAATCCATGCGATTGTGATCCATTTCTTCGTGATCAGACTCATCTTGCTCTTCCATCAAGCTTTCTCTCTTTTCACTGATCTGCAAAACATTCAAATGAAATCTTATCACATTATGTATTAAGAATAAATGAATAGGAACTTAATGGAGTTAGATAGGGGATTTTACCTGAAGTAGAGCCAAACGTCTTGACTCTCCCATCTCTTAGATCTCTCAGGTAGATAGGATAGCTTCGTCTCCAATGCCCCTTCTCTTGGCAATAAAAGCAAATTGACTCTGTTGGAACAGCACAAGGAACTACTTCAGACTTTGCCTTCCTCTTATGATCAAACTTTTTGACCATGGCATGCATTTCGTTGCCATTGCCTATATCCATAGAGGTCTGGAAGGCAGATCCACCAATCAACTTTGCTCTTCTAGTGCGCCAAATCATTGCTGATTCGGCAGCAATAAGCATATTGGTGAGATCGATGAGGGTCACGTCGTGGTTCATCATATAGTACTCTCTTATGAACTCCCTATATGAGTCAGGAAGCAACTGAAGAACCCAGTCAAAAACCAGCTCCTCATAGACAACGGATCCCAACATTCTTAACCTATCAATGTGTGACTTGATCTCTAGGACGTGTGCATACACTGACTTTCCTTCTTCATGTTTACTTGCCAAAAGGGCTTGAGTGAGTGTGAACTTTTCAAGCCTTTGAACTTGTGGGTTAGGGAGAACAATAGGAGGAGGTGGAGGAAGTGAAGCATGATTTCGTGTTCCTCGATCGAATCGTGGAATATCATCTTTATATGGAAAGCTTGTTCCACGGGATTTGGGAAGACCATACTTTTCATACTTTGACATCTACAAAACGGGAGAAAATTCAAGTTAGTTTATTGATTGAGTCCTTAATAAATCACCCAAATGAGATATTAAGGCTAGGACCCAACACAATATTCCACAACTTGGGAGAGGGATGCCATAACCCAAATTGTAGAACATTTGAAGGTAAGTGAATGATGATTCACTAATTTTCCACCATGAAAAACGAAAAAGAGATTAGGTTTTAAATGTATTGAAAAACTCCTAGATCCTTTGAGATTCATTGAACTTTTAAACGGCATGTTTAAATCTCGATATGCCCCTCGATTTGTGACTGGGATGCCGATGATCACAAAACAAGGTGTGAATAACCATGCAAAATAACATGGTGCCCCCAATGTTACAATCACCTATTCGATGTGCCGGTTAACCACACATGCTCCACCGAACTATGAAAAACATTTAGTCACCCTTTGCTACCTTTTTTTAGAACCATTTAGTGTGTCGGTTACCCACACACGCTCCACTAACGTCTTCACAAGGGTACAAAGTGTAATTTCATGGAATTGCATCAAGTTCACTTTTGCCTAAAGTAACTAAGATTGGGAATTTTGTATAAAACATTTAGTAGACTTCATTATACTTTTAATGGAAAGGGTTTTCCCTATCCTACCTGTTCGGCTAATGACCCTCCACCAATCAAGGAAGCGGTGGGTGTGATTGGACACCCATTAAACGGCCATTTAATAGGCCATAACCTTATACCCCCCCCCCCCTTATAGATCGGCTTCATGAATGAGGCCTACTAACGGTAAGACTAGCAGTTTAAGTTATACATATATAATATTAGACTTTTAATGTTATATATAGTATAAGGGTGTATTTTACACTTTTAAAATACTAGGTGGTCTAATTTAATAAATTATACTTTTAATTTAATTAAATGTAAACCATATCACTATGGATTTATTAAGTCTATTTTAATTATACACTTAATTAATTTAATAAAAACATAAGGGTGCAATTTGAACTTTTTCAAAACTTCGGGTTTTACAATTTAACATTTTAAAAATTAAATTTTTTAATTAAAATTTAAATTCCAAAACTTGAGGGAAAGTTTTGAAACAGTTCAAACTTGAGGGCAATTCATCCAAGACTTTAAACCCTAGATCTAGCATGTGATAATCAATATTAACATAAGAATGTGGTTTAGATCCACCTCAAGTTGCCCAAAATCCTAACCCTCGACAGGACTTTCAAGGCCCGACGCCTTTGTGGGCAGTAAAGTTGGGAAGGTGGAGCCATGAACACGGACAACCACCTCCTTACAATGGAGACCGAAGCTTCTACAACTTGGATGAAGGAGGCTCAGCAGACACAGTCCTTCCTATCTTGGTTTGTCATGTTGCTTGCAATGCTGAGCAAGGGAGGGCAACCATCGACCAAGTCATGGAAAATCGGGCTAACTCGGGAGTCAACACAGTTCGTCTCTGCCATCTGAATGATGACCAAGAGTTAGCAAGGACTCAAACTGACGCCCTACAGGTAGAACTTAATGCCTGTCAATTCGAAGTTAGGGATCTTCGACAGAACCAAGTGGCATTGAAAAGGCGTGTGTGGGAAACAGAACAACAAATGGCTGAAAACAGGGCAAAATCTAGTACTAACCAGGACAACACTTCTCGTAAGTAGAGCATACTCTACTCTCTCTCTTTTTGATATAGATTAAGTCTATTTTTAAACTCTAGTATTATTTTCATGTTTGTACATAGACATTGAATTTTCAGTTTGTTAGGTCGTTATGCGGTCAAGTTTTCCCAGCATTGGTATTTGTAGACCTATTACAAGGTTAATTTTTCCCGAACTCTATACATGTAACATCCGAATTTCCAGGTATATTATTTTATTTATTTATTTTGGAGTTTGTGGAGGAACTCGGCGAGTTGGAGCCAAGAATCGCCGAGTAGGGTCGCGGATATTCATCCGGGTTCACGTCCGGACTCGACGAGTCCATTTATGGACTCGGCGAGTCCATGCTGTTTAATGAAACCCTAATCCCCTGGGTTTGGAGCCTATTTAAGGGCACTTATAGCCTCCCATTGCGGCTACCAGTCCCTTGAGAGAACCCTAAGTGAGCCAAATCGCTGTGAGGAAGAAGAAGTCACTTTTGACCCTTATAATTTTGGTTTAGCAAGAAGAAGGTGACCAAGAGCAAGAGGAGGTGTGATTCTAGCAGTTCCAGAGTTCAGAGACTTCATTTTGAGGTAATAGTTCGAACCTCCTTCAGTTTTGGTGTTGATCATTAGAGTTAGGGTTTTCTAACCCCTTTGGAGAGTGATTATGTGGAGCAAATGGTCCCTCTTCGAGTTTGTGCCTTGGATCTGGACTCAAAGAGGTCCAGAGACCTTAACCCTTAGAGATTTATGGATCAGTTTGGGGTTATTGGACTTAGGTTGCCATTTTTGGGGCTAAATCTCCTTTTGATTCCTTGTTGTTGTTATACAAGCATCAAGTTTCGAACTTTACGTGACATTCATGATTGGGAAGGCCAGATCTATGGTTTAGGGAAACAGATTTAACCTAAGGAGGCCAGGAGAGTTTGTACATGGCATGAACTCGCCGAGTTGTTCTTGGGACTCGGCGAGTAGGGTTAGGGTTTCACGTAAATTGCTCAGTGAGTAGACTTGCCGAGTTAGGGGATGACTGAGTGAGTCAGAAGGGGGTTAGAGGACTGGAGTTCAAGGCGGTACTCGCCGAGTTGTTCTTGAGACTCGGCGAGTTGAGTCGGGGTGGTCCGACGATTCATGCATGGTATGAATCGTCGAGCATAGGGAGGGACTCGGCATGTCAACCGGGACAAAGTGTTAGAGAACATGTGTGAACTCGTCGAGTCACCAGGGTGCACTCGACGAGTAGGGTCAAAGGGTGACCGTTGACTTTTACTGACTTTTAGGGTTTGGTCAGCAATGGAGTACCTGTGTCGAAAGGGGGGGGGGGGTAAAATAGTCTTTTACCCTTCTAAGGGTGCCAATGGCAGGTTGAGTCTAGTCTCGAGAGTTACACTTATAAGAGTATTTACTTTATGTGAATAGGCGGAGACTAGGCAATATTTCTACCGAGTCAGAGATTTACCGAGACGCCTGAGGTGAGTCTTCTCACTATACTTTACCTAGTGTGGTAACAGAGTTATGTGATAGTGTATTTTAGAGTTATGTGCTAGTGTATTTGCATGTTATTTATGTGTTGTGATTTACTGTATGTCATATGTATGATCCAGAGATTAGAGAGTAGGACCAGTGGGTCCATAGAGTTAGGACCTTCGGGTCTATAGAGTTAGGGCCAGAGGGCCCATAGAGAGTTGGGGCTGGAGGGTCCCACTGAGACACATTGACCAGAGGGTCAACAGAGTTATGGCCTCGAGTGGCGAATATATGTTAGAGTGGTATTTTGGGGAACTCACTAAGCTTATGCTTACAGTGTTATGTGTTATGTGTTTCAGGTACCAGTGATGACCGCGGGAAGGCGCCGACTTGATTCGTACACACACATGGGATTTTATGTATTTCGATCTTGGGAGATGTTTTGTGAAACAAAGAGATGATACTATGACATTTTATGAATGAATGAGTTGTAAAATGTGTTTGGAAAATGCGAAAAGTTGTTTTAAATTTTTACGGTGTTACACACCAGGGGGCAGCAGTACGAGTAATGAGGAGATCCGTAGGATCATCCAGGAGGAGGTGGCTGCGACCATCAGGGCAGAGATACCAGAGATGTTCGGTTATATCAAGACCATGCTGATAGAGACATTTGATGAGAAGTACACTGCTCTTTCTGAGGCTGCTGTTGTTGCGGCCACTGCAGGTATAACTGCGACTAGGCCGTAGGGTGGTGATGCGTTGCTGCTCTGAGAGTTCAGCAACACAAAACCACCGGAGTTTGACGGGACCCAGGATCCGATTGCAGCGATGAGGTGGATTTCAGACATAGAGGGGTGTTTCTTTACTTGCTCATCTCCAGAGCATTTGAGAGTTCGGTTCACGCTGAACCAGCTTCGCTTGGGACCGAAGGATTGGTTGAAGTTTGTGACGGCACACTACACGCCTGCTGAGCTTGCTGCAGTGACCTGGGAGAGGTTCACTGCTATGTTTTGAGATGAGTACATTCCCCAGGTGGAGAGGGAGAGTTTGGCCTAGGAGTTTCTGACCCTCAAGCAGGGTACTGAGTCGGTTATAGTGATTACGAGGATGTTCCATGAGCGGGCGATGTTCTGCCCAAAGCACGTGTCCTCCGAGCAGTAACGTATGAACCGATATCTGAGCATTTTGTGGAGGGATATATGAGAGTTCGTGGCGAACTCGACGTATCGGACATTTTCCGAGCTTCAGGCAGATGCCCGGAAGAGGGAGATAGAGCTGGAGACCCAGGCTAGGGAGGAGGCTGAGTCTCAGGGGAGGGATCAGCGACCGGTGCAGTCTCAGCCGGTAGCCAAGCGGGCCAAGCCCGTTGATCCGAGACTAGGGAGTCAGAAGGGCCGCACTTGTGGCAAGTGTGGCAAGAGCCGCAATGGGGTGTGCAGAGCAGGATCTTGCTACAAATGTGGCAAGGAGGCGCATATGGCCAAGGAGTGCCCCAAGGGGTTTGCAGTATGTTTTCACTGCAACCAGACGGACACTGGAAGGCAGAGTGTCCACAGCTGTGGGGATCAGCACAGGGAGCATCTCAGGGATCTGCCCCTGCTGCTATCAGAGCTACTAAGAGCCGGCCAGTGAAGGCCGAAGCACCGAAGGCACGAGGGAGAGCCTTTCAGTTGACCGCGGAGGAGGTCCGCCCAGCGCCCGATGTCATGGCTGGTATGTGCTCTTTCGTGTGTTTATTTTGATGTTGATATATTGTGATTATATTATGTTATGCGTAGGTAATTTTCTTGTGAGTTCTGTACCTGCCTTGGTGTTATTTGACTCGGGTGCAAGTCGGTCTTTTGTATCTTTGGCTTTTAGTCAGCACATCAGTGTTAGTCGTGAGGCGTTGAGTCGACCTCTGAGAGTTTCCATAGCTGATGAGAGGGCGATGTATGCTACAGAGGTGATCCGAGGGTGTGTACTCGAGATTTTCGGTGTTGAATTCCTGATTGATTTAGTTCCTATTGCGATGGGGGATGTGTGTGTCATCGTGGGCATGGACTGGTTGAGCAGATTCAGAGCAGTTATCGACTGCGAGCAACAGCTGGTGACCATACGAGACCCTAGTGGGGGAGTTCTTACAGTGTACGGCGAGGGTACACGTTCTGGGTCAGCATTTTGTTCGGCCGCTAGAGCGAGACAGTGTATACAGCAGGGTTGTAGTGGCTTTGTAGCGTATGTAATGGATAAGAGGGTTGACTCAGAGAGACCGAGGTCAGTTGATGAGGTTCCGAGAGTGCATGAGTTCCCAGACGTATTCCCAGAGAAGTTGCCGGGTGTGCCTCCCGTGAGGTAGGTGGAGTTCAGTATCGATTTGGTTCTGGGGGCCACGCCTATCGCCAAGGTTCCATATCGCCTTGCGCCTCCAGAGATGCATGAGTTATCCTCGCAACTTCAGGAGTTGCTGGGGAAGGGGTTTATTCGGCCGAGCAGCTCGCCGTGGGGAGCGCCTATCCTTTTTGTCAAGAAAAAGGATGGTTCACACCGGATGTGCATTGATTACCGGGAGTTGAACAAGCTGACGGTCAAGAACCGTTACCCGTTGCCGAGGATTAACGATTTGTTTGATCAGTTGCAGGGAGCATCTTGGTTCTCCAAGATCGATTTGAGGTTTGGGTATCATCAGGTGAGAGTGTGAGATGAGGACATCCAGAAGACAGTGTTCAGGACTCGTTATGGGCATTACGAGTTTGTGGTGATGCCTTTTGGACTCACCAATGCACCGGCGGTGTTCATGGATCTCATGAACAGAGTGTCCAGGCCGATGTTGGATCGCTCGGTGATCGTGTTCATCGATGATATTTTGGTGTATTCGAGATCCAGAGAGCAGCCTGAGAAGCATTTGAGGGAGATCCTTGGAGTTCTGAGATCGGAGAGGCTTTATGCCAAATTCTCCAAGTGTGATTTCTGGTTGTGAGAGGTCCAGTTCTTAGGGCACCTCGTTAACCAGAACGGGATATTGGTCGACCCGGCCAAGATTGAGGCAGTGATGAGTTGGGAGGTGCCGAGGTCACCCACCGAGATCAGGAGTTTCTTAGGGCTGGCAGGCTATTATCGGAGATTTATCAGGGATTTCTCCAAGATGGTCGTGCCACTCACCAGGTTGACCCGGAAGGGTGTTGCTTTTTCATGGGGCCCAGAGCAGCAGGCCTCCTTCGAGACACTTCGCCAAAGACTGTGCGAAGCCCTAGTTTTAGCCCTTCCGGAGGAGGTGGAGGACTTTGTGGTGTATTGTGACGCGTCGATCTCGGGGTTGGGAGCGGTGCTGATGCAGAGAGGGCATGTGATAGCATTCATATCGAGGCAGCTGAAGCCTCATGAGACGAGATATCCCACCCACGATCTAGAGTTGGGGGCAGTGGTGTTCGCCCTCAAGATCTGGCGTCATTATCTGTATGGGGTTCGGTGTACCATATACACGGACCACAAGAGCTTGAAGTAGTTAATGGATCAGCCCAACCTGAATATGTGCCAGAGGAGATGGTTGGATGTGGTTAAAGATTACGAATGCGAGATCCTTTACCACCCGGGTAAGGCTAATGTTGTAGCCGATGCACCGAGTCGAAGGGCGGAGAGCGCCCCGATGCGAGATGTTTGTTTAAGATTGACTGTGATGGATCCAGTGTTGGACACCATTCGTGGGGCCCAGGCTGAGGCCGTGAGATCAGAAAACCAGAACATGGAACGAGTTGTCGGGTTGGTATCGGAGTTCGTTACCAATAGTCGGGGGCTTATGACATTCCAGGGTCGTATCTGGGTATCGTTTGTGGGCGGGACGCGTACCATTTTGATGGAAGAGGCTCATCAATCGAAGTTCTCGATCCATCCTGGGGCCACTAAGATGTATTTGGACCTAAAGAGAGAGTATTGGTGGCCCTGTATGAAGAGGGATGTCGCGTGGTTTGTTGAGAGGTGCTTAACCTGTCGTAAGGTTAAGGCCGAGCACCAAAGACCGCATGGTAAGTTGCAGCCGTTGGAGGTTCCCGAGTGGAAGTGGGAACAGATTACCATGGATTTTATCACCAAATTGCCAAGGACTACTAGGGGAGTCGATGCAATTTGGGTGATTGTGGACAGGTTGACGAAGAGTGCCCACTTCCTTGCTATTAGTGAGAGCTCTTCCGCTGAGAGGTTGGCAGAGTTGTACGTGAGAGAGGTGGTATCGCGACATGGAGTACCGATCTCGATCGTCTCAGACCGAGATGTGCGTTTCACTTCCAGATTCTGGAAGAAATTTCATGAGGAATTGGGTACGAGGCTGCATTTTAGTACCGCATACCACCCACAGACTGACGGGCAGAGCGAGCGGACGATTCAGACGCTCGAAGACATGCTTCAAGCATGTGTATTGGACTTCGGAGGGAGTTGGGACACGTACCTACCTCTGGCAGAATTTTCCTATAACAACAACCATCATTCGAGCATCGGTATGCCGCCTTTTGAGTTGTTGTATGGGAGGAGGTGTCAGACTCCCATCTGCTGGGGAGAGGTAGGGCAACGTGTGATGGGTAGTACGGTGATAGTACTTCAGAAGTCGGAGCAGATTAAGCAGGTCAGACAGAGGTTGTTGACCACTCAGAGTCTCCAGAAGAGTTATGCGGATAGGCGTCGGTCCGAGCTTGAGTTTTAGGTCGGAGATTTTGTGCTCCTGAAGGTATCTCCTTGGAAGGGAGTGATCCGGTTCAGGAAGACGGGCAAGCTAGGGCCCCGATATATTGGTTTGTTTAGAGTGATCGCGAGGGTGGGCAGGGTAGCATATTGTTTGGAGCTACCTGAGGCGTTGGGGCAGATTCATGAAACTTTCCACGTGTCACAGTTACGGAAATGTATAGCCGATGAGTCGGCAGTGGTACCATTAGAGGATATTCAAGTGGATGCGAGCCTGAATTATGCTGAGAGACCGGTGGCGATCAGGGATCGGAAGATCAAGGTTTTGAGGAACAAGGAAGTGTCTATGGTTTTGGTTCAGTGGCAACATCGGAAGGGGTCCGAGATGACTTGGGAGTCAGAGTCGGAGATGCGTGAGCAGCATCCGGAGTTGTTTCCAGAATGAGACTTCGAGGGCGAAGTCTGATTCAAGTGGGGGAGAATTGTAACATCCGGATTTCCAGGTATATTATTTTATTTATTTATTTTGGAGTTTGTGGAGGAACTCGGTGAGTTGGAGCCAAGACTCACCGAGTAGGGTCGCGGATATTCATCCGGGTTCACGTCCAGACTCGGCGAGGGCACGCTGTTTCATGAAACCCTAATCCCCCGGGTTTGGAGCCTATTTAAGGGCACTTATAGCCTCCTATTGCGGCTACTAGTCCCTTGAGAGAACCCTAAGTGAGCCAAATCGCTGTGAGGAAGAAGAAGTCACTTTTGACCCTTGTACCTTTGGTTTAGCAAGAAGAAGGTGACCAAGAGCAAGAGGAGGTGCGATTCTAGCAGTTACAGAGTTCAGAGACTTCATTTTGAGGTAATAGTTCGAACCTCCTTCAGTTTTGGTGTTGATCATTAGAGTTAGGGTTTTCTAACCCCTTGGGAGTGTGATTATGTGGAGCAAATGTTCCCTCTTCGAGTTTGTGCCTTGGATCTGGACTCAAAGAGGTCCAGAGACCTTAACCTTTGGAGCTTTATGGATCAGTTTGGGGTTATTGGACTTAGGTTGCCATTTTTGGGGCTAAATCTCCTTTTGATGCCTTGTTGTTGTTATACAAGCATCAAGTTTCGAACTTTACGTGACATTCATGATTGGGAAGGCCAGATCTATGGTTTAGGGAAACAGATCTGACCTCAGGAGGCCAGAAGAGTTTATGCATGGCATGAACTCGCCGAGTTGTTCTTGGGACTCGACGAGTAGGGTTAGGGTTTCACATAAATTGCTCAGTGAGTAGACTTTCTGAGTTGGGGGATGACTCAGTGAGTCAGAAGGGGGTTAGAGGACTGGAGTTCAAGGCGGTACTCGCCGAGTTATTCTTGAGACTCAGCGAGTTGAGTCGGGGTGGCCCCGCGATTCTTGCCTGGTATGACTCGTTGAGCATAGGAAGGGACTCGGCGTGTCAAGCGGGACAAAGTGTTAGAGAACATGTGTGAACTCATCGAGTCACCAGGGTGCACTCGGCGAGTAGGGTCAAAGGGTGACCGTTGACTTTTATTGACTTTTAGGGTTTGGTCAGCAATGGAGTACTTGTGTCGAGAGGGGGTTAAAATAGTCTTTTACCCTTCTGAGGGTGCCAATGGCAGGTTGAGTCTAGTCTCGAGAGTTATATTTATAAGAGTATTTACTTTATGTGAATAGGTGGAGGCTAGGTAATATTTCTACCGAGTCAGAGATTTACCGAGACGCCTGGGGTGAGTCTTCTCACTATACTTTACCTAGTGTGGTAACAGAGTTATGTGACACTGTATTTTAGAGTTATGTGCTAGTGTATTTGCATGTTATTTATGTGTTGTGATTTACTGTATGTGATATGCATGATTCAGAGATTATAGAGTAGGACCAGTGGGTCCATAGAGTTAGGACCTGTGGGTCCATAGAGTTAGGGCCAGAGGGCCCACAGAGAGTTGGGGCTGGAGGGTCCCACTGAGACACATTGACCAGAGGGTCAACAGAGTTATGGCCTCGAGTGGCTAATATATGTTAGAGTGGTATTTTGGGTAACTCACTAAGCTTATGCTTACAGTGTTACGTGTTATGTGTTTCAGGTACCAGTGATGACCGCGGGAAGGCGCCGACTTGATTCGTACACACACATGGGATTTTATGTATTTCGATCTTGGGAGATGTTTTGTGAAACAAAGACATGATACTATGACATTTTATGAATGAATGAGTTGTAAAAACGTGTTTGGAAAATGCGAAAAATTGTTCTAAATTTTTACGCTGTTACAATACATCCATAATACCAATGATATTGACAAACATCTAATTCTCTTGGAAAACCTCTATCCAAATACTTTCATCTTTCTAGTGGTAGGACTCTGTTACAATCAATTGCAAGTTGAATTATAATGTTTAGTTCAAGGAACACTCTCATTATGCTCACTATTGAATTCTTACAATTATATGTATCTTTTAAACTTACAGTTGAAGGATGCGTCCTCGCAAATCAAACAGGGGCAATCCGCCCATAACTCCAACTCAACCACCACCTCCACCTCCATTCGATCTTGTAGTTTTTCATGATGCTGTGATTGCGGCTGTGACGACATCCTTAACTCAAATCAACGCTAGCGGTACTAGCGGGGGTAGAACGGTTGTAAATTCTACCCAAGGTGATAGTCATGGACACCCTAGGGAGTGTTCTTACAAGGAATTTACAAACTGCAAACCCAAAGCCTTTAATGGTACCGGGGGAATCATTGCTCTATGACAATGGTTTGAGAAAACTGAGTTGATCTTTGAGATCTGCTCTTGTTCGGAAGGAAGCAAAGTAAAATTTTCTGCCTGCACCTTCTCCGACAGAGCCCTCACATGGTGGAATGGCCATGTCAAGTCACTTACTCTGATAGTGGCTAACTCGATGGGCTGGGAGACACTGAAAGACTTGATGAGGGGAGAATACTGCCCGAGGGGCGAAGTGCAGAAGCTGGTGCAAGAACTTTGGAGCCTAACCATGAAAGGCTCTGACATAGTGGCTTACACTAATCAATTTAGTTATCTGGTGGCCCTATGTCTGGGGATGGTCCCCATTGAGGGCAAAAAGATCGAGAGGTACACATGGGGACTTGTGCCTTCGTTTCAGGGGAACATTTTGTCCTCCAACCCTAATACATTCGATAATGCCAAACGATTGGCACAACGACTCATCAACCATGGATTCTGTCCTTAGGCAACAACCCTTGCTGTCCCAGGGCCTGCCAAAGCAACCGATAACAAGAGGAAGTTTTGGGACAAGAAGAAGAACCAAATAGTGCAGAACTCTGCCAAGGAGCAATAGATTGTGGTTGTTCATGCCGCAACAACTCATTTTGTCCCTGCACCAACGAAGCAGTACGCTGGAAGTCTGCCAAAGTGCAACAAGTGCAAATTCCACCACAATGGACCCTACACAGAGATGCATTGTGCTAACTGCGACATGAAGGGGTAGACTGTCCATTTCTGTAGGTCACCAGCTAGACCAATCTCCCAGGTCCCTAGTATTGGAGCGGTCCAGGCCTACTATGGGTGCGGTGAAGTTGGGCACTTCAAACGGAACTTCCCGAAGGCGGGGAATGCTGTTGGAATGGGAAGAGTCTTGGCTATTGGCCATGAGGAAGCTGTGGCAGACCCTACGGTGGTCACGAGTACGTTTCTCCACGATAACTCTTATGCATGCATATTATTTGATAGTGGAGCGGAGAGGAGTTTTGTGAATAAAAAATTTGCAAACTTACTTAAACACCAACCACAAGCACTAAAAGAAATGTTCACCATAGAAATGGCTAAGGGGAAAACTGAGAACACTAACAACAAGCATATTATTGAGACAGGCATGAGGTCGATTTGAAATGCATAGCTATCTACTATAGAGACCTAAACAAACTTATTGTTAAGAACCGATACCCTCTACCGCATATAGACGACTTGTTCGACCAACTTCAAGGAGCAAGCTACTTTTCAAATATTGACTTGAGATCTGGGTATCACTAGCTAAGAGTGTTAGAGGAAGATGTTCCCAAAACAACATTCCGAACTCAGGTCACTACGAGTCCGTAGTGATGCCCTTCGGATTAACCAATGCACCCGTAGTGTTCATGGACTTGATGAACCGGGTGTGCCGTCCTTACTTGGATCAGTTCGTTATTGTATTCATCTCCAAATGTGAATTTTGGATTCGAAGAGTCGAATTCTTGGGTCATGTAGTTAGCGAAGAGGTAATTCACGTGGATCCTTCGAAAATCAAGGCCATTAATAATTGGTCGACACCAAGGACGCCTACGGAAATCTGTCAATTTCTAGGCCTCGCCGACTATTATCCCAGATTCATACAGAACTTCTCGAGGATCGCGAAACCACTTACTACATTGACCCAGAAAGGTGTGACCTTTGACTGGGAAGAAAAACAAGAGAAGGCGTTCCGAACGCTTAAGCAAGCCTTGTGCAGGGTACCGATATTATCCCTCCCAAAAGGGATAAAAGATTTCGTGGTATACTGCGATGCATCCAACCAACGGCTTGGCTGTGTTCTTATGTAACGGGGAAAGGTCATTTTCTATGCCTTAAGACAACTTAAGACACACGAAGTCAACTACACTACACATGATCTTGAGCTAGGAGCGGTGGTATTTGCTCTGAAGATCTGGAGACACTACCTATACGGTACGAAAAGAACTATCTTTACAGACCAGAAAATCCTTCAACACCTATTCGACCAGAAGGAGCTCAACATGAGGCAACGACGGTTGTTCGAGTTACTCAATGACTACAAATGCGAAATTCGTTATCATCCTGGTAAAGCCAACGTAGTAGCGGACGCCCTATGTCGGAAAGAATACTCATGTCATAGAGTCAAGTCATTGACTATATCAATCCATTCACATCTATCCACACAAATTAAGGAGGCTCAATTGGAAGCATTGAAACCTGAAAATGTGGAAGTTGAATCCCTTAGAGGGATGGATAATAACTTATAAGTACAGGGTGACAGAGCCTTATACCTCATGGATCGGATCTGGACACCGAAGCTAGGTGGTTTCAGAGACGTTCATCCATGTTCAGATAAGATGTATCTGGATCTCAAAAAGTTATATTGGTGGCCTAACATGAAAGCAGAGATTGCTACCTTCGTGGGCAAGTGTCTTACTTACGTGAAGGTTAAGGTCGAATACCAAAAACCCTCAGTTTTACTACAACAACTGGACATACCTAAGTAGAAGTGGGAGCGGATTATAATGGACTTCATAACCAAGTTGCCCAAGACCACGAGTGGTCTCGATACCATTTGGGTGATCATTGATAGGTTAACTAAGTCCGCACATGTCCTACCAATCAAACAAACCGATAAGTTGGAGAAACTGAAGAGAACATACATTAGGGAGATTATACGACTACATGGTGTTCCCATATCTATCATCTCTGATAAAGACAGTAGATTCACTTCAAGATTCTGGCAGTGGCTACAAACGTCCCTAGGAACTAGATTGGACATGAGTACAACCTACCACCCACAAACAGATGGAAAGAGTGAGAGGACGATACAAACATTGGAAGACATGCTAAGAGCTTGTGTGACCGACTTTGGTAAAGCATGGGATATCCATTTGCCATTGGTCGAGTTTTCATACAACAACAACTACCATTCTAGTATCAAAGTTGCTCCAGTTGAAGCCGTCTATGGCCGGAAGTGCAGATCCCCTCTGTGTTTTGCTGGTGTGAGTTGGGTGACACACAACTAGCTAAAGGGAAAGTTCCTGAAAGCACTCTCATAGGTTCGGAAATCATTCGGGAAACGACAGAGAAGATTGTTCAGATTCGTGAATGATTGAAAGCCTCTTGAGACCGACACAAAAGCTACACTGACAAAAGATGGAAACCTTTGGAATTTCAGGTTGGTGACCTTGTTTTATTGAAGGTCTCACCCTGGAAGGGATTGATATGCTTCAGAAAGTGTGGTAAGCTAAATCCTGTTGGATTAGTGTCTAAGTCCATAACTATTTTGGTATGTACTTGACCCGATGGTGCATGGTCCTTTTGGGTTGCCTTCACCAAAGCAACTTGATTGGAGAAATAAATAAAGAGAGAGAGGTTATTATGATTTATTAATATGTTATAAGAATAATATATTAAAGGAGAAATCATATTTGTTTAATTAATATTGGTCAATAATTAATTAAGAATTAATTTTGTGATCAAGTGTAATTAATTAAACTAGAGGGGCTAAATTGTAATTATGTGATAGTTACAAAATAAGGTAAGAATTATCTTATAAGTATGGTGAACGAATTTAAGGTTGGAAAGCCTTAGAATTCGAGTATGATAAGGATTCTAGGATTATCTTATTGGTTGCTTAATGGATAATCAACTAGATAAGGATAATGACTAAAACCCTATCTCTACACCTATATAAACAACCCCAAGGTCATGAATTCGGGTATCCCTTCCCAAGAAGCCCTAGATATGAATTCTAACCATTCTCCTCTCTCTTTATACCTTCTCCACTTGCTTATGGTGTTTGTAAGCCATTAGAGGAGTGACACTTGTGACTCTCTGCTTTCCAAGGTCAATTCAAGGAGGAATTGGATTGTT
Organism: Lactuca sativa; assembly: GCF_002870075.4. Classification (NCBI taxonomy): domain Eukaryota; kingdom Viridiplantae; phylum Streptophyta; class Magnoliopsida; order Asterales; family Asteraceae; genus Lactuca; species Lactuca sativa. The sequence continues at coordinate 125,840,719 of NC_056624.2, read as the reverse complement.
ATTGCTATATAACAATCAAGGTATGTTCTTAAACCTATTTACATGTGAACTCTGATTTCCATATGCTAGTATTAGGGTTCAAAGTCTTGGATTCAAAGTATGTACAATAAAGAAACCTAGATCCGAGCTTTAGGGTTTGTATGAGCACATAGGATGTCTTATGACCAAAACCCATCAGTGGTATCAGAGCCATGATTGGTTTCTATTGTATTGATGCTTGATGTAACTGAAAATCGAGTTTTGGCCTCACTGTTCGACCTGACTCGGCGAGTCACTCTTGGACTCGGCGAGTCATCCTTACTCGGCGAGTTCCAGAGGGTGACTCGGCGAGTCGGTGCGTCAGACAGTGCTTATCTCGGGATTTCTTGCTGTTTTTGCATTGGGATAATTACCTTATCATGTTAGATTAATATTAATCCGATTATATGATATATTTGACTATATTTTGATCTAATTGAAGATATTTATCAATTAATAAGATAATTGTTTCCTTATAAGATAATTGATTAATTATTTTGAGTAAATTGATAAATTGTTTTGCAAGAAATTATTAAACAAATCAAATATGGATAATTATGTAATTAAATGTTATTTTAGATTATTTGTTATTTGATCCTTGTTGTTATGAAAAGTTTCATATTTGGCCCTTTAGGTTTTATAGTTTAAAATTTGAACCCCAAAAAGTTTTGTTGTTTTGAAATTTAAATAGTTAAAACCCTAATGTTTTGAAAAAGGTTTCAAAACTTGCCCTCAAGTTTTGGAATTTAAATTTTGATTAAATAGTTTAATTTTGATGCATATTTAAATTCTAAACCCTAATTTGTTAAAATGTTTCAAAACTTGCCCTCAAGTTTTGGAATTTAAAAGTTGATTAAAAGTTTAATTAGGAATGTTAAATTCTAAAACCCTAGCATAGTTTTGAAAAAGTTCAAATCACACCCTTATGGTTTTATTATTTAATTAAGGTGTATAATTAAAAGAGATTTAATAAATCCATAAAAGTTTAGGTCTGCAATTTAATTGAATTAAAAGTATAATTGTTAAATTAGACCACCTAGTATTTTGAAAGTATAAAATACACCCTATACTATATATAACATTAAAAGTCTAACATTATATATATGTATGAGTAAAAGTCAGTCTTACTGTTAGTAGGCCTCATTCACAAAGCTGGTCTATAAGGGGTGTTTAAGGAAATTGCCTATAAAATGGCGATTGAATGGGTATCCACTCTTACCCACCGCACTCTTGACTAGTGGAGGGTCGTTAGCCGAATGGGTAAGATAGGACGAAACCTTCCATTATAAGTATAATGAATTATAAAAGTAACTAAATGTTTTCAAAATTCCCAATCTTAGTTACTTAGGCAAAAGTGAATTGATGCAATTCCATGAAATTACACTTTGTGCCCTTGCGAAGATGTTAGTGGAGCGTGTGTGGCTTACCGGCACACTAAATGGTTCTAAGCAAAGGTAGCAAAGGGTGACTCAATGTTTGTCATAGTTCGGTGGAGCGTGTGTGGTTTACCGGCACATCGAATAGGTGACAGTAACATGTGAGGGCACCATGTAAGTTTGCATGGTTATTCACACCCGCTTTGTGATCCTCGGCATCCCAGTCACAAACAAGAGGGGCATATCGAGATATAAACATGCCATTGAAAGTTCAATGTATCTCAAAGGATCTAGGAGTTTTCATAGATTTAAAACTTAAATTTCTTTTTCGTTTTTCATGGTGGAAATTAGTGAATCGTCATTCACTTACCTTCAAATATTCTGCAATTAGGGTTACGGCATCCCTCTCCCGAGTTGTAGAATATTGTGTTGGGTCCTAGCCTTAGTATCTCATTTGGGTGATTTACTAAGGACTCAATCAATCAACTAACTTGAATTTGTTTTCTCCCGTTTTGTAGATGTCAAAGTTTGACAACTATGGTCTTCCCAAACCCCGTGGAACAAGCATTCCACATGAAGATGGTATTCCACGATTCAATCGAGGAACGAGAAATCATGCTTCACTTCCTCCTCCTCCTCCTATTGTTCTCCCCAACCCACAAGATTGAAGAATTGAAAGGTTCAATATCACTAAAGCCCTATTGGAAATGAAACATGAAGATGGTAAACCCGTGTGTGCCCACGTTCTAGGAATGAAATCACACATTGATAGGTTGATAATGTTGGGTGTGTCATTCCCGAATGAGTTGGCTGTGAATTGGGTTTTGCAGTCACTTCCAGAATCATATAATGAGTTCAAAAGAAAGTATTATATGATGGATCATGACGACAACCTCATTGACCTAACTTACATGCTCATTGCTGCTGAATCAGAAATGATTTGGCGAAGCAATGGAGCGTATTTGTTGGGAGAATCAACCGACCATACTTCCGAGGACGTTCTAGGAGAACCGACCTGCGTTTGCTGCCAAAAGAAAGGGCGTTGGATACAAGTCTGCCACAAGAGCCTGAAGAGTCCAAAAGATGGGAGAGTCAAAGAGTATGGCTGCACTTCAGGTAAAATCCACTATCTAACTCCATTAAGTTCCTATTCATTGATTCTTAATACATAATGTGATATGATTGCATTTGAATGTTTTGCAGGATCGGTGAAAAGAAAGGAAGCTTGATGAAAGAGCAAGAAGAATCTAATCACAAGGAATGGATCTTGATCGCATGGACTTGAAGATTAGAATTTGAGCTTAGATAGTTATGATAGAGTTGTTAGAAATTTCCTTTTGAAATACATAGTTTTCAATGGATTTTGCATTGTAAGGACAAATGTTTTCCGCTGCTTTTATAAATAAAATAAAATTTTGTTTGACTTACTTATTTATTTGTTTATTTCCTTGCAATGAAATCGTTATGAAAATTGGTGTTTGCATACTTCTACAACAAATGGATTTGTTTCTTATTATATTATGGAAAGTCGAGAATTTACCAAATAGGGAGAGTTTCTCATCGCCCAAGTTTCAATTGGACAGAAACTTGGAATCATGCAACTTGGATGCACGATGAATGAGAAATTTCGTATTTGGAAATTAGACTAATTCATTGACAAAGTGTCAAGTGAAGGACTAGGAGATCGAATACACAAAGTTGCGTGTTGATCAAAGTCCACCATAAGAGTAACAATGATATTCGTCATGATTTACTAAAGGTTTAGTAAATATGATTATACTTACAAGATTAAGTGTAATTCTGAATTGATTAAAGGGTTTAGATCAATAGGAGAACGAATAAGAAGAATCAAGTAGGCAGAAAGATAAAAGTTACTCCATTCTAAGATGAAGGGAGAGTACCTTTTATGCTTTATGATAGGTCTTAATGATTAAGAACCATATCTCAATTGATCCTCTAAGTGAGTGTTAGTACAATTGTATGTCCAAGAAGAGGAATCAAAGAATTGAAGAAATGGTTAAATCAATAAGTCAATCATACTTCGTTCCAATAACAAGTCTTAAAGTTAAGATTGTGACAATGAGTGAAAAGTATTAAAGGTTTATAACATTTATCAAATGTGGGAAGTTGTGATGTCTTGAATAAGACAAAGGCCAACTAGTACCAATTTATGAAGTTTTTTGATAAAAGCTACACTAACTCTTGAATATTTGTTTGTCAAGAAATGGTTATTGACAAAAGAATCGTATATGTCAAGGAGTCAGTGGGAGTCTTAATGGTCTTGAATAGTTTCAAGAACAAATCAAATAAACCTTACCAATCATCACTAGCACACGAGTTGAGGTTGAAAACCTATCGTATTGACATTATTTTGATTATGTGATGTTCCAATTGAGTTAATTATGCATATGAGTTCTATGAGTTCTCATCTTGAATGCATAAAAGGCTAGGCACCTTAATCAATGAAAGGTACATTGATAAGAAAGGGTGAGATGCTTAACTACTTGGAAGACGTGGTGGGCAGCTGTGCTACCATGAGGCAAGAAATCAAGATTAAGAAAGTTCGATCCATATGAGTTTGAATTTGTCGTAAACGTTGGTTTTGACAAATTCACATGGATAGGAACATTTACACCGTTTAAAATCTAAGTGTCATAAGATTTCCTCCTTCATGAAAATGATTGTGAGGAAATGCTTTCACTAAGAAAGATTTTAAAAAGATAGTGATTGTAAAATTGCATTCTCAAATTCAATCATGGTTACGGCATCCCTTTCCATAATTTGAATTTTGAGGTTTGGCAATTAGTCTTAATTGTTTAGACAATAATATGAACTATCGAAGGCAAAGGTGTATAAGTTCAAGAAGCATTGATAAAGGATTATCAAAGCACTAAGTATTAGAAACATGAACTTAAGAAATTCAATAAGTATTGTCTTTCTGGAAGTTGAGATGTTTATGAATACATGTCGAAGCTAGTGGGAGCATAAGTGTTATGTTTTATAATAATCATCATGATAGTGGGAGCATAAAAGTTATGATTGTATGATTATTAAGAAAAGTATTGCAAGGTTAGCAATATTAATTATAGAAAACAAGAGTCATACTTTGCAAAGTTGTAAGAGTTGAAAGGTTGTTTTGCTATAATTAAGGGAGAGAATATTATGCTTCATTTCAAATCTAAAGGATTAGGTTGAGAAATGTTAATAAATTTAGTCAAAGGTTCATAGTGTGTTCTTAAAATTTCGATTATGATTACGAAATCCCTTTTCACAATTCAAATTTTGAGAACATAGCAAATAAAACATTATGCGTCGTGTCCCATATGCTTCGGGTATAGGATCGATTGCAAATGCTTTAATGTTTGACCATTCTAAAATTTTCCAAATGTCGAGCGCATTTAGAGGGAAAAGGGACTAGAATTGGTTTTGACTAAAACAATTAAACAACTATCAAAGGACAACCCAAAGTTCGACGAGGATTGGTCGCTTGTGAGTAGTTGGAAGTATAGTATTAGAAAATATGGAAATGTTCTCATATTGGATGGACCATATCGACATCATTATGAATAGATAAGATTCTATTAAGAATGAGTTGTCATATGGAAAATATGGAAGCGTGTCCATATTGGGAATTGAATATTAAAAATCTATGTTTAGATTAGAAACTTTTATGCAAAAGGATGTTCAAAGGAATGTACTTTAAGAGAGAGACATCATATCTATGGAATTGTCTTGTAACAATCTCTAATAGAGGACTTTGTAATATTATTGGCATTAGTCTTTGTGACTTTGGTGCAGTGACATTACGAAAGGATAGTTGCATAGAATGTTAGAATCTAGCATATTCTATAAGTAGCAAGAATTTGATATTCTTTGACTTATGAAAAACGGATTTGGAGTTGTGAAATGAGAAGGATTGGAAATGTGTTCAATGTGATCTATTTCACAAAGTAAGAACCATAGATAAACATTGTGTGCATGTTAGGAGCATGGGACAAGTGTTGGAATTCAAGTAAGAAGTTGATTAACCGAAACGACCAATAATGAGTAATCGATATGGTGATAAATAAAAGGTGTTTTATTTATGCTCAAAGGGTTGAGGCCATATGGGATTAGTATTATTCTTGTGTTTCACATTTGCATGTTTTGACTTCCAGAATAATTGAGTTTATTAAGTATAATCGAATTATTCAAACGGGCCACAGTCGTTCATATGTTGGAAGTAGATTTGAATGAAGGCTGTCGTGAATTGGAGTGTGGATTGTCTAAAGGAGTATTAGACATAAGCAAATGATTGCTGCAACGTTCATGAGTGCTTATGAATGTGATTTGAGCATTGGATTAGACCCACGCTCACTTGGATCACTCCATGAATTGTATCACGAGTGATTGGTGAGACGATAACATCTTATATTCTTGAAACCGAGATGTGTGAGTTGTATCTTGCAAATCGGTTGCACATTGATAATATGTAAACGCACTAGTAACTTGGTGTTATAAAACATATTGTTGTGTGTAATTCGGTGCGTGAGTGCAAGCAAGCATTGTATCAAAGTTTATCCATTCCTTTTATTCAAAGTAGAATAAAAGCGATATCTTTGGGCCCCTCGATGGTTTAGTGATGACAAACGTAAATGCTCGGCCGGGCTAGGGCTAATTTGATTTGTTCAATTAGTCAGTCGTCATAAATCGGAAATCGAGATATAGTACAAAGAGAATGATTTGAAATCATATCTCATATGATATCTAGAATGGAGGAATATATGATCCCTTATCTAAGGACACGCGTATTTGATATGATCAGAGTTGACAGCGGCTTTGGAAAGCTACGATTGCAGATCGGGATCCGAAGTCATACGCAGAATAGTTATTAGACTGATCCAAGTGGGAGACTGTTGGATTAGTGTCTAAGTCCATAACTATTTTGGTATGTACTTGACCCGATGGTGCATGGTCCTTTTGGGTTGCCTTCACCAAAGCAACTTGATTGGAGAAATAAATAAAGAGAGAGAGGTTATTATGATTTATTAATATGTTAAAAGAATAATATATTAAAGGAGAAATCATATTTGTTTAATTAATATTGGTCAATAATTAATTAAGAATTAATTTTGTGATCAAGTGTAATTAATTAAACTAGAGGGGCTAAATTGTAATTATGTGATAGTTACAAAATAAGGTAAGAATTATCTTATAAGTATGGTGAACGAATTTAAGGTTGGAAAGCCTTAGAATTCGAGTATGATAAGGATTCTAGGATTATCTTATTGGTTGCTTAATGGATAATCAACTAGATAAGGATAATGACTGAAACCCTATCTCTACACCTATATAAACAACCCCAAGGTCATGAATTCGGGTATCCCTTCCCAAGAAGCCCTAGATACGAATTCTAACCATTCTCCTCTCTCTTTATACCTTCTCCACTTGCTTATGGTGTTTGTAAGCCATTAGAGGAGTGACACTTGTGACTCTCTGCTTTCCAAGGTCAATTCAAGGAGGAATTGGATTGTTATTGCTATATAACAATCAAGGTATGTTCTTAAACCTATTTACATGTGAACTCTGATTTCCATATGCTAGTATTAGGGTTCAAAGTCTTGGATTCAAAGTATGTACAATAAAGAAACCTAGATCCGAGCTTTAGGGTTTGTATGAGCACATAGGATGTCTTATGACCAAAACCCATCAAATCCAAGGTGCATTGGGTCTTTCGAGATTCTCGCTAGAATCGGCCCAATAGCTTACAAACTCAAACTACCTCAATAACTTAGCAACGTACACCCTACCTTCCACGTATCGAACCTAAAGAAATGCCTGTCTGATGAGACTCTTGTTATCCCACTCTATGAAATCGAGATCAATGAGAGCTTCAACTTCGTGGAAGAACCCGTAGAAATCATGGATAGGGAAGTCAAACAAACCAAGCAAAGTTGTATCCCGATAGTGAAGGTTCGCTGGAATGCAAAATGGAGAACCGAATTCACTTAGGAGCGAGAGGATCAAATGAAACATAAGTATCCTTGTCTTTTTCATTAGTCCGTGTGTATTTTCTTAATTCTAATTTCGGTATGAAATTCCCTTTAACAGGGGGATGATGTGACAACCCGTAATTTTTATCCTGTAAAAGTCAAACTTGGATAACTAAAGTCAAACATACATTCAAAGGTCAAACTTTTTTTCTTTTTATTATCTTATTATAGATAAGGTAATGAAATTATAGGTGTTTAAAACTAGCATCCTTAAGTGTTTTATGTTAAGTGAGAAAAACCATTTGGACCTTCGGGCCGTGAACGAGGCTTTGGGCCGTGAACGAGGCTTCAGGCCGAGAACAGCCTTTGGGACGTAAACCTTGGTGTGTGGTCATGAACTCACCCCTATATATAAAAGTTTTGCTGAGTTTTACCTTACCTCTCCACTTCTGACCGTGAACGCCTCCCCTTTTTCTCTCAAGACCATCAACCGTGAACACTTTTACTCCCTCAAATACCATCCTTTTTACCTTCTTCTTCAAGGAAACTTGCTTACAACCTTCAATCATTCACCAATCTTCAAGATCTTTGGGCCGTGAACACCTAGTTTTTGGCCATGAACTCAATAACATTAAGTGTTCTTGGGCCGTGAACCCTTTCATCTGGCCGTGAACTCCTTGCAGCCTCCCATCTTTGCTTCTAACACTTCATTTGTAAGTTTTTCTTGCATCCTAGGTTGTTTCTCAAATTCCTTAGAGGTTATAAATTCTAATTGAATGCCATTGTGTTGCACAAATTCCTATTTAGGACTTGTTTTGGCATGGGAACTTGCTTGTAAAATCAAACACCCTATATCGAACTTTCATTCGAATAACTCACATCAGGTGAGTTCATACCCCTACAAATTACGGTTTTAATGCTTTTGAATTCTTTTGAATGCTTTTAAATACTTTTAGGGGAGAATACAAGTAGAACACAATATAATTATTTTAAACATTTACATATGGAAACATTCAGACAAAAGGACTTCTCATACTAAAAAACATGTTAAAAACACTTTCAAAACTCTTTTAAACATTTACATATGGAAACATTCAGATAAAAGGATTTCTCATACTGAAAAACTTGTTAAAAACACTTTCAAAACTCTTTTAAACAATTTTAAACTTCTTTTATATCAAAATCATATTCGTGTACATATTTACGTATAGGTATGTTTTAACGGACTTAGGACTATTGCTAAATACTGTAACTCATGTTCCTTGTTTGGTTGTGGGATTAGGGTAGTATCACTAGTCTGACTATCGGTTAAATCATAGTTATACTTATTAAATACTTACATGAGTATTAAACCCATTTTTAAGGAACATACTTAACTCAGTCGCTTATGTTGAACAATTGAGTCTTTTCTCCAAATCAATAACAATTCAAACAAACATACTAGTAAACTATAATTGGTATAGTTAGAGGATCACTACATACTATTTCTAGAATAGGGAAACATACATGAGTCAATACATACATACTATAACAAGAACAGAAAGGAACATACATGCTATAACAAGAACAGAAAGGAACATACATACTATAACAAGAACAAAACAACTCAAATGTCAAACACTATTTCATGGCATAGCATAACTTGTTGTGTCATGTTTTGTAACCAGAGTCTCCTGGAGGGAGAGCGTGAGTTTGTGTATTGATTTATACGGGATTGACCATCCTACACCTTGCTGCTAGCAACAGTGGGACCTGCAGGTCTACGGGTGACAAATGTCTTACCATTTTCGACGTCTGAAGAACGTCCTGTTTATACTAGTCAATCAAGCATGGTTATAACCTAATCACATTTTTTCCTTATCTAACAATTGGTCTTAAGGTAGTTAGTGCTTCATTAGAGTATTTTATACAACATTACTGTACATCTTCATTTTCCATTACATTCATACAATGATATTCTCACATAAGAAATGTATACTATTTTTCGAGTAAAGATAGTTTTACAAATATGGAAAACACATGTTTATACTATATTAAGTACAAACAGTTGAGTCTTGGTAGAAGACTACTTTTCATTTTAATAGAAAATATAGCATTTTCTAAGAAGCATACAAACATTTTCATCAAACAATTACAAAATGTTTTGTGAAACAAAGACAAACTTTTGACACTAAATTACTTATGAACTCACCAACTTAAATGTTGATACTTTCTTTCAAAATAACTTGTATTATTAGGTCACCAGTAGACAGGTACACTGGACCAGGTTTTGAGAAGACGCAACATTTTCAAGACTCGCCTTTTATTTTGATATATATACATTTTTGGTGTCATACAACTATTCACTGAACATACATGTATAAACTATATTATTAATACAATGGATGTTGTTGCCTGTTTTACTATTGTACATTGTTATGATATTGTACATGATGTCCTCCGCCCCCGAACGTTTCCGCTATTTTTGTTTGGGGGTGTGACATTAACCGGCACATTGATTAGGTGGTTGTAACATTGAGTGTACCAAGCTAATTTGCATGGTTATTCACACCTTGTTTGTGATCTTCGGCATCCCAGTCACAAACTTGAAGGTCACAATCGAAATTTAAACATGTCGTTGAATTGTTAAATGAATCTCATAGGATCTAGGAGTTTCAATTAACTTAAAACCTAAAGTTACTTTTCGTTTTTCGTGGTGGAAATTGGTAAATTGTCATTTACCTACCTTCAAATATTTTACGATTTGGATTACGACATCCCTCCTCCAGATTGTAAAATATTGTGTCGGGTCCAAGCCTTAATATTTCATTTAGGTGTTATATTAAGGACTTAAATCAACTAAAATTGAATTTCTCCCGTATATATGTCTTGTTCAGACAACTATGGTCTTCCCTAATCTGCTAGAACAAGCTTTCATTCAGAAGACGATGTTCCACGATTGGATCATGGAAGTGGAAGTCACACTTCACTTCATTCACCTCCTCCAATAATTCTCCCTAACCCACAAGTTCAAGGTCACTCAAATCCATATTGGCAGGAAAGAAACTCTGTATCTGCTCACGTCATGGAGATGAAGTTACATATTGACAAGCTGGGAGAGTCGGGTATCGAAGTCTCAAGGAAGTTGGTTGTTGACTGGGTTCTTAAATCACTTCTTGAGTCATATAGTGAGTTCATTAAGGACTAATATGTGACAGAGCATGACATGAAATTTATTTATCTAACCTATTTGCATGTTGCTGCTGAATCAACAATAATTTGGCGCACTGGAAAAGCAAATTTGATTGGAAGATCAACTCCCCAAACTTCCATGGACATTGACAATGGAAACATTGGAAGTCCAGAAAATATTTCTCTTTCCAAGGGAAAGAGAAAGGCTAAAGTCTGAGATTTTCCCGTGTACCATTCCCAAAGAGTCCATATGTTTCTTTTTCATAGGGGCATTGGTTGCGAAGCTGCCCTGACTACATGAAAGATCTGATAAAAGGTAGAATCCAAAAGTTTGACTCTGCTTCAGGTAAGTCTACTATCCAACTCTATTAAGTTCCTAATTGTTGATTCTTAATACATGATGTGACTAGGTCACATCTTGATGTTTTATAGAATCGAAGCAAAGAGAAGGAAGCTTAAAGGAAGAGTATGATGAATCTGGTGGTGAAGATGGATTTCAGTCGCATGGTTCGATGGTCGGATTTTTGAGCTGTTGCTTAATAGTTGTGATAGATTGCTTAGAAATATGAAGTAACATAGTTTTCATTTGGAATTGAATTGTAAGGAAAAGTTTTTCCGCATTTTTATAAATAAATAAAATTTTGTTGTTTTTTTATTATTTTATCTCCTTGCAATGGCATTTGTGAAAATTAATGTTTGTGTATTTCTATGTTAGCAATATGAATTTGATTCTTTTGTTTGTGGTAATGTCGAGTATTTGCCAAATAAGGAAAGATTCTCATCACCCAAGTTTCAAGTGGACAAAAACTTGGAATCATGCAAGTTGTATTGTATGATGAATGAGAATTTTCATCTTTGGTAAATTAAGACTGATTCCTTATTCATATGTATATGTGAGTCAAGTGAAGGAATAGGGGATCGAGTACACTGGGTGTGCGTTGGTCAGGTCCACCACAAAGAACGATAAGACTATTCATCATGATTTACTAAAGTTTAGTAAATATGGTTATGCTTACACGTTTAAGTATAATTCTAAATCATTGGAAAAGTTCAATGTAGGGCAGAACAAATGAGAGGAATCAAATGAGGCAGAAAGATAGAAGTTTCTCCAATCTGAAAAGATGGGAGAGTACTTAAGTATTGTGTTATATGAGCATCTTAATGATTATGAAAACCATGTCACAATTGATCCTCTAAGGACATCTTAGTGCATTTGTATGACTAAGAAGAGGAATCGTGAATTGTTTGAAATGGTTAAATCAAGAAGATGAGTCATACTTCGTTCCAAGAACAAGTCATAGAGTCATACTCCAAGATTGTAACTTGAGTGACATAATCTTAAGAAGGTTTATAACACTTATCAAATGTAGGGTAAAATGTTTTCTACTCTTGTACATTTGAAATTGGTAAGTTGTGATGTCTTGGTAAGGACAATGATCAACTAAAGACCAATTATGTGAAGTGTTTATCTTGATAAGAATCCGCACTAACTCTTGAATATTTGTTTTGTGAAGGAATGGTTCTTGACATATAATCTTATATGTCAAGAGGGCAGTGGGAGTCTTAACGATCTTAAAGTTTCAAGAACTAATCAAGAGTAAACTTGTTGTTAAACATTAGCACACGACTTGAGGTTTGGAACCTATCGTGTTGACATGTTCTTGTTTCTGTGCCCATTCCAGTTAAGTTGACTATGTATGTGAGTTCTTTGAGTTCTCAATTGTTTGCATGAAAACTTGGAAGCAATGGTAGGCCCTTGTGCTGCCAGGTGGCAAGAAATTAAGATTGAACAAGTTCAGCCCATATGAGTTTGAGTTTGTCACTAACCTTGTCTTGTGATTATGGTTTTGACAAATTCACATGGATAGGAACACATACACCATAAAATCTAAGTGTCATAAGGTTTCTCTCCACTTCAAGAAAATGATTGTGTGGAAACGCTTTCACTAAGTAGATTTTAAGATAGAAATTATGATATTTGCATTCTCAAATTCAATTATGATTACGACATTCCTTTTCATAATTCGAATTGTGAGGAATGGCAAAAAGTCTAGACATTTGAGACATATTGTTGTAAGTTCTTAAATTATTTAGACACACATATGAGCTATCTAAGGAAAGGTGTATGAGTTTGAGAAGCCTAGATAAAGTCTTATCAAAGCATCTTGTGTTAGAAATCTGAACTTTGGTAATGAAAGTCAGTGAGTATCAATTTCCAGAAGTCCAGCTGATTTCTGACTACATGCCAAAGCTAGTGGGAGCATAAGTGTTATGCTAGTAAAATAATAATTATTATGCTAGTGAGAGCATAATAGATTATGGTAAATGTTTCAAGTTAGCAATGTTAATTATAGAAAACAAAAGTTTCAATTTGCAAGTTGCGGAGTTTCAAAAGTTGTTTTGATATAATTAAGGAAGAGGAAATTATACTTCTTTTCAATTCTAAAAGCTTAGATTGAGATTTTAATCACATTTAGTCATCTATATATATATATATATATATATATATATATATATATATATATATATATATATATATATATGAATGTTATGTTGGAATGGTTTAACATAAGGAAATTATGTATATGGAAATGTTAATTGCATTCTCAAAATTTGATTATGATTAAGGAATCCCTCTTCATAATCAGTATTATGAGAACATGGCAAATAGAAATATTATAGCAAAAGACTGATCAAGTATCATGTCTTTATGTTAGACATTATGAATCGTGTCCCATATGCTTATAGGATCGATTGCATATGCTATAATATTCTCGTGTTCTAACTCTTTCCAAATGCCTTGGGCATTAAGAGGGAAAAAGGACTAGAACCGATTATGAATAAAGTGGTTGAGCAACTGTTAAGGACAATCTAAGGTTCACCAAGGATTGGTCGCTTAAGGACTGCTAGAAGTATAGTATTGGATGGACCATATTGTCATTATTATGAATAGACATGAGTCTATTAACAATGAGTTGTCGTATGGAAAATATGGAATGTTTCCATATTGGGAGTTGAAGAATAGATGAGAAAGATAGAAAATTTTATGCAAGAAGGATGTTCAAAGGAATGTACTTTGAATTTGAGACTTCATTTCCATGGAATTGTCCTGTAACAATCTCAAAAGGAATATTTCGTAATATCATTAGTCAAGTCTCTGTGACTTTTGGTACCTAGATGTCACACCTCCAGACCGGAACGGCAGAAACGTTCGAGGGCGGAGGACGTCATGTTTAGTATCACAACACATGTATCATAGTAACCATAGTAACAAACAACCATTGTATATTTGTATTAATATTAAAGTGTTTACAAAGTAGTGATTCACAAAAGATTGAATCCAAAAGTAAATAACAAAACAAGACATGAAGCTACCATACTTCATCTTCTGAATCTCGGGGCGCGTGCCTGTCTACTAGTTTCCTGAGAATACAAGTTATTTTGAAAGAGTAGATCAGCATTTAAGTTGGTGAGTTCATAAGTATTTTAGTGATGTAAAGTAAATTGAAAGTTCTTTTTAGAAAATTTTGCCTGTTCCTTCACAAAATCCTAGATCTTCTGATGTAACGAAAGATAAGTTAAAATGACTCTACAATTCCTTCTATGAGTACTAAATGGATACAAGTTATATACAATTTAGATTAAACAAACAATCGATTGTGTGAATCTGCCCTAAGCCCACAACCAAACAAGGAACAGGAAATGAGGCGGAAGTCACACATCCCATTGTTTGTTAGATCTTCATTGTATATAACCTTGGTGTATTCATTTGGTACTTACGAAGTTAATTGTAATAGTTCCTTTGTTTGATGAAAACATTCCTTAAGAAAATCATATATTTCCTTTGGTAATAATGGTGACCACAATAGTTCCTTCTATAATCACTTAATTTATACTAGCTATATATAATCTAATGTCGAACGGATAGTTAGTTGTGTGAATCTACCCTAAGCCCATAACCAAACAAGGAACAGGAAGTAAGGCGGAAAGCACGCATCCAACTGCCTATCAGATATTATTTATATATAACCCTGATGTATAAACTAAGGTATTATAGAATTAACCACTAAAGGTCCTTTAAGTTATATTGGTTTATTAAAATGGATTAAAACCTTTTATTGATAAGTTTCTAGTTTAGCCTACTAAACGTTCTATCTGAAAAGTATGTTTTTGTACTAGATAACGGTATACTTAATTTGTATGTGTTATGACCTGACCTATACCTGGTACTCCTTATGATTACTTGGTGTATATGAAATATATATATATATATATATATATATATATATATATATATATATATATATATATATAGAACTAAGATCGGATAAATAGTAGACTGGGTGCATCCGATCTAAGCCCACAACCAAAAAAGGATCAGGAAATGAAGCGGAAAACACACTCTACTGTCTATTGGACCCGAATAATATATATCCCTGATGTATGAACTAAGGAATCATAAAGTTAGCATGATATGCCCCTTTCTAAATGAATGTACTAAGACTTGACTGTACTGTTTGTCTTTTGTAAGTTTTCCCAAGTTTAAGACTATCTTTACTAGAAAATAGTTTGCATTACCTTTTTATGTGAGAAGATCACTATACGAATGAAATGGGAAAATGAAAGTATTTAGTAATATTATATAAGTAATTACTGAATCACTAAGTACCTTAAAACTAGTTTGTTAATTAAGGTTAAGATCGGATGTGGTTATAACCATACTGATCGAAACTGATGAGACATTTGTCACCCCTTGGCCTTCCGGCCAAACTGTAGCGAACAGTCGAGATGCGGGCTTATCAGTACAGTATAGATCTATACACACAATGTCCGTTCTCCCTCCAGAAGACTCTGGTTACAAAACACGACCTAACAAGTATATTGCTAAGCCGTGAAGTAGACTCACATTAATGTTATCTTGTTCTTTCTATTGTATGTTCCTTTTGTTCTTTGTTATGGTATGTTCCTCCCTGTTTCTCTTTATAGTATGTTCTTTCTGTTTCTTGTTATAGTATGTTCCTTTCTGTTCTTGTTATAGTATGTTCCTTTCTGTTCTTGTTATAGTATGTTCTGAACCCCTAAACTATATGTATTATAGTTTACTAGTATGTTTGTTTTGAATTGTCTCTGATTTGTAGAAAAGACTCGATTATCTACTGAGTTATGCTCGTACTTTAAAAACGGTGTTTTATAAACAATAAAGTAACATAACTTAAAAAAGAGTTTTTGAAATGGTTTTGATCACTTATAAAAGCATAAGAAATTCTTTAACGTGATGGTTATCACAAATAACATTTACACAATTATCATTGTGTTCAACTTGTATTCCCCCCCCCCCCCCCCCCCCCCGTAAAAGCATTTAAAACATTTAAAAGATTGATTATAGGGTTATGAAGTCACCTTATGTGGGTGATTCAATTGAAGATTCACGTAAGGATGAGAATTTCAACGAGTGAAGTCCCAAGACACAAACGAGTCCTAAATGACATATATTGATACGTATATGCATGAAATTAGCAAATCTAACTACAAAGGTGATTGGGAAACAAACTAGGATGCAAGGATAACTCACTAAAGAAGTTTTGAAAACAGGATAGGTGGTTGAAGGAGTGTTCACAGCCCAATGGAGTTCACGGTCCAAATGGATGAATGGTTCACGACCCAAGTTGGTTTACGGCCCAACTTGATGAGTGTTTCATGGACCACTTGAGTGGTTCACGGCCCAAACTTGAAGAACACTTGAAGATTTTTTTGTTTTGGCTAGTGTTTGAAGATCCTAAGTTTTATTCTATAAGGAGATACAAAGGAAAGAGGGTGAAAAGAGTGGAAATGGTGTTCTTGAACTTATGATACTTGAGTAAGTTTGATAGAGTTTACGGCTAAGGGAAGGAAAGTGAGGAATAAATGACAGAAAAGTGTATATATAGGAGGGGTTGACGGCCACCCTTGGGTTCACGGCGGTGAACACCTTTTGATGGGTTTTTCAGATCAATTTCATTCCTCTAATCCTAAGCTAACACTCCTCAACATCCAATCCAACAGTGTACTAGGCATAGAAATCATTAGAATGATCCTTAACAAGGCTAGAAGGCAATGGAATTAAGTCTGACTTTTGGTTGATTGGCTGGACTTATAAGATAAAAAATTTCGGGTTGTCACACTAGCCATTAAAAAGGAATCACTACATGATAGTTTAGAATCTAATACTTTCTAGCAGTGACAAGAATTTGGAATTATTACACTTGCAATAAGGATTTGGAATGGTGAAATGAGCATCATTGAAATGTTTTTCAATTGATCTATTTCACAAAGTAAGGACCATAGAAAAACATAGTGTGCATGCTTGGAGCATGGCATAACTATTGTTTAGACAAACATGGTGTGCATATTTGGAGCATGACATGACTATTGTTTTGATTCAAGTATTAAGTTGATTATTTGAAAACTATACAATGAATAATGAGTAATCAATATGACTCAAAAATTTTTGGGCCATATAGGATTAGTATTATTCTTGTGTTTCACTTTGCATGTTTTGACTTCCCGAATAACTAGGTTATTCAAGCCATCCACAGTCGATCATACTTTGGAAGTAGGTATTGAAGCAAGACTGTCATGAATGGGTCTGTAGTTTGTCTAGGACAATGTGGCTGTAGTGTTCATGAGTACTCATGGAATAAGATTCTAGTATTGGATTTAACCCACGCTCATTTGAATCACTTCATGGATTTTATCACGAGTGATCATGAGATGATACTATCTTATATTCTTCAAATGGAGACGTGTGAGTTGTAGCTACGAGCCGATTGCACATTGACATATGTAAAGGCACCAGTAACTTGGTTGTTATAAAACATGTCGTTGTGTGTAATTTGATGAGTAAGTACAAGCGAGCATTTGGGTCGAAGTTTATTCGTTCCTTTTACCCCATGTGGATAAAAGCGTTTTCTGTGGGCCCCTCGATGATTTAGTGATGACACCCCTAAGTGCTTGACCAAGCCTGGACTGATTTGATTTGTTCAATTAGTCGGTTGTCATAAATCAGAAATTGGGAAACAACAGATAGACAGAGAGAATGATTATAATCCATGTCCCAGTCCATATGATATCTAGAATGGAGGAATATATGATCCATTATCTAATGGGCGCGTCATTGACTAGGTCAGAGTTCGACAACGACTTTTAAGAGCTACGATTGCTAGTCGGGTTGGAGTCATGCTTGCAATAATAGTTATTAGACTTATCCAAGTGGGAGACTATTGGATTAGGTGTCTAAGCCCATAACTATTATTGGTATGTACTTGATCCGAGAGTAGCATGGTCCATTTGGGTTGCATGCCATCGGAACAATCTGAAGGATGGATAATTGAGAAGAGGTTCTTTATGGTTTGTTAATATAATATAAGTTCTAATATATTAATATTAAATCATATTATTTAATTAGTATTGATCAATAATTAATTTGGAATTAATTTTGTGATCAAAAGAGATGAATTAAATATAATGGGTTGATTTGGCAAATCATTCATTCTTATAAAGTGGGCTTATGATCCATAGTTCTTCATGTTGGACTAAATCCATGTGGTAACCCATGGATACTCCATGGAGGTTTTAACCCATGGAGCATGAGGGATATGGAAAGTCATTAGGGTTTACATGGTGTAACCCTAGTTTGCCACACTATATTAGAACCCCTCTAGCTCATGAAATAGGACTTAAGTGGCACTAAGGAGTCACTAGTGGAAACACAAGAGGGCAAGCTGATTTTATGAGTGCAAGTGACATCTTCTCAAGTTGCTCCATTTGTTTGTGGTGTTGTGTGATTCCATTTGAGGTGCAACACTTGGGGCACTAAGTTCTTAAAGGTCCAAGGCTTTAACTACACTAAAAGGTATGTAATCTAACTTGTATTTCATGTTGTTTATACTCCATTGTATACTAGTTAGGATGATGCTTTGGAATATTGAATGTATGCATGTATAATAGATAAACCATAGATCCAAAGCATCTAGGGTTGCATGTACACCATAAGAGTGTTAGAATGCTCAAAACCCTTCAAGATCTATGTTCTGGTATTGAGTATGTTGTTATGTTGTAGTGATCTATTAGATCTATGTTCTGGTATTATGTATGATGCTATGTTGTAGTAATATGTTAGATATGTGTTCTTGTATTGAGTATGTTGCTATGCTATAGTGATCGGTGTTCTAGTATTGAGTATGTTGCTATGCTCTAGTGATCTGTAGAACTGTGTGTTATCTGTGCTTGTCGGTTATCATCTATGAAGTGCCCTTAGGGACTGTTGTGGTTATGTAGGATAGCCTGAGAACTCTTGTTCTAGGCTCTCTTTCCTGTTCCTTGTTTAGTTGTGGCTTTAGAGTAGGATCATCTGTTCAGGTAGCTATCTTACCTCTGGTTACTTATGGTTACGCATTTTATGGAGGTTAGTTGGTAATAGGACTGTATGCTGTGAGAGGACTAGTAGGCGGTAGTGAGTTGTATGATTGTTGTTTGCTTGTATTATGTTCCTACTTGATCCTAATTGTTTATATGTCGACATGTTGTGTTTGGTTTGGGTTGAGGCAGTCCTGCTGTGTGTTGTAGGACAAGATACCTGGTGTTAGCCGGCTGTAAGCCATAGGCATGGAGGCTCGAGAGGAGCGGTTGGGTTGAGGTGGTAGGCCAACAAACCCTGGTATTCCGGCCCAGATAGATCGAAGGCCTGCCAGGCGGTCCAGTTAGGCAGAAAGCCCGAAGAGCGACAGTTATGCATGCTTATATGTTTATCGTATGTGGTATTTTGGGGGAAACTCACTAAACTTTATACTTACCCGGTTGTTTATTGTTTCAGGTATCACCAGTGTCTATGGGAAGACGAAGGCGGGACTATAGACACTCATCAACAACATTGAGGATTTCACATTTTCTATGATACTCTGATTTTTTTAATAAATGTAATTTGGAATAAACGGTTTCTTTTTCTTACTAATGGACGTATAAATGGGGATGTTTCACCTTAAAAAATGAAAATTTTTGGTTGTGAAAAATGGGATGTTACAGATGGAGCTTTATTTTGTTCTTTCAGTGCCTTGAAATTTAGCTTTTAACATATCCCAAATTCCTTTTGCAGTTTTGCAACCTCAAATTTAGCCATAAACAACAAGAAGAAGAGCTCCTCGCAACTCTCTCATACATCTCTTATCATTTTGCTTTCTTTTTCTTATCTAAAGTCCCATAGCTTATGCATTAGCTGCATCTCCAAAGTGGTAGCTCGATTATCATCATGGTCACCTTTATTTATTGGCCTCCTAAGATCTTCATCCAAACCATTGAGATAATCGTCCTTTTTATCCGATCATTGATCGTAGTATTCACGAAGCAACATTGAGGTTTTTGTCGACGATCTAACATGATTTGCGTAGTTCATGATAGTGTTTGTATTCAAATTTTGTCGTTGAAATAAAATATGATTCGTGTGCATTGATTTAGACAAAAGACAGAATCAAAAATACAAACATATTCGAAGAAACATGTTTCAATTGCAAAAATTATATCTAAAAACAATTTTAGAACTAAAAATGAAAATAAAAGAAAATTTATGAAAGAGTTGAAACAATATTCCCGCTCTGATACCACAGAAAAGTTATGAAGTCAATAAATGAATCAATGAAAGTTTAAATGTAAGAACACATCATGTAAATAATACTTGTCAACTTTATGATTGATCATGAAGGTTAGAGTACAAATGAGAGAAAGTCAAATGCATAAAGTGTGCGGAAAGCGTTAACGAACCCCTAACCTATAATACTATATATGGGCAACATATCAAATAATCTCAACTGACCACAAAACAAATATGTAGATTTTGACATTTGTGTGCATACAAAAATGTTATATACATCGAAATAATAATCATTTCGATATAAATTAGAAGATATATCGTTGATATGAAAGTCTTCGATATTTGTTGCACTTCAAAGTTACTTTCGACATGTTGATTCTTCACAACAAAACATTCTCTACAACATCTCGCACCGTACCGTCACATCTTGCACAGTTTCATACATCCTAATTCCTAAAAATAAATTATAAAACGTATTGCATATATGTTAAAACTCAGAAAGAGGATTTATTCCTTCTAACGAAGTGCAAGATTTTTTTATAATGTCCCTAAAAAATATAACATTTATATGCTTGAACTATTTTTCAGTTAGTATTTACATTTTTCTCCATGTGTTTAAAGTAATTGATTTAGATTACATATAATTCATGCGTTCTGTTTTAAGACTGAAAATACAATTAATAACTAAAATGACGCTAAAGTAATATTCGCATGTAGAATTTACTTCATCTAATTTTTAAATGAAACTAAATCAAATTTCGCATATATTCCTTAGACAAAGATTCTTCATTGTAACCCTCGAAGCTCTAATAAAATGTAACTTCGCCCCTTATATTTGTTTAATACCAACTTTGCAAGTTGTGTGAATTTAAAATATACATAAAAGAGGGTACAACCCATAAGCATAAATGACAGTAGTCAGACTAAGCACTTCTATTAATATTAATAATATTATCATCATTATGGTATCTCATATTTAATCAACTGATCAATTTATTAAAATATTCATTTAAATTAAACAAAACTTTTTGTCATTTAATATTTATATAGTTTATAGTAATAGTTAATTGCACCAACTAAAATCGGATGTCTTTTAATGTATAAGATTATACATAACTTGCTTATGCTATTGAACCCACCTTGTTATATTCGGTCAACATTGAGATGGACACGAGTTTCAACAGATTAATAAACAATTTTTTTTAATATCGTGCCAGAAAAAACAAGAAATGAGACAAATTTAGCCAGCATTTATTGACAAAAAAAGAGAATTAGAAGAACTTGATAACCTATAAAACTAGCTTATGTCGATAGCCTATGTGATTATGAATCATATGGAATTTTGTGTATGTTTATTAATATACATATATACATGAATTTGATCTTATTGGCATCTATAAAATCTTTTAAATTAAGTTGTTATGAGTATGAGTTATATGTAAATTGGCATATTGTTTCTTTGTTTTTCTTATTGTTTTAAAAAAAATATGCACGTACGAGATAATCAATAGCTTTGCTTTCGTGGATTTTTTTTATGATTTATGGGTTTTTGTTAACAAACAACCCTAGCAAGTTAGAAATTACAAAAAAAAAACTAAAATTCATAAAAAGATATTTAAGCCATCAAATTCAATTAATTTTTCTTCTGCTACAGTCTATACATACATAAAATCCAATTAAACAACTCAAACAATAGTAAATAATAAGAGCTCCTTTTTCTGATTACACTTTAAAAGATATAAGCATTACGAAATAATCAAAAAGAACGAACCATTGTAAGAATCACCTTATCAAAACTTTTTTTTTATTAACCTCAACAGTTTTTAGTGGTTGGTTGTACATACAGAGTACATTTAAACATTTTTTAGTATTAAAACTATTATAAACTATATGATTGACTCTCTTAAAGCATCAACCTGATGAGGTTATGCGAGGTTTTTCACCCAAACAGATAATGAAAAATGAAAAAGATATTGGATGAGTTTTTTGTTTTCAACTAATTGTAAACCGACTATAAAAAAAACCATCAAAAAAGCTAATTGAAAAGGTTATCTTAATATACAGTTATAACTCAATGGGTTTCACTTGTTCTTTTTAAAGGTATTATTTTGCTTGGCGGTTGACGATAGATAAGCTTCCTACAAGTGAAACTCTTGATCGTCAAGGCCTAGATGTTCCTTCTCTTCTTTGTGTATTGTGATACATGTACATGGATGGAGTCGGCTTCTCATTTGTTCTTTAGTAGCCATGTTGCGATTGACGTATTGAATTAGGTAGTTAGATGGTGGGGGTACCCGTATTTTTGATTTCGTCATATGATGATTCATTGTCTTTGTTTATTTCACTTCGGTTGCAGAAGATAAAAGACCATCTTGGAGGCGTATTTTACAGTTTATGGTGGGATAAATGGTTGTTTCGAAATACCATTTTTCTTATAGGATCCACTTGAAAAAGAAGGATTTGTTTGAAAGCATATCACTTTGGGTGGTTGGCTTCAATATCTTAAAAGTGTTTGTTCTTTATGTTTATTTTATTTTTATTTTTTGTAAGGTTGGAAGGCCTACATTTTAGGTGAAAGGTGGCCGGAACTGTACCGATGAACACCACCTGGCACCCTAGGTGCGGTTTAGGGGGAATTTGGTTTACCTTTTTGGAAGGTAAAATTTCATTTTGGAAAAGTTACAAAAAATCATGTTTTCTTGAGTTTTTCAAAAAGTCAGTTTTTCTTATATCAAAAATCCAAAAATAGTTTTAAAATCATTTTACGAAACATATTTTACAATTTATCTTTTTTAAAAAAAAAATTGTCTTTCAAAAAGATAAGTCAAACATCCCCTTAGCTCCCTACGGTTTTCCCTCACCACACTCTCTCTTCTCTGTTGATTGGCCGGAGCTATTTAAATGTGATTTTCATTTATTTTTTTTTTCTTTTCAATTTTTATTAAATTATATACATACATACATATATATATATATATATATATATATATATATATATATATATATATATATATATATATATATATATATATATATATATATATATATATATATATATATACTACCAATTATAAAAATATATTAAAAGTTATGGTTATTAATATGTGAAATCTCCAGAAAAATCTTATTATTTTAAAAAAAATAAAAATAAAGTCCTCAAGTTATTTTTTTTAAATATAAAAACCCAAGAAACCGGTAAGTTTTCACTTTACACCATTTTAACCTGTTTAGCAGGTCATATGACCAAGACGTTAATTTTTCGAAAATAATGAGATTTTTCTACAAATTTCCTCAAAATTTGTATATAACGTATAAATGTATTTTTGAATATTTTTTTACATATTAATGAAATATTTAAGTTTTTAATATATTTTTTTAGGTTTTTTAATGTATTTTAAATGTAAAAAATATATTTTTTGACGGATTTATATGATTTTTTTAAGAATTTTTAATGTTTAATTAAGTTCTTTATATAATTTTTTACATATTTTTCGTATTTTCAAAATATAAACATTTTTTTTACGTATTTATGTGATTTTTTTAAGAACTTTTAACTATTTTGATGTATTTTGGTATATTCTTTTACGTATTTATTTATTTTTTATTTTAAGTTTCATTATAAACTAACTATTAAACATTATAGTTGAAAAAAAAACATTAGAGTACTTCAAAACAAGTATTTTATAAAGACGATTATTAGCAATCAACGTTATTTTTGCAGGTAATTCTTCTCTCCCTTTTATAATTCAGCTTGTAGATGAACAAAATTTAAGAATATTTTTGTCGCTAATAAAAGTATTCGTAAACTTTGTTCATCTACAAACTGAATTCAACAAAAAATGAAAGAATTTACTTGCAAAAATGAAGTTGATTGCTAATAATCTCTGAAAAATATTTATTTTGAACGTACTTTAGTGTTTTTTTCTTCATTTTCAAGGTCTCTTAGTTAGGTTACAATGAAACTTGAAGTAAAAATGAATAAATACGTAAAAACAAAATTATCAAAATACATAAAAAAAACTTCAAAAATACATAAAAATATGTAAAAACATAACAATACTCTAAAAAAATAAATACATGATAAAATATACCAAAAAACTTAAAAATACGTAAAAATACTTAAAAAAATCATATAATTATGTAGCAAATACGTTTATACATTTAAAATCCATAAAAACGTAAAAATACATATATGAAAAACTTAAAAAAAAAAAAACTTGAATATATATATATATATATATATATATATATATATATATATATATATATATATATATATATATATATATATATATAACATAAACATTTGTAAAAAAATACATAAACATGTGATAAACTATACCAAATACATAAAAGTACGTAAAAATACTTTAAAAATCATATAAATACATCAAAAATACGTTTATACATTTAAAATATATAAAAACATAAAACAACCATATGAAAAACTTCAAAAAATTTAATAATACATGAATATATATATATATATATATATATATATATATATATATATATATATATATACACACAGACACACACATATAAATACAAAAAAATACGGTCATACAATATACATATAAGTTTTGAGAAATATTTAGAAAAGTCTTATTATTTTTAAAAAACTAACAATTTGGTCTCATGACCTGCTGAACATATCAAAATGAACTAAAATGAATAAATTAGCGGGTTTCTTGGGTTTTTCTATTCAAAAAAATAATTTTGGGACTTCATCGTTAATTTTTCATAAATTATAGGATTTTTGTAAAGATTTCATTTTTAATTTCATACAAAAAGAGTATATTTAACATTCAGTCCAGGTGAGAAATTTCAACTTTAAAATTTAAAGGTTTTAATGTTACTCACGACGTGAGACATGTATGTCGTGTCGTGGGGAGATAAGTGTAATAGTGCATCACCTTTAGGCTCCCGACGTGAGCACTTATGGCTTACGACGTGAGATCAACGTGAGAGGAAACCCTAATTTTGGGGGTTTTATTATGTATTTAAAGGAAGTGAGGGCTAGGGCTATCCCGCCATCTGCCTCCATCATGTCCTTGCACTCCCCTTTAAAACACTAACATCCATATTTGATCTAGAGCTTATTTGTTTTGATTCTAGTCAAGGAGGAGAAGAAGAAAAAGAAGCGCATCTTGTCCATCATTTATGCATTCAAGTCTCTCCATCAAGCATTCTCACACCTTATGGACCTTTTATGAGTTTCAAGTTCATTGCTTTATGAATCCATAGGCTCAGATCTAGGTTTTTATGCTTAATCCATCATATTCAAGATAATGTAGTGGTTGAAATCCATAAAGTTGCCAGCTTTATGGAATATGGTCGAGTTTTATGACTTTTTCATGAGATTTGGTGTCCTTTTCTCCTTTTGTGCCCTCGTTAGTGTTTAGGACATGCATGCCAAAAAAGCGATGATTTTTATTATGTTCTGGAGTAAATAAGACACTATGGAGGATTTGGTTGCTTGGCAAAAAGGGATTAAGAGTTTCATTAAACACTTCTGTCTAGAGTGTCCTCACGACGTGAGCTCTTGGATGTCACGACGTGAGGATGGTGTTCCTCGACTATTTTGACTTATTAGGTCATGACGTGACCATTAGGTGTCACGACGTAACCAGTGGTCGTGCGACTTTCGAGTGTGGATTGATTTTTGACTTTCATCAGGGCTTGACCAAGTTTGAACTAAGGGTATTTTGGGTATTTAGAGTTGTAATTGAGATTGGTCACTAATTGATGAATAGGTAACGAGTAGATCTGAGATTCAGAGTAGATACCTATTCGAATATTTGTTCAGATTAAGAGGTGAGTTTTCCTCATTATTTTTGTGGGTCGAAGGCACTAATGTCGGCCTATTAGTTTATGTATTCTGGTATATAGGTTGTTCATATGTGGTAGTGATCTATAGATCTGTTGACTGGTTATATGATTATATGTTGCTAAGTATATGTTATTTGTTATTTATATGTCGACATAGTATGTGGAGTTGAGATTGTACTGCTTTATGTTGTCATTCAACAAACCAGGGCATTCCAATCAGGAGGTTTTGGGCTTGAGTTAATCCAACCAGGAGGTTGTGGACCCGCTATGTATTGGGCAAGCCAACCCTAAGTTTGTGAGCCAAGGCATTCCAACCATAAGGTTGTGGGCCAGTGGTAATCCAATAAGCTTTGGCTTACAGTTTCAACTTAATGTTTCAGGTACTTCAGATGACCGTGACAAGGTGAAGGCATGATCGTGCACATCGTTTGGATTTATGATATTTAGATTTATGTTATTAGATTTTGGGATACTCTGATTACTAAAATACACTTTTGAAACAATGGTTTTATTAACAATTATGGGTTTGGGTTGTTTTTGAAAAGTTAAAATTTATTGTGATTTTTGGGATGTTACAAGTTGGTATTAGAGACTTAGTTTGATGGAATTGGATGAACATTCACGTGAAACTAGACTCAAACTAACGAACTAAAAATGTTTTTAAAATGGTTTTCAAAAGTAACCAAGGAAGGATGTGATGTGTACGATCAACCGAATCAAGAATGTACACCCCAAGTTACCCCACTGTTATTTGATATGATGCTTATGATAGAACAGTATGCTATTGATAGGCTAAGGATCTTCAGGAGTTGCATGATAGAACTGTCTGATGTATGATGCATGATATCCTAGGGTCACTTCTTGTATAAAATTGACATCATTATTGTAGTTGCTTAGTGTATGCATCATAGTTGTACATAACTAATATTTTTTAGCCTGAGAATGTTTCATTTAGCCTTATTTCATGTTCCTTGTTTGGTTGTGGGATTACGCTAGAATCAAGTGTTCGGTTGTCTATAGGATCCAGTGTTATGTATGATTAGCATACATGATTGTTCCAGGGTTGATGGAAGTTTCACGGATGAGTGTATGTGTGAGCAGCTGGCCAGATGAGGAATGTATAGCCACGAGAGTGTGTGTGTGAGAGAGAGAGATAGAGAGAGAGAGTGAGTGAGTGAGGATAGGATGTATGCGTATCCTAGTTGTTATATTTATGATTGGGTGGCTTTGATGATCCTTAGGACAAATACGGGTAGGTGTGGAAGGTAGTATGGTCCCGTACTACTAAAAGTATAGGATTCGTACGCGTAGAAAGGAAGTCACGAACCCTAAGGGTTTAGTCTTGGCTTTTGTTTTTAGCAATTTTATTGTGGCTTTTCTGATGTGTCTTGGTTTAATTTCAGAATGGTGGAGATGAGAGGATCAAGATCTGGAGTGGGTGGCCAGGATAGGCCAGGTTTGACTGATGATCAGATTCGGGAGATCATCACCACTGAGGTGGCTGCTACTGTCTGGAGTTCTACCACCATTGCCACCTCCACCACTACACCACCCATCATATCCGCCACTACTCATGACCGCAACCATCACAATTTCTACAGCGACCACCGACATCACCTCCGCCATTACCCACTGATATGTGCATAATTAGCCATATGTTTAGTATAGATTTTTCTTCATTTTTAGCTAATTATGTGCATAATATGGACAAAAGGTACTTAATAATGTCTAAATTGTGTTTTCAATCTAGAAGACATACTTGGAAGCAAAAAGGAATAAGGAGAAGCAATTAGAAACCAAAGAATGAAGAAAAAGAAGATATCTGGAGCTACTCGGCGAGTCTACGAAGCTACTCGGCGAGTTCCCAAGAATATTCGCGAAGAAAAGTCAAGAGTCCTTGATAAACATGTATTTTCCACATCTACTCAAAGAGTTGGGGACCTACTCGCCGAGTTGACCCTGTTTTGTGATAAGTATAAATTGGGAACCTTATTCCGAATTGGGGACTTTTCTGGCTTTTTGGGAGATACACCTGCGATTGAAGAACCCTTTGGAGACCTGAAGAACCCTAATCTTTGATCTTTTGAAGACTCAAGGCGAATTAGGTTATATTTTCCACTTAATCTTAGGATTTAATCATGACTAGCTTAGTTAAATTCGTTTTTGAGCTTGTTTCAACTGTAATCATGAGCTAAATTCGTGTTGTTTCTGTTTAGGAAAAACCAAGTTACTCCTATGGTTTGATTATTACTTCTATTGATTGTTTATTGGTGATTTTATTAAATTAAGTTTGTTAAAGAACCTTATGCATTAACCATAACTATTTTCTGTTAATTGGAAGACAATTAAGCTGCATGAACATCTCTTAGTTGTTACCCTTATATGTTTATGTGAACATTTCATCATATGTCTAGGATTAATGAACATGAAACTAGGATTAATTAGAGAATGGGTAAATTAATGTGTGAGGGTAAATTAATGTGTGAGCTTGTTTGAGAAACCAACAAACAAGAGGTTAGTTGAGTCACTAACTTGATTAACCAATTACAAATCGTATTTAATCCAAATAAATGATCTATGGAGTTAATTAGTTTAAACAATTGGCCACTGCTTGAATTAATTAATTTTCTAAGGGTTAGTAATAGTGAACATGAATCTAACCATTATAGTTGGTAACCAATAACAATTAATTATCATTTTATTATACAAATAGCCATAGGAGTGAATTGGTTGGACCTAAATAGAAACTTTCTATCAAATTTGGTGAATTTTTACTTGTTTTTAGTTGTTAGTTAAGTTTCTAGTTTTGTAAAACTAGAGAAAAACCCTTTACTTTTATTACTTGTTTAGTTAAAATTAGTTATTAGTTTAATTTCCGTTCCCTGAGTTCGACACCCTACTTATCCAACTATACCACTAAAAGACAGGTTCACTGCTTTTGTGTGCTAAATTTATAAGTTAAAAGTAGGAATAAAACCAGTGCATTTCACACACATCAAGTTTTTGGCGCCGTTGCTGGGGAACGGTTCAAAAGTTAAGTCTAATTCCTAATTTTATCGATCCTTTGTGTGAGTTTTTCTTGAACAAAGTTAATTTTTTAGTAACTCAGTAAGTAGGTTAGGTTTTAGAATTTATTAGTTTTTTTTAGAAGTTTTTATTTAGTTTTTTTAATTTTTTTTAGTTTAGACTGGCTACTCGCCGAGTGCACTCGCACCTACTCGGCGAGTACCCTGCTGTTTGGCAAATTAATTTTTATTTTCGTTTAGTTTCATTTTTGTTCTTTTTACGCGTTTTTCTCTTTTTATTGCAGGATTTTCTTGACCAGAGGATCCAACACTCCATTGGTACCCCCTTTTGAAGACCCAGAATCCGCATTGAGAAAGAACAAAGGCAAAGACGTTGAAAGCTCGAATACACCTAAGAAGTCGCCTTTGTCTAGCTTGAAGACTGTTTTTGGGAAGATGAAGGGTAGCAAATCAGGGGCATCCAACGCCTCTTTAGCAAGCGAAGACCCGATTAAAGAAGACACTGAGTACGAAACTGAAGAAGAAGAAGAACCTACATACGGGCAGGACTCCGATTCCGAGGACGATTTAGTTATTATCATGGCTAACATCGATGAAGTCCCCATGGGGGAATGGAAGAAGAGGATACGCGATGATACTGGCCCGGGACTTGTGTAACCCGTAATTCCCGCAACTGCTACTTTTGAGCTTAAGGGTCACATCCTTGCTCCACTTAAGGAGATCCCCTTCACCGGCAAAGACCACGAAGATGCTTAGAAACACTTGGATGAAGTTAATGATGTAGCTGATTATTTCAATGTTCCAAACGTGCCTTGGGAAACTTAGCTACTTCGCATGCTTCCGGTTACATTGAAGGGTGCTGCAAAGGATTGGCTCAAGTCACTACCCCCCCGGATCCATCACTACATGGGCCAAGATGAGAGAAGAGTTCATTGATCAATTCTGCCCACCATCCAAGATATCGAAGCTAAAGAAAGCCATAGCCAACTTTGAACAACAAGCTGGAGAGTCACTTTATGAAGCTTGGGAGAGGTACAAGAGCTTACTAAGGAATTTCCCACATCATGACCTTAATAGTCAACAAGAAATCTCCATTTTCTATGATGGAGTAAATGTCACAACAAGGCAATTACTTGACTCGCAAGGTCCACTCACGAAGAAAGCACCTCCGGTGATAAAACAACTAATGAAAGAATTCTCTAAGCACTCTAGAGAATACCATAATCCAAGAAATGATGTGACAAGGGGGTCCGCCTATGCAGCTTCAGAAGATTTGTCAGCAGTCATGGCTATGTTGAAAAACATGGATAGGAGGATGGACAAAATGGATCAAATGATCCATGCTATTCGGTTGGGCTGTGAGAACTGCAATGAGCCTCATCTTACTAGAGATTGTGACTTAGATGAGAATGGCAATAAGAAGGTGCAAGTGTGCTACTCAAGTGGTGACCGATATGATGAAGATTGGCGAAAGAGAAAGAAAGAGTGTCTCCCTTATGATGAGTACAAGAAGGCTAAGGAGGAGAAGTTTAAACAAAAAAAAAAGAGGTTATTACCAAAAGGAGGAACCGACACAAGAAAGAAAACCAAATTTGGAGGAGATGCTTACCAAGTTTGTAGCTGCTTCAGAAAAGAGACATAATGATCGTGATGCTGCAATCCAAGAAACAAGAACAATGCTTAGAAATCAAAAAGCATCCATCCACAACATTGAGACACAGCTGGGACAACTTGCTCAACAAATCAATCAAAGATCACCGGGAGAACTTCCTAGTAAAACTGAAAACAACCCACGAGGCACGCACATAAATATCGTGACAACAAGAAGTGGGAAGATAATTACTCCTCTGGCCCCTATTCAAACTGAAGAAACCAAGGAGTTGCAAAAGGAAGATGCAGAAAAACAAAACAAAAGTCAAAATCTGCATGATACAGAAGCTACTCGTCGAGTTCAGAATATGGACTGGACGAGTCCAGTGACCATTCCGAAAAATCAGATTCCTGAAAAGCCCTTTCAGCCTCCAATGCCATTTCCAGCCCGAGCTAAGCAAGAAAAGAAGGAAGAGGAATACCAGAAGTTTCTAGACCATATAAAAGCTCTTCAAATCAACATACCATTCATCGAAGCAGTTGCACAAATGCCAAAATATGCCAAATTCCTCAAGGAGCTTCTAACCAATAGAAGGAAGATGGAGGAAGCAAAAAAGGTAGTTCTTAATGAGAACTGCTCAGCGGCCATGTTAAGCAAACTACCAAAGAAGAAGGGTGACCCGAGAAGCTTGACTTTGACTTGTCAATTTGGTAACTTGGCCACCATTCATGCTTTGGCTGATTCGGGAGCAAGTGTGAACCTCATGCCTTATTCATTTTTCAAGAAATTGGATCTCCTGGAACCAAGGCCAATTCGAATGGCAATTCACTTAGCAAATAAAACAGTCACATTTCCAAGAGGAATATGTGAAGATTTATTGGTCAAGGTGGACAAGTTTGTGTTTCCCGCAGACTTTATAATTCTAGACATGGAAGCGGATCCTCAAGTCCCGATCATCCTTGGAAGAACTTTCCGTAACACGACAAGTGCTATAGTGGACATGAGAGACTCGAAACTTACTCTACGAGTGGGGGTGATTCAGTCACTTTCGGGGTCGATCAAGTTATGAAGCATGCGAGGAATAGTGATGACACGACATTTTCAATTGACATGTTGGATGAATTGATGGAGGAATGGGATAATTAAGACCCAAACAAGTCTACCGTCATCTTTAATGAAGAACTTGATGCTGAAAAGACCTACTGGAAATTGATAGATTACTGGAAAAAGCTGATTATGAGGAATTAATGAAGAACTTTGAGCACTCTACTCGCCGAGTAGACTCGATCTACTCGCCGAGTCTAGTTGAAGAAACCCGAGAAGTCGTGAATTCTGCAGAGGACTCACCGAGTCCCTTACCTGTACTCGGCGAGTACAACATGCAGAACGCAAAAACAGAGCTCAAAGCACTACCAGATCACTTGGAGTATGCCTTCCTTGAAGATGGTCATCAAAAACCAGTTATAATAGCTTTTGATCTCTCCAAATCTGAAAAAGAAGAATTAGTTCAAGTCTTGAAGAAGCGAAAGCGGGCCATTGCATGGAGCATTACCGATATCAAGTGAATAAGCCCCTCTTATTGTTCTCAAAAGATTAACCTGGAGGAAGGAGCAAAGCCGGTTGTGCAACACAAAAGAAGATTGAACACAAACATGCAAGAAGTGGTCAAGAAGGAAGTAGTCAAGCTCTTAGATGCAGGGATCATTTATTCTATTTCCGACAGTTCGTGGGTGAGTCCTATCCAAGTGGTGCCCAAGAAAGGAGGGATGACAGTCATAACCAACGGGAAGAATGAGCTTATTCCAACACGAACGGTAACCGGTTGGCGAGTGTGCATCGATTATCGAAAGCTAAACGATGCCACTCGTAAAGACCATTTTCCTTTACCTTTTATTGATTAAATGCTAGAAAGTTTGTCGGGCCATAGCTATTATTGTTTCTTAGACGGATTTTCGGGTTACTTCCAAATACCCATAGACCCAATGGACCAAGAAAAGACCACTTTCACTTGCCCAAGTGGAACTTTTTCCTATCGTCGCATGCCCTTTTGGGTTATGCAATGCACCTGCGACATTTCAAAGGTGCGCGATGGCCATTTTCCACGAAATGGTGGAAAAATTCATGGAAGTATTTATGGACGATTTTTCTGTTTTTGGATCTTCCTTCCATGATTGTCTCACTAACCCTGATTTAATGCTTGCAAGGTGTGAAAAAACCGACTTAGTCCTTAATTGGGAAAAATGTCATTTTATGGTCAAGGAGGGTATAGTTTTAGGCCACAAAGTTTCCAAATCGGGAATTGAGGTGGATCAGGCAAAAATAGATACAATTGCCAAATTACCTCCACTAACTAATGTGAAGGGCATTAGAAGTTTTATAGGTCACGCGGGTTTTTACCGGTGTTTCATAAAATATTTTTCGAAAATGGCTAGACCTCTAGCACAATTGCTTTTAAAAGATGCACCATTAAATTTTACTAAAGAGTGTTTAGAGGCTTTTGAATTTTTGAAAGAAAAATTGACTAATGCCCCGATCATTATTGCCCCGAATTGGGATTTACCATTTGAAATAATGTGTGATGCTTGTGACTTTGCACTAGGAGCTGTCCTTGGTCAAAGGGTTGATAAGCACTTTCAACCCATTTATTATGCAAGTAAGACTTTGAATCCTGCCCAAGAGAATTACACCACCACCGAAAAAGAATTACTAGCTGTGGTGTATGCTTTTGACAAAATCTGCCCTTATCTAGTTTTATCTAAAACCACTGTTTTTACTGACCACTCTGCTATCAAGTATTTGTTTGCCAAGCAGGATGCCAAACCAAGATTGATACGTTGGGTTCTATTTCTACAAGAATTTGACATCGAGATACACGATAAGAAAGGAATGGAGAATGTAGCAGCCGACCACTTGTCAAGGCTAGAAAACCCGCAATTGGAAGCATTGGTGGAAGATCAAGTTGGAGATGACTTTCCGGATGAGTACATTATGGTAACCACGGGGGAAGAGCCATGGTTTGCGGATATATGTAATTACTTAGCTAGCAAGTATATCCCAAAAGATCTTACTCACCAACAATAGAAGAAATTCTTTTCAGAAATAAAATACTACTTTTGGGACGAGCCATATCTTTTCCGAAATTGCGTGGATGGAATCATTCGAAGATGTGTCTTCGGAAATGAAAGTCGACAAATTTTGGAGCATTGTCATAGCGGGCCCACCGGTGGACATCATGGAGCACACTACGCTGCTAAGAAGATATTCGATATTGGGTTTTATTGGCCCACTATTTTTAAAGATGCTACCCAATATGTCAAAGAATGTGATGCATGCCAAAGACCGGGAAACATTTCATCCCGAAACGAAATGCCACAACATAGTACTCAAGTGTGCGAAGTATTTAATGTATGGGGGATCGATTTCATGGGACCATTTCCCATGTCAAAAGGCAACAAATAAATATTGGTGGCGGTGGATTATGTATCCAAGTGGGCGGAGGCACAATCTTTACCAACTATTGATGCTCGGGTGGTGGTGCGATTTTTCAAGAAGTTATTTTCGAGATTTGGAGTTCCTAAAGCCCTTATAAGTGATCGAGGCACTCACTTTGCGAATGATCAATTAGAAAAGGTGTTAAGGAAATATGGGGTAACCCATAAATTCTCTACATCTTACCATCCACAAACAAGTGGGCAAACTGAAGTGACAAATAGAGCCTTAAAAAGCATTTTGGAGAGATCGATGGGGAGCAGTCGGAAGGAATGGTTGGATAAGTTAGATGATGCACTTTGGGCCTTCCGAATAACTTTCAAAACACCTATTGGTACTACACCATATAGGCTAGTTTATGGAAAGCAATGTCATTTGCCAGTGGAAATAGAGCATAAAGCTTTTTGGGCTTTAAAAATGTGCAACTTTGATATAGCTAAGCTTAAAAACAACCGGTTGATGCAAATGAATGCTCTTGAGGAACTTCGCAATGAGGCTTACACTAACTCCTTAATTTATAAAGAGAAAACCAAGAGTTGGCATGACAAGAGGATCAAGGGTAATAAAGATTTTCATGAATGGCAAAAGTTGTTGCTTTTTAATTCAAGACTCAAACTTTTTCCGGGCAAACTAAAGTCAAGATGGGATGGTCCATTTCTAGTGAAGAAGGTGTTTCCACATGGAGCTATCGAGTTATTGTCAAGAGATGGCAACCCTTTCAAGGTTAATGGACATAGAGTGAAAAAATACGAAGAAGGAATCCGGAGAAATGAAGACATAGAAGAAGGGCTGCTGCTAGAGGGAATGGCAGAAACATAGAATGGAAGGAGTCCAGATAATGACTCCTTAAAAAGAAGCGCTTCCAGGAGGCAACCCGAGTTTAGAGTTTGCATTTCTTTTCCCTTTGTTTTCTTTTTCATTCCTTAGGATCTGTTTTCTTTCATTCTTCTTCTGAAATTATGTTTAAAAATGATTGCTTGAGGGAAAGCAATGCTCAAAGTGTGGGGTGGTGGTTTAAATTTTTTTTTTTTTAAACTACATGCTCTACTCGCCGAGTTTATACGTACTACTCGGCGAGTACCTATTCGAAATCCCCGAAAATCGCGAATACGCATTTCTACTCGGCGAGTAGATGTTTATACTCGGCGAGTAGAACATTTACATGGGTTTTTACAATCTGTAAATTAGGGTTTTTTTTCTTTTATTCACTTTCACCAAACCACTCATACTCGTCATGCACTTCTACTCTTAAGCCTTTTCTCTAGTTTTTTTTCTTTCTTGTTGAATCTCCATCCACCAAGTGAAAAGGTATGATTTTTACTCTCAATACTTGTTAAAGATTGCAACTTTATCAATTCTTGGTTCTTATTTTGCTTAAAATCCGGATTTGGGGGTTTTCTCCAATTCTAGGGTTTTGATTTTACTATGAATTAGGAAGCTTTAGACAAAATTTCTTATGAATGTGTGTTTAAGGGACTTAATACAGCAAACCCCTTTGCAAAATTAGGTGTTTTCATTGACCTAATATGGTCCGATTGAAAACTGTTCCCGAAGTTCATCCTACTCGCTGAGTAGTTCATGAACTCGATGAGTAGGTGCCAAGACAGATCTGTTTTGGTTGATTTTAATTGTTGGGTTTTGTTTGTTGTTGTTCTCTTGATGCTATTTTGCAGAAATTATGTCTAGAAGAGGGCAGACTTCAAGGGGAGGAGGCCAAGGAGATATTCCATGGCTTACTTTTCAACAAATAACTTCAAGATCTTCACAAGCCCGTGCAAAGAACTGATTAGAGGCTCTCAAGCAAAAAGAAATTCACCTTCCCAATGCAGTTAATTGGGATTGGTTGGGGAAAATTGGTTTGGAAGAAGAATTGACACCTTACGTGTTGAAATCTTGTGATGTGGGAGAATCTACAATAGTTTGTGATGGATGGTTACAGATATTCAAGATCCAAGAACCAGTCTTTGTAGAGCTATATTGGGAATTTTTTGCTACCATCTCATTCCGAGGTGGTAGTGAATATTATAACCACAATTTCATTTCTTTTTCACTTGGAGGGGAGCTGCGACAATGCAGTATTGCGGAACTTGCTTGGAGGATAGGCATTTATGATCAAAATGCCATGTTGACGGAAGATTTTGAGACCTTCTTGGAGCAATGCCATGTTGTTGCTTCCACTTGGTGGAATACCATTGCGAACCGGGTGTACATTCCATCTTCTGCATAAGAAGGCCATATCCGCTCGCCCATTCATCGTCTGATTCACCGCCTCATTGCCATCATCATCAATATGAGGAAGGATGATGACAAGGTCCCAACCCTTGACATTTTCTACCTTTGGAGCATCATCCCCCCAGACATCTTCTGCAACATGCCCTATTGCTTAGCCAAGTATCTCACGGACGGAGCTGTTAAGGAAAAGGTTACCTACAAAATTAATGGAGGAATGTTTGTAACAAGACTCGCGAGATCATTTGGGATCCTAGACTTACAAGAGGCTAGGGCCTTAACTGTGATTTCTCCTCCTCCATTCAACACTACACTATATCGGAGGGCGAGAATTATGGAAAAAATTGGGGATTCATATGCAATGCCACATGCAGACGAGGCGGTTATTCCCGAAGAGCCGGGACGAAGGGTTCGACAAAGGAATGAACGGGCCCGAGAAGACCCACCGGTTGTTCCGGTGGAAGATGAAAATGATGGGTGGAATCAAGTGGAATATCGAAGATATTTGGATGACATTGGGCAAGGTGTTCACTACAACAATGAGTTATTCAATTATCTTTTTCAGCAAATGAACATCGCCCCAAAGCCCGACCCCGGGTACCCTTACATCATGAATTGGGAGGAGAGGATGTGGAGAAGAAACAATCAAGAAGGAGGCAGTGGCGCAGGAGGGGAAAATATAGAAGAAGAAGATTGAAGATTGGTTGTTTTTATGTTTTTTTTAATGTTTTTATGGTGTTTGATTATGAACTTTGTTGAACTTGGATATTTATATTTTTAGGACTTTGATTTGTTTGCTTTCACTCGTGGTTACATGTTTTTCAGGTTGGAAGATTTGGATGCATATAGGAGTCTTTTTGGTCAAGGTTCAAGTGAGGATTGCTTTAGATGAGAGTGCGAAATGTTTCAATTAAGGTTGAGTCCGTTAGGATTGCGAGTGATCAACTGTGTTATTACTGGAGGAGGTACGAGAAGATTCATTGTAATATCCCGATCTAGCACTTCAGTCAAGAGTCAACGAGCAGGAAATTTTATTTTCGAATCAGAGTATACTCGTCGAGTGAATCTAGAGTACTCACCGAGTACATGTGTAATTACGCGATTTTACTGCAAAATGATGATCTACTCGCCGAGTTTACGCCTAACTTGCCGAGTCTGTCAACATTTTTCTACTCCAGAGTTGTTTTGGGCACATTCATTGCAGTCCTTAAATATTTGAGTCATTTATATGTTTACCACATGCGACATGACAACCAAGATATGGATGAGCTGTTCCCATGTCTAAAGTCATTCAAAGTAGGAGCTTAATTGAATAAAATCAGCTTCACGACAGCTACCCCAGGGGAGTTTGTTCCAATT
Organism: Lactuca sativa; assembly: GCF_002870075.4. Classification (NCBI taxonomy): domain Eukaryota; kingdom Viridiplantae; phylum Streptophyta; class Magnoliopsida; order Asterales; family Asteraceae; genus Lactuca; species Lactuca sativa. The sequence continues at coordinate 125,803,034 of NC_056624.2, read as the reverse complement.
CTCTCTATATTTCATATTTATATTTTTCATGCATAACATGCAATGGGGACATTGCATGAAGTAAGTGTGGGGTAGGGGGTTGGTTACATATTAGTAAATTTAGAATCCTAATATCTTAATTTAGGTATATTTAAAAAAAAAAATCAACTTTTGCATACCAAACATATTGCTTAGGACTTAATTTAGAAAATTTTGGTAAAAGTAATTAGGATTCCATGTTAGATTTATGTTGATAATTGCATGAAGACCCAAATATTTAGTTGACCTTATATACGTTCTAGTGTATTTGTGGCTTCCTAATTCCAGTGAAATCATGGGACAAAAACATGACCTTGCTTAGCCCGAAGGATGCAATATGTTTAGCATCGTGTACCATAAATGTATCCAGGAAAATTTTATTCTTTAGCTAATAAAGGTTGAAGTTGAGTGCCCCTGCTTAAGCATGTAGGGTCTTGAAAAAGAAAAAAAAGAGAAATAAATGAGTTACATGTGAAAAAAAAAGAGAATTAGAAGAAAAAGATTGAAGAATTTTTGGAGTATCAAAGTCAAAGTATGAAGATCAAAATTCTGAAGATTCAAAATTTGAAGATACGCGAAAATCGAAGATCAAATTGTCAAAGAAGTGAGGATGCAAAAGAGTTCCATAGTGGTATCATAAATTCTAAATTTTAGATTATGTATGCTTGGGTTGCTCAACCAAAAACACCTTGAGGTTAGGAAGTTTTCTACGGATGGATTCGGAGGGATGCATAAAATGAGCATTGTTCGGGATAAGTGGGTGAACGTTTATGAGGATTGTAAGTATTTGCAATATTTGAGGGGGGGAGGAGGGGTTAAGAAAATTTTAGACACAAATGCACGCGTTGCGGTTTCGGCATAATGGTTGGGTTCAATTGGAGTTATCCTATGTGATTCTAATGTGCTAAAATTGAGTTTTGCTTGGGGGCAAGCAAAAAACAAGTATGGGGTATTTTGATATGTGCATAATTAGCCATATGTTTAGTATTGATTTTTATTCATTTTTAGCTAATTATGTGCATAATATGGAAAAAAGGTACTTAATAATGTCTAAATTGTGTTTTCAGTCCAGAAGACATGCTTGGAATAAAAAAAGGAATAAGGAGAATCAATTAGAAACCAAAGAATGAAGAAAAAGAAGATATCTGGAGCTACTCGGCGAGTCTACGAAGCTATTCGGCGAGTTCCCGAGAATATTCACGAAGAAAAGTCAAGAGTCCTTGATAAACACGTATTTTCCACATCTACTCAAAGAGTTGGGGACCTACTCGCCGAGTTGGCCCTGTTTTGTGATAAGTATAAATTGGGAACCTTATTCCAAATTGGGGACTTTTCTGGCTTTTTGGGAGATACACATGCGATTGAAGAACCCTTTGGAGCAAAATAAGTCTTTGTTGTTTTTGTACACATTCAATACTTATGACCAGTTTCTTTAAGTTCTTCTCGAAGTATCCTATGTCAGACAATCATTCGCCAATCATTAACGAGGTGTTCAAGGTTCTTCATGCTTATGGCCACCTCGTCCTTGGTTGATTGGTTACTTAGGTCTTGTGGTTTTGTTTAGGTCTTGTGTTATGAACGTTGTAACTTCTTCGTACGATCTCATAATTTAACGATCTTTATATCCACACGTTCGTATTTGAGTCTACTATAACCTTCGCTTATATTACTGCCGTTAAAAAGTAATATATTTTTACTTATGATCTCTCTCTCTCTCTCTCTCTCTCTATATATATATATATATATATATGTGTGTGTGTGTGTGTGTGTGTGTGTGTGTGTGTTCTTTATAAATGTATGTATGAAAGTTTTTTATAAGCTCGTAAGTAAATATACATTAATTTTTAAGGAGAGTAATCTAAACAAAATTTTTAGTAGACTCAAATACGATCATGTGGATATAAAGATCGTATGAATAAGTTATGAGTTCAGAAATACAAGACCTAAGTAACCAAGAAACCAAGGTGGCGGTAGGCATAAGCATCAAAAGACCTGAACACCTCATTAATGATTGTTCCATGTAGGATACCGTGAGAAAAACTTAAAGAAACTGGCCATAAGTACTGAATGTGTACAAAACAACAAAAACTTATTTTGCAACAAAAAAAAAATTTAAGACTAAATGTGCGAAAAAGTTATTAAGGACTAAATGTGTACAAAGTGAGAAATATATTACCCTATTAAGTCATTTTTTCTAGCTTACTTGGAGTAGCTGATCGTAAGGACTGAATGTGTATAGTTAAACAAGTTGAATGGGAAAATATGGACGGAAAAAAGTCATTGACCAAATCTATAAAGATTAAAAAGTATATTACCCTTTTAAGTCATTATCCCACAACACAAACATACAAAAGCATGATGAAAACACACCAAGAAACTAATGACAACACTAAAACGCATCACCAAACACACCATACACTTGTTAATTGAAATAAATATGAAACAAAATGTAGCCTCTATTTCCAACACTAGTTATGTTTGGCTCATGAAAATAAACACCACCAAACTCATACGATACACCCTCCTTAGAAACGGAGGCTCGACACTAAGGGCGTGTTTGACACGGAGCTTTTGGAAGAGTTTTGGAGCTTCTAGGTTTTAGCTTTTGATAAAACGCTCTAGTTTAAACAAAAAGTTTCATTTCGCAGTACGAGCGCTTAGCTTTTTGTTTTAACAAAACGCTCCGATTCTAAAAGCTATTTCATATAGCGTTTAACAAAATGCTCCTGAGCTTTTGAAATCAATTTCCATAATTACCCTTAAAAATATATTTATACATTTATTTATTTTTAACCAATTTTCCTTTTATGTAATTTTATATATTTCAAAAGCTTCCAGCTACTTTTGCCAAACATTCATATAACAAATAAAAGCTACAACTTCTCGCTACCAGCTACCTGCTACCCTCTACCAGCTACCTGCTTCCAGCTAACCGCTACCCACTTCCAGCTAACAGCTACTTTTGCCAAACAGGCACTAAGTGTACAACAAATGCACATGATAGTACTCTTTTTGGGAGAAGACAATCTTCGAGTTTCCTATTATGGGATCATATGCAAGCATCTACGTTAAGCAATAGAAGTAAATTTATTTTCCTTATGAATGAAGAACAAGATATTTATAACATAACACACTACGATTTACCTGTAATTATTAGTATAGATTAGATTACATTTGGTTAGCCCATCATTATATTATCCAGGGCTCGGCCCGTGTTTTATTATCATGTATTATTCATTATCATTAATGTAACTACTCTATTCATGGGAAAATATTTACCCAAATATGGTATCAGAGGCAAGTACCCTCGAACCTTAATTCTCTTCTCCACCCAATACAAACATTATGAGGTTATGGGTCACTTGGATGACACTTTCACTTCCACCGTTTGCAATAATGCAGAATGGTCAAAACTCGACAACTTGGTTGCTATGTGGATTTATGGCACAATTTCTCAACCTATTCTCACCATTGTTCTCAATGATGGTTGGACTTTGCATCATATTTTGAAGGCTCTTGAAGTTTTTTTCGAGACAGCACAAAATCTCGGGTCATCCAACTTGAAAGTGAGATTCATTCTATCACCCTTGGTGATCCAACCATCATAATTTTTGCACCAAAATGATTGCAATAGTTGACATGCTTGCTAATATCGGTGCCAAGTTTCCCAAGAAGACTTTTATCACTCACCTTCTCAATGCTCTCACCCTAAGGTTTGATAACATCGAAACTCTTATCTTCCACCGATCACTCCAACATTTATTTAAGCACAGTCCATGAACACATTGGAGGAGTCTCATCTTAATGGTGATCACCCATCATAACCGACACACTATGATCATGCGTTATCTCCAAGAATTCTTCACATAGGCTCTACTCCTCCGACTTGGGACTATCGACCTCCATGCACCGACAACAATTGTCATAACAACTCTCATAATCACTGTCACCAGGCTCTAGATCAACACTGTTCTCGGCCTATTTTAGCTACCTTATCTCCATGGCAACCCAACAGTATGGCAACCCAACAGTTGTCTAACGCTGCCGTGGGGGTTTGGTTGGCCATCACAACCCACATGCTAGCCTCGTCACTCCTATGGCGGGAAATTTCAACAACAAAAAAAACAGTACCGGCCTCATCCATGCACCGGTCTTCTCGGCAGCGCTTTACAAGCGCAACTACCACCGTTTGTGGTTGCTCACACCAATTTCGCCTCTGCCTCATCATCTCCTTCTCACTCGGGTGTAGCTCCTTAGAAATGGTTTCCTACAGTTTCAAGTCATCAAGCCACATATTTAAATCAAGATTTTAGTATCATGCCCCCTATACACACAATACCACAAAGATGTATCATAGAAAATATTTAGATAACACCAAAGACACACACTTGATGTCAACTAAATTAAACACGAAAACAAAGCACCATGTAGCACCAACTGTAAGATGCAAATTGATCTATAAATTCATACCTAACATAATATTCATTTTATACTCCACCGCCAACCATAAAGGAGCAACACCAACTCATTTAGAAGAACACTCACAAGAGAAAGACAACTATTTTAGAGGTTTTGTATATGATATATCCTTATGGTTCTATGATCAAGAAACAATGGTCATTTTCCATACATTACTAGCAACCACTACTAGAAAAACCAGCCTTTTACGATGCTCATTGCGCGTCGTAAAAGGCTCAGACGACACGCAAATGCGCGTCAAGGAAGGCCCTGTCGTAAAGAGAGACAACGTGCATTTACGACGCGCGTTTACGACGCGTAATTATGACGCGCGTTGATGACACACAATGCATATCAAGGAAGGCCCTGTCATAAAGGAAGACGACACGCATTCACGTGTTGTAACCTTACGATGCGCGTGTTAATGACACGCAATGCGTATCAAGAAAGGCCATGTCATAAATGAAGATGACACACATTTTTGCGTATCATAATTTAAATGTTTAAAAAAAATATTATTTATAGATTTACTTATTTTCAAATTAAGTTTGTATTTAACGTTTCATAATAGAAAATAAAATATGATATACAAAAAATAGAATCCATTGCATAAATTTAATGTCATACAATCCTATTTTTTACAATATATAAATTTGTATCTAATCTACTATGGACATCAAATTCCAACTAAGTAAAGTTGCATCTTGCCTTTCATAATTCTTTACTCACAGCATTCTTAACATTCTCTGAAGATCTATGCCTTGATTGATGATCACCATGCAAGCCGCTACTAGAACCATTTCTTTTAGTAAATGACTCAACTGTCCCTGAGAATCTATCTCGAACCTCTTGTTTCACTAAAATGGTATAAAATTAACAACCATTAAGATTTCCTTCTCATGAAAATAAAAAAATTAATACAAGTATATTAAGTAAAAAACAAAGCTAAACAAACCTGGGGTCCTTTCTGCTTTCTCTGCTGATATTCCAGTGTTCAATGGCAATTTTGTAGTTGTCTGCTCATAATAAAGATAAATAAATATTTCAGAAAAGATAGAAAATTAACAAACAAATAACTTACCCTTCCTCCAGAACTGGAGCCCACATGGGGATACTTTAACATGGTCCAGTCAAATATATAGTCAAACTGAAACTGAATAAAGAAAGTTTGACACATGAACACTTCTTGTTCAATATACTGATACGTATTTAAGAAACTAATATACAACAATATAATTATTTAAAAAATATAAATAAATTCTACCTTCTCTAGTGAAAAGTTCACGGAAAAGCCTCTTCAAGTAAGAATAATCTGGTTTGTCCTCAAATCGCAAAGATCGACAATAATGGAAATATTGTATGAATTCAGTAGGAGAAGATTTGCAAAGCACCTATAAGGTAAAAGTAAATAAATAAAATAAAACTTAAAGAGAATAAGTACTTAAAAGTATATTTGCTATAAATAATAGTCAATACCTCAATCGGAGTAATTTTTTTCACTAATTTTATCATATTTCTGCTTCTTGGTGCCAGCTTTTAACCCCTGCCATGGAAGGCTACAACAACATACACATATTTCATAACATAAGCTAAGATGATGATGTATAAGACTATATTCCACAGATTTCATATTTTTAGTCATTTCACCTAAGATTCATAGATTTCATCACAGATAAGTCACAGATTAAATACATTCAACTGATTCAAGTATACAGATAAAATACATACAATTATACAGATTAAACACAAATTTTGACAGAAGCTAAGTGTGTCTACTGAGAGGGGAAAGTCGACAACTGTACCTGAAGTGTGTGGCTGAACGAAAATCTCAAAATAGATGGAGTTGGAGAGTGGGGAGTCTGTCGAATGTCGAGATAAAACACAAAGGCACAAAGCTCTTACGAATTATTGTAACGAATGGTAACATAAATGGTAACATGTTTGGAATTGTAACGAATTATTGATGTAATTTCTGTTCTTCATATTTACATTTTTGGTCCCAAAAAAGTTTTTTCTCTTGCATTTTGGTCCTTGTTTGAGGCTCTTGTAACGCTTTTGGTCCTTGTTCCAAGTAAATCTAAGTACTTTTGTCCCCATGTATAGCTAAAATTTTCAATTTTTGTCCCAAAAGTATAGCCATTTTACTCTGAACAAATACAAAAACATTACAGGAATGTAAGTTACTCTAAAAATTATAATACATAAATTAGAATTAAAATTTTAAGTAAAAAACAAACCTTGGGATTTGTTGAAAAAAGACACCAATATATATAAGCCCGATCACGAAGACATGGATTGTCAAATGGAGATTGAAAATTTGGGTACATAAAAGAAGGCATAGCTAATAAAGGTACTGGTGATGCCACCATGCCAGCTGGCTGTGGATGGTAAAATTTACAGGTGACCCCAAACTTACTTTGCCCTGTTTTCACATAGTATGAACACTCTTTTTCACCCTATGACAAAAAAAATCTTCAAGGTCAAATGGATGAAACAGAAAGACTGAATGGGACCGGACAAGCAACCGAACATAGTTTAAAAAAAGATAAACATTTTAATTTTTTTAACAAAACCAAAAAAAGTCCAATTGATTACACTAGCCTATCCATTTTTTATAATGATCTACCCAACAATAATTGATCAACAGAATATGAAACCAATATACATACAGTCATGATCCATAAAGAGAGTGTAAGTGTGTGGGGTGAAGAGATAAGGATAAAATCCATGTATATATATATATATATATATATATATATATATATATATATATATATATATATATATATATGTGCACACACATTTAGAAATGTGAAAAGGAATTGAGGCTCAAAATTGAAAGCATCTCATCTAAACAATGGAAAATCTTAAAAATAATCCACTTTCCTTCCCCCTTAACAACAAGAACCACCATTATATTATCCCACCCAAAATTCGGATCTTGAAACAGAGAGAGATTAACATGCTTAGAAAACACTGAAATATAACTATTGAATGCTTATGTCATTTCACTCCAAAAAAAAAGTTTCATATAATGTCACTTGAAGATTTTGTGTTGTAGCTTAAAGGCATAAATTAAGGTATCGACAAACTTACCAAAAAAAAATTTATAGTATATTTTGTTCTGAATCAACTTGTTTTCCTTGATGTTAGGGACTGACTTTCCATTACGTCACTTCTAGGCAGATATTTTCCACTTATATTTAGTGTAAATCATACGACATAAGTTTTGAAGATAACAAAAACAAAAACAGTAATAAGTGTATTTATCTCTCATTATAATCACGATCACAATCACAAAAAAAAACAAACCTCGGGCTCATTTTTTGTGGTCCTTCAGTTGGTTCTTTTAACATATTCACCAATTATCCAAATCATTGATGCCTTAGCCTCTGATTTATCTAATGTATCCAAACTCTCACAAAGTGTGGCTACAATAGATTCATATCTGAAACAAAAGATTGGATTAAAAAGTTATATTTTGGAATACAAAGGTTCTAGAAACTTACGTGTTGGGTATCTTCTGAAAATGTCTTTGATGACTATAAATGAAATAAGGTGAATACCCGAATTTGTCCTTTTGGTGGCAACTGCTGCAAGCAGTTAGCGAAAACTCCATAATCTCCATATTGAGAAGTGTCTTTCTTTGCAGATGCAAATAGTCTAGCAACCGCTACATCCGGGGTGTCGTTTTCCTGTTAAATTATGAAAATACCCTTGTTTGTTATTTGGACTTTGGGCAAACTGAAATTAATAAAAATATGAAAGTTTTAGCTTTGATGTAGTATCGGTGCCAAAAGGAGAACATAATTTCCCGTAATATTGTGAAGCTATTTTGAGACCACAAAGGAACAAATTCCCGTAATGATAACAGAGGACTTGTTCCCGAGAGTATTGTGGCAAGAGCTGTTAGACAAATTGAGACCACAAAGGAACATATTCGGTTGGTTGGGCTATCTGCAACGCTTCCCAATTATGATGATGTTGTGTTATTTATGCGATTTGACTTAGAGAAAGGCCTATTTCATTTTGACAATAGTTACAGACCTTATCCGCTTGCTCAACAATATATTGGAATTAAAGTAAAGAAGCCATTAAAGAGATTTCAGTTGATGAATGATATTTGTTATGAAAAGGTGATTGGAGTGGCTGGAAAGCATCAGGTGCTTATATTTGAAAAGAGGATTCTAGTTAGCCGAGAAAGCCTTGAACTTGTGCAAAATGATAAACAAGAGGTTCTGGAGTGTCCAAACCCCACTACGCCAATTTCACGGGATTAAAAATGACATTCTGATAAAGCTAGAGAAGAAGGATCTGGCATGGGAAAGATATTATGATCTGTCATCATAAGAGCTGGGAGAGCTTGTTCGAGCCCCCAAATTGGGGAGAAAGATTCACAAGTGCATTCACCAATTCCCAAAGCTTAATCTTGTAGCACATGTTCAACCAATCACCCGCACCATCTTGAGGGTGGAACTCACTATCACTCCTGATTTTCAATGGGAAGACAGGATTCATGGGTATGTGGAACCATTTTGGGTGATTGTAGAAGATAATGATGGGGAATACATACTCCATAATGAGTATTTCTTGTTGAAGAAACAATACATTGACGAGGATCACACTTTGAGTTTCACAGTCCCGATTTATGAACCTTTGCCACCTCACCACTTCATTAAGGTTGTCTTAGACAGATGACTTGGATCCCTGTCTGTTTTACCCGTGTCTTTCCACCACCTAATCTTACCAGAAAAGTAACCTCCACAAACATTTTCACCAGCAAGTGGGCCCGAAAATGATTGGCGGCAAAGAGTGTGAAAGTAACCACATATGCGGGTCCCACCGGTTTCCATGTCACCACCTCCAGTCATAATTTCAGCCATGTTAAGAACATAAATTGGCCCACCACTTGTATCCTTCATCACAATCAACTTCCCACCAAAACCAAAAGTAACCAAGGCATGAGGAGGTTGACCTATAGATGACCACATGTTAAGATCCATGATGTGAGTAGTTCAATTGGTTTTGAATTCTATACCCGTTCTCTTGATAAGTTAATATCATAAAGTAGTACCCAAGAACAAATTATTAATCTTGTTTTGTTGTAAATAATGGAAATGATAAAAGTCAGGTTCCAAGAAACATACAGAGCTCAAGCATTTCCTCACGGTTTCACCAGAAGCAAACTGCACCATAAATAAAACATAAATCGTATGTTGTTATATTATAATCAAATAAAGCCTAATATAAAAGCATCAAAGTGAATAAAAAGGGGAAATTGAAAAGTAGGAGTAGTTGATACCATAAAGTCAGATTGTTGCTGCTAATCTACTACAACCCACATCAGAAGCCATTAAACTTAAGGAAAAATAAAGCATTAAGCCCCAAAAGAATGAATAATAGTGCAATATGTTGAAAGAATCCAAGAGTACCATTGTTCCTTAAGGGAATGTGACCTCTGGGGCCTGCTCATCGAATAGAGTATCAAAAGGATCAAGATTGGGTTTCCTACTAAATTAGAAAACTGAATAAACAGCAGAAATACCCTATTGGATAAACTGCTTCCCACCAAAGAATTCAGTGTAGCCTTGAGATCCCTAATTGTTAGTAATTGAGAGGAGTGAAAATGAAGTGGTAAGAGAAAATGTAAAATCATAAGCTTCTTCTTAGCTAAGACAAGGAGAGGTGGACGCAGAGGGGAAACTAGCAACACAAGACGAAGCCAACACAAAAGATTGAGAATTTAATTAGGGAAAATAAATGAAGTAGCCAACAAGTCGATTTAATTACCTATTTTGCAGTCTTTTAGGAGCTTTCAAGAGTCTTCTCGAGCCCTGAATTTCTCCAATCTCTGAATCCTACTCCAAAATTGTTATTCAGGGCGTTTAATTCGTTGAAATCGGTTCAACTTACTTACCAATTTATTGCTATGGGAGAGGAAGTCAGAATTACTGACTACGATGTCAGTGGTGGAGATGACGATGACCGAGTTTCAGAGTGGGAGGCCGGGTCGTCGAATGTCGATCCGACTCAAGACGGTTATGGAAGGTGAGGATACCATCGATTTGATTCAAGACGATTCCGATTCGAGGAGATTACAGAGAGTTGACAGCGGCGTCACTAGCGGTGGAGCTGGAGGGGAAGCTGACTCCACTTTGCGAGCCGATGATTCTTCCATAACGTTGTTGAAAAGGGTTCGTTTGGTTTGGACTCCTCAACTGCACAAGCGAATTGTGGAGGTTGTTGGGCATTTAGGAGTGAAGAACGTTGTTCCTAAAACGATTATGCAGATGATGAACGTTGAAGGATTGACCAGAGAGAACGTCGCCACTCATTTACAGAAGTATAGGCTTTATGTAAAACAGATGCACGGATCATCTAACGAAGGGCCATCTTCTTCCGATCCTTTGTTCGCTTCCGCTGTTGTTCCCAAGAGGTTTCACGAGTCAGATTAGCAGATATTACATAAATTTTTGGGGTAGAATTCAGAGATTGGGGGTACAAGAGAAACGATCGTTATTCTTCGATAGAAATGTTCACGATTTTGTGTGGAATGAATGTGAAAAAAAGCCCTATTTGTGAAAAAGCCCTAGTTGCTTATGAGGAGGAATTAATGAACGCACGTTATTAAAAAAATTATAAAGCGACATCCTTACACGATACACACTTTACGAAAGACGCCCTCCGTGTTTTTTTTTTTTTTTTTTTTTTTTTTTTTTTTTTTTTTTTTTTTTTTTTTTTTACGATGACACTAATTCTAGGCACGCACAAATGCGTGTCTTCTATCTTTTAAATTTTAGAAGAGATGACATTATTTTTAGGGCGCACGCTTTTGCGTATCGTCAATCACCACGTGTCATTGTTTGCGCGTCATTAAAGGGCTGTTTTCTAGTAGTGAACAAACTTAACCTACAAGAAGGGTTTTTAAGGTTGAGGAAATGAAAAAATTTCAGTAAACCTAGAATAGAAGAGTCCAATTATTGAAAATACTGAAACAGAATTTCAAAATTGTCAAGTGGCAAGTAATGCGGAAAATAAAGAGTTGTGAATCACCAAGTTAATGATAAAAAAGTTTTTGTATGTTCAAAATGAATGATTCAAATGTGTCTCATATTCATAAAGATTCAGTAATTGAGTAGGGAATGAGCCGAATTATCAGAATTAAGCATGGAAGAGCAACTTTATAATGGATCCCAAGTGTCATTGATCAAGTTGAGTTTTTTCTTGAATGTTGGAATGTATCTTGAACTTGAAGATGTACAACCATGTGTTCATGATGATGTTGGATTTTGAGCTTTCTCACACTCCTAAGGTGTGCATGCAACCCTAGAAACCTTGGATCTATGTTTTCTCTAGTATACATGCAAACTTTCATTTTTCCAAGGTTTCATCCTAACTACCAAACTATGTAGTATATGTAATACAAAAATCTAGTAGAATGACATACCTTTTCTTGTAGCTTGATTCCTTAAGCGTTTAAAAGCCTAGCACCCCAAGTGTGATGCTTCAAATGCTTCACACAACACCACCAACAATTGGAAGAACTTGAGAAAGGATTATCTAGTACCAAATTCGGCTATAGCTCTCTAAGAACACTACGGTGCCGATTTTGGTAGCCTAGGGTCTTCTTATATAGTGTGGTGGAATTAGGGTTACACCATGTAAGCCTTAATAGCCGTGACTTTCCACATTCCTCATGCTCCATGGGTTTTAACCTCCATTCGCATCTATGGGTCACCACATGGGTTTAGCCCAACATAAGGAATAATGGATCATTGGCCAACACCATAAGAATGAATGATTTACCAAATCAACCCCTTATATTTAATTAATCTCTTTTGATCACAAAATTAATTCCAAATTAATTCTTGATCAATACTAATTAAATAATATGAGTTCATATTAATATACTAGAAGTTATAATATATTAACAGAACACAAATATCCTTTTCTCAAAAGTCCATCCTTACAAATTGTTCCGGTGCCATGCAACCTAAATGGACCATGCTACTCTCGGGTCAAGTACATACCAATTATAGTTATGGGCTTAGACACTAAATCCAACATTCTCCCACTTGGATAAGTCTAATAACTATAACTACAAGTACAACTTAAAACACCGACTAGAAATCGTAGCTCTTAAAAGCTTATGTCGAAACGAGACGCTCCATTTTATGTAAGTGATCATATAATCCTTTGTTCAAGATATCAGTTGGACAAATACATGGAACGAGATCATACTTATTGTCCAGCAGTTTGTTTCCCGATTTCCGATTAGTTTTACATAGAACTTAATCGAACACATCAATTTGCATCTGACCAGGCCCGACACATAAGTCGACACAAAATCATCGAGGGGCCCAAGATATCGCCTTTAATCCTCCAAGGACTAAAAGGAACATATAAACTTCGACAATATATTCTTGTACTAACTATTCATTAAATCATACATAACAACATGTTTTATAACATTGAGTCATCGATGTGTTTGCGTACTATCAATGTACAACCAATTCATAGTCAATAACTCATATATCTTGGTTTGAAGACTTATATGATATTATTGTCTCATGATCACTCGAGATAAATTCCATGAAATGACACAAGTGATCGCGGGTTGAACCCAACACTCAGACCTTATGAGCACTCATGAATGTTGCAGCAAACTTTGCTATGTCTAATACCATTCTATTAAATCTACAAACCCAATTCATGATAGTCTTGATTTAATACCTACTTCCAATGTATGATCGACTATAGATAGTTTGAATAATTTAATTATTCTGGAAATCAAAACATGCAAAGCGAAACAATAGTAAATGATTAACACAAGACAATACCATACTAGTAAATAAAAAAACACCTTTTATTTAAGCATCAAATGTCAATTACATTTCAAGTATTACAAGTTTCAAAAGTTATCTAATCATTAAAACTAATATCATCCTTTAGCACAATGCGCCTCGCATGCTGTAAATGTTTAACCCTACTTAGTCCCTTCATGAGGGGATCTGTTGGGTTCTCATCTGATGACACCCTCTTTGCCATAAGGAGTCCTTCTTCTATTCGATGTCTAATGAAGTAGTATTTTCTGTCAATGTGCCTGGATCTGCCGTGATCCCTTGGTTCCTTGGCTAAGGCAATTGCACTCTTGTTGTCACAGAAAATCTTCGTAGGCTCCTTTATAGCTGGTACAGCTCCAAGGTATACAATAAAGTTCTTCAGCCATATTGCCTCCTTTTCCGCCTCGCTTGCTGCTATGTACTGTGATTCACAAGTTGAAGCAGTCACTGTCTCCTACTTGGAACTTTTCCTAGTTATTGCTTCTCCATTCAGGGTAAAAACCCAGCTCGATTGAGAGCAGAAATTATCCTTGTCAGTCTGAAAGCTAGCGTCGCTATACCCCACCACTCTCAAGTCATCAGTCCTACCAAAGGTAAGGACCCAGTTCCTAGTCCTCCGTAGGTACTTGAGAATGTTCTTTACTGCAATCCAGTGAGCCTTGCCCGGATTCCCCTAATATCTGCTGACCATGCTCAAAGCAAAGGCCACATCAGGGCGAGTACAAGTGATAGCATACATGATCGAGCCAACGGCGGAAGCATGTGGTATTCAACTCATCTCAGCTATCTCAGCCTCTATACTCGGACTCTGAGCTTTAATCAGTTTGGCATTGCTCTGCATCGGTAAGTCACCTTTCTTGGAATCTAGCATGCTGAATCTTTTCAACACCTTATCCAAGTAGGTACTTTGACTAAGTCCAATTAGTCACTTTCTCCTGTCTCTCAATATCCTTATCCCAAGAATATAGGCAACTTCTATGAGGTCCTTCATAGCGAAACACTTCTTAAGTTAGTACTTAATTTCTTTCAAGGTTGGGATGTTATTTCCTATGAGTAGTATTTCATTCACGTACAGTACCAAAAAGCTAAGTATACTCCCACTAGCCTTGACATATATACAGGACTCATCCTCGCTTCTCAAAAATCCAAACTCTTTGACTTTCTCATCGAAACAAAGATTCCATCTGCGAGATGCTTGTTTCAATCCATAAATGGATTTCTTAAGCTTACACACTCTTTTAAGGTACTTTGCATCGACAAAACCCTCTGGCTGACTCATGTAAACATCCTTAGCCAACTTTCCATTAAGGAAAGTGGTTTTGACATCCATTTGCCATATTTCATAATCATGAAATGTAGCTATAGCTAGCATAACCCTGATATACTTAATATTTGCTATTGTCGAGAAGGTCTCATCATAATCATCTCCCAGAGTTTGAGTAAAGCCCTTCGCAACCAGTCACGCGTTATAAGTGTGTACTTTCCCATCCATGTTAGTCTTCTTCTTGAAGATCCATTTGCACCCGACTGTCTTACGACCCAGTACATTGTCAACCAAGTTCCACACTTGATTGTCATACATGGACTGAATCTCCCTGTCCATAGCTTCTTTCCATTTGGCAGACTCGGGGCCCGACATGGCTTCCCTGTAGCTGTTAGGTTCATCAAAATTTACCAGTGTGCTGTCACTGATAAATGTATAGCCTTATGCAGTAATATGGAAACCATAAAACTCAGGTGGAACACTAACTCTACCGGAATGCCTCAAAGGTACAGACTTGTCAATTAGCTCAACAAAAGTTTCCTCCACAGGTTGATCTCTAGTATTTGAGGTTCCTTCACCGCTTGACTCTTAAATTTCTTCTAGTTCAATTTGCCTCCCACTGTCTCCTTAGCCTATGAGCTCTCTCTCGCGAAAGACTCCTCCCCTCGCAATGAAGACAACATTATCACTCGGTTTGTAGAAGAGATAACCAAAGGATTTATTTGGGTAGCCAATGAAAATACACTGCTCACTCCGACGTTCGAGCTTGTTGTGAGTATCGCGCCTCACGAAAGCCTCGCAACCCAAAACGTTGATGTGGTCTATTGTGGGAGCCTTCCCAGTCCACATCTCGTGAGGTGTTTTGGAAACCTTCTTGGTAGGGACTAGATTAATGATATGGGCGACAGTCTCTAAGGCATACCCCCAGAATGAGATTGGTAACGAAGCTCGACTCATCATGGAATGAACCATGTCCAACAAGGTTTGGTTGTGCCTTTAAGCCACACCATTAAGCTGTGGTTGCATAGGTAGCCTCAACTGTGAAAAAATTCCACATTCATTAAGATAGTGAAGGAACTCGATACTAAGATACTCACTACCCCGATCGGATCGGAGCATCTTTATCTTCCTGCCCAGCTGACTCTACACTTCCTGTTTAAATTCTTTAAATTTCTCAAAGGTTTCTGACTTATGCTTAATTAAGAAGACATAGCCATATCTATTGTAATCATCAGTAAAAATCACATAGAAATGGTTAGCATCCCTTGTGGCGGTTGTGAAGGGCCCACATACATCGGTGTATATGAGATCCAACAAACCCTTACCCCTCTCACAAGTACCAGTGAAGGGTGATTTAGTCATCTTTCCAGGTAATCAAGATTTGCAAGTGTCATCCGACCTTAAGTCGAATGATTCCAAAACTCCAGCCTTCTAAAGTTGTCCTATGTGATTCATGCTGACATGCCCAAGACAACAATGTCACAAGCATGCTTTATCCAATTCATTGGAAGAATCGATATGTAACACATCATTTCTAAGTTGTCTATGACATTCACAGTTTAATATACACCATTACAAGGTAATACTTTAAAATAAAAAAAAACACCATTATAATAAGCATTTATTGCACCAATTTCATTATCAAACGAAAATGTGAAACCTTGTTTGTACAAACCATGAAAGGAAATAATATTTCTTGCCATAGCAGACGAGTAGCAACAATTATTCAAATCTATTCTTAACCCACTACTAAGAAATAAAGAGTAAACTCCAATCTTGGTGACAGGTGAAACCTTCCTATTCCCCATGATCAAATTTATCTTCCCGTGCTCCACATCCTTACTTCTTTTTAGGCCCTACACATCAAAACAAATGTGAAATCCACAACCTGTGTCAAGCACCCAAGAGTTAAAATGTAATGAGTTTTTAGATAGAATAGTATAAATACCTACATGGGTGGCCTTTACCTTCCAATCTTTAACATCCTGCAAGTATTTGGGGTTGCCTCGCTTCCGGTTCCCTTTCTCGTGACAGTAGAAACACTCTGCATCCTTAGGAATAGAAGAGGGAGCAGCAGAACCAACTTTGGTCCCACTTGAAGAGGATCCATCAAGAGACTTTTCATTGCGGATCTTTGAGGGAGCCTTCTTCTTATTCCCTTTTCCTTGTCCAATTGCCAGAACAGGGGTGGTGGTAGGACTAGTAACAATCAATTTACATTTAAGACCACTTTCAGTAGTCCTCAAAATCCCTTGAAGTTTTCTAAGTGTGACCTCCTCCTTGTTTATATGATAGGTCGTGTGGAAATGATCATAACATGGAGGTAAGGATTGTAGAATGATATCTATAGCCAGCTCCTCAGGGAAGTTCACATTCAAATTTAGCAATCGCTCCACAAAACTTTGCATTTTCTGCAAGTGGCCCGTGATGGGTTCACCATCCTTCATCCTGGTTGTTTTCATGGAAGAGATGATTTCATACCTCTCTTAACGAGCTCCCTGATGGTATCTTTCCATTAGGTCCTGGTGCATCTCAAAAGGGTAGAAGTCCTCGTAGGACTTCTGGAGTTCAGCTGTCATGGTGGCCAACATGACACAATACACCTTGGTGGCATCCTTCTCATGAGTCCTAAACTTAGCGATCTCCTCAGGAGTAGCAGAAGACTCATCGATTTCCTTAAGCTCCTTGTCTAGGACATATTCCTTTTCCTCATAGTGAGTGACCATCCTGATGTTCCTAATCCAATCATTCAAGTTGGAACCATCAAATATGACTCTCCCAAAAAGGTTCATGATATAGAAGGAGCTAGTAGGGTTTGAGCCAGAAGCAGTACTGGAAGACATCTGAAAAGAAAGAAAGACAAAGTTTAGATTAGATAAAGAGTCCTTAATATAACACTCAAAAAGAAATATTAAGTCTAGGACCCAACACAATATATTACAAATTGGAAGAGGGATGCCGTAATCCAACTTGCAAAATGTTTGAAGTTAGGTAATTGACTATTTACCAATTTCTACCATGAAAAACAAAATTGTTATTAAGTTTTAATTGTATTGAAATTACTAGATCCTTTGAGATTCTTTGAACAATTCAGTGACATGTTTAAATCTCGATTATGTCCTTCAGTTTTGTGACTGGGATACGGAAGATCACAAACAAGGTGTGAACAACCATGCAAAATGTGCTTGGTACTCCCGACTTTATCACCCAATCAATGTGCCGGTTAAACACACATGATCCATTAATCTTATGATGAACATCAAGCCACCCTTTGCCACCCTTACTAGTCCAAGTTAATGTGTCAGTTAACTACACACGCTCCATCAACGACTCGGTAAGGTGCAAAGTGAAATTTTCATGGATTAGCATCAATTTCACATTTTCCTAAAGTAACTAAGATTGGGAATTTAATAAAAGCATTTAGTTACTTTATTATCATTATAATTAATGAGAATTATAGTCCTATCCTACCCATTTAGCTAATGATCCTCTACCATTCAAGGAAGTGGTGGGTGAGAGTGGACACCCACTAAACTGTCATTTTATAGGCAGTAACCTTATACCCCCCTTATAAACCGGCTTCGTGAATGAGGCTTACTAACGGTAAGACTGACTTGATCTTATAAATTTATATTATTAACTTATAATACTATAAAGTATAAGGGTTGAATTTTAAACTTTCAAAATTCTAGGGTTTGGAATTAAAGTATTCTAAAGTGACTTTAGAAATTCCAAAACTTGAGGGCAAGTTTTGAAACTATTCAAAACCTTTCATTTCTATAACATATGAGTTTTAATGACTTTTAAGGAAAAGACTTTTGGAATTCCATAACTGGAGGACAAGTTATGGAGTCCACTAAAAGGCATTTAGATCAACAATTAAACAAACAAGCAAGTGTCAAATATTTTCTATGATCTAGTAAAACTCATAAGCAAGGATAATTCACATCAACAATTTTCAAGAATCATATAAACTAATATAAACCTTGAAACTTTAACAATTATCTTTTAAATTGGATTAGCATGATCATTACCACATCAAAAACATGTTTATAAGTTCAAAAATAGTTCAGGGTAATGATCTTAGCCTAATTCCAGTGTAGCACCTGGTTCTTGATACGTGTTCTTTTTATTAAATATTTAAATGTTTTGCATTTTGGCCTTGGACTCGTCGAGTTAAAGGACCAACTCGCTGAGTAGAAGCAGGATGAGGCGCGGAGTTTAAGTTGTGGACTCGGGGAGTCGAGTCCCGGACTTGGTGAGTAGACCCTGTTTGGCCAAAAATCCTAATCTGAGGGTTTGCACCCTATTTAAACACCTTAACTTTGCCTCCGTAGTCCAATTTGCTCCCAGAAGACTCCCATAGCAAACCCTAGCCGTTATTGAAGCAATCTAAGGCTTTTGGACTGGTTTTGGTGCTTTTGTGATCCAACGAAGGCAGGAAAAGCTTGGAGGATCAAGATGAGGCTAGAAGGATTCGGTTTTGAGCACCATTTGCTGACTTCAGAAGGTATAAAGTCTATACCTTGCTTTCTCTTTTTATAGATCCCATTTTGTGGAGTTTTAGGGCTTTTCTAAGCCATTTTGGTCACCAAACATGATTGGAAGCATGGTTTGAGGTGGATGTTTCGGCTCTAGTTCCTTTGAGGGGTTACAAGGCAGAAAGGAGTGGCTTTTGCACTCAAGGAAGGCCCCATGCATTGTGAGAGCTTGTTTTAGGACCTTTTGAGCTTAAAGTCCCATGCAAGCATGTAAAGGTTGTAACTTTACGTACTAGATCGATTGTAGAAGCATAGATCTAAATTTTGATGAAGTGTTGTACATCAGAAAGCTAAGATTCAGTGAGTGGTTGTGACCAACTCGGTGAGTCCGTTCTTGGACTCGGCGAGTCCAAGGTTCTATCCCATATTAGTTAAGGGTCATAAGGACCCAGTTAAGTGTAGAAAGGTTTTAAGGGGGTCCCAAGGGGTGACCCAACGTTTTGGACTAAGCCATTGTTCTGGAAATTCATGGGACTCGGCAAGTGCATGAATAGACTCGGCGAGTCCAAGGCAATCATCTTAAGGATGAAGATGGACTCGACGATTTGTTCATACAACTCGGCGAGTCAAGGGCAAGACCTGAGTATCAGTTGATGATGAACTTGGCGAGTTGTTCATACAACTCGGCGAGTCGGATGAGGATTCAATCGATGTTCATTTAGAAGGAAAACTTATCGAGTTATCGCCTAACTCGATGAGTAGAGACGGGATTGAGGTCTAATGGAAGGATAAGGACTCGGCGAGATGGCGAGCCAACTCGACGAGTCAGGTCAACTAGAGGTTGACTTTGACTTTGACTTGGTCAGGGGTAAAATGATCATTTCACCCTAAGAGTAGATGTCAGTTTCTGACTAAGTGTTTTGTGGGAATTATAGTCGGAGGATTTCCGGAGCAGCAGCGGCAGCAGTCAGAGGATTTCCGCACAGTTCAGCAGCTACTACGAGGTGAGTTACCTTCCAGTAGCGGTGGGTATACAGCCACAACGCCGGCCCACCAGTAGGGTTCGTATGATAGATTATTGTCTTTGTGATATCATCTAGGTTTGCTACTACCTGATACGTTGTATGCTAACATGATATGTTGTATGTGATAGTAGTAGAGTTCGGTTGTTAGGACCGAAGGGTAGTCAGACACCCTAGATACGTCTGACAGTATGTGATGATATGTTTGCATGCTAGCTTGTTATGTTATATGCGATAGAGGTAGTAGGAGGGGACCAGTCCCCGAGTTCGGTTGTTAGGACCGAAGGGTAGTTCAGGCACCCCAGATATGTCTGATAATATGTTTATGTTATGTTATATGTGATACTAGTAGTAGGGTGAAATAGTCCCCAAGGTTCGGTTGTTAGGACCGAAGGGTAGTCAGCACCCCAGAATGGCTCGACATGGGTAGGTTAGCGCCCCATAATGGCTTGACATGGGAAGGACGTGTTGGATATAGTGTCTAAGCCCATAACTATATTTGGTATATACTTGACCTGACCCGGCATGGTCCATTTGGGTTGCACTTCACCCGAACAATTTATGGATAATATTTGAGAATAGTACAAGTTATGATTTATTAATATATTATAAGTTCTAATATATTAATATAAGATCATATTATTTAATTAGTAGTGATCTATAATTAATCTAGGATTAATTTAGTGGTCAAAGATATTACTAATTAAATATGGGCTTCTATATTTATATAGTGTGGGCTGATGCTTATTTGGAATGGGCTAGGCTTGGATGGAGAAGTCCATCGATACTCCATGGAGCTTTAACCCATGGATCTCATGGAAATGAAGAGACATGGGTATTAGGGTTTACATGGATGTAACCCTAATCCACCACACTATATAAATGAGGCTTTGGCTCTTGAAATCACACTAGTTGACACATGTTGAGGTGAGGGCCGATTTCAAGAGAAGTGTGACTATTCTCTCAAAGTTCCAAGTTTGTGGTGATTTGTGACTTTCATTTGAGGCATCCACATTATTGGTGCTAGGCTCTAAAACTCCAAGGAATCAACTACAACTACAAGGTACGTGTTTCTACTAGCTTTATTTGATTCAAGTTCCCCATGCCATGCTAGTTAGGATATAAGCCTTGGAAAAATAATTATTTGCATGTATCTTAGACAAACTGACTGATGGACTCACCGAGTCCATGGTGGGACTCGCCGAGTCCACTTGTATCTTCAACCTACTCGCCGAGTAGGTTCATGCACTCGACGAGTAGGGTCGACAGAGTGCAGTTTTTCGACTTTAGTTGCTGGAAATGGATTAGAAACATTACCCTAAACTGTTTTGGTACTTGAAAACTTGTTTTAGAAGGTGTAATGTCTTTTCTAACTCATCTACAACAACTAGTTATCTAAATTACAAAGATTAAGTGTGATTTTGATATATGAAAGTGTTCATGTTCATGATCTTGTTCTTATGATGTTTAGATGATCATAGGAATTATTTGTAACCTATGTGGTAGATTAATTCTTGATCATAATGTTTTTTAATGGAGTCCATAACTTGTCCTAAAGTTATGGAAAACCAAAAGTCTCTTGGATTGAAAACCATTAAAAGAACACAAGAGTTAGAAAAATGAAGAGTCTTCATTTTATTAATCTATTCAACTCATAAGTTACAAGATATGAAAAGTTTTGAAAGTTTACAAAACTTGACCTCAAGTTTTGGAACAAGTAAAGTCAAGTTAAAACTTTAGTTCCAACCCTTAGAATTTTAAAAGTTAAAATTCAACCCTTATACTTATATTATTATGATTTAATAATTATATATATATATATATATATATATATATATATATATATATATATATATGTATATATGTATAAGAACAAAGTCGTCTTACCGCTAGTACGCCTCATTCACGAAGCCGGTCTATAAGGTGGGTATAAGGTTGTTGCCTATAAAATGGTGACTTAATGGGTGTCCACTCTCACCCACCGCTTGCTTGACTGGTGGAGGGTCGTTAGCC